>NC_080833.1:12788422-13413422 GCF_030435755.1 Ochotona princeps
CAAGCATTCCACTTTGCCCAGGACTGCTCAGGGTGAAAACGAGTCTTCCTGCAACCCAGGAAAGCCTGCAGTCTGAGCCGAGCTAGGCTGGTCATCCTGGGGCGGCTCTGGGTCCCTGGAGGTCCATTAGTGATCTCATGCAGAGGGCAGGGGTTGCCGAAGGAGAAGGACAGGTCTTGGAGGCGGGCTAGGTTCTGCCTGTTGGCTGTGTGATTGTGCAGTCACTTAATCTCCCTGGTCACTTCCTGCATTTTGGGGACGACCCAACAAGAATACACCAGGTAAAGTGCCACTTCCAATCAGGGGTACATCTTTTTGCCTATTGTTTCATTCATTTCTTTTTAAAGAGTTATTTTTATTTGAAATGCAGATTTATAAGTAAGAGAAGGAGAGACAGAGATTCTCCATTACTGGGTCACTCCCCACATGGCTGCAAAGGCCAAGAGCTGAGCTGATCCGAAGTCAGGAGCCAGGAGCCTCCTCCCGGTCTCTGTATTGCTTTAACCACGCCACAAGCGGGGAGATGGATTGGTAGCGGAGCAGCTGGGACTCAAAGCAGTGCCCAGATGGGATGCCGGCGCCTGCAGACACCCCTGTTTGTCACTTCTCTAATACCCTCTGTTTCTCTCTTGACCTTCTTTGTTTTTTGATTGATTTGGTGGTGGTGGTGGTGGTGGTGGTGGGGGAACCTCTGAGTCCACCGGCTGCTCACGCGAAGGACTACTCCTACCGCTAGGGGAAGCACAGAACACACCAAGAAGGGTGCTTCTCTAGCTCCGCGGGCACTCTCTGTGGTGCCGGTCCACCGAGCCCCAAGGAGGGCTGGGGGCGGGGACTCTGGTCACGTGAGGGCAGGCCTTGGCGCGTGCGCAGGCGCGGCGTCCGCGTCGCCGTCGCCGGGCTGTGTGGCCCGTGGCCGCTTCGCCTGCTTGCCGGCTCCTCAGGGCCCGGGGCGGCCGGCCGGCGGGGTCCTGCGGTGCTCGCGCCTTTGGCGCCACCGGCGCCGCGGGCTGTAGGCCATGTCCCGGAAGCAGGCGGCCAAGAGCCGGCCCGGCAGCGGCAGCCGCAAAGTGGAGGCCGAGCGCAAGCGGGACGAGCGGGCGGCCCGCCGGGCCCTGGCCAAGGAGCGACGGAACCGGCCCGAGTCCGGCGGCGGCGGCGGCTGCGAGGAGGAGTTCGTGAGCTTCGCCAACCAGCTGCAGGCCCTGGGGCTGAAGCTGCGGGAGGTGCCGGGGGACGGGTGAGGCGGGCCGGGAGCGCGGGAGGCGGCCCTCCATCCATGGGGCGGCAGGTGGCACGGGGGACAGCCGGGGACCCAGCCGGGGACCCTGCCGGGGACCCGCCGGAGCTCTTGGAGTGACGAGGCCTCTCTCAGCCTCTCTGTGTCCGCCAAGGGGCTCATCCCGCTTTTCCTGTGTGCTGGTTTTCGCTGCAGCCTGCCTGCGTTTTCTCAACATAACCACCTAGCCCCGTTCCCCCGGGAATAGAGAACGCCTTCAGCACTTTTTGCTGAGTGAAGGAGAAAAGCGGCACAGCCCGTCCAAAAGCAGAGGACGTTACAGTGTAAAGCCAAGGCTGGGTGGCAGACCACGAGGTTGGGTGCTGACTGCAGGTGACTGGGTGGCTGGGTCCTCGCAGGAGGTTGTTGGGGAGCAGACCAGAGCGTGCACGGGTTTGGGAAGGTTATGGGGATTCTGGGGCTCCTACCTCTGCACCCCGCTTCCCGCCAGAGAGAGCATGCCTGAGAGAGGGGCCGGGAATGTGAGGGAGGAAGGTGTGCAGTCACCGAGGAGCTCCAGGAACTGTGGTTTGTGTCACTTGCAGCGAGCAGTAGTTACTGTAGCGGAAGCAGGTCACTTGCTGCGTCCGGTGAGCTCTGCATTACCTGTATGCATGTGTGGGCCGTGAGTCAGGGAGCCCCTGGGAAACTCCATGTGTGTGTATTTGAAGGAGCGTGAGGGAGCGCTGAGCCATCTTATATTTGAACTCACGGTTTCCTTAAAAGAGGTTCAAAGACCACATCACCTCTCCAGGCCCTGGAGAGTCTGAACAGTGATGGGTGGCAGGGGTCTCACAGAGAAGAAAGTGGCCAGTCCACCCTGAAGTAGTCGGGAAGGCCACCTCATTCATCCAGCACTCACATTCCTCTGAATGAGGCATCCCTTGGGAATCCTGGGGTGGACTAGCTCAGCCCTCTCGGTGTTCTGGCTGATGAGAGTGGTAATGATAGGCTTTACCGGGTGATGGGCGGGCAGGTGTCAGCATCTGTTAGAGCGAGAAGTGTTTCCTGAGGGAGCAACCGTGTGCCATGGAGGTGAAGCTGCTGGTTAAGGTGCCCACGTCCTCCATGGGGCCTGAGTCCAGCTCTTGGAGCCGCTGCAGGCTCCAGCTTCCTGCTGGAGAAGCAGCAGCCATGGCCCAAGTCATGGGGTCTCTACGTGCCTGTGGGAAAGCTGAAAGGAGTTCCTGGGTCCCCGCGTACAGGGTGTGAGCCAGTGGACGGGGTGAAGTATGAAGTTAGGGTGCTAAAGGTGAGAGTTCTACTCTCTTCCCCTATGATCTGATCACAGCGTTAAGTAACCCGAGACAGTGTCCTGGCTGGAGGCATGGTTTTGACAGTGTGATACTTCCAGCATTTTGGAACCACTGGAGACTTGGGGAAATGAATTGGTTGGTTTGCTGTAATGTCGTATTTGTGTAAGTTGACCAGTTTAACATAGATTAGCCAGGGAGAAATGTATAGGGTTTTGAACGAGGGACAGTCCTTATATACAGTGTGCTGTCTAGAGGATAGGCTGGTATAAATTGAATTCAGTTTCTCCAGACAAGAGTGTTTAAGCTTGATGTTGGCTTTAGGATGTGACTGGCGTAGTGTGACAGGAAGTGTAGTGATCCGACGGCACAGTATCAGCATCTCTGAACCTTATTCACGTATTGCACCGGAGGGAGCCCCGAGTCACGTTTCTCATCAATAGTGTTCTAAAATTGAAGCATAGAAAGATTACTAATTTTGATATTTGTTACAAACTAGTCATTTTAATTTTCAATTTTTGTTATTTTTTTAAGCTCAAATGCATACCTGGACATAATAGCCCTGGTGAGGACCTGCCAATGGCCTTCTGCATTTATTTGTTGATTAAAGATTTATAGATTATTTGTAGGGCAGAGTAACACCTATTCATTTCAGTTTTTATTTATTTGATATAAATAAGTTAAAACACAGAGGTAGAAAACGATCTTTTCATCCCCGATTCGCTCCTCAGATGCCGACAGTGTGCCTGGCTGGGTCAAGCTGAAGCCGGGAAACTCTGTCTTACTTAGATGTCAGGGACCCAGCACTGGAGCAGTCACCGTGGCCCCCAAGGGTGCACATGAGCAGTAAGTTGGAAGCAAGCCAGGAGTCAAAGGCGGCTGCTCCGCTCTGGGTGCAGACATCCCAAGCGGCGTTTTCACCAGTTGGATCTTGGTAGCAGAGGGGTACTCATGGTCACCTCGTCGGATCTTCTTACACCTCCTGTACGGCAGTCCTGTTCTAACACCTAATTAGATGGTTGCCAGTGTTTTAAGATTTATTTATTTTTATTACAAAGTCAGATATACAGAGAGGAGGAGAGACAGAGAGGAAGATCTTCCATCCGATGATTCACTCCCCAAGTGACCGCAACGGCCGGTGCTGTGCCGATCTGAAGCCGGGAACCAGGAACCTCTTCCGGGTCTCCCACACAGGTGCAGGGTCCCAAAGCTTTGGGCCGTCCTTGACTGCTTTCCCAGGCCACAAGCAGGGAGCTGGATGGGAAGTGGAGCTGCCGGGATTAGAACTGGAGCCCATATGAGATCCTGGCGCATTCAAGTTGAGGACTTTAGCCGCTAGGCCACGCCGCTGGGCCCTTCCTGCATTTTTAAAAAAGATATTTATTTATTTTATTAGGAAATTTTACAGAAAGAGAAGGAAAGAGAGAGATCTTCCATCTGCTGATTAACTCCCCAAAAGGCCACAGTGGCCAAGAGCTGAGCTGATCCAGAGTCAGGAGCTTCCTTCAGGTTTCCTACATGGGTGCAGGGGCCCAAGAACCTGCCCCATCTTCCGTTGCCTTCCCAGGCCAGAAACAGAACTGGCTTGGTGGTGGAGCAGTTGAGATTCGAACTGGTGCTCCTATGGGATGCTGGTGCCACACGACAGAGGGTTAGTGTGCTGTGTCGCTGCGCTGTCCCCTCATTGGTATTTTCAACCTGCAGACATAATTTGGAAGTGCTGATTCAGACTGTTAGATTCTAGGCAAGTGTTTGTCAATCCGTAGCACCTGGTGTGCTACTGGAAACCCCTGGATGGAATCAGGATGGTGGAATAAGGTGAAGACACATTTAAACAGATGGAGAAACATTAGCCAGGGTGAAGCAGAGAGAGCACATTCCAGGAAATTGGGGAGGACATACCAATAACAGAAGGGCAGTAAAGACAACGGTGTACTGCTGCAGTGACCAGAGACCCCAGCAGCATTCTGAACTACGTACCAACAACCAGGTGGGAATGAGAGTTCACTGGGACCTCAGGAGGTAAACCCAGACAAAGAAATGCCTCTCTTGCTGTTTTCTTTGATTTGACCAGGAGCAGAGGCAGAGCAGCAGATCCCAAACAGGCAGTGTGGGAACAGAGTGGATTGAATCAGGCACCATCTTGTGTAGTGAGGCAATAGCTATGGGACAGGACTGCACATGCGCTAAGCTGGTAGCGAACTCATTTTGGGCTCAGTGTATTGTAACAACGTGGCATCCTGTGGGTTCCACCCAAGATAGGTCCAGATAGCCCTCATACCTGATGTCCAGCAGATCAAGAACTCTAGTAGTGGCACATCAGGTGCCATTTTGTACAGAATAGAAAAGGCTTTAAGACTGCATTGCACTGGTCCCACAGGGAAAATAATACCAACTTTGGCATCAAATGGGTCAAAAAGGCCCGTGTGGCCCTCAGACCTAATAGCCAGCAGGTTCCAGCAAGATCAGCACCACCAGCAACCTAGCTACATAGGACAGCTGGTGTCTCCGTAATCCTGGGAACTGCTCTAATTGGAAGTAGGAGAAAAGTTGTACAGACAACAGTGCAGCTTCAGCATGGTATCACCATGAATTTAATTACCATTAAATTAAAGCAGAGAGCGGTGAGCCAGGAGCTGGGACTACAGAGATCATGGTGGAAATCTAACGTAAAAACCCAGACCTGGAACTCGCTGGAGGGAGTGGCACAAGTGATTGCAAACAAAGAGCCGTGTACCAACCACAATAAGTAAAATCGAACTGTAGACCTGTGGGTGACACAGCTTAGAAACCTACCCCAAGGAGAAGAATCTGCTAACCAGAACTACAATGACCAAGGGCAAAAGAGGAGACAAAGGCACAGTGAATATTATTGAAGACTCCCCTGCAAAGGAGCAAAAGCCTTTGTCAACCTCAGAGTTCACTGAGGAAGACATCGAGAAAATGGAGGACACAGAATTCAAAACACTTGTTATAAAGCTTCTTATCAACAGCAAGAAGCACATGCGGGAATTTAAAGACTATGTCACACAGGAAATAACAACACTGAAACAGAATCAAGCCAAATTATTGGGAATGAAGGGCGCAATAAAACAAATATTCTGTAAAAAGTCTTAGTAATAGGACAAAGGAGGCAGAAGAAAGGATCTCAGAACTGACAGATATTTCCTGTCACCAAGGAGAAACAAACAAAAAGCTGGAAGCAGAGCTGGATCAGGCTGAACAAGTATTCAGGAATTGAAAGACACTATTAAAAGGCCAAATATGAGACTTATGGGAGTCCCAGAAGGTGCAGAAAGAGAAGCTGGGTTTACAAATGTATTTAATGAAATAATAAGGGGAAATTTCCCTAATCTGGAGAAAGATTTGGGAAACAACATCCAGGAAAGGCACAGAACTCCCAACAGGGTTGACCAAAAGTGATCTTCACCACGACATGTGATCATCAGGCTCTCTTCAATCGAACATAGGGAAAAGATCCTTAAATGTGCACGTGAAAAGAATCAGTTGACATATAGAGGAATTACAGTTAAATTCACAGCTGACTCATAGATCATAGAGTAGCATCAGTTTCTTCAAGAAGGTTCTTGATTTTCATTTCTTCAGCGACACATTAGTCATTCAGTAGTGTGTTATTTAACTTCATGGCATTGTAAGTTTCTTTTTTTTTTTTTAAAGATTTATTTTTATTTTTATTACAAAGTCAGATATATATAGAGAGGAGGAGAGACAGAAAGGAAGATCTTCTGCCTGATGATTCATTCCCCAAGTGAGTGTAAAGGCCGGTGCTGTGCCGATCCAGAGCCAGGAGCCAGGAGCTTTTTACAGGTCTCCCACATGGGTGCAGGGTCCCAAGGCTTTGGGCCATCCTCGACTGCTTTCCCAGGCCACAAGCAGGGAGCTGGATGGGAAGTGGAGCTGCCGGGATTAGAACCAGCGCCCATAGGGGATCCTGGTGTGCTCAAGTTGAGGACTTTAGCCGCTAGGCCACGCCGCCGGGCCCGGCATTGTAAGTTTCTGTATTTTTTCCTGTTTTGTTTTGCAGCTTTTCATCTAAGGGGATGTATAGTATCTGTGTAATGGAGACTACCATATCCAGATACAGTGCAGTATGCATCTCTACTTCCAGACAAAGATGGACTCCCAATGAAACTGTTAACTATATCTTGACAATAGGATGTTGGACTCTCTGCCATTGTCCATGCTTGCGGTGATGGACTTATGACTGTTTATAAAGAACTATAGTAATAATATGAGTGGGGAGGGGTTTTGGGGAGGGTTAGGGAAATCCCAGGACCTATGGAACTGTATCATAAAATAATAATAAAAATGGGGGAAAAAAGAAACCCCTGGATGGACTAATTTCTTTGGCCTCAACCCTAGTGTGAATCAGTCGGCTATAGATGAGACCCAGAATTTTCATTTTCTAGTAAATTTTCAGGTGATGCGGATGATCCTGGTTCAGGATCACATTTTGAGAATCGGTGATTTAGATCTTTGCTCTCCAGTAGAAATATAATGTGAGCCAATTTTCCAGTCGTCACGTTAAGAAAGTCGGAAGAGGGAGAGAGCTGGCTTGGGCTCCCGGCTTCAGGCTTCAGCCCAGCCAGGACTGCTTGGGCATTTGGTGGGTGCATCCGTTGGTGGGAGGTCTGTGTTGCTTTCTGTCTTGAAAATAAACAAAAATCAAAGTTAGAAGGAACAGGTGAATTGAGTTTTGTTGTATTTAAGCCAGTTTATGTAGAATATTGCCACTTCTACTGTATGATCAATATAAAAATTACTGATGAGATGCTTTACATTTTTTAAATGCAAACTTATTCAAAGCTAGCATTTTATGCTTGTAGTGCACCTGTCTGTGACGGCTGCATTCTGAATGCTCGTTAGTTGGGTGTGGCTGGTGCCTCATGTATCAAGCAACCCGGGTCTGGAGGACCCCTGAAGGCTGACAGTCCTGAGTCTGGTAGATCACTCATGCTGAGGTGGCTTCCTTTTTTTGTTTAGTGTACCAGAATGCACTTGTGTGTCTCTGTAGCTTCTGAGTTTTCATTTTATTGTACTAGTAAATCTTCTATTCCATATGGCAGAGAGTTGGAGCCCAGGATCATGCCCCCCTGAGGTACTTTTAAGCTAAATCTCGTCAATTCAGGTTGTTCATGTTATGCAGTTTAATGCCACCTGACCTCATCAGGATGTGTCTGTTGAATGTGGGTAACCAGAATGGTGCCAAGTGCCACGGCATCCAGGAACCATAGCACTACAGTGACTTGGATTCTCTTAGAGGTCAGAGATTTGACCTTGAAGACCAGAACAAAACTTCTCCCCTCCTTTCCTTCTCATTTCCTGTAGTTGCAACATAACATGCATTCATGCTTTGCTGGTATGTATATTCAAATATTGTCTCATGGAATTATTTAATGCCCAAACCTCTTAGACGTGGCTTGTGTAATTGGTTGTTTTTGTGAACTCAAATGCAAGACCTTCTATCCCTGAAGCCAGGCTGAGCTGCTTCGTTCCCTCCCTCCTCCCCCCGGGACATTTGACAGTGTCTAGAGAGACTTTTGGTTGTCACAGCTGGTGAGTGGCTGGGAGGTGGTGGAGTGCTGCTGGCATCTGATTGGAGAAGGCCAAGGCTGCTTGTCCACGTGCTGCAGCACCTGAGGAGACCTCCCCCGGCTCAGAGGAGCAGAGCGACTAGTGGGGAACCTGTGCTGCACACAGAGGTGATGGTGTGGACGGCAAGCAGCTCGCATCTCCCAGAGGCCTTTGGGCAGCGCTGCCTCGTTCAGCGTCTTCCTCCCTAAGGAAACCCAAGTCACTGTATTGTTTGTTCATGTTTCCTGTGTCACTGCCTGAAGCCCAGTTAGAAAAGGAATCGATTTCAGTGTAGCTGGACTTGTCTGATAAATGTACAAAAATGGATACATTTAGTTACCCCTAATTCGTTTTGGTGTTGGCATTTGTAGGCTGGAGCCAGGTTTTCCCTGGGTTGCAGTCCCACCAGCTGGCTCTATGAGCTTAAGGGATAGTGCAGAACCTGCCTTATGGAGTGGTCAACTCCAAGCCCACTGAGTGCAAGCGAAGGACTCTGAACAGGCTCTGGTCCTTGGGAAAGAAATCTCCATGGTGGCTTCAGGTGGATTCTCCGCCTGCGTCTGTGGTGATGTGTGATGTTCTACCTGTTTTTCTGCCTTTTCTGGACAGCATTGGCAATGTTGCTAGTATTCTCTGTGAGCATGTTACTTTGAATTTTTAAGGCATTAAAAGTAAAATAAAAATACATACTTTTTGTGTTAAGTCTTACATCTCAAAGTACTCTAGTGATAGCATGATGCTTAAAAGCTTAAGGAAAGCTGAAAAGAGGAAATGTTTTCTCTGATACCTTACATTTGAAAGGTTGAAAAATGATGACTGCTTGGGCCCAGCGTGGTGGCCTAACGGCTGAGAAATGATGGCTGCTCTTGCTAGATTTTAACAACAGACTCATCAGTGCTGTATGTGGAGCCTGTATTCTAGCCCTTTCTAGAATCCTGTTACAGACTTATGTAGTTTCTTAGTTTCTAATTTATAGTCTCTATTTAAAAAAAATTCTTCATTTTTCCTGTCAAAATTAAAAGGCAAGGCTGTAAAATCTTTATTCATTAGAGGAAATTCCTGCTGCCCTATAATGTTCTATTGAAAATCACTTTTCTGGTCTGGCATGATGGCTCATTTGGCTAATCTTCTGGCTGCAAGCACCTGCATCCCATATGGACACCAGTTCTAATCCCGGCAGCTCCACTTCCCATCCAGCTCCCTGCTTGTGGTCTGGGAAAGCAATCGAGGACAGCCCAAAGCCTTGGGACCCTGCACCCGCGTGGGAGACCTGGAAAAAGCTCTTGGCTCCTGGCTCTGGATCAGCTCCACTCTCGCTGCTTATGGCCATTTGAAGAGTGAACCAACAAAAGCTCTTTCTCTCTGTCTCTCCTTTTCTCTGTAAATTTGTCTTTCCAGTAAAAATATTTAAATCTTTAAAAAAAAAATCACTTTTCTCAGTTGAAAAACAAAGAATGTTTTCTCCTATGTATTGAGATCTGAAATGCTGAAAATGCTGAGTTTATATTTTGGGATTAAAGTGTCACAGTTTTTCCTTTGCAAGAATAAACAGTTTGTTGTGAACCTGGTAGCTGTTAGCTTTAGCATGCTGTGCTGCCTTGGTTCTCAGGATACCAGATTGTGTTTGTTTTATTTTCATCTCTGTGTCTGGGCCTCTCTGTTTGTGATTTAGTTTGGAATCTCAGATGTCTTTGAGGCATTTAAAAGTAAACACAACTTATAGTTTATTGCTGACATTTTAATTTTAGAAAAGCAAAACCCAGTATTTAAGGTTTTTATTTGGCAGGAATAACCTGGGCGTTGTTGCCAGATGGGTGGCAGACAGGTGGGGGGTGAAGGGGAAGTGTCTTTTTGCAGTGCACCTGCTGTCCACTTGCTTTCCTCTGGCTTTTTCCACTGTCCTGCTGGAATGCAGCATGCTGAATTCAGTTGTCTGTACTGGGAGCTTGGGGAGAGTAGAAATTGCTGTTCTTTGAGTCCCCTCTGTTGGATGGACAAATACGAAAGTGGGTGGCTGTAGTGAAAGTTGTTTCCGAAAGAAATCCGCTGTAGGATCCCCAGCCCTCAGGTGCGGGAGGGCATCGGAGGCCAGGGTGCAGTGTTCACACAGTTCATCTCACGGGCTCGGCTTACCACGTGTCTCATGACTCTCTCGAGGCAGCCAGCTGGTGAGTGGGGACAAGAGTTCCTGTTTGGAGTCTCCGGAAGGTCATGTGGTTGAAGATCTCTTGTGCCCACCCCCCATTCCAGGATTTGGGAAGAACTGTGGACTATTAGCGTGGAAGCTTGACTTCTCCTGTGTTAGCATGGGAGCTGCACGTTCCGGGCCTGAACGGTTTTCAGGAGGGGCTGGCTGACACGAGGCATCATTGTTTCAGACAAGTTCAGTTTTGGAAGGTCTTGACCGATTCTTTTGTTTTGACAGCAATTGCCTGTTCAGAGCTCTTGGGGATCAGCTGGAGGGACACTCACGAAATCATCTCAGGCACCGACAGGAGACAGTGGACTACATGATAAAGCAGCGGGAAGATTTTGAGCCGTTTGTGGAAGATGATGTTCCCTTTGAGAAGCATGGTAGGTTCGCTGTGGGGTGTGGGCGCCTCGGGGGTAACACACTGAGTGATTAGCCCATCAGCATCCCTGGTCTCCTCCTAGGGTTTGAATTCCAGCCTTCGCTTGTTGTAAAAGGTTACAGTGTGCTGGGCAGATGGGAATCCATACGTTTAAGCGTCAGTGCTTTTCATTAAAAAATGCTGGTGTCAGTCGACTTGAGCTTGTGTGATTTTTCAGTGGGGGTGAGAAAAGCTATAAAGTAAGTATCCCGTGGCACGATGGTTGGGATGCTGCCTGGTTTGGAATTCCCTGTCTGCTTCCAGCCAGCTTCCTGCTGGTGTGCACTCTGCGAGGCAGCAGTGATGGACAGCTCCTCTCCTTGGGTCTTTGACACCCGTGTGGAAGACCCAGATTGAGTGTGTGGCTTTGTCTTTGGCCTGGCCCAGCTCCAACTGATGCAGGCCTTCGGAAATTGAACCAGTGGGTAAAAGATTCTTTCATCTCTCTGTCTGTCAAAATGGAATTTTAACCATGTAAAAAATAGTGTTGCTGGAAGACTGATCCTGTTTTAACAAGTACATAGATGATAGAAGAAGTCTGGAAAGGGCCTGACATTTTAGTTAGCTACACTTTTCAGCTCTCAGTTGCTCTCTCTAAACCTCCATAAAAGGAAGAGAATAAAAGTACCTCTCTAGTAAGATTTCTTGAAGATTGAATTAGAATACCTTCCTAATAATGTTTGTCATCTTGGAATGATGAGACTATGGCTATTTTAAATTATCTCCTGTAGATTAATTTAAAAATTCATTTATTTGAAATTCAAAATGGATTAAGAGATCTCCTGTCTTCTGGTTCACTGAAATGCCTACAGTTGCCATAGCTGTGCCCAGCTGAAGCCCCCAGCCTGAAACTGAATTCATTGTGGGCGTTTGGAACTCAAGTACTTGGGCTGTCACTTGCTGCTGCTCACAGGGTGTGTTAACAGGAAGCTAGAGGTGGAAAGTAGGGGTGTGGTGTTACGGCGCAGGGGTTAAATTGCTTCCGGGAATGTTGGCATTCCATTTTAGCACCAGTTCAAGTCGCAGCTGCTTTGCTTCTGTGCCAGCTCACTGCTCGTATGCCTGGGAAAGCAGTGGAAGATGGCTGCAATGCTTGTGTCCCTGCTGCCCATGTCGGAGACCTGGATGGAGGTCCACCAGATCCAGCCAGTATAGCCATGTGAGAATTGAACCAGTGGCTGAAACTGACTGGCTCTGTCTCCCTTTCTCTGCAACTCTGCTTTTCAGATAAATATGTCTTAAAGAAGAAAAGAAAAAAAGTAAAAAGAAAAAAAAGAAGCAGAGCTGGGATTTGAACCAGGCACTCTAGTCTAGGATATGATCCAAACATATCCGTGTTTTCATTGCTGCATCAAACATTTGACTCTACTTTCTAAATATTGCTAATTTGTAAATGGTTATGTATTATTCAGTTAGAAAAATCAACAAGGTTATATTAACTTCTCACCAAAACCTAAAAATAATCTGTTAAGGCAAGTCACTTAGAGATATGGATTGTTTTTTTTTTTTTTTTTTTTTTTTTTTTTTTTACAAAAAGCTTTATTTATTTGAAAGACAGAGTGACAGAGAGGGTAGAGACAGAGAAAAATCATCTGTTCCCTTGTTTATTTCCTGAATGGCCTTAATAGGGCAGGCGAGGCAGAAGCCAGGAGCTTGGAACTCCATCTCCCGTGTGGCCACAGAGGCTTGGGTCCTTGGGCAGTCTTCCCTTGCTTTCCAAGGTGGATAAGCAGGGAGCACTCCAATATGGGATGTTGTAGGCAGTGGCTTAACATGCTCTGTCATGATGCCAGCCCCTTTTGATTCCTACTTAATACACACGTATTTAGTAAGAAAATATATGTAAGATTTGAGACATTAATTTCGCCAGATATTTAATGAGGGCATACTATGCCTGGGTACTGTTTTATTTATAGATAATATATTTTATGCATTTTCTTCATTGAGCTTGGTCTTAATCATCTCTAATCAGAAAAGAGAGTTGTTTTTGAGTTTTAGACAGGGAAGCCAGCATGCTATTGGATGGAGAGAGGGGGTTAGAGGGGAGGCTGCTAAGAATGCTGTCCCCTTGGCCGTACGAGAGACAGGAAGGGTTCACCTGAACAGCTTCGGTGAGAAGGGCCCAAGCCAAGACAGGGTTTGTCCCTGACAGAACTCACTGGGGAGGAGGGTAGCAGGGGGTGAAAGTGGTTTTGTTCTGAAACGTCACCAGGTATGTCAGAAGGTTGTTGCTCTGTAAGAATGTGACAAGGAGGTGTGAGTGGCTTTGCTTGCCGGAGCAGTCAGACGAAGCCCAGCTTTCTGCATGTGCTTCTTGTGTCAGTAGAAGACTAGACATGCCTCCTTTGCTATCTGTAACTGCTTGTGTTATCCGACCTCCGTGCTCTCCTGTGAGGCTCTTAAAGTCACGGACTGTCTTCACATAGTGTGGACTGATCTCATTGCCCTGGACCACATCATTTTGATCTGTCTCCTTTGCTGTTATAATCCATAACAGTCTGAGGAGACAGATAAAAATTAGCCACAAGGGAGTTGCACAGAATAGGAAGGTTCCAAACATGAATAATCTGTTGTCCTGGGAACAGAGCATCTTCGTGGCATCAGTATGTGGCAGTACACACATACAATATGGTCAATTAAGAAGGCTGACCCAGCTTTGGTACCCAGAGTTTTTGTTGATTGATCAGTTGCTTGCCTGTGTTAACAGGCTGGTATCCCATGGCTGTTAGCATGGGCTGGTAGCAGTTTTGGTTGAGAGTGAGCCCCATCAGGATTAGCAAAGACCTCCTTGTTCCCATTGGGAATTCCATAAGGCTAGAAGTCACCTCCCAGGATCCTGTCTGGACAAGATCAGTTTCCTCAGTATGCATGTCCTTTCCAGAACATTGATCTTTCAGTAGTGCTTGTCTTGTTTGCCTTCCACTGGTTGTAAACTCCTGGAAGGACCGCAGAGCAAGGGTTTTGGAGTCAAGCTGCCGGGCGCAAGCTTGGCTCGGCTCTGTGTGGCTCGCTGACCCTGGGTACAGTTACAACTATCCTACATCTCTAAAATGGCCTCTTGGGCATTTGGTGCCCTTGTGCCACATCTGACTGTGTCGGTTCAATCCCTGGTTATCATCCCTGACTCCAGCACTCCTACCAGTACAGCTGTGGTGAGGCAGCAGGGATGGCTCAGATTGGTTGGGTTTCTGCCTTCCACGTGGCAGACCGGGATTAAGTTAATGACTCTGCTTCAACTTTTTGCTGCAGTTTGAGAGTGGAATCAGTTGGTGAGAGCTCTGTCTTTGCCTCTCAAATAAAAGTGAAAAGAGTGATAAATTTAGGAGAAGTACTTGTAGTGGTAGTGCCTGACACATAAACCTTCATGGGTGCAAGTGTTGTGCACATCCAGCATATGGGAAGCACCCAGACAATGTGACAGGAACACATGAACGGATCTTGCTTTGAGCAATACCTATTGAGGGCTTGTCCATATGTTATACTCCCTCACTCTGATAAAGCCAAAGAATTTTACAAATAGGCACTCTTGTCTCTTGTTGTTTAGTATTACATAAATACCAAATCCTGTGTGCATTTGAATTTTTCCATTATAAAGACTTGGTTTTTCTTTCCTCCTTCCATGCAGTGGCCAGTTTGGCAAAGGCTGGCACTTTTGCTGGCAATGATGCAATCGTAGCCTTTGCAAGAAATCATCAGTTGAATGTGGTGATTCATCAGCTTAATGCCCCTTTGTGGCAGGTAGGTCACCTACTCAAGACTCTGTGTTCTGTTCTTATTCAAAAATGAGCTTGGAAGATATGCTGAGGTGATAGGGCTTGACCTGTGATGCTGAACTCCAGTGTCTTGGAGAGAGAACTTGGGCTGTAAACCTAACCAAAGACGGGACTCTGGTGTGGGATTCATCCTTGTGCCATTTGCAACTGAAACCGGCACGTACATCGGAAATCTTTGAGGGTGCTAATACTCTTCTTACTCAGGAATCATTTAGTTGGGGATCCTGGGGCAGAGAGGTCACACCTTATGAAATTATTTTATGAAATTATTTAAGTAATTCTATGTGTTTAGAATGTGTGTAGAAATATGTCTCTCCAGTTACGTATGCGTGCTTTCTGTGGCTGTGTGAGGGACCAGGACAGCGCCTCTCGCTGTTTGTCAGGAAGGTTATTCACAGTGTCCTTTTAATCTTATGCTGCCTGCCTGTGTACATTAAAAAAGTGAAAGTCAGTTATAGAGGCAGCTTGCACAGGTAGCAGAGTTCAGCCTTCTTGAGTGAGTGTGTGTGTGTGTATGTGTGTTTGTTTAAATGTTTTTGGTAAACACATCTGTGTAGTCACTGCTGTCAACATAAGGAATGATTCTACAGGAGCAGCAAAGATTGTTTCATGTCCTATCCCCTGTCCCCAGCCTCTTGGCATCTCAGTCTCATTGGTCCTTCAGGGCTTTTCCTGTCTGGTGTTGTGTAGGTGGTATGTGTCTGCCACAATGTCCTTTTTAACAGAATTATGCTAGACCAAAGTCAATGGGCTAGCCATGGGTTCCTGAGGAATCTTACCTTGTGGGGGTGTGATGAGCAGAATGAAACCAAGACACGGACCCCGGGGAGAGCTGGCGTGTGCTCACGGGGCTCCCTGAAAGA
The DNA here is from genome assembly GCF_030435755.1 of Ochotona princeps. Lineage (NCBI taxonomy): Eukaryota > Metazoa > Chordata > Mammalia > Lagomorpha > Ochotonidae > Ochotona > Ochotona princeps. Next base: position 12,803,798 of record NC_080833.1, read on the forward strand.
ACGGTCCATGAGCTAACAATACCTGGTACACTTACCCAGACTTACATACTGCTTAGCAGAAGTCACCAAAATAGTTAGAATGTACAACGTGATGACCCTCACCTTGAAGGAGAAAGCAAGGTGTCCAGTAACCTTCCTTTTCCTCTGTTGACAGCCTAGTTCTTAATTACTCATTTTGCAGTTATAAATTGTTTTCAGGTTTGTTGCTGTAGTCTTTCATTAATTGCAGAACACTGGAAGTTTGTATTTTTAATACTATTTTATTTTCATTGGATCCTCCCCATGTCCTGCCACCTCAGAGAAGCTTCTTATAGAAATTTTATTTGAACATTTTTTTTCTTTGAGAGAGAAAATGTGGGCTCCAGAGAGAGCGTGCGCCCATCTGTTGACTCAGTGCCCGAGTGCCATTGTGGCTGGAGCTGACCAGGGTGATGCTAACGGAGCCACCACCTCCTGTCTCCCAGGCACTCATTAGCAGCAGTCTGGAATCAGAGCAGAGCTGGACCTGGGCGTCCTGGTTAGCAGCATGCCATGGGTGCCTTTGCCAAGCCAGTACTTGCCCTGGCATTCCTAGCATTGGTCACAAGTACCTTGAGTCAGGAACCTTGCATTATTTATGGTTAGTAGCTTATATTTAAAACATGGAAATACTGAAGCCTACTTTTTTTTTTTTTTTGCTGATTAGAAATAGAAGATGTGTTGTGTGTAAGACAGTCTTTTATAATTTGCTGACTAGTCTTCCAATTATGTTTTCTATTCGTAGCGCACATTTATATTCTGAATATTAAGTGTGTAACAGCTTCAGGAATGATGTCATTGAGAGACTAGTAACAGTTTTCCTGTCTCCCTGGGAGATCAGTGGCATGGTCAGTATTTGCATGTGTCCCAGGCAGGTGCTGTACTTGGATGCCCGGGTTTCTACAGCCGAGCTGCCGCAGTCCTCACACTCTGCCCTGGTGCCTGCTGTGCCTTTAGACCACAGATACTGTTTACATTCTCGGTGGTATTTTACTACTTGTGACAGTCACTAAGAACTGGAAAGGGGGACTGATGTGTTGGAGCTTTGAGTCAGTATTGATTGAAGATGGTGAGAATGCCGTCAGAGTTTCTGTGCAGGTGGTGGTGGTCTGGGGACAGCTGGCCCTGGGGTCCCAGCTGCTTAGAACACCTTGTGAGGGGTACTTCCAGGCCTGTGCATTGCCCTGGTGCTGAGTCGCGATTGTGTTTTGAAATTGATGTAAGTGGAAGCTTTGGATTTGTTGCTCATGTTTCTTTAGCTGATGGAAAATGCAGCTATTTTAATAGTAGGTGAATTTACTGTGACTTGTAAAGATGTCGGGCCCCTCATTTATACAGCTTCCTGTGAAGGTCACAGGAGAGGCTTAGCAGTTTGCTGTTTGGAATTTTGTGTTCTTTGTCTGGACCCCAGGTTGTGTTAGCTTCAAGCTCAAGGGATTAAGAGGCAGGCAACATAAACAAAAAACATGCTGCTTGTTTTTTAATGTGTTTTTGTATGAACTTACTAGCATAAGTTACATATTAAGTGAGCACACTGAAGCCTACTAGGGTGGGAGAAAGGTAATTCAAAGGTTGCTTGTGGCATGGCCAGCCATGTGCCAATCAGGGCCTCTGGACAGTTAGAGAGGTGTCTGCCCTCTTCAGATCCTTGTAGCCTCTTGCCTTCTCTTGCCTGTAGATTCGCGGCACAGATAAGAGCAATGGGAGAGAACTCCACATCGCCTATCGCTACGGGGAGCACTATGACAGTGTCCGGAGGATCAACGACAACTCGGAAGCACCTGCTCATCTCCAGACCGACGTGAGTGAGGCCTTGACTTTCTGCTGCGTTCTCAGCCCTCAAGGGGCAGGCCGAGAGCCGTGTGACATGGAGCTAAAGTTGGATTTTTTTAAGAGTTTGCGGCTTGGCACCAGCACGGTGGTTCAACAGGCTAATCCTCCACCTGCAAGCCCTGGCTCCCCATATAGGCACTGGTTTTATTTTTATTGGAAAGGCAGACTTAAAGAGAGACAGAGAGAAAGATTCTTCATCTGCTGGTTCACCTCCCAAATGGCCACAACAGCCAGAGCTGAGTTGATCCAAAGCCAGGAGCTTCTTCCGAGTCTCCACGCGGGTGCAGGATGGCTTTGGGCCATCCTCAGCTGCTTTCCCAGGACACAGGCAGGGAGCTGGATGGGAAGTGGAGTAGCTGGGACATGAACTGGTGCCCATAAGGGGTGTGACTGCTTACAGGTAGAGGATTAGCCTGTTGAGCCACTGTACCAACCCCAACTTTTAATTTTTAAGATTGTTTTAATTTTTAAGATTGTTTTTTAATTTTGAAGATTTATTTTTTATTTGAAGGGGATGGTTAGAAGGAGACATACAGATCTTCATCTGCTGGTTCACTCCGCAGATAGCCACAATGGTCAGTACAGGGCCAGGCTGGAAGTCAGGAGCCAGGAGCTTCTTTTAGTCTCCAAGTGGGTACAAGGTCCCAAGAACTTGGGCCGTATTCCTCTGCTTTTCCAGGCAAATTAGCAGGGAGCTGAATCGGCAGTGGAGCAGCTGGAATACAAACACTGCTAGGGTGCCAGCGTCAAAGGTGGCATCTTAATGCACTATGCCACTGTGCTGGTCCTGGGACCTGGCCAGGTCTCTTGCATGACTGACAGAGACCAGAGGCATTGCCTGCTGCTTGGCAGGGTGTGCACGAGCAGAAGCCGGGATTAGGACGTGGGATATGGGACCTGGACATTTTTACCAATGCTTGTCCATCTGTCTCTTATTTGAAAGGCAGAGTTACAGAGAGGGCTCTTCCATCTGCTGGTTTACCTCCCAAATGGCTGCAGCGGCTGGGCTGGGAGCCAAGGACTTCATTGGATTTTCCTCACAGGGAGCTGGATCAGAAGTGAAAGTTCAGCTGTGACATGAACCAGCGCTTATGTGGGATGCTGGCATTTTGGTGTCACAGATGGTGCTTAACGCACTGTGCCACCCTGCTGGCGCTTTAGCTGCTGTCTTAACTGTAGGCCACGTGCCTGCCCCACTGTGACCTTCTCAGCACTCTCCCACCCCCAGTGATAGCGTCTTGTACATACTGCATTCCCATACTTGCATGGAGTCTTTTCTATGGAACGCACATTACAGTTCCTAACAACATGTAGGGTGCTTCCTGCTTCCTTTCAAAAGGGTGCATAGGGGCCAGTGCTGTGGCAAAGCAAGTTAAACCACTGCCTACAGCGCTGGCATCCCACATAGGCCCTGCTTCTAATCCATGATAATGTATTTGGGGAAGCAGCAGAACACAGTTCAAGTGGTTGGGCCCAGCACCCATATGGGAGACCCAAAAGAAGCTTCTGGCTCATGGCTTCCACCTGACTAGCCCAGCCATTGCAGCCATTGTGAACCAGTGAATGAAGACCTCTGTCTCCTGCTTTCTCTGTAATCTTTCCCTTACACATATATAAAAAAACAAGTGCTAGAAAGAAAAAGCTACACGGTGTCCCACAGTGTGGATGCATCCTAACAGTTGTAAGCAATCTGTGACTTGTAGACTTTGAGACGATATTTGCCATTGCATGCAACACAAGGTGCCTCATTTCACCTGTGTGTGAGTGTACCTCCTAGGAGTTTCCTCCCACACCAGACGGGTTTTGTTGTTGTTGTTCAAATATTTGTTATTTGAAAGGCAGAGTTACAATAGAGGGAGAAAGACCCGGGAAGGGGGAGAAGGAGAGATTTCCCATCTGCCGGTTCACTCCCCAATGATTCCAACAATTAGAGCTGGACTGCTCTGAAGCCAGGAACCAGGTGCTTCGTCTAGGCCCCCAGGCAGGTGCAGGGGCCTAAGGCCTTGGGCCATCCTCTGCTGTTGTCCTGGGCCACTGGACAGAAGCTGGATTGGAAGTGGAGGAGCTGGGACTCAAACCGACGCCTGTATGGGTTGCTGGCCCTGCAGGCAGCAGCTTTACATGCTGCTCCACAGTGCTGGCCTCAATCAGATTTCTGAAAGGTATTGCCAGATTACTTCTGGGTTTTAGCAATTTATACTCCCGACTGCAGTGTGTGGCTCTTTGCCTATGCAGTGTAGTACCAAATTTTCAATTTTTTTTTTAAGATTTACTTTTTTAGAAAGGCAGATATACAGAGAGGAGGAGAAACTGAGAGGAAGATGTTCTGTCTGATGATTCACTCCCCAAGTGACCATAATGGCCGGAGCTGAGCTGATCCAAAGCTAGGAGCCAGGAGCTTCCTCCGGGTCTCGCAGTGGGTACAGGGTCCCAAGACTTTGGGCCATCCTCGACTGCTTTCCCAGGCCATAAACAGGGAGCTGGATGGGAAGCTGGACTGCCAGGATTAGAACCAGTGCCCATTTGGGATCCCGGGGCATGTGCAAGGCGAGGACTTTAGCCAAGGCTATCGCTGGGCCCTACAAAGATCTTTTTATTCAGGAGTTAGAATTCTCTCATGGTTTATCCTGGTACTTTTATAGGTTTATTTGTTTATGTATTTATTTTCATGAAGTCTTGGCTTCTTTGGGGATTTACGTGCAGATAAGGGGGTAAGGATACAGTTCACCTTCTTATTTTCCCTGTGATGACCTAATTGTATCCAAACTGTTCTTGTCCTTCTGTTGTCTGTTGATTCAAAGTGCTGCTGTTAGGGCTGGGTGTCAGGGTGTAGAAGGTCAAGCCTGCACGTAGGACGACCACGGTGTGAGTCCTGGCTGCTCTGCTTCTGGTCAAAGCTGCTCTGTGCATCCTGGCCGGCCGCAGTCAGTCCCAGGGCTCGCCTTCCGCCCACAGGGGAGGAAGCGGCTGGGGTTCTGACTTGGCCGGCTCAACCCTGGGTGCTGCCCGCGTGTGGGGAGTGAACCAGCAGATGGAAGATCTGGCATCGCTTTTCAAATAGATGCACATAAATGGTAAAATGTAAAATAAAATACGAAATAAATGTTATCAGATGCTACTTTTTCCCCTTAGATCCTGTGTTTTCAATATTATGTGTGTTTATTTGTAGAGATTTGGTTTTTTTCCCCACTCATCTGTCTGCTTGGTGTCTCATTGTTACAGTTAGTATGTATTAAAATTTAATATTTTTTTACCCATAAATTTTCTTGTAGAAATCTCCTACCTGTTCTTCCTTTAAAAATAGAATCTGTGTGTCTAGTTAAAAAAAAGTACTGCTGAGTTTTTAAATAGTGATGCCATTGGTAGGTTAATTTAAGGAGAAGTTGACTGTTTTGTGATGTTAAGTCTTCTTGCCCAGAACCTGGTGTCCTTTTTGTTTGTTCAGTTGAATTTTTTTTTTTTTTTTTTTTTTTGCGATCCATGTTTGGAACAGTTTCCCATGTTTTGTTGAATTTGTTCTTAACTGTTTTGTTTTTTTTCCCCTTATTGTAAGGAGAGGGTTTTATTTCCCTAAATCCTAGCTAATCATTATTTGCATGTGAGCTCATTACTTGCCTGAATGTGCTGCAGAATTATAATTTTTTTCAGTTTGAGATCCCATCCCTATGGTATAACAGTAGTCACTGGGCACACACTTGCAAGCACGGCTCGTGCCCTGCGTGGTCCCTCCTCCCTCTGCCCCTGCAGCAGACCCCAGCCCTCCCCTCTGCCTTCACCTGCACTCCACAGCTCGTGGAAACGGGCTTGTCTCGCTGGCTGGCTGCCGGGCATTGCTTCTGCTCTCGGTCCCTGGTTCTGTGTCTTGTCTTTTTCTTTTTTTTTTTTCTGTCTGTTTAATTTTATACTTCTGATTTCTTTATTTTGGCTAACATGTGTGGCTGTTTGCCACATGTTAAATAATGGTGATGAAAACCTTTCTTTTACTTTATGGCAATAAAGACATCGTCCTGTGAATTAGCAGTGGTTACTTAACCACACCTGTGCTATGAAACCTTTCTGTGGCTCCAGTTATTCACCAGCGTGTGCTGTTACTAGCACTTCTGCATAAATCCTTTTTATGTTTGACATTATTTTCTTTGGCTAAATTCCACAACTATGAATCAGCCGGGCCAAAGACTCTGGTAAAACTCATTGCCAAATTGTGAAGGTGTAATTTTTTATGAGATTGCTTTATATCAGCATTCTGACACATAGGCCGTTTGTGGCTGGACTCCACTGAGTCCTCAACAGGCTGAGAGCATTGGAATGTCTGACATACACCCATGGACCGCATCAGTGGGGGACAGAAGGAGAGGGCTGTGGGGCTGCCGGAGAGGTGACTGTCACCTTCCTGATTTAGACTCCTGATGGCTGTTGCTTGTGGCTTTAGAATTTGGACCGACACATTCCCCCAAGTGTGGTGGCATGTACCTGGGGTTGGATGAGGCATGTTCGTCTGTGGCCTTTCACCTGGGACAGAGCTTCAGGCCTAATGCTTGCTGATGGTCACGCAGGGCTGGGAACCAAATGAGAAGTGCATGCATTTTACTTCTTTTCTTTTTTCTTTTCTTCCTTGTGTCAGAGATTTATTTATTTGAAACACTGACAGAAAGACAAGGATACACAGACATCTTGCAATCACTGGTTTCCGCCCCCTGATGGCTTCAATGGCTGGGGCTGGACTGGAGCTTCATCTGTGTTTCCCATGTAGGTGTCGGGGGCAAGAAAGCCTCAGTTGTCTGCTGCTGCTCTCCCAGGTGCCTGTGGCAGGGAGCTGGATTGAAAATGGAACATCTGGGGGTTGAACCAGCACTCTTGTGGGATGCCAGCATTGCATGTGACAGCTTAACTTGCTGAGCCACAGAGCTGGCCTCTGGTTGTAGGTATTTCTTCATGGCCAGCGTTGGTCTGCAAAGCTCATGGGGTGCACATAGTACAAGATCTTCTGTTGCCGGGATCACAGCTTTGGAAAGCAGCTGAGACAGAGGTGTGCTATCAGAGGCTGAAGTCCTCACCATGATGTTGGCATCTGGAAGCCACAGGGACATTAATGCCATCCCTGGGCCCACCTTTTTAGTTCTGCGGTGTCCTGGAGTCTCAATGTATGGATAAAATCCAGCGTCGTTCCTGCTGGTCTACTGAGTGTTTTCAGGATCTTTGGCCCTGTATGTTTGCTTTTTGATGACAGTGTTGAAGAATCTGAGCATGGTTTCCTTCTAGAGTTCTGTGATGATTATTCTGTGTGTTTCCTTTAGTTTCAGATGCTTCACCAAGATGAATCGAGTAAAAGAGAGAAGACCAGGACAAAAGCAGTTGACTCTGAAGATGACCTGAGAGATGAAGTGGAAGATGCTGTCCAGAAAGTTTGTAATGCAACTGGATGTTCAGTTAGTATTTCTGTCGTGCGGCTGTGGTTGATGAGTTGGCACTGTGTGTCACTTCCCTGCTGTTCTGTAGCATCCTGCAGCGCGCCTGCACCTAACGGCCAGAGCCCTGCGGGGTATTCAGGGTGGCTGTGTCATAGCTGTTGATTGACTCCTTCTTGTTTGCTGGACTTGACCCAGTTCTGCTCCGAATCCTGAAGAAATATGTGCCTTTAGTCTTTGACTAGAGCTTAGTGAAAGTACAAAAGGAAATTCATTTCCTAACATTGATTAAATGGTTATTTCAAGTGACCAGCTGTATTGAAATCAGACGTTTTCTACGTGAAATAAGTCTTGACTGAAACTTTTTAGTTCTCATTGTTACGTTTGTGTTTACCAGGTTGTTGAAGTACAGCAAGGTAGGAAGTGTGAGAACTGAAGTCTTTCTTTGTTTCTTGGATAGGATTTTGATTTAATAGTCCAGCGCCTGGAAGCTGAGAATTATAACATTGAATCTGCAATACTTGCTATGCTTCACATGAACCAAGGGAGAAGAAATAATAGTAAGTTCACGACTGATGTTTAGGACTACCGTGTTGGTGATTTCCAGGTATTTACTGAAAGGTCATAGGTGGCAGTTGCACGATGATTGATTCATCCGTTCAGAAAGTGTCTACTGAGTGCCTTGTATTTCCCCTCCCCCCGCCCCAGACTAGGTTCTGGTCCTGAGAGAGCGTGGTTTACGGGTTGAGAGGGCGTGGTGGGAACAGGTAACCGGAGGAGTTCATTGAGGGTGAGCGGTGGACACAGTCTCAGGGCGTGGAAAGTGTCAGGGAAGACTGTGCTTTTAGAAATATGACCCCTTTAAAGCCACAGCAACAAATGAAAAAATACCCCTTCCTTTCCTTTTTTTTTTTTTTAAAGATTTATTTATTTTATTACAGTCAGATATACAGAGAGGAGGAGAGACAGAGAGGAAGATCTTCCATCCAATGATTCACTCCCCAAGTGAGCCGCAACGGTCGGTGCGCGCTGATCCGAAGCCAGGAACCAGGAACCTCTTCCGGGTCTCCCACGCGGGTGCAGTGTCCCAATGCATTGGGCCGTCCTCGACTGCTTTCCCACGCCACAAGCAGGGAGCTGGATGGGAAGTGGAGCTGCCGGGATTAGAACCGGCGCCCATATGGGATCCCGGGGCATTCAAGTTGAGGACTTTAGCCGCTAGGCCATGCCGCCGGGCCCTACCCCTTACTTTCTGATGGAAATATTTTGATTAATATATAAACTGGCAGTTTAGAATTTGTCTTTTTACTTGAGCTGAGTTTAATTTGGGACTGAGGAAGAATACAGTGTAATATTTTACTAATGTTGAAAGTCATTTTTCTGAAGCTATCTGTGAACACTCAGTACCAGATGCTGTTTCTGGTGTACAGTTCTGCATGGGATTAGCTGTTTTATTACTCATGTTCTGTATTTGCTGTGCTTTTAGTTACTTGCTTGTGGGGATTTTAAACAGCATTATCCAGGGTCTGTGCTAATGCATGAGGGATATACCAGACAGGAGGTAGTGTGGCTGCAGAGCCGCGTTTTAAATTGTTTTGAATTTGAATTAGTTTCCCTGTAAATAGCGGTTTGTGGTTGGTGGCTCCTGTGTTGTACAGCACAGCTTTAGAGCCCATTTCTTTTCTGGGTTTTGGGTACAAAGCAGTTTGGGGAAACAAAGTATCCTACTGGTGGGGAGCTGGTCATAAAGGCTGGGCAACATTTTTTTTTTTTAATATTTGCTCCAAATTTTATGAATCACTTTTCCTGAATCACAGGACTTTTGTGTGTCCTGTTGTATTGACTTGACGTTAGGGCTTTGTCTATAGCACATTTGCTTCCTAAAGTCAGGGGCCTGGGATGCTGGAGGTATACTGGAGCCATCGGGACAGGCAGGACACGGACTGCTTCCCAGAAAGGTGGTCTGTGTCCCTCCCTGTCCCCAGTCCCACCAGTATCAGGTGACATCAAATCATTGTACTGAATTTGGAGCTCATTTCAATTTTTAATTTTTTAAAAAATACAGTGTAACTATTAGTTCTCACTGTAATAAAAATCTCTCCTGGGCAGATGCAGAGGCGAACCCTGAGCCCGGTGGCCGAGAGCGGACGCAGCATGGCCACTTGTGGGAAGAGGGTGGCAGCGGCACCAGAGTCTTTGGAAACCAGGGCTTAAATGAAGGCAGGAGCGAGCACAGTAAAGCGCAAGCCAGCCCTAGTGAAGAACACAAAGCAAATAAAAACCAGCTCTCAAAGGTATGGGGGCTGAGGTCAGAGGGCCAGGGACCAGCAGAGGGGGGCCAAGGGCTGAGGGCTGTGGGGAGGGAGCGGCTGTTCTTTCTTTTGAATCAGTGGTGGGTTCTGTCAAGCTGAGTAAAGAACTCATTCTCCTGTTGGGTGACTGGAGTGACACTTGGGAGGAAGAGTATCCCGAAATGGCCAAGTGAACATCATCGTCTCCCTGGTCCCACTGTCCATAGGAACTCTCCCCATGTCAGTCCACGTTGTCTGTCAGGGTGATTTGTTCGCCTTATTTTCTTTGTGTCCCTGGTCAGAGGGCATGGACATGGGACTCCTTTCAAGTCTAGTAAATGATCAAGTGCTTCCCAGACGGTGGTCCATGTCCCTCCCTGTCCCTCCCTGTCCCACTCCCATCAGCAGTAGCTGATATTTCATTGTACTGAATTTGGAGTTCATTTTAATTTTAATTGCTTTTAAGATTTATTTATTTATTTTAAAGAGTTAGAGAGAGACAGAGGTCTTCCATCTGCTGGGTCACTGTCCAGATGGCAACAGAACCAGGACTGGATTCATCCAAAGCCAGGAGCCAGGAGCTTCTTCCACAGCTCCCACGTGGGTGCAGGGCCCCCAGCACTCTGGCTGCCTTCCACTGGTTTCCCAGACATGTGTGCAGGGAGCTGAGTCAGAATTGGAGCAGCTGGGACTTGAACCAGAGCCCACCACAGTGCTCTCATTTGAAGACTTACCCAAGAAGTTCTGAGTACTTCTTGTAACAAATCACCCTGCATAACATGTCCTGTAACATGAAAAGCCACAGGCATAGGCAAAGATGCAGTGAGCCTGTGGACATGTGCTTGGCATTCATGGGGCGTCTAGTTAATGTGGGGAATGGGTGCGGGCATGTTGGAGTATTGTGTCTCGCTCTGTTTAGATTTGTGTTTCTTGAGGTCGTTGTGGTTTGGTTGTCAGGAGAATTGAATTGTTTGCCAGGTCAGCAAGGGGATAATACACATTTAAATGGAATTTAAATACTGATGGAAAATTCATCGTTTTGGCCTCTGTACCTTGCTGAGAAGCTTTCTGTGCGCTGTGTGTCGGTCAGGCCAGTGTTTTCGTTCCAGCAGGCAGCAGGAGGCAGCTGCGCCAGATGCCTCCCGACCGTGGGCTTTTCTTCTAGGTCACAAACAGACAGAGGAAGGAGCAGCAGCGACTGGAGAAGAAGAAACGCCAGGAGGAGCGGCACCGGCACAAAGCCCTGGAGAGCAGGAGCGGCCCCAGGGACACGGATACGAGTGCGCAGGTCACCCTGGTGAAGACCTTTGCTGCTCTCAACATCTGACTCCCGGCCTCCTGGGAGCGGTCCAGAGCAGACGGAGACTGGGGTGCCTGGGCCAGGTCCAGGGAAGCCACGCTTCACAGAACCCACACATTAGCTCCAACGTGGAGTACGTTTCCTTGAAGCTGCCTTTTCTTTGTTCAAAGTTTAATTTGATGTGTTTTGTTTTATGGAAGTTGAAGCCGTTCACCCTCGGTAATGCCAGCTTAGGGTGGTGAACGTCAGGGTGGACGGAGAGATCAGGGGGTCCTTTCTGTGTGTCGCTTTGTGTGCAGAATCAGCTCAGTGGGCCTGGGAGCTCCCCTTAACATGGGGGTGAGTTTTGCTGTAATTATTCCTAAAATAGTTTACAGTAATTGTCAGAAACTGAACTGCAGGTTTCCTTCGTTTCTCTTTCATTTGCAAACAGATGTTACCACATAGGGTAGTTTCTAATGATCTCCAACTCAGGAACAATTTAGATTTAATTCTCTTCTAAGCCAAGTTTCTCAAAAACGAATTCAGGAAGTGTTTTCCCAAAGTAGTGTGATCTGAGAGTTGTGGAAATGAAGTGCGTTTCCTTCCCTTCTGACCCTGGTTTCAGTTGGGGTGCAGGTGCTGTGAGTGAGGTCATCTGTACTCAGGCCGTAGGACCAGTGCGCCTGACCATCAAGTAGGCCTGGAAGTTGCTGGTGTCTGCTTCTTGACACTGGGAGGATGGTGTGTTTCTGCTGAGAAAAAATTCTGGGACTCTGTGGACCAGTCAGTAGTTGTAAAGGGAAAAGTCACGGCTGCCTGGAGCTTTGTCTAAGTCTAGAATGTTCTTTGCTGAAGTATGGAAAGACGTCTCGTGTACATCTTAAATAACTCCATTTTCTCCCGTGCTGCTGTAGCCTTAGATTTCTTCAGAGGAAGTAATAATAACCTGGCCTTATAGGATGCTGAGTTGTTTGAGTCTTCTGATACTGCAGTCCTATCAGGTGCTGCATTTTTGTTGTTTTGTGTTTTTGAAGTTTTGTTTGAGATATCAGTTGGAAGAACTCGCTAGTACCTACCAGGAGTTAGATCAGCAGGAAGGAGGACAGATGTTGTCAGGGCCGTTGAATAGCTCTGCTGTTGAGAAACAGATTGGAGTCACGGGGAGATGTCATTCTTAAAATGGAATTAGGTACCCGAATGTTAAGACTGCAGTGGCCAGTTTGGACAATCTGTCATTTGGGAACCTCATATTTGGGCAACTTAAATAATGCTGATTCAAAGGGTCAATGATTTGCTGTCTCCCTGCCCCATTATGAAATTTGGAAAGTGTGCAGGTGCAGGGAAAAGCTATGAGAAGTGTTGACATGTGTCGGTGTGACTTTGGGCAGGCCCTGGGGCCATTGAATTCTCCGTGTCGGCAGGCTGTTTGCTTTCTTCAGTTCAGTTTCTGTTCAGAGAAGCCGTAGTGTGCTGGACTCGCTGCCAGGACGTTGAGGCTTGGACTTCTGCCCGGGTAGAGCACATTGCAGGCCTTAGAGATTGGAAAGCAGCTCAGTGTTTTTTCTCTGTGCATCAGAGTCCTGAGTTTGAAACTCTGGGGTTGTTTAAGCCAGCAATGGCTGTCATCCGAAGGAGGTGGGATCCAGTGCGTCAGACCCCTGAGCAGTCACCGGGCAGGTGCCTGGTGCCCCACCAGCGCCTGGCGTGGCTTGTCCTCATGTGCAGAGCATGTCCCCACAACCAGAGGCTGCAGATGGGGAGCCAGAAACTGGCCAAGGCCAGCCATTGCCTGCAGCAGGACAGCTGCTTCACTTTCTTGGTCAGTGAAAGTGGCCTTGGGCCCTCCTGGGATTTGGAAGTTTTAGAAGCTGCTAAAAAAATGTTCCTCATGAGAACACTTATTTATAGGTTACTTAATTCTGATAATGAGTTTCAGTGGTTTTAAAAACTAATCAAATGGGTTTGATAATATGCTTTGATTATTGTTTCAGTTTCCTGTTATACCTAGTCTGTCTATGTTTAGTGTTGTTAGGGGTGGAGCATACCTTTTCACCAGAATGGCATCTTCTAGCCAAGGATGTGACTGCTTCCCCAGTGCCTTCCTGGCACTGGAGAGTTACCTCCGTGGCAGGCCGGCTGGAGGCCCAGTGCGGTTCGTCCCGTGGTGGCTGGTACCCGGCCTGCTTGCCGTGCCAGCTGTGTGTGGGACCGAGTCTGCTGGCGTGGCCGGTGGAGGCTTGTGGACGTGTAGCATTGTCTGGTTTGCAGTGAGGCCGGGGCGGAGAGGTGGAGCGGGCTCCAGAGCTGCTTGCTGGTCTTGTAAACTGTTCATAGAGGTTAGGCTTTTGTGGATTTAAAACAAAGATTTTTTAAACATCAAAATATGAAATAAACTTAGCAGTAACAACTTTGAACTAGAGAGGTAGGTGCAGTAAAATAACACACAACTTCTAAGAAATAGAATTACCACCAGGAGATACTAGAGCGGTAGGATGTATTTGTCTATTTAATTTTAGCTTTTCAGGAATATGTAATAGTCTTTCAACCCAGCTGAGGAATTGTGGCAGAGAAAGAATCTTCCATGCTGGCGCAGTCTGCGGTTTCTGTCATGGGTTTGGCACACGCTTCCAAGCCGACGGCAGTCACGAGGGCTCAGTGGAAGCTGCAGGGTGACAGCTCCCTGCCCTGTTTTCCAGGGGGGCTCAGATGACGTCACATGCTCTGACTGCACAACAGCACATGCGGTGAAGTCTGTTTGGATGGTCTTTGGCAGCAAACTGCCGGAAGTGGCTGCTCCAGCTGCTGGCTGTCACTCTGAGCACACACTCTTCCGTCGCCCGAGTCTTGCTGGGTCAGCATGGGCTGCCGGCAGTTTACCTCCGAAATGTCCGGCTTGAATATGCCACTGTGAGGGAGATCAGAGTCCTGCCCAGGGGTTTCACAGTCACTGACCCCTGGGCCCTCTGGGTGGCCAGAGGACGGTGCTTCCTGACACTGGTATCTGCCTGGGTGGCCCTCTCTGAGGGCCCATGGGACGGGCTGGTGGCCCCACCTTGACCTCAAGGCTCTGCCAGCTGCACCTTGCTTGGCCTCTTGGCCTGCTGCAGTTTTTCTGTTTTTGCGTTTTCCTTGCTCACAGACTCAGCCCTGAGGCTCCCGTGGTCTTGCCCCTGGGACTCATTAATGGCACTTTGCATGGGAGTGTTTGCTTGCCTCCAAAGCAAGTCGTACTTTTCCACTGACACTGCTGAGCCGGAGAGCCCGAGAGTGTATTCCAACCAGAACATCTGGAGTCACAGGTCAGGGGACAATCCGCAGGTCCCCGACACTTGCAAAGGGGAGGTTGTAGTGTGCTACGGTTGCTGTGTGGCTTGTGTGCACAGGCTGGGCCACCGCAAAGCCTGCCTTGTATGTGGCCTTGGCCCTGTCCTGTCTCAGGTGGGATTCCCATTTAGAACCTCAGGCTCTCGGTTTCTTCGAAGTAGTTAGTTTCTAGTCTTTGTAACCGTCCTACTTTGTAGTTTGAATAAAATGTCAGGTTTCCCTGTCATTCCTGGAGAAGGGGCCGGTACTAGTGTGAAGAATGTGTTGTGAGCAGGGCACACCCATCATGCAGAACTGCTGCTGTTCACTGAAGGTCAGGGTCACCGGACAACACCCCTGGGACCTGGCTCTGCCCGCCACTGTCCAGCCGTCCATGACAATCACTGGAGCTAGTCCCAGCCGTACCCTCAGGTGTGGCCCTGTGTTGGGCCCCTCTCCTGGAGCTTGAGCTGTGCTGCTCTGAGGGTTTTCACATCTTGCCACTGCGTCCCTGCACCCCTCGCCACACTGCTCGTGGTGGGAGTCCCTTGCGGGGACCCAGGGGCCACTGTGGAGCAGGCAGCTGCCCTCTCCCCTGGCTCCTGGCACTGTCCTTGTTCGCGCTGCAGTCTGAGACTTTGTAGAGCTCCATGGGCCGTGATTTGTCAGTGTGGCAGCCCCGCCTTCTCTGTGGTGACAGCTGATCAGCGACGTCCCTCGTGCAGTTCCCCTTGGTGGCTGCCACAGGTCTGTTCTCATCTGAACCATCTTATGTTTTGTTTACTAAAGTACTGTACTTGGCTATTTGCAGTGTTTTCAAAACCAAATGTTTCTTTTTTGTGTTTTTAATCTTTAATACTTGGTGCAATAGAAGCTGCAAAGATGTGCCACTTTATGAAATGGAATTTTGTATACCAATAAATTCTAGTTTAAAGACAAAGTTTCAAGCAGTCTTTTTATTATTTGTGTGTGTGTGTGTGTGTGTGTGTGTGTGTGTGTGTGTCTGTCTGTCTGTCTAAATCACCCTCCCAGCTTGGGAGGATGAGAGGCCCCGGCTGTGAGATGTGAAATGTCGTTTCGAGAGCTGTGGCCTGGGAGCTGTCCAGGTGGTGCTCTGCTGCTGTGGTCATAGGACCAGCTGCAGTGAGGGTGGCCCCTGGGGCCCGAGGGCATCTTTGAGCCCTTGGGACAGTCGTTGGAGTCCTGAGCGTTGACCTGACCCCACTCTGGAGTGACACTGGACAGCAGTGACTGGAGCACAGACCACTGGCTGCCAAAGGACAGACAGGGTAGTGGTGGCCACAGAACCGGAGGCAGGAGCCAGGCAGGCCATGTGGATTTATTTTGTTGTTTTTAATTAGAAAGTCAGATTACCGGGATAAGGACAGAAAAATCTTCCATCCACTGGTTCACTCCCCACTTGGCTGCAACGGCCAGAGCTGAGCTGATCCAAAGCCAGGAGTTAGGAACTTCTTCCTGGTCTCTTACACAGGTGCAGGGTCCCAAGGCTTTGGGCTGTCCCTTACTGCTTTCCCAGACCACTGGCAGGGAGCTGGATGGGAAGTGGAGCAGCCAGGACATGAACTGATGCCCATATGGGATCCCAGCACATGCAAGGCAAGGATTTAGCCACTAGGCTACCGCACTGGGCCTGATTCTGGCCTTTTGAGAAGTGGTGGACTGGCCTGCCAGGCCTCAGCATGACCTCATGATTTTGAATGCTGATACTCCTGCTCCGTTCTTAGTTTTGTACTTGACAAGCAGCCTTCTCTGTTAGCCCCCTGTCACCTTAATTCCAAATAGAAATGGGAGCGGCATGGCACCCTTGTTAGGAAGAGCATTTCTGCTCCTAGGCAGGATGCTCTCTGGTCACTTGGGCCACCCTCCATGTGCAATGCTACCTTCAGTCCACAGCTGTGAGACCCGCCACTTGAGGGCAGCACTGTCCACCTCCTGAGGGTTGCTGGACCCTCTCAGTCCAGATGAGCCTTTATTATTATTATTATTATTAATTACATTGCATTATGTGACACAGTTTTATAGGCACTGGGATTCCCCCCACCCCTCCCCAAACCCTCCCCCCATGGTGGATTCCTCCACCTTGTTGCATTACCTCTGTTCAAGTTCATGTGAGATTCTTTCATTGCAAGCATATACCAAGCATAGAGTCCAGCATCTTATTGTCCAAATAAGTTCAATGACTTGTTGGGGAGACCATCAACAAGTACAGCCGGCAGAGTATCATCCCAATCAATTAAAAGCCCCAACATAACATCAGCAACAATTTATAACATTATGGAATCAATTGATGTAGTATTGAGTAACCAACATGTTGAAAAAAAAATGCAAGTTCTTTAGCACATCCTGCGACTCCATCAATTTTAGTTTATATACAACCGGGTTCTATACACCTTAAAATGGCTATAGATTACTATTCAGCTGTCTCGTCTATTTTCATTATAGTATTTAGCATTTTATAGCGTTGAAGCATAATTTTGCTGAACCTGGCTTTTTTTTTTCAGGTAGTCTAGACTGGCTTATAACTCTAACAGGACATATGTCAACAGTTTAGGTACAGAACAGTTTTAGGAGGGCTGTGAAGAGAAATCCTCAGTACCCTAGTGAGGAGTAACTAATCCTTGTGTCCCACCTAGTAAGGTATAAGTGAATCTATGCTGACCATTTCCTGCCTGATTCTAAGCTTTCCTTGTTGTTCTCTATCTATTCTTGAGTTTTTGTTTGTGTGTTTGTTTTGAGGGGTTTCCGGAGCAATCCTGATGGTCATTGCCAGAGAGGGTGGGGACCCAAAGCAGGATCCAAGCAAGGACCCGAGAAAGCTCCCCTCCCTAGTCTCCAAGGAAGTTTACTGTTCTGTTTCTGCGGACTGCTCAGGGCTCCTGGCTGTTGTTCTGATGCCCTTGGATCCTGTGAGGAAGGATTTGGACTTTCATCCCGTGTGGTAGATCCAAATGGGGGTGGGTGACCTCAGAGTTCTTGGCCTCCGAAGGCACTCCAATTCCTCTTGGTCTCCTTGGCAGTTGGGATGTAGTCCTTGGTGCTCGTTCTGATAGTCCTTGGTGAGAATCCGGGAGTCTTCAGGGTTGGGATACAAGCTTCCTCTTGTATCCCTGCTCTGCTCTGGGGTCCCCCCTGCTCTGTGTGTATGGCCTGTTAAGAGGTTGTCAGGATTGCCTTTTTGCAGGGTGCTCGGGACCAAGTGACGTCAAAGTGTAGGTGCTGTACCCCTAGACAACTTCTGTGGCCACCTTAGTTCTGTGCCAGAGTCTCAGGAGAGTTGTCTGCCGGGACAGCACTTGGGAGGTGACCTGTGAGGAAGTGTAAGCTGGGGGCGGGGGCATGTAGTCTTCCAGGAACAGAGAGGTGTCCTGCAGCCAGGTAAGGACACAGCTGTGCCTGTGTTCCTTGATGTCTGTGTAGGTTGAAAACACAGAGACTTGAGTTAGTGTCACCCAGGCACTCCTGCCTGAACTGGGTTATTCATGTGGGCGGCTTGAGTTACAAGGCGGCTTAGAAATTGTCCTGCTCCAGGGTGATTTGGACTGAGCTGGACAGAATGGGTCTGCTTGGATGGGCGTGAGGCAGGGATGGAGGATTTCCTGGTTGCAGATAGAGACTATTCCTGTGCAGAGAGAAACCAAGGAGCTCGGTGGTGGAGGTGACCTTGGGACTAGGCATGGGTCAGCACTGTGCTCACTGAGTGACCTCTGCACGGCAGGTGTACCTGGTCCAGCCCGAGTTCCTCTTCAGAGTGTGCCCGTTCTGACTGGGACATTGCAGGCCACAGCCTTTCAGAACAGATGTGCTAGCGTCTTTCCAGCCAGCTTACTACTTCGGGTAGCGTTTCAGACATGTGGTCACTTATGAGGAATGAGGGGCACTCTGGGAGGGTCCTCACCCAAGAAGCCGAGTGACTAAATTGGTCTTTGTCACGTGCCCATGGATGCAGTACCCACTGTGTGCAGTCGCAGGGCCAGCAGCTGCCAAACCACAGCAAGGATTGACCCACCAGAGGCATCTGTGGTGCCCTGGGCCCCTAAGGGCCAACGCCGATGGTCGTATTCCACAGATGGATACAGGGCCAGAGCGTGAGCCCAGGCTGTCTGCTTGTGCCACCCAAGGACCCCAGGAGAAGTAGGGGAGTGGCTGAGCAGCTCAGGAGGGTGACATGTGCTCCAGCTGGGAGGCTGTCACAGTGCAGGTGGGACTTGAGACACGCTTCAAGTATGCGATTTTAGTGTGGTGACTGGTAGGCCTGTCTGTGGACAAGCACAGTGAGCATGCCAGCTGCCTGCTAATGCACGTGCTGGGGGGCCACAGGTGAACCCTGCCGCCTGCCTGGGGGACCCTGATTGAGGTCCCAGCTCCTGGCCCAGCCTTGGGCGTTGCAGGACCAGGGGAGGAGAGGAGGGTGAACTTGCAGTTGGAAACCTGCCTTTTCTTTCTGTTGGTATTTGTACCACCCCATCAAATAAGTACATTAAACCAGCCAATGGTCCCAGAGCTCTGCACTTGGCCTGGTCACGACAGTGACTAGAACAGCTGGTGCCATCTGGCTGCAGGTCTCTGACTCCAGCATCCAGGAAACTCTGGAAGCACGGTCCAAATTGCATGTAGTGTCCAACTCTCCAGCAACGACACTGCCAAGATCTCCGGACAAACCAGCCCATGTCTGTGAAGTCGGCAATTCCGGTGTGATTTCCAACCCCTGATTCCGAAAGCGAGCACTTGGTGCATAGCTTCTGTTAGGGCTAAGTGGGAGCAAAAGCAGAAACAGCCCCATTTTTGTCAACAAAATCCAAGAGGTAAACCTCCAGGCCGCCGCATTGGCTCCTCAGCTTTGAGAGGACTCTGCCTCATTCACTCGCTCATTCATCCAAGCGTTCATTCACGCATTAAAGAGCTTGGAAAAGTGCCTGGTCATGTCAGGTGCTTACTGAGTTAACCCTGTCAGGTCATCCATTCATGGGTTGTAAATGCTCGTTGTGTGACACATTGAGGTGTACTTGCATACATGCCAGCTTATGGAAACCTTGCCACAGGGGTTAAGTTGCCCACGTCCCACGTTAGGGTACCAAAGCTTGATTGCTGGTTCCAGCCTCTGGCTCTGCCAATTTGGCCCTCAGGAGGCAGTAGCAGCTCAGGCTGTTGGGTGTGTGACACCTGGATTAAATCTCCAGCTCCTACTGTGTGTAGAGTGGCAGGGCCAGCAGCTGGCAACCACAGCAAGGATTGGCCCACCAAAAGCATCTGTGGTGCCCTGGGTCCCTAAGGGGCCCTGGCCACTGAGGACTTGTGGGAAATGCAGCAGGTGGGTGGGAGCTCTTTCTGCATCTCAAATGAAATAAATAAAGCAATAGTAAAAGAAAATATAGGCCCAGCACAGTAGCCTAGTAGCTAAAGTCCTTGCCTTGCATCTGTCAGGATCCCTAAGGGCACTGGTTCATATCCCAGCGGCTCTACTTCCCTTCATCTCCCTGCTTGTGGCCTGGGAAAATGGTAGAGGATGGTCCAAAGCCTTGGCACCCTGCAACCATGTGGGAGACCCGAAAGAGGTTCCAGGCTCCTGGCTTCAGATCAGCTCAGCTCCTGCCATTGCAGCTGCTTGAGGACTGAACCAGTGGACAGAAGATCTTTCTCTCTGTAGCTCCTCTCTGTATTTCTGTCTTTTCAATAAAAAAATCCTTAAAAAAAATTTCACCCTTGTGACCAGCAACCTGCCAGGCCGAGGTGGACACTGTGACAGTCAGCTCCAACTAGATTTGAACTCGCCCACCCTGGGGGTCCTACTGCCTGTGGGCTCTGCTCCAACAGCCTGGGTTGTGCCTTTTCTAGCTAGGTGGGTGCTGCGGCTGCTGCTGTCCACAGGCCATGCCAGGCAGCCTGGCTGTGAGCTGGACCCACAGCTTGCTACAGAAGTGGACAGAAGTTGCACCTGCAGTTGCTGGCTTCCTGTTCTTTTTTTCTCTCACAGGTTGGCTGCAGGAAGCCACAGACACAAACACCCAAATGGAATTGGGGCAGACCCCCGGGTCATTCTCCCATCATTTGTAGAATGGCAGGTAAAGGAAGGCTACAAGCTGGGCTGAGACCCGAGGGCTCCCAGGTGATTCAGGTGGGCGATGACGGCCCCAACAGGCTCGCCAGGTCTGGCTGCTAGGCCCCCGTTTTCACTTTGCCATACTGTTAGGCACCTGGATGCTCGCTGGGCTGTTGGTACCTTAAATCCACCCATGTAGACTCCTCCCTCCTGAGTTTCCCACTTCTGCGTGGCGCCAGCATCCTGTTTGGTTGTAAGGTTTCTGGGGAATCACCGAGCAGTTTTCCTGATTGAAACTGTGGGTCCAGAAATATCACTGCACCAAGAACACATTCTGCCCACGTGATGAAGGTTATAGCCAACCGTTTCTTCTGGCAGCCTGACTAAAATGGCCACCAGAGGGCGCCCCAGGACCGTTCTCCCGCCTGGGCACAGGCGATTTTGGCTATTGGGTTTGGACACCAAGCAGAGGTAGAGTAGGCCCACGAGGTAGAGCTCGGGGCTCCTCCTCCCACTGGATGCAGGAACCTGACACATCTGTGCATCCACACAGGTGCCTGTCCTGGGCACTTGGGCCATCCCAGGTGGCCACGGCAGAGGGTGCCAACTCCATGAAGAAATGGCAGGAGTGGGGAATCCCCTCTCCAGCCCCTGACTGCCAAAAAGGGGGGCTTGGAGGAGAAAATTTTCATGCATTCATCCGTTTACTGAGATTAATTTATTTATTTTGAAATTCAGAGTTAGAGAGGACACACACACATACACACACACTCATCTTTCACCCACTGGTTCACCTCCCAGATGGTTGTAACAGGGCTGGGTCAGGCTGAAGCCAGAAGCCCCATCGGGTCTCAGGTGTGGGTGGCAGGGGCCCAACACTTGGGCCAATTTCTGCTGCTTTCCCAGGCGCATCAGCAGGATTGAGGGTGGGAAGTGGGGCGGTGCCATGCTGGCTCCAGAGAAGACCAAGCACGGCTGCTTTATTTGCGTAGGCAGGCTTAGCCATTGGGGGGAGGGGGCCAGAGTGGGGGCAAAGGGGGACAGGGTGGGTGTTAGGTTGGGGAGTTGATGGTTAATGATGGTGGGGCAGTCTTTTCAGGCTGGTACATTTCATGTCTCTCACACGAAGCCACATGTCCAGCAGGAACCATCTGACCGTTATTGTTGTTGTTTTGGGTCAGATTGTGGAAAGTTTTCTAGAACCCCGGGCACTGACTGTGATGGAGACCTGGGATCGTGGCAGGCAGGGACCACCACATCCGGCGTGTTCCCACATCTCCAGGGCCACGTGCCCTGCTGGTGCATGGCAGGTGCTCAAAACATGAACGAATGCATGAATCAGTGAATACATGAAATGAAAGCCTCAATGTTAGAGTGACAGGTACAGAGACTGGGGAATGCTGGGATGGTGGGGGAGCATGATCCCCCTCCCAAGAGGGAACCGAGAACCAAGGTGAGGCTTCCAGGCTGCTGGGTGTGGAAGCCACCCCTGGCTATGGGGCTCCTAAGAAGCAGGTGTGGCCTGGCTGGGCCAGCAAGGAGGAGGGGCGGGCAGCAGCCTCAGCAGGGAGGGGTGGGCCCCGTGCACAGCCTGTTGGGGTAATGGGCGTATCTGCGGTTGTAGGTGCCAAGGTTGTGGCGGAAGCAGAGTGCAGCCCTCCTGTCACACTCGCAGGTCTCGCGCTGGCAGGTGGTTCTGCCGGCTGGATGGGACAAGGTGAGTCAGAGAGAGCTGAGGCTTTTCATGGAGGGGCAAGGGACGGGGGAGGGGGCCTGCTGGGCTGACCCTTGCTGTCCCTCCTCCTCTGCCTACTTTTTGCCCTAGCTCCATCCAGCCCCAGAGGGGCCTCTGTGCACTGACTCGCACCTGCCCCTGCCCATGTGCCAGCCGCTATGGGTCATGGACACGCAGGTAGGAAAGCAATGATATATAGCCACTGGTGTGGCTGGTGTGTCCCCGAGCAGCCTGTGCCCAGGCTGCAGGCTGCTGGGACCACAGCTGGGAGCTCCCTGGAGGCTTTTGGCCTGTCCCATTAGAGGGGTCAGAGCCCATGTTTCTGCCCACAGCCAGCCTGAGGCTCGGACATCTGCCCCTACCTGTCCTCCCCAGAGCTGGCTGCCATCAGCTCTACCAGCACCAGGGACCCTGGGCCCTTCCTCTCTCTGCCTCCTCCTGTCCATGAGGCTGTGGCTCCCCACTGTCCCCCCTGAACTCAAGACGCTGCCCAGAGCCAGCCTCCAGTTGCTCAGGTTGGGCCGCTGCTTGACCTGCTCTTTCATCAGACCTCCTGGGCAGAAGGGGCAAGTCACTCAGCATACAGGGGAGACCAGGGGGTCTAGGCAGGAGCCAGGCTGAGCTGGGAAGCAGGTGAGGCTTCTGGAAGGTTTGCTGGTCCAGTGTCAGGGTTAAGCCCTGAGCCTGGCACACCCAAGCAGATGGATATCCTGACCTTTCACGAGGACTAGCAGTGGGGAGCTCACAGCCTGACAAAGCTCCCCCGCAGAATGGGCCAGGCTGTGTGAGTACTCCCTCTCCTCCTCCAGGACCCATCTCAGAAGTCCGGGCTGAGTGCTCCTGTCCTGCCCTGCCCCTCGGTGCCCATCAGGCCTCGCCCTCCTCCCAGGTGTTGCCGGGGGATCTGTGGCTCAGAGCTGTAGCTGGCCAGCCTGGGCACTTCCTCACCTGCAGCTCCTATTGGGCCTCGGGAGAGTCCAGTGCCCCTGGGGCCTGGCTCACTGTAAGGACTCCCCTTTCTGCCAGAGCCAGGGGGTGGGGAGGAAGGGCCCTGGGTAGCTGGACTCCATTCTCCAGCCTGGACATCAGATGAGCACCAGCCTTCTCCCATCACCCCAGGATGCTAGCCCCCAGCCTCAACCCCAGGAGGGGGCTCCCAACTTCAGACTATCCCAATCCCCTGCTTTGTGTCCAGGCCACATACCGCAGAAGATGCCATGTTTGCTGGTGGAGAAGACATATTTCTCCAGTTTGGGTTCGCAGCCCAGCTTCTCCAGGCGCCCATAGCAGCAATCATGGGCATGGCAGCACCTAGGAGTCAAGGGGACAGGGTGGGGTAGGGGGTAGTCTACGAACTAGGTTGGGGAGCTCTAGGGCCCAGGAGCCAAAGGGGCTCCAAGAAGGAGCTCAGCCTCCTATGCCAGCTACAAGTGCCCCCACCCTCCCCACTCCCTCCTGCGAGCACCTCCATCCCCTGATGGCAGTCCCCTGCCAGCCCCTCCTCACCAGTCAGTAGGGTCCACCGGCCAGTGGGAGCCCCCCAGGCCGCAGTAGCAGCCGTAGTCATTGTACTGCAGCGCCGACTTGCCCGTCATCCTCTCAATCATCACCCCAAACTGGACCAGGTTTCCGCTGACCAGGGCCACTGCAGGAGATGGGATGAGAGTGGGGTGGGAGGGTTGAGCGCCAGCATCCTCAGACCCAGCTGGCGTCTGGTGCAGGGCCCTCCCTGGTGTCTGCTCAAGTGTGGCCCCGGCCATCACATACCAACTGCTGCCCCCTCCGGAGCAAGCGATGACAAATCGAGTAACTCCAATGGCGCCGCCTGCACGGCCATTGTCCAGGCCCACCCAGCTCATCCGCTGTCTCCCAGAATCCCCCTCTCACCCCTTCTGAGGACTTCTCCCAGGTTGTTCAGACCTCCCACACAGTCCTCCTTGTCAACCCCTACACCCGGACACCCTGCGCCTCCTCCCCTACTCCCGTCTCAACAGGTGTCCTGGACACACTGCCCAATCACCTTACCACCTCCTTCTTGAGATCCAGCCCCAGCAATGCCCACTGTGTGCCAACCATCTGCTGCCCCCTCCCTCTTCACTGCAGACTCTGGTGGCACTAGCCCCAGGTCATCCTGGTGGGAGGAAGGGGTGATCCCAGCACCCTCTGTACAACCGGGCCTTGGAGCATCTGGGGATGCCAGGGTCAGGGCAGGGGAAGGCTAAAGGTCATGGCAGGGGGTCACTTACCCAGGAGGCAAAGCACAATCAGGACAGGTGGCGGTTTCATCGTGGGGGAGGGGAGGTGACAGGGGCCAGGAGCCCGGGCAGGCGGCAGCAGCAGGAAGTGAGCAGGGGCACCTCTGATGCCAAGGCACCTCCCAATTAGTTAAATACCCGGGTCCTCCTGTCCACTCCCCATCATTAACCCCTGAGTGCTTAGTGATGCAACCATCCCTTCAGGTCTGACACTTAAGCCTGGTCTCCAGGGGCGGGGCCAGGGGGGCCCCCCAGGCTGTGCTTGCAGGCAGTGTTGGGGTGCGGGGTGATCGTGGAGGTTCTCTTCCCATGAGCCAGCCATCACCCGTCCCCACCATGAGTAGGTTTACCTGTGGGGATGCTGCTGTCAATGTTGTCCGGCGAAGCTGCCAGCCTCCTATTCGCCCAACCAGGGAACGCTGAGCCCCGATCGGCCCTGCTCCCAGGGTGCTCCCTGATCCCCAACTAACTGCGACTGGGATAACCCGACCGTCCACTTCCGTCAGCGGACAGCGCCTGGTGGCCTGGGACTCCTGGCTCCACCGGTTATTACGTGGTTGTGGGCAGGTCTTCCCCTTTCCTCGTACCTTCAATTTTCCTGTCTGTGTTCTGGGGATAAGGACAGCACCACACCCTGGTCTCCCATGCATAGGAAGGAGTGCAACTCAAACGCAGCCACCCGGCTGTCCTGTGGGCGGTGGGCGTGTGCCAGGCCGTGAGCCCCCAGGTGGCTGAGATGCAGGTGCTATGATTGTACCCATTTTACAGGAGAGGAAACTGAGGCACGAGTAACTCAGCCATGAGTCAGATCTTATACACTGGGCATAAGAGCCACAGGACCTAGCGCCCACGACACCTCGAGGGACCTCCCAGATGTTTGAATTTCTGAGACAATCAGGATGCATGTGACCCAGGCTGGGTCCTGTTCTGTCTTCGTATCAGTCAGGTTGTGAAGCCTAATGATTGGTGCATTTTTCTAGGGCGTGAAGGGCCCATCAAGGCAAAAAGTGCCCAAGTCCTGCATAGAGGCTTTCCCACAGCCGGCCAGGGCTGGGGTTCCCCCGTTCCAAACACCGGGAATGCTTGGATGCCTGGGGACAGAGTCCCTGGGAGGTTTTCCAGTAGAATAGAGTGGGCTGGCAGGGGCAGGGCCCTGGGCCTAGCTGTGAGGTAACAGGTTTCTCCCCCAAGAACAAGGCCCAGAAAGCAAGGGTGCTCCCCACTGGGTTCCCTCCAGCCCTGTCCAGCCAGGAGCTCCTCCAGGGCCCCTCCCTGCTGGGGCCTTCTCTCCCCTAAGGGGCCCCCAAATGAGAGAGGGGCTGTGTGCATTCCACATGCTCAGGGTCCCCCAGCAGCTGTGAGTCATGACCTCCAGAGCGGGGGCTCTCCCTTGCTCATCGTTTGCGTTTGATTTTTAATGAGGGCACTGCTTGACAGCCCCTGGCTCCGGGACTGGGATCACGGGAGCCCCAGCGCTGAGTCACCGAGAGGTGCCTCCAAACAGCCGAACACCAGCTTTGGTTCCCAGGAGGTTTGCTCAGAGAGAGCCAGCTTTTCCCAGACAATCCCTTCCCTTGAGCCATTTGGAATCTTGGCCAGGCCAGGACATGTCTCCTTGCAAGCTCCTGCAGGTGGCTACCTGTGGCTGAAAACTCAGAGCCAGGCAGGGAAATGCAGGCAGGCTTCCAGGGGGAGGCACTCCCAGTGTGAAGCTCAGTGTGGTAGGGCTTGAGTTTAGGGGTTGGTGTCTGACATCCGGCAAGGGTTGCTGGTGTTGTGGTTTGAGTACCAGCAGCATAGCATAATGGAAAGTTGTGAGCCCAGGGCTCGGGTGTTACACCTTTGTACCTGGGGGCCGGTCCTGCTGCCTCTCTGTGGCTCACATCCACCTCCATAAGAGGGAGAGGATTAGACCGAGCTCACAGGGTTGTGGACCAGATGTGGAGGAAAGATGTGGAACCCCGTGCATGATGGGGGCCCCCTGAACATCAGGTTCTCTGCTCTTGTCTGGCCATGGCGGGCAGCTGCTGTCCCAGGAGCTCCCATACCTACTCTCACTGGCGTGCAGCTCGCCAGGACTCCCAGCCTTCCCCCCCATGCCCCGCTTGTGGTCCCCACGTGACAAATGGAGGGTGGGTGGGAGTCGGGTGACAGGTGCAGGCTTGGGTGGAGGCGAGAGGAGGGACCAGAGCCCGGGCTCCCCGTGCTGTCTTCTTGCTCTTGGTGTCCATGTGTCCCGTTCAGCTCAGAAGTCCTCCCCCCCCACCCCCCCACTGCCCTCATCATCACCTGACCGTAAAAACGACCATCACCACTGACTCCGTTTCTGCCAGGCTGCAGGCTGGGCTCAAATCTCACTTACATTTTCTTCGATGCTTATTTATGGATTTGTTTTCACATACGGCAAAGGCAGAGCAACAGAGACTCACCTTCCATCCACTGGTTCACTCCTCCTGATGCCTGCAGCAGCCGTGGCTGGGCCAGGCTGCAGTCTGGAGCCGAGATCTCTCTCTGAGTCTCCCTACGTAGGCAGCAGGGGTTCTAATCCTTAAACCTCCCAGGCGCACCATCAAGCGCTGGACAGGAAGTGGTGCAGCCGGGGCTTGAACCAGTACTGCAGTATGGAGTGCAGGTGTCCCACATTTAGCCTGCCGGGCTGCCATGCTTGCCCCCAGCCCCAGAGCTTTCAGGATCCAACGGATCTCTAAGCAAAGGGGCCTTATTGGAAGGATCAATTGCTCATTCAGTTAGTAAAAACCATAGCCCAATAACAAGTTCCACAGGGCTCTCAGAGTGTTGTAGTGTATCTGCTCCAGCAGGGGGCGCTGTGGGGCTTCTCTGTGGGAGAAATGGTTGAGCTGGGATCTCAGGAAGTTGACTGGGTAGGGAGGGAGGTGGAGAGAGTTTAAATGGGGGCATGGCCTGTGCAAAGCGCCAGTGGTCTGAGGAAAGGCTGAAGGGAAGCTGGGGTGGGCCCAGGAGGGCACACTGTGCCCGGAAGCTCACATGGCCTGGGGTCTCGGGCTCCCATTCAGCACAGGGTAAGTCAGCTTCAGCTTGAGGGGGACAGGTGGGGGTCCCTAACACAGAGCCCCGGGTAGTTCATCCAGGCTGCGAGGAGCCCCCGTGCGCACCCACAGCATGTTGCTCCTGGGGAGGTGGTGGAACCCCCATCATGTCCCCTTCCCTCACCGCCCAGCCTTTTTGGGTGTTTTGGACACAGGGTAGGTAAGGACAACTCTAGCCGTGCTGACCCTGGAGAGGAGAGGAGGGGAGTGGTGGAAGGAGGGCCAGGGAGGCTGCCTGCAGGGCTTGGCAGACCTCCAAGAACCCTGCTGGGCTGACACTGTCAATGCCAGAGGGACAGGCCAGCCTGTGGCATCCGGCGCTCCCTGGGTGACACTGAGTCCTGACCTAGACAGCCCTACTGGGGACTGTTGGACAAATGTTGTTAACTGGCTCGGCCTCTGCTTGCTGGCCTGTGGGGCCTCTAGCTCCAGAGGTTGGGGCACCTGCTGAGCACGTGGGAGTCCCTGCAGCCAGGATGTGGGGCAGGTGGCAGTGCCAGCTCTTATGGGTTTGGGCACCTCCCCAACAGAGCCCTTTGCTGCTCAGAACCCCCAGGTCCCCACGGGTCGCCTGAGCCCATAAGTCAGGGTTGGGGAAGGACTGGCCCCAGACAGTGAGGGGGTGCCTGAAGGCACCAGGCAAGCTGTCACACAAGGAAATGAAGTCTGTTAGAACTTTTACTTACAGAAAAGAACCTTAACAAAATATACACTAAAGGTCACCAATTTACAAAAAATAAACATTTACAAAAGAAAAACCCCACACACTTCATCAGAGAGCTATGTCCAAGTTGACCGAGTTTTGGTACAATTTTGATGCTCAATTACTGGCCTGGCAGTGTTTGAGGGAGTGATAAAATACAGACAGGTGCATGCTGCTAATTAGTCTAGATTCGTGGCATGAAACTTGCTTTTCTTGCTTTGATTCCAGCAAAATCCTTGTTGATGTTATCATTCAGTTTTCCTATATCTTGTGTTCCCGTAGCAATAATGATCTGAACATTAAAAATATGAGTGTAATTGAATCTGTGTTATGTAAAACATATTTTCATATAAAAACAAAATAAGCCTAAAAATGGAAAACCGGAGTGTTTTTGCTATATGTTTTCAAAAAAGCCATTTTTTCTTTGAAAATATCTTAAATTATCTGCTAACAGTAAAGGATCATGAGTGAATACAAATGATTATGAGTGAATATAAAAAAATTCCAAATAAAAATGATTCTGATAAAATGGTTTTCAAAGTCTTTGTTGGAATTTTTATATCTTACCAAATATTTGGTTAAAAATGAAACAGTTTGCACTTCTGTTTTTCAGGGCTAATTGCCAGTGTAAGACCTGTTGTGGGTGGGTATTTGGTCTCCCGGGTACCCCCCGTGTCCCGCTTCAGGGACCAGGGTTCAATCCCCAACCCTTGCTCCTGGCTGACCCACACCTGAGGAGGCAGCAAGAATGGCTCCGTTGGATGGATTCCGGCCTGCTGTGTGGGAGACCTGGACTGGAGTCCTCTCAGCTGTTACAGACATTGGTGGGGGGAGTCAGTGAGTGCATAGGAGCCCTTGCCTTCCCTCCCTCCCTCTCAGCCTCTCAAGTAAAAAATGAACATTTTAAAAATGAAATCAAGCTGAGGGGAGTCAGTATTGTGGCACAGTGGGCTAAGCTACCGGCTGCCTGGGGTGCTGTCTTCTACTACCCTTCCACTCTGGCTTCCTGCTAGTGCACCTGGGATGGCTGTGGTGCTTGGGCCCCTGCATCCACACACGAGGCCTGAGTGAGGCTCTCGGCTTTGGCTTGGCTCAGCCCCAGCCACTGCAAGCATTTGGGGAGTAAACAACCCGATGGAAGCTCTTTGTGTAATGCTATCTTTCAAACAGACAAACACACCTTTAAAAAACTAAAAAGAAATCAGACTTAGGGACTGGTGCAATGACTCAGCCGGCCAGCACTTCATGCGGATGCTGGTTCGTGCCCCAGTCCCGGCCCTGGTGGACTCAGCGGATGCACAAGGGGCTGGGCCGCTCCTGTCTCCCTGCTGGGCCTCCCGTTGCTGCTGTGGGCTGGGTTGTGGGGTTCCTCTGCCATCAGTGGGGGGCCATGACATGACCTCACTCCCAGGTGTGGTAGTTAGTGCTGCTGCTTCTGGCTGGCGCACACGACTATGATTAGTTTCAAAGTTTTATTTATTTATTTAAAACTTACTTTTAATGTTATTTGCATAGTCAAGAGGGACACATGCCCATGAGGGCCTCTGATCAGGGTGGGGAGGGTCAGGCACTGAGGAAGAGGGTGGGGCAAATGTTTCAGGTTGGTTTGTTTGTTTGTTTCTCCTGTGTCTGCAGGGGAGGAGTGAGTTGGGTGGGGCTCACCTTGCTACAAGCTACAGCACCCGGGAGATGGGGACGTTCACTGGGTGACACCTTAGACAGTGATGTAGGGAAGAGTATTCCGAGGGTGTTACTTGAATGGTTTTGATAGTTCTTTTTTTTTTTTTTAAGATTTATTTATTTTTATTACAAAGTCAGATATACAGAGAGGAGGAGAGACAGAGAGGAAGATCTTCTGTCCGATGATTCACTCCCCAAGTGACCGCAACGGCCGGTATGTGTGCCGATCCAAAGCCAGGAGCTAGGAACTTCCTCCAGGTCTCCCACGCGGGTGCAGGATCCCAAAGCCTTGGGCCATCCTCGACTGCTGTCCCAGGCCACAAGCAGGGAGCTGGAAGGAAGTGGAGCTGCAGGGATTAGAACCGGCGCCCATAAGGAATCCCGGCGTGTTCAAGGTGAGGACTTTAGCCACTAGGCCACGCTGCCGGGCCCGGTTTTGATAGTTCTAAGAAGTTGTTGTTTTCATTGCTGCAGGGTTGAACAAACCTTTCCAAGGTCTACTGGCTGACCAAAGCTTCCTTAGTGCATCCACAGACCCAGACACTGGCTGTCAAGCTTGGTCAGGAGAGTCCAACCTGCTCTGCTTTCCATCCTTCGACATCCCCTGCTGGCCTAGAAGAGCTGGCTGTCATGTCCCCTGTGCATCTGGCCATGCTGTCTGCGGCACAGGCATCAGTAACGGAGGAGGCCCAGTCCTGCTACATGTACTCCAAGGTCAGACCACATATCCTCTGATTTTCGTTGTAGTCAGGGTCTGAGTCTAGTGGTCTAATGGGGAAGTCCCCTAAGAAACTTTGTCTGAGGTGACCTTAAACTTGACTCTTTTCTGTCACCTGCACCAGGCAACATAGGGTGGAACGGACCCAACATACTGGTGGATGCAGCTTCTGGGTCTGTTCTGCCCCAGCCCTGCATCTCATGCAAACTCATGGATGCTGCAGCCCAGGCAAGTCCAGCCCACCACAGACCCAGTCTGCATGCATATCAGCAGGAGCCATAGCCTAGTCAGGGTGACTCCCAATAATCCCCAGCAGGCCTGTCCCCTCCCCAGCCTGTTTTTGCACGTACCAACCTCTGCTGTGACCCAGTCCAGCCTGCATCCCATCCAGCTTTTGTGCACACCCATGGGTGCTATGGCTTAATTCAGCCCCCTTGCAGAGCTGCCTTGCAGAGCTGGCTCTCACCTATGCTGATAGGGGCTGCCTCGTCCTGTCTGGCTCACCCCTAGTGCTGGTTCTTGTGTTTGTGAGTGCTAAGTACAGCTTAGGAGGAGAGTGCTGACAGTTCCCCCGCCACGCATGCTCCCAGCCCTGGATCTTATGCCTGCCTCATACGACTTGCACCCAGTCCTGGCATTTGCCAGCTGGTGCTGTGTCCTAGCTTGGCTGACCCATACGCATTCTGGCTCTTGCGTATGCCACTGGGTACGGCGGTTGAGCCCAGCTTGGCATGCCCCCAGACTGGCCCACCCTCAGTCCCAGCTATCATGCACACCAATGGAAGCAGCATCACAGCAAGTGAGGAGTCCCCAATACCCACCCCCCTCCCCAGGCCTGCTCCCAGTTCTGGGCCTCGTGTGTGTCCGCAGATGCTGCGGCCCAGTCTGAGATGGCCTGTCCCCAGTCTCAGCATTTGCCAGCAGGTGCTGCAGCCTGGCTCAGCCCAGTCCTCTTCCAGTCTCAGCTCTCACTGGCAGGTGCAGTAGCTTAGCCCAACCTGGTCCACCCTACGCCTCATGTGAACGAGTGGGAGTTGTGGGCCATCCTGGCTTTCACTTGTGCCTATAGAATCTGCCGCCAGATTTGGTTCTCTCACATTCTGATGGGTACTGTGGCCCAGCCTGGCATGACCCATCCCCTGCTCAGACACTCATGGGTGGGTATACCATGGTCTAGCCAAGCTTGCTTGGAACTTGAATGCTCCATGGTTGTAAGGAAGAGAAAAGGAAAGTTGAATGGCTTAAATACTACGTACTCTGTAACCAAGGAGTTCTTGGGCAGAGCTGCCTGCAGGCCAGGTTTGATCAGGGCTCAGGATCCGTGTCTCTGCAATCTGCTTTCCTTCACCTCCTGGGTTCCCTCTCTCTCTCTTACTTTGGTTTTGTGTGTGGTACCAATGTGGGTACCAGCCAGCAGCTTCCCGAGGCTGCTGTTTCCTCATGTTTTCCTGAGAGGCACTCCTTCCCTATTGTGGACAGGAGCCCCAAGTAGCTCGTCTGGGATGCTATTCTGGTTTGGGTTCTGTTCGTGAGTCTTGGCTGCCTCCAGCCTGAGGAGTTGGAGGTGGTATCAGCCTTGTCATAGCACATAGGGGGAACCTGAGGTCAGGAGAGAGGCAGGGGTGTGCTTTGGGTCAGTGACCAGGTTGGAAGGGGAGTTATGGTCTGCGGTTCCATTTTCTTGCTTCATTCACTTCACCTTGAGCACAAGTGTTGCCACTAGGCGGCGTGCAGTTCAAGCATTGCTTTGCTTTCAGTTACAGCAAATAACACCCTCCTGGATGCTCAGGTTTACAGTCAATAGCAGGAAGCAATGGGCTGCTCTAACCTTGAACATGGCCACATGAGTCTGTGAATTCCTCACCTTTTAAAGGCTTATCACTTTGTGAGCTGTATTTGTGCTTTTTAAAGTGACAGGCAAGAACCTATAGAAAAGCACTGTTAGGGCCAACCCAGCTCACAACCATTGCACAGATGTGTCCAGCTTGTTCTGCTAGGACCAGCCTCCTCGATATGCTCTGAAGAGGAAGAGATGAGGGTTGACCGACAAACCCTTTGGAAAGCACTCCTGGGTCTGCGGAGGGAGGACGGTTTTATCCACCTGCACCATTACTGTGCTGTAGTGTAGGATGGGAGCAGTGGGTCCCCACATGAAAATCTGGGTTCCATTAGGAAGGTGTTAAGAGGGCAAATGGTGGGGGTGCGGTGGCTGGCATGGTTGTGCAGCAGTTTAAATTACCGCTTGGGTTACCCGCATCCCATATGGGGGCGCGAGTTAGAGCCCTGGCTGCTCTGCTTCTGGTCCGGCTAGTGTGTCTGGGAAGCAGTGGTGAGGGCTCAAGTGCTTGGGCCCCTGCCACACACACACGTGGATGATCTAGATGGTATTCTGGGCTCCTGGCTTTGGACAGGTCTCACCCCAGCTGTTGTAGCCATTTGGGGAGTGAACCAGCAGGTGGAAGGTTTCTCTCTGCATGTTTTTCCACCATCTCTTTCTTTTAAGTAACTAATTAAGTAAGTAAATAAATATTTTAAGAAAGAGGGTGAGCAGCTGCTGCAGAAGCCATCTAAGTGTGCCCCTTACTTTAGAAACAGGGGTATTTCCAGAACCATGCACAGTCCATACAGAGCTGCCTCTTAGTTGGGACGTGGAGTGGGCAGAAGGGCCCACTGGTGTGAGGTTGGGCAGAAAAGCCAAATTGCCACCCGCTCGTTGCAGTTGTGGAGCTGTAGTGACTCCCAGAGGAAAAATCCAGACCTCAGCATCTCCGGTGGTGACACCTGCTCCAAGTCTTGATCCAGGTGTGAATTCTGCTTTTGTAGGTTGCTGAGGGATGTGTAAGTCAACGCACCAAAGGCCTTCCTGTGGACAGCAGCACACAGCCAGCTGGACGCCTTCAAACACAGGAAGAAAAATCAAAGGATACGATGCAGAAACAAACCACATTTCTCACAAACAGAGGATCCCCTTGCAGGGGCTCCCCAGAAGCTGCCAGAACAGTGGTAGACATCTCAGGGCTGCCTGCTGGTGTTCAAAGCAGGTGCAAATTAGTGGCCACCAACTCCTTACAAAGAAAGAGAAGAACTCAATCATTTAGTTTAGCAAACATAGTGTTGATTAGGAAGGTGGAAAGATTGCATGCTGATCCTGCTGGGCAAAGACAAGCAAATGCATGAGTAACTCTAGCAGAGGTGTGGCATGAAGGGTGTCAAGGGGGAGGTGCAGTTAATTCTGCAAAGATGACCTTCAGGGAGAGCTGCAGAGGCAGCTGGGCTTCTTGAAGGATGAACAGGGTGTGGCTCTGTGATCAGGAGGGCAGTGCAGGAGAGGCCGCAGGTACAGAGACCCACCAGTGCAGGCATCCAGTCCTCATTTGTCTCTGCTCAGCAGCCTCGACCCTTCCTTCATCACTCCTCTCTTCCTTAGGCAAAAGCCCTCTCATTCAGTGTAGACCTGATAGAACAGCCAATCATAATAAGACTCCACCCATCAGAGGTGAGCACATCGTCAGAGCCAACCAATCAGATGCCCTCCTGGAACTCTGCGGCTTCAGCCCAGCTTGTACTAGGTGAAAGCGGCTAAACAGGGGATTCCGCCCTTGGTGCCCTGTGGTCTTGCCTATGGCACTTCTTACATCTTGCCCTTCCCAAGGAGCAGCTCCTTCCTCTGTTTCATGAGTCATCCACCCAATTTCCTTTCATCAAATTTCTTTTTGGGGGGTCCTAGCATGGGGTGTCTCATGCCCGGATCCCAGAAGTCAGCCACCACATGCATGTGGTGAGCTGTGCTCGGGCCTGCCTGGGCTCTGGGGGCTGCTCCCTTCAGGGTAAGTACACTGACCGAGGGGGGAGGTCTCCAAGGCTGGGCTAGGTAGGCCCACTCGCTGCTCTCATTGGGCGGTGGACAGGATTGGGGAGGGGCACGACCTTGGGCCTGGGGGTTTAAACTTCCTGCAGCCTCTCGGCTGTGGGTGGGTCCTGGGACAGGGTGTCTCATGCCCAGATCCCAGAAGCCAGCCACCACATGCACGTGGGGAGTTCTGGGGTTTTGGTTCTTTGAATCGCTGCTTATGTAGCTCCAGGTTGAACCCACTGTGCTTCTGGAAGGTGAATATATCCTAAAGATTCCCAATGACAGTTACTCTTCCTATGAAGAATGTGTTATCACTTAGCAATGCTGAGCACCAAACACCAGTTCATGCAAAAGCTAAGGCTCAGGGCTTGTCTAGCAGGATCATATCCTATTACCTGACATGATGATGGATCAGGAGACTGGTCACATTAGGCAGGGCCATAACATTAACTAGAACTCGAGAACCATATCCAGGGGTAGATTCTGTAGTGGATGTGTGGGACAAACCCTGTGGAAATTCTAGTCCTATTGGTTAGCTTAAGAGTTTGGGTGGTGATGGACTAAGCTAGGTGTGACCAAGGAGCTTGCCATCAATCACAGGTAAAGGAACCCGCAACAGTCTGGACTGGTCAAGACAGCAGCACCCGAATGTGCATCCTCAATAGGGTGTGGGGTGGGCCGGGCTGCAATGTTCACCAGCTCATACAAGGCCAATTGGAGGATCAGATTGCGCTGGGAACTGGCCTAAAACCCAATGGCATATATGAGAACTGGGTCTGGGTCTGGGAGTGGATCAAGCAGAGGAACTTGGGAAACTCCCCCTAGTGAGTCATAGCTCCTGCTGGTGAACACGTGGTCCAGACCTGGGAGTTGGACAAGCTGGGCAAAGTAGCTCCAATGGCTGGCTTAAGTGTGGGTTGGTAATGGAACGGGGTGTACCGGGCAGGACTGAGCAAACCTTAGCCTACAAGCGAAACTAGAAACCAGGATGGAGCACAGGTCATGCTGAGCTAGGCTCTTGCACCTACTGGTCTACGTGAGTCAGGGACGCTAAGCCACAGTGTCTAAGGCAGAGGCCAGGACAAGTGAGGGACTGAGCCAAGCTGAGTCAGAGCAACCACTGGCATGTGCGTGATCTATGGTTGGGAACAGGCCTGGTTGGGGAGCTTAGGGGACACCCTAACAGGGTTGAGGTTCCCACCAAGGAATGTGTGGGCTGGAATGGGGGCTGCGTTCTAACCAGGAAACAGTTGTAGTCTCCCTTGGAACAAGTGTGGACTGGGACTGGACATATCAGGCTGGGCCAGACCCCAACACCTTCTGGTGTCCTGGAGGACCAGGGTAGATGTGGGACTGACTAGGCTAGGTCTCAACCCCCTACTGAGCCATATGTGAGCCGTATGTGGGTATGGATGAGCCATGGCTGGGCTGAAACATCCAATAGCAAGAACCAGATTGGGTTGAAGGCCAGTCAGGAAAAGCTACTGTTCCTGCTAGGACAGGAGATGAACTGAGTAGGGCTGGCTCATGGACCCCTTGGTATGCGCAAAATCTGGCATTGGGAGGAGTTCTGATGGAGGAGCCTGGGCAACTCCTCTGGCAGGACACAGACCCTGCGGGTAAGTGCAAGAAGCACAATAGGAAACAGCCCAAAACAGGCTATGGAAATTATCCCACTGGCATACATTTGGCATGGGTTGGGGGCAGACCAAGCTGAATCAGTTCACATCCTCCACTGGCAAATCTGAACACCAGAATAGAGTGTGGGTCGGGCCAGGTTCGGTAGTGACAAAAACGAGTCCACAATACAGAATGCCAAGGTGAGGTTGCCTGTACCGGATGTGGTTGCAGTGCCCAACCAGCACATGTGAGAACCAGGAAAGCAGGGGGCAGAGCCGGCAGGGGGAATGATGGTGGGGGGGTTCCCTTGCTGGACGGCCACTCCCACTGGAGAGCGTTAGCTGGGATGGGGACAGACTAGACTAAATAGGGCTACAACACCTGTGTGCCTCATGTGGACTAGATCAGGGAAAAGTCAGGCTGGGCGGATTGATCCTACTGGTGCAAACTAAATTAGAGTGGGTGAGTGTTGTTTGGGCTTAGCCGCAGCATCAGATGGCAGAAGCTGGCACTGGGGGCTAATTCTGTCAAGTCAAACCATAGAACCACCTGGAGAGTGCATAAACCGGGAGTGAGAGAGACCTGGGAGGGACATAGTGGGCTCCTCCCTCTTGGGTCACCACTATCACGGGAGGGCACGAAAACTAGGACAGGGGCTGGGGTGGCTAGACAGAGAGGCACTCAACAACACCCGTGAGGGCTTGATTGTTGAACTGGTTAGATGGATCTAAGCTTCAATACCCATTGACATGTACGAGAGCCAAATGGGATGTGGGACAGACTGGACTAGTCTGCTAAACATACTGGCAAACAAGGGTAGGGGCGGGCCTGTTGGGGGTCATTGTGGGTCTCTCTGACTAGGCTGCAGCTCCCACTGATTTATGTGAGGGCCGAGTGTGCACTGGGCAGAAGCAGGCTGGACTGCAACACCCATTGGTTCCAGTGGAGGACAGCGCTGAGAACAGAACCAACCCAGCAATTACAACACCAGCTGATTGGGGCAGTGGACTGTGCCAGGCCCTGTACTTGCTAGTACATGTAAGAATCTGGTCTGGCAACACCTCAGACAAACTTTCTTCGGGGATCTCCTCAATCGAACTGCCAGAATCAGAACCCTAGCCAAGAAAAGACAGAAGACAGAACAAGTCAATCAACCACCTCAGCCATATGTTGGCAGTGAAATACTGGGCAAATGGAGACTCTATGATGGACTATGTCAATCAGTGGATTCTTCAACGACCTCATCATGTTTGGAGTGGCGAGATTGGCAGCGATTCATAACTGGTAAACTATCAAAACCACTTCAGCAATTATCTCAGAGCATGTCCCACATCTGGGACTTGGGGTAGGTTGTAGACTGGGTGGGGCTTCTCCCTCAATATCCCCCTTTACCTCAGATACAAGAAGGAAACAATATGGACATAATAGTCTTACCCACTTTTCTATAGCCTATCGGGGTCTTCCGTCCCGCAGAAGAATTCACCCGACACTCCAGGCTCTGTTTCCTGAGGCACTTTATTCTTCCAACCAGTCCATTTCCCAGCCGGTCGACTCGACTTCTACTACCTCCTGTTTTTCTTCCGTTTCTCTCTGCTTCATTCCTCAGTCTCCTCGTCGCCCCTAGTCTTCTGTCTGTCCGTCCCAGTCGTACCCTGTCCTCCGTCTCAGCCCGTCCGTCCGTCTCCGTCTTCCTGTCCTGTCCCGTTCTTCCTGGAACCCCCACCGCTAAATACAATCCTAGTCCAATCAGCTTAAAGGTCACCGATGCACGCGGCAGGCACGCCAATCATAGCTCTGATCACGCGTAGCACATGCGCTAAACATGCAGCTACGGGCCAGTCAGAAGGCATTTCTTGAAACCTGCGTACTGCCAAGCTCCAAGGGGAGGAGGGGTCTCAGCGCCATCTTAGGGCACACGTGCAGTGCTCCTGACAATAGCCCTTGAAACTTTTTACTCAAATTAACTATGTAAAGATTGTCAAAATAAAATAAAAAATGGAAAAAAAATTCTTTTTTGGCTTCAGTTAGCCAGAAAAAAAAATGCTGTAGCTTATAACCCAACAATTTTAACTGCTGTTAGATGAAGAATGGAGGCCTCAAGGGAGCTAGGGAATCTTGGATGGGTTCCTGGGGTGTGATTTGGCACATTGTTGCCCATGTACCCAGTACAGCCAAGCAGACACCTGTTGATCCAGGGCACAGCTTGGGGAAATGGTGGCTCCTGACATGCAGTAATGGGAGGCTCATGTGACTGGACATAAGTCACATATGTTTGTTCATTCTTTACTCTCTCAGTAGAAGACAAAGTCCTTGCAGGAAGGGATCTTGTCTTGGTTTTCGGTTCTATCTGGTTAATGTCATGACCAGTGTCTAACACAGAGGGATCACGTGTGTGTCTGATCAACAAATACCTACAGCAATAAACAGCAAATGCAAGCTCAGGATTTCTAGACTGCAAGTCATAAGGATCAGCCCAGAAAGATTGGAAGGACTATGGTGATCTATAGT
The DNA here is from genome assembly GCF_030435755.1 of Ochotona princeps. Classification (NCBI taxonomy): domain Eukaryota; kingdom Metazoa; phylum Chordata; class Mammalia; order Lagomorpha; family Ochotonidae; genus Ochotona; species Ochotona princeps. The sequence continues at coordinate 12,842,128 of NC_080833.1, forward strand.
ATCACAGACTAAGAGTAAAATTTTAATCTGATTGGAAATTATTACTCTAGGTACAAGTGGAATTCTGCAACTCAGTATGTAACTAAAGCTAATGTTGCCAGGGTTGGCAAATTCACATGCTGGTCCACTTCGTACAGCCTGAAAGCCAGACTCTATTGCCTTAATGTAGAGGGGAAAATGAAGCAATGTTTAAGAGACATGAACTCTGCATTTGTCTACTATCCTAACACACCATTTTGCTCCTGAGAGGGTCCGGAATCTTCTGTTACCGTCACTTTGAGAGCCAGATGGGTATGGAGAGTGGCATCACCTTGAAAAGCTTGTTTTGGCTTCCTGTTCCTGGCTAAGCATGGTGGTGGGAGAGGCCGTCGCTGCTTGCTTTCAGTAGGGTGGTGGGGTGTCTAGCCAGCACAGCAAGGAGGTAGCAATGATCAGGGGCATAGCGGATGTTGTCATGGCAGAAGTGGCGATCTGACCCCTGGGTGCCACCTGATCTGAAAGGAGCAGGTGGCCCACTTGAGTCTCTCATGGTTTGTGGGCCAGTGTAGGCATTCTTAGGCTCTCAACCTGGCTGGAGCACCTTAGGGTCCGATGCTCTCTGGTCGTACAGATATTCCTGCTGGATTAGAAGGTGATTTAGGTCTGTGTTAGATTCTCAGCAGGCATACCTGCTATTCCTTCTGGAACTTCTGCTTAGCATCTTTGTGGATTGGACCCAATCACTTTTGTACTTTATGACATCACCTTTGCTTACCTTTCTGTAGCACTAGACTGTGTCCTCAGGTGGTTTTCTATGAAAAAGAGACACATCTGATGGGTCAGAAATTCTGGTGGATGGGACCTGGGGCTCACTTTACAGTCCTTCCAGGTCATTGTGATGGGTACTTAAGAGGGGAGCCCCTGCCTTGGGAGAAAAGTTGGGAAATTGGGGGACTAACTAGAAGTGGAAATGGGCATAGGGTGGCCTGGAGCTGTGGCTCTGACTCCTCCGGCTGAGACGGAGTGCATGAGGGTAATTCTGCAATGCCCTCGGATCTTGGCGCGAGTGGTGCTGTAGCCCTGCTTTCTTTCATCCAGTAGGCCTTGATGTGGGTTCTTCCTCTCTCCCTCCCTTCTCTCATCCCTCTCTACCTCTCATCTGAAGTGGTCAGTGGGAGGTGCCGGCGAACTAGGCCACAGGTGCCAATTGTCAGACAATTGCAAGATGTCATCCATTTCAGACGCTCAGGTGGGGGAAGGGAGGCCCCAGCAGCAGGCTGGGTGACGGAAGTGGTGGTGGAGGAGTGAGTGATGTCTCCCTGAGCAGATGCAGACTCTGGTTTTCTAGGAAAGATGGACGCACTGTGCCTCCTGCCACCAGATGACTCGCCCATGCCAGTCTCGTCTGCTTTGTTAAATCCCGTGATCTGGACTCAGCAGCTGTGGCACAGCATCTGGCAGACACTGCGTTCAGCTTTGATGGGCACACTGTACGCAGAAAGAGTTACTCCTGGTGAGGCTAAGACTTTGTCTCAGTTGCAGCAGCTAACGTAGTGGCAGGTCTTCCGCCTGCTGGTGGACTCCTGCCCACGCCTAACCATCTTACACAAATTGGCGCTGTTCCATTCACTCCTGCTCTCAATCCTGTCCTTGCTGCCGTTGGGCTTCCTGGAGCAAACTTGAACTGTCAGTCTCTTGCCACAGGTCAGCTTATGAGTCCTGCTGCTCTGATGTTGAACCATGCAGCGGCTGGCCTTGTTTCACTGTCTGCACTCTGATCCCTCTACTAAAGAAATAGAGGGAGCTCCAGGAAGAGTGTGAGAAGCACAGGCTCTGGTTTCTGCTGTTACAGAGCCAGATTAGCAGGAAGAAAGAAGGTGTTCAAGATCAAGATCGCAGTCAAGGAGGAGGAGGAGGAGGACTCCCTCGTCTTCAAGAAGCAGATCAAGGAGGAATGCACCAACAGTGCAAGCCAGAGGAAATCTCATTCTAGAAAGAGCGGTACAAGATCAGGGAGCACATCAAAAACCAGAGACAGAAAAAAGACAAAGGAAGAAAAGTGTTCCAGACACCATGCAGAAGCTACAGCACGGCCAAACGTTCTAAAAGTGCAAGAAGAGACAAAACAGGAGGAGCAGAATTGCCTTGAAAAAAAATCCAGGTCTCCTAAACAAAAATGGTGTCAGTCACCATTCCCCAGGAGATGCAAAAAGGAGAAGAAAGATAAACATGAAGCAAGAAGCAATGAAAGAGGATGATCAACAAGCAAGAAGAAAAGTAAGATAGGGAGAAGGCCTGGGAGAGAAAATCGGTCAGTGATAGAGCTGTGAAACAGGAGCGGGGAGATGACAGCGAGAAGGGAAACCAGAGGAGAAGCCAACTGAAGCCAGTTCCCCTAAAACACAGGAGTGCTCTGTGGGAAAGGGAGCTGGCTAAGGCTCTCCCCTTGCAAGCATCAGGACCCCGTCTGGGTGCCGGTCCATGTCCCATGCTCCACGTCCCATCCAGCTCCCTGCTCGTGGGCTGGGAAAGCAGTTGAGGATGACCCAAAGCCTTGGGACCCTGCATCTGCATGGGAGACCTGGAAGAGGCTCCTGGCTTTGGGTCAACTCAGCTCCGGCCACTTGGAGCTCTCTGTAAATCTTTCCAATAAAAATAAATACGTTTTTAAAAAGAAGAAGAAACAGATGTGAGTGACTGAATGTTGCTGCTGTACACAAGCAGCAGTGTCACGCCTTGGTGTGATTTGTTGGTGATGCGTTTGCTCATCTCAAACCTAGATGCACATAGCTGAGTTGTGGATGGTTATAAAGCTTCTTACAGTGAGAGTATTTACACCAAAAAGCTTTTAGGCAGTGGTGCATGAGTAAATAGTTCCTGTTGTGGTGAGATCTGATTGAATTACCAAGCAGTTTTACCAGCCTGGTGCTGCTTCTTAACCAAAAATGCAGAGCTGCGTGCACCTGTGGCAGACATGGATTGCTTATGGTGCGTGACTGCCTTTCTTCCGTAAGGTCACTTGGACTATTTCTAGAGTTTGACTCCTTGCCATGATGGAGCCATGTGAGGAATACATTGATCACATGTTACTGTGGCAAGAATATCCAAATATCATTAAAATCCTTCAATATGGTGGATCACTTTTGCTCTTGTTTGTTGGCAAGCCAAGTTAAGATTCTTAGATCTGGAAATGAGCCTTAGAGATCTCCTATGTGCACAAGTTCATGTCCCGGCGGCCCCACTTCCCATCCAGCTCCTTGCCTGTGGCCTGGGAAGGCAGTCGAGGACGGCCCAAAGCCTTGGGACCCTGCATCTGCATGGGAGATCCAGAAGAAGCTCCCGGCTCCTAGCTTTGGATTAGCTCAGCTCTGGTCATTGCAGCCACTTGGGGAGTGAACCAGAGGATGGAAGATCTTTCTCTCTGTCTCTCCTTCTCTCTGTAAATCTGCCTTTCCAAGAAAAATAAATCTTTAAAAAAAGCTTGTATCCTGTATCAGAATGCCAACTCCAGTGCCAGTCCCTCTGCTCTCAATGCTGTTCCCTGCCACTTTGCGCTGGGAGACAGCAGATGATGGCTCAAGCATTTGGTCCCCTGTCTCTCATGTAGGAGAGTCAGCGGCTGTTCCAGGCTCCTGGCTTCAGACTGGCCCCAGGCTGGGTGCTGTGGGCATTCAGGGCGTATTTACTGGCACTCAGACCTAAGCCTTCCTGATGTTCTTTAACATTGTCTTGAAGGCTTCATTCCGGGGAGAGATGTGATCCCAGCCACCCTGGATTGGTCCAGAAGCTACTCAGGAGCAACTTCCTTTCAGATGGCAGGTGGTCCAGAAAGTACCCCAAGATCCCCCTTTGTTTCATTTAAAAGGAAACTAAGATATCTGCACCAAGAAGCTGGCCTTGTGGCACAGCACATTAAGCTGCCACCTGAGATGCTGACATCCCAGATGGGTTGAGCAAGAAGAAGAAGAGCAAGAAGGCCAATTCAAGTCCTAGCTGCTCCATTTCTGATCCAGATCCTTACCCATGAGCCTGGGAAAACAGCAGAACATGATCCAAGTGTTAGGCCCCTGTGTCTGCAAGGGAGACTCAGACGAAGCTTCTGAGTCCTGGCTCCGGTCTGGTCCAGCCCTGGCTGTTATGACCTTTTGGAGAATGGACAAATGGGTAGAAGATCTCTCTCTCTCTCTCTCTCTCTCTCTCTCTCTCTCTCTCTCTCTCTCTCTCTCTTCTCTCTCTCTTCCCCTCTCTTTCCGTGACTCCACCTTTCAAATAATAAGTGAATCTTTACAATCACAGCGTGTGGCGGGAACCAAGGCTGATCCTCGTGTGAGACGGATGTAGATCATGACCGGCACGGGGAAACGCTTGGTCAAGGAAACAGCGATGTGTGAAAGACAATCAGAAGAGCAAGAAGGCAAGATGGGCAAACAGAGCTGAAGCAGGGAAATGGCACCATTCAGAAGCAGGCACAGGTCCTGCAGGGTGATGCCAGGCTCCCAGCACAGGCTGGATGTGCCTACAGTCCTCCGGCAGGTCCGAGCAGACTTGAGAGAAGCCGAGGAACATAAGGAGCACATGCAGTCTGGAGAGCCTGACACTCCTCTGGATTCGGCGCTGCTTGCGTTCAATCCTAAGGCCCATTCTAGTTGATCAATCTTGACCACGGCTGTGTGTCCAAGAAATCTGAGAATGGGATTTTTTTATACAGTTGCATATATATTTTTTGGTCTAATTTAATTTTTTTTTGTCTAAAAAAAGTAGTATCTGCTCCAGACAGAGCAGCCTTAGGACCACAGCCCGCAGCCTGTGTGGGAGAGGGGGCTAGTCTTGCCTGTCTGTGAAGACAAATGTCTCCTCTCACAGACTGAATAAAGTAAAAGCTATCTACACCCCTACCACAAATTCACAACTTTGGAAATTATTCACCATGATTTTATTTGCTGCAAATAAGATACTGCTTGTGACAATTCTTTCCGGGGCAGTCATTAGAATTCTCCAGGAAGTGGGCTCATGGTGTTGGATGGATAGCCAGTGCAGAGGGCTTCCTTAGGATGGGGGCTGGATGCCAAGGAAACAAGCCTCAGGTTCCAGAGCTGGAACTCTCCTCACGCTGCTCTGCTCTGCATCTGGAGAGGGGGAGAGGGGCTGAAGGTTGACCTGATGGTGGCCAGTGATGTATTTAATGATGCTACCCACTGAAGCCTTGAGAAACCCTGATGGGAGAGGAGTGAGAGATGCTGAGCCTCTCAACAGCTGGAGGTGTCTGGAAGATGATGCACCTGGAGTGGTGTGGAAGCCATGCCCCTGTGCCTACACCTTGCGCTAGCACAGTGATGCAGCAGGAAGAAGAGGGCCTGGGGACCCCTGATTCCAAGTGGATGGGTTAGAAGCTCAGTCCATACAACCTGGGGCTTGCATTTGGCATCTGAAGCAGGGGCAGCCTGGTGACTGTGGGCGGTGGACTAAAGGCAGTGGGAGGTCATTACTTTGGAACAGCCTTCTGTACCAGGCCCCCACAGCCTACTCCAGTCCAGCCCAGCCCAGTCCAGTCCAGTTCAAGGGACTGGCACAGAATCAGACTAAGCCTCGAAACAGGCTGGCTTTCCCACAATCCCTGCTGACTCCAATCGGTTGGACTCAGTGTAAGAAGGAAGTTTTCTCTGGTCCACCTGTAAAGATGGTGCCTTGGCAAACTACCTTCTCATTTCCTGTTTTTGCGAAGCGCCTCTGTTTTCTCAGTTCATGGGACTGATCAAACCTCCTGAATAGAACACCAGGTTCCAGAGTCACAAACAGAAGACTATGGGGTGAATGCCACGGGTCTGGGGACATTGTGGAAGGGTTGCGAGTGAAAAACATTTCCTAGATGGTCAGGTGGGCTGAAGCGGAATGGATTTATTATACAAGTTGAGCCTTTTTTAAAAAACAAGACTTACTACCAGACATATGTTGATGTGACACTAGAATCTGGTCTTTTCAATGGCAGGGTTTCCTTGGCGAGCTCAGAAGATTATACCAGGGGACACATGGTGGCTAATAGGCTAAGCTTCAGCCAGTGCTGCCGGCGTCTTGTATGGTTTGTTCCAGCTGCTCCACTTCTGATCCGGCTTCCCACTTACAGCCCAGGGAAGCAGCAGAGGATGGTTCAAGTCCTTGGGCTCCTGTGGGACACCTGGAAGAAGTTTCTGTCTCCTATCTTTGGAGGGGCTCAGCTCTGGCTGTTGTGGCCATTTGGGGAGTGAATAAGTAGATGGAAGATTTTTCTGTCTCTCCTCTTTGTAAATCTGTCAAGAAAAATAAATGAATCTTAAAAAACAAAAAAGGAAAGAAGAGACTACCAAAGGTTTTCTTTATCCTTTAAGTGATCTGCTTTGAGGGGGAGAATGAAGAAAAATCTCTTGTTTATGTTATCTCTTGATTACATAATAAAAGGGTATCTTCTTATTAAGACTTCTTAAGCTAGTAACTTTTCTGTATTTGTTCTTAATTGTCTCATGAGGACTAGTGATCCCGTCTAGTCGAGCGTCTTAAACGTTTTGATGTGTTTTGACAAACTTCCCAGAACCCAATTCTAAATTAAGTCTTTTTTATGTTGAACTAACTTTGGCCCTGGGAATAATTGTCTTTGAAAAATCTGCGAAAAAGAGTGATTAAGTTAATTAGGCTTGTTTGATGTATTAAATTATAGGAGAAGCCTTGTCAAGTAAGAAATGATGGTTAACTTTCTTTGAGACCTATTTGTATGAATATCTTACTAATAGGTGTTCCAGAAACTTGAAGATGTTTCTAGAAATGTGAAATGCTATCAGTCATCATTTTGGTTGGTATGGAATATATCTGCCACAGGAAATAACCAATTTTTCTTTCAGTCCCATTGGTATTTTTGTGAACATGCGTTGGATTTTTAGCCCTGGACATTTGAAGTCATGACATTTCTTTACTGAAAGCTTTTTGTAATCACCTATGATCCTAACTTGCTTCATCTCTAAGGCGCTTCAAGGAGCAATCTGACATGTATAGATGTCTGACAATTTAAAGACCATACCATTGGACTGCATGAAAATTTACAGAATCCAAAAAAAGGATTGGGCTTCCGGATGGGCATTCAATGTAGCAGGTTCAATACCAGCTGGTGCACCATATCAGCGTGCCTGGGTTTGAGTTCTGGCTCTGCCTCTGGCCCCAGCTTCCTGCTAATGTACTCACTGGGAGGCCACTGGGAGGGCTCAGGCAGGTGGGTGTCTCCAGTCACATGGGAGAGCCAGTCTGAGCTGCCAGTTCCTGGCTGTAGCTTCCCTGGCGGTTGGGACTTGTGAGCGTGACAGCTCTCTGTCTCTCTCTCTCTACCTTTCAAATAAATAAGTAAAACATTAAACACTGTTAATTAAACAAAGATAAGCTTAAAAATCTTTTAAAAAGTATAAGCTTATTTAAAAATGAAGAAAAATTGATGCCTTTGTGAAACTTACTTGAAGATCAAAGCAGAAATGCACATGAGTTACATGAGACTAAATGAAACCACGAGAATAATATTTTATGCACTTTGAAATTTTTGATTTTTAAAAAAAGATTTATTTATTTTTATTGCAAAGTCAGATATACAGAGAGGAGGAGAGACAGAGAGGAAGATTCTCCATCCGATGATGCACTCCTTAAGTGACCTCAATGGTTGGTGCTGCGCCGATCTGAAGACAGGAGTCAGGAACCTCCTCCAGGTCTCCCACATTGGTGCAGGATCCCAAGGCCTTGGGCCATCGTTACTGCTTCTCCAGGCCACAAGCGGGGAGCTGGATGGGAAGTGGAGCTACCAGGATTAGAACCGGTGGGATCCAAGCGCATTCAAGGTGAGGACTTTAGCTGCTAGGCCATTGTGCCGGGCCCGAAATTTTTAATTTTTTTCAAAAAATGATTTAGTTACTTATTTGAATGGTAGATGTTACCAGAAAAGCTCAGAGAGTTCATCCCTCAACTTTATATAGAAATAAAAAGCCAGAAACCAGTTACAGACAGAGAAGTTTATTTGCGAAGTGACCAGGTGAGTTGGAAGGGGAAAGCACCTCCTGAGAGAAAGCCAGGAGGTGGGGTGCCCATCGGAAGGCGAGAGAGAGAGACACCAAAGGTCTGAGGAAGGGTCTTGGGGTTATTAGCTTTCCCTGACCCCTCCTTGTTGGGCAGATAAAGGGTTCCCCATTGGTGGTCTCTTAACCAGTTAGGAAGTGGGTGGTCAATGCTTGTGTCATCCGCTCGAAGGTGTGGCCAAGATTTCAGCAGGCTTGGATGGTCTCAGTAAAGTTATAGAAAGGAAGAGACAGAGGCAGAGAGAGAGAGAGAGAGAGAGAGAGGCAGAGAGAGCGATCTTCATCCACTAGCTCACTCCCCACATGACCACACTGGCCAGGGCCGGGCAAGGTTATGCACTTGCATAACCTTCTGTTGATTTTCTAGGGGCATCAGCAGGGAGCTGGGTTGGAAGTGGAACAGCCTATGGTATTGGTGTCCAGATCTAGGGGGCAACTTAACCCATGTGCCACTGTACCAGCTCCTAATTCATCACTTTCATGTTTTGCTTTCCGAATTTAGGGGAAAATTTTTTTCCCTTTTACATGACAACAATTTGGCCATGTAAACTTTATAAGAGAATGGAAATATTTGCTTTTTCTCCCCATCAAATCCCTCCAGAATTCAAAAAACTTTGTGGATAGTCTTGGGCCCAGTGTGATGGCCTAATGGCTAAATCCCCGCCTTGCACACACTAGGATCCCATTGGAGCACCGGTTCATATCCTGGCTGCTCTGCTTCCTATCCAGCTCCCTGCTTGCAGCCTGGGAAAGCAGTGGAGGACAGCCCAAAGCCTTGGGACCCTACACCCACGTGGGAGACCCAGAAGAGGTTCTGGGCTCCTGGCATCGGATCAGCTCAACTTCAGCCATTGAGGCCACTTGGGGAATGAACCAATGGATGGAAGATCTTTCTCTCTTTCTCTGAAAATTTTCCCAATAAAAATGAGTAAGTATTTTAAAAAATAGTTCTTTGTGTAAGTTCAGTAAGAGTTTGCTCTCTTTACTACAGTATACAGTTGGACATGCTGGCTATAGCATCAGGACTTTGGAATATCATATTTGATAATGTGCATCGAATGCCTACCTTCAAGTGTTCTCAGACTTACCAAACAACAACAACAACCACTTCCTGCCAGGCCCAGGATCGTTAGGACATTTGGGAGGTCCTGAGCAGGTGATTGGCAGGCAAAGTTTGAAGTCTACCTTGGTTGGACTTCTTGGCCTGGAGAGGCTTTTAAAAGTTAAGCGTTAGAACCTGAATCAAATGTTTGAGAAAGCCAACTTCTTACGTGAATCAGGGCAAGAGTGCTGAGACAAAGCTGAGTTTGTTATCCAATTATTCTTACTTTGAGGCTCTCCGAGAGAAATGGGTGTGACAGAGAACGATGATACTCAGAAGAAGAAAAAAACATTGCAAACCCCTTCCTTGTTTTAAGTTTTTTTTTTTTAAATCTCTCTGCAGACTGGATCGGACACTTGGATTCTCCTAGTTTTCTCTAATATCTGGCTTTGACTTCCAGTTACTAACCTGAACTTGCCTTTGACCGAAGCTGTACAAGCTGGAGCTGGAAAACCCAATGTTAGGTTTCCAGGGACAGACTCGTGCCAGATGTGTGGGCTGCTCAGCCAAATGCCCTGAGCCATCCCCAGAGAAATGGATGACCTCATGCTGGGGACCTGTTGGAACAGGACTCCCCATGATAATGAGCCCTTTATCCCTGCTAGCTTTTGTTTTGTTTTGTTTTTATCTCTTAATTGTCCCCTGCTTATGCCTCCCACTCTCACTGGCAGAATGTTGTAATGACAGGGTTACAGCAGTAGCCGCTGGGGTGACCTGGCAGAGGGTTGCACCTGTTCTGCCCGATTACCATCTTCCCATTGCCCAGGGGATCCTTTCTTGCACTCACCGGCCAACTTTGGCAACATCCCTAGTGCAACCATTTGTTCACATTGTACCAGCAGCATCTCTCCTAGTGTCTGTCTTCTCCACCCACTTGTTCTATTCCCTGCTTCGCTGTAACCCAGTTGCAGCATACTTGATCATGGAACGGCTACTTACTGTCTGACGGGAGGCAGGGGGCAGGGTGTTGCTAACACTCCTTCTTGCACTTGGGTAAATTCAGCTGCAAAAGTTAATGAGCGTCCCTGTATCTATTTGATGCTACTTGCTTCAGTTCAAGGGGATCCTGTGTGTTATCTTCCTACTACCTCTCTGGTATGAAGGGCTGTCTCAGTAAAACAAATATCCACCTGCAGTGACCCATGGCATTCCTTGTGGTTTCCGTCTAGGTCAGGCTGAAAAAGCTGAGAGCCAGGAACATAGCCCAGGTCTCCCACGTGGCAGGCAGGAACCCAGCTACTGGAATCTTCATTGCTGCCTCCAACGCAGCTGAAACTGGGAGCCAGAGCTGGGAATCTCTCCCCACCAGATGGGCGGAGGGTGTCTTAACTGCTAGGCCAAACGGCTGCTCCCAAACTCACTAGAAGTTTAATGTGGCTAAATTGATCATGGCTCTGGTTAAGAATTTCCAGAACCCACAGAAAGAACCAGACTTTCAGAGTAAGCATTTAGTGTAGTGGGTTAAGGGTTGTGCTCCCGACCCTGGCTGTTCACCCAGTTCTTCTGAAGGATGCTGCACAAGACACCCATGGGCATCCAGACAGTACAGGTGCATGGAGGGTATGGCATGGGGGAGCTTGGGTGGTCATGCCCTCCACGTGAACATCTGTGTGGTAAGTCATCCCAAGACCATTCTTTGGATCTGTAGGAGACTTTATCACACAGACATATGTCATTAAACCTCTGACCTTTCAATCATTGATGATCTCTGTTAATACAGAGAAAAGATGGCTACAGCTGGGAGGTGGGCATTCCGTTCTGCCCAGATGCTATAACCTGAAGATTCACTAGGGTAGTCAGGTAACATGGCAGAATGATGTGGGGAAATTAGGTAAGGAGTTAGATGGAAATAGGTGAGCTGGGAGTTGTTCCAAGATTTGCATTGTAATTTTATTCCCTCCACGGCCAGCTTTTTTAACATCTGCCTTTCCGGGATGCACCAGTGTCTCATCTGGGACCAGGAACGGGCAGACACCATGATGGCCACGGGGAAGCTCAAGTCCATGTGGATGTGCCAAGTGAAACCCAGGAAGGCCCTCTCTGCTCCTGGATGAAGGCACCACCCTCAGCTTCGGATCACAGTGTGTGTGGGGGAGGGGTGGCACACCTGACTGGATCACAGTGTGTGTGTGAGAGTCGGCACCCCCCACTGGATCACTGTGTGTGTCAGGGGGGACGGCATACCTGACTGGATCACAGTGTGTGAGGGTCGGCACACCTGACTGGATCACTGTGTGTGTGTGAGGGTCGGCACCCCCCACTGGATCACTGTGTGTGTCGGGGGGGACGGCACACCTGACTGGATCACAGTGTGTGTGTGGGGGGGACGGCACACCTGACTGGATCACAGTGTGTGTGGTGGGGGTGGCACACCTGACTGGATCACAGTGTGTGTGGAGGGGAGACAGCACCCCGACTTTGGATCACCGTGCGGGGATGGGGGAGTTATCTTGCACTGCTCCTGATGGGGCGCCTCCTCAGGAGTCCTCCTTTCCTCCAAGGCAACTCTGCTTCATCACGGTGGGCATCTGTGTGGGGGGCTTACACTCGCACACTCTCAGTGTGGGGGGGCGGCACACCCGGCTTTAGATCACAGTGTGTGTGTGGGAACGCACGTTCCCTTTCACTAATTTCGGATCCAGCTCTGATTCATGCTCTATACAGATGCCTCTGCTTTGACTTCTTACCTCTGTGGGGGCCAAGAATCTGAAATTAAGATCAGAAGTCTAGATCCATAGTGTTATGAGACAATGAAGGTGAGCTTGTCTCATGTTGGAGGAAGACGTTCCTTGCAGACAGGGACGGTGAGCAAAGCAAGATTTAACTAAGCGAGAAACCCCCTACTGTAAGGAAGGACTGGCCTGGGAAACTTCTACCCCAGGTCTTTTATACACAAAGTACCGCCTAGATTTAGCCAACCAGGGGAGAAGCAGAATAAGAGCTAGCAACCAATCAGAGGGCTGGGTTAGCCAGTGAGCGGCTTGCTTAACAACCAATCAGAAACAAGGACAAAACCCATGGAGGAATGGGGATTGGTAACCTTGTCTGACTTACCTATGATAACAACAACAACAACAAAAACAAAAGCTTGATGTTGCTAACGGCAGCCTCTGGGAAAAGATAAGCACCTTGTCCACTCCTGATGGGACTCTGCCTCTTTTCTCATTCTGGTAGGGACCTGACCCAGCTGTCTGCTAGTCTATTTCCTCACAAGAGCAGACACTGGTGAGCCACCCAGGAGTCACTGAAACAGGATTGTAACCCTAGCAATGGCAGTCGGCGAATGCCCTCTCCCTCTGGCTCTTACCTTAATCTCAAGAACTTACTCCGGTCGTTCTAAGCCTTCCCCACCTAAAAAATTCAGCATGGGCCTTGGAAATGCAAATTTGGAAGGATAGTTTCATTTTGACAAACCATGAGGCAGCTTTAACCGCAAACTTCAGCCAGTGCTGCTGCAGCCCATTGGAGACCAGAAAAAAAATAGCTAAAAATATATATTCCTTAGTATGGGGATGCGTGGTGGGAGAAAGCAGCCTCTTGGTCGCCCACTGGGGACACACAGGGGCTCACCATCTGGCCACACTGTGCTTCCAGAGCTGGTGCACACTGCCCCAGACTCCACGTGGCCAGCCCCACTTTTTCTCTTCTTTGTCTTAATGCATTTTTTCTGGACTCTTCCTCTCAGTTTCCCTCCCAGGATCAGGCCAAGGGGGCAGGGAAAAGTCATTTCATGTAACCCCGTGGTCACCCCGTGCCAGCTGGCTGGCAGGAGGATGGACTTCCAGCTCTGGCAGATGATGCTCAGTGGCTCCCCTGCCTTTTTGGCCAGGGGGACAGTTGGCCAGCCCCCGGAGTGCTGGGGAGGTTGCTCTTTTTCACCATGTCAGCTGGCTCACAACTCATACCTGCCAGGGGTAGCGATCCCACTGAATGCCTTTCCATGGTAGAACGCTTCAGTTTCCAAGACGAGGGAGGCAGATTGCTTTTAAAAATTTTATTTATTTAATATTGAAAGTTAGAATTATAGAGCTAGAGAGGGTAGACAGAGGAGAGAATCTTCCATCCACTGATCTATTCCTCAGATTGCCGCCAAGAGCCAACACAGGCTGAGCCCGGGAGCCAGCAACTCCATCTGGGCTTCCCATGTGGGTGGCAGGGCCTCAGGCAAGGAGATGATTCAAACGCACCTGATTCCTGACACATGAGTGTGGCGACTGCTGGCCGGCTGGGGTTTCAGCTTCCTCAAGGTAGCAGATGGCTTCATGAATCCTCAGTGTTGGTGCCTTAGTGTTGAAGGAACAAAGACCTAACTCTCAAAACCATGTTAACTCCTTGCCTGAAACCAGAAGGAAGTCCCCAACAACAGACTGTTTTGTCTTCGCATTCTTCCTAAAAACCTGGGTCAGTCCTGCGACCCGTGTTGTTGCCCACCCCACTCTGCATTTTTTCCAGCTAGCTGCAAGGAAAGACACGGAGTTTGAAATGCCTGGGAAAAGCAGGTTTGCTCTGCCCTCCCGCCATAACAAGCCCATGGTTTCTTCCATTTTAGTCTATTGTTTTATTGGAAAGTCAGATCTACAGAGAGAAAAAAAGATCTTCCGTCCACTGGTTCACTCCACAAGTGGCCTCAATGGCCAAAGCTGAGTTGATCTGATGCCAGTTGCCAGGAGCGTCTTCCGGTTCTGTCATGCGGATGCAGGGTCTCAAGGCTTTGAGCCATCCTCCACTGCTTTCCCAGGCCACAGGCAGGGAGCTGGATGGGAAGTGGAGACGCTGGGATATGAACCGGTACCCACATGGGATCCCAATGCATAGAGGGGAGGATTTAGCCACTGAACCATTGTGCTGGGCCCTGCTTCTGATGCAGCAATTCAGCTCAGGTTTTCACCTTTACTCCCTGAGAGCACATTCACTCACCCTGGCAGATGGCCACCTGTGCAAACTGATGATTTCCCTTGAATAAGCTTGTTTCGGCTGTGAATGTGTGTCCTGCCTGGTGCCTGCCCTGTCTCTCTTTACCAGCACTAACATGTTAGGCAGTTGAGATTCCTCTGGGACACAGATCGCAGGCACAGGTTAGCAGCTTCCCTTGGCCCACATGGAGTCTCACAGGGTGAGGCGCTAGATATCCGAAGCCCTGAGTTGGATCTCAAGTGTGGGAGGAGACTTCGGATGTGGGTCAAACTGCAGGGGTCCTGGTAGAGAGCAGATACTGGCCTGGGATATAAACTCCAGGCTGGAAGGGAGTTTCAAGCCTCTTCTGGTTCAAGTGGCGCTTTAAGTACACCAGTGCCCCCTAGAGGTCAAAAGCCTTAAGTGTGGTGATGGAAATCTGAAAATAAGCTGTTTGTGGATCTCTCATGAGGCTGCAGGGCCCCAAGACCCCGGGCCACCCCCTAGTGCTCTCCCAGGCCATAAGCAGAGAGCTGGATCAGAAGTGGAGCAGCAGGGACATGAACTGGTACCCATATGGGATGCCGGCACCACAGGGAGGAGGATTAACCTGCTATACCATCATGCTGACCCCTCTCAATCTAATCTTCTAATCTCTGGGCCATTCTTCACCTCACCACCCAATTCCAAGGATTCCAAGGGGGTGGAACGAGTTCTGGGTTTGCAACTTCCAATTTTCTGCCACCCTAGGCAGATGCTCTGGTCAGTTTCATCACGGAGCACCTGGGAAGTGGGAGCAGGCAGCATGCAGCACTGTTAGCCCAACTCGGACAGATAACCATGTCTGTGCGTTTTTGTGTGCTCCTTCAGTGTTTATGGAGCTATCAGCCAATACGTTGTCATGTTTTCACCCTTCCCACTGTAAATGCCCACACTGTCACTTGGAATTCTATGCTTGGAGATTCTTTCACTCTCTCTGTCTCAGTAATTTAAAGCTTCATTGTGGTACGTACGTAGTTTGTGAAAGGCAGACACTTCGAGAGATGGACAACTAGAGAGGTCTTCCATCTACTGGTTCACTCCCTGGATGCCCACGATAGCCGGGGGCTGGGCCAAGACCAAGCCAGGATCCAGAAACTCAATCCTGCTTCCTCCCATGGGTGGCCACGTGACCCAAGCCATCCCCTGCTACTCTCCAGTTGCACATCAGCAGGGGGCTGGAGCTGAAGCCGAGCACTGTGGCATAGGAAGTATCTTAACGCCTGAACCCAGCGTTCCCCCCTGGAGAGCTTCCTGTGTCAGAACAAGGACGCTTCCCTCATGAAACAGACACGGAGAGTCCTTTGCGAAGAAGCGCCACTGTGTAGCCAGTCTTTTCTGCAAAGACTCTTGGGCTTTCTCTAACTCAGTTCAGAAAGCTGCAACAAAGAACAAGCCTGTCCATGCCTCGTGGTGTATGTGTGGGTGTGTGTGGGTGTGTGTGGGTGTGCGCGTGTGCACACACATACCCGTGTGGATCCACAGGCTGCATTTTCAAGCGGTGGGGTCACTGAGCCAGAGGATTAGTGCCTTTGTCACGGTGCCAGCTAGTGCCAGCTTGCTTTCTGGAGGTATACTGCCCTCCCCCAGTTAACTTAGGACTGTGTTTCTCTATGCAACCTGGCCAATAGGGCAGGGGCTTTGATCCATTTTAATGTATGCAAATATCATCTCCATGGAGTTCTATTTTGCAGCTCTCTGGCTTTGAGTGACAGTGTCCGTGGCCAGGGTTACCTCCAGCCAAGGAAGATGTGTGGGGCAGAATTAGAAGAAGCTGTCCCTTCTGAAGAGGATTGCAGAATGTCACCTTCTATCTGTGAAAGGAGTGGGGATGTTGCCCAAAGCAAGATGAAGTTGTTTGGGTCAACCCTAGCCAACCTGAGAGGTTGAGGACAGATTTCTTACATGTGATTGCCAGGTGGGACCGATCAAAAAGGACTCTGCCACGCGCAAACCTAATTTAAAAAGTTGTTTCTACCAGGACATCTGCGCAGCAGCCATCTGTTCAACTGAGGCCAGCATCTGCCTGGGTACTAAACCACTATGGCCAAATAGGATGGTTTTAAAACATTTGCATATAATCCTTCCCATGCGTGTTTTGTCTCTGTTTAGGCTGATGGGGCCAGCACAGAGCTTGCTGGCTGTGCAAGGGCCCCCAACTGTGGGAGGTTCAGTCCCCACGCCCCTATGCCTCTGGAAGGGGGCTTTAATGAGAGGGTGCAGTCCCAGAGCCCCTGCGGGGATTGCTCAGGAAGTAGGGGAGGTTGAAATAGGTCGGGGTGGAGAGACCCAGCACCTGGATGACAGGGAGCGAAGTAGTGCCCAGGTGAGAAGAGAACCAGCCGTGCGGGGCAGGGAGGGTTAGCTCCAGGACCTGGGGACACAGAGCGCAAGATTCACACAGTGGACACTGCGGCAAAGAAGCCAGAGGCAGGCCCTGCTGCTTGAGCTGAACCTCCAGAAAGCCAGCCCTGGGGTGAGTGGGTTACAGGAAGGGTCTGACTGGCGGCCAGCCATATATCACCCCACCTTTCCCCATGGGGGACAGAAGAATCCTGAGGGAGCTGTGACCAGCAGGTGTCTGGCTTGTGCAGCCCGTGGCGGAGAATTCTCACCCGTGGACATGCCAGACCAGGTGCTATGCATTCATGATCTTTCCCAAGTCTCAAGGCCGTGCAGGAGGTACCAACATGGTCTCCCTTTAGACCCGAGAGCCATGGCTTAGGTGGGATTGGACCTGGCCATCTGACCCCAGGGCATGGGTTTGGAACCCTGTTATCATGTTGTTAATATTTCTTCAGGAGAATATTTTCCATGGGAAAAGATGTGGGTGGACAAACACACACACACACACACACACACACACACACACACCCTGAGGGGATAAAGCATTTTATTCAGAAGAGACAGGAGGGTTTGGAAGTGCCCGGGGTTAGGAGGGAGGCATGCAGGAGCCCGGCTCAGCAGGAGGGGCTGTTGCCAGTGCACAGGCGGATGGGATCGTGGGGGGTACCACACATGCCACAGTTTCTAGCAAGACAGTTGGCTGCGTTCTTATCACATTGGCACGGCTGGCTCTCACAGTAGCCCTGATTTGCTGAAATCACCAGAACACAAGCGCCAGGAGGTGCTGTAAGTTTCCTGTGCCCCCCGCTGGAAGCCAGGGAGAAGACTCAGCTGCATCCTCCCGAGGCTCGGGATCTCACACAAGCAGCTCGGCTCCGGGGGGCCTCTGGCTGCGGGGATGGTGGGACTGCCGCCCTTGGAGAGTGACAGGGACACACAGCAGCCCTGTGCTGGGAGCCGCTTCCAGGCCTTCCAGACATCCGTGCTGTCTGCCTTCTCTGCAACGGAAGCATCCTGAGGGCCAAGCCCCACCCGTGGGATTGAGAACCACCCGTGGCTGGTGTAAACCAGGAAGCCTCCACCTTGGCGTTGACTCACACCCCATGAAACTTGATGCTGACCAATGAGCCACTAAGGCATGTCTAGCAAGGACTTCTGGGAAGGAATAATGTTCTGCCTCCATAAAGAGAGTTGTGTGGTGTTCTGAGGCCACCGGGCCTGGAGCTACGTCCTGCCAGGGCATCAGCCTGTGCCGAGTCGAGGGCTGGGAAAGGCTGGGTGCTGGGTGAAGGGTGGAGAAGGCGCTCAGGCCGCCCTGCCCCCTCCGTACATGACAGTCACCTGCCCACGTGTTCCTAGCAGCTATCAATCACCACCTGCTAAAGACACCTGGTCCCACGGAGAGTCATGATGAGAAGAGAGGTAGTGTCTGATCTTCAGGAACTCAGGGAACGGGAACAGTCGACTCCATGGCTGCTGTCAGTCGCCTCCGCCTTGCTGGCAGCTGCACCTTTCTCTCTCCATTCTCCTCATCCCTGTCTCCTTTTCTGGGCCTCAAAACATCAGCTGTGGCAGCAGAGCCCCTCTCAGCTCCTTGCTGCTGACTCTGTGCGCTCCAGGCCACAGACCTCTCCCAGAACTCAAGTTCCCTCTCCCAGCTGCCTGCTGGACATTGCTCTGGTCTTCCTGCAGGGCCCTTGACCTAGCTCTGGTAAAGCATGCAAGGCATGAACGTGTATGCATCGGCATGCCTGCATACACACGTGTACACACATGCCCATGTACAACACAGCCCTCTCAAACTCAATGGATCAGCAGATTCTGATGCCCTTACCAGGGCATCCATCTCTTGGTTTTTAACTCTCAAAGGATGCTGGAGTTGAAACTTGCAAATGACTCCACTTTATTCTGAACTCCAGCTCCCTTTAACTAGCTGCTCCCTCCAGGGTGCTGGGGCGTGGAAGCAGTGTGGATGAGGTTCAGTTTGGCCAATCGATGGGGCCAGAGATTTGATTGTTGTGCCTCTGTGCTGTGTTCACCAGGGAACAGGAGGCAGTTGAGAATCTAAACGGATGTGCCCTGAGCTGAGGCCGGAATGAATTAATGGATCATTCTGACATCTTTCTTGTGGGCTGAGGTCCTGCTGAGTACCTCCCAGAAGCTGCTCAAGGTGTGATGACTGGTCAGTCCCCTCCCAAGATGACAAAGGCCACCTCTGTTGTGTCAGATCGTGAACTCTTCACGGACTCAATGGCACAGATGAGGGGAAGGGTGCCATAGGAACTGTTTGGGATCATCATTGAGTCCTTTGTCTATAGAAAGTTCTGCCTGTGCCTCCCGCAAATTCTAGGACCCCACAGGATGCTGGGGTGTGATAAGGAGCATTGCTGGGCCTGTCCTCGGGGGCCCCACAGTGTAGGATGGAACAGGTTAAGGGAAGTGGGTTCCCCTTCCCAGTACCTCTGTCTTCTCTGCCCTGACCTCCACCCCAGCTCTCCAAGCCTGGAAAACCAGAGGCTGTCCTAGAAATTCCAGCAAAGAGTTGCCTCTGCCTTGCTCCCATTCCTGGCTGTGGGGCATCCGCCATCCATGTGCCTCTGCCTTCAGGGACTGAATGGCTCCACATTTAATTCCTAGCATATACATCATTTATCCTGCTTCCCAATATGTGCTAGCAATGAGCCTGCACAGTATCACATGAACAATGGCCAACAGTAGCCAACCACCATGAGAGATATGTTCTGGAACATGCAGGTGTCTTCGTACTTTATAACTCCTGGCAAGGACAACAGACCCTGGCTGCTCAGGTGGTCAGATGAGAGCTGAGGTCACTTCCAGGCCAGAACCAGGGAAATGCAGTTGCAAACCCTAGCGTGTCCTGCCCATCATGGGGAATCTGCAGATGGAACGCATTGGTCCCCGAGTCACCCTGGAGCAGAGCTATCGCGGGTGTTGTGACCTCTGGGACCTAGATTGCAAGAAACAGGTTTTGTCGCACTAAACCTCTGAAAACGGAGGTCCTAGGAGTTAATCAGGTAGCTTCCCTCCCGAGAATGCAGTCTACCCAGTGCCAGAAACACGTCGTGGACTGAACTGTGTTTCTTCCCCTGACTACACATACTTCAAGTCAGAGAAAACCCTGACCTAGACCCAAGGATCTCTGGGATCCTTTTCTGGCCTTCTTCCCTGGCCCTGGTCTGGTCCTGACGTCCAGGGCTGAGACCTTCATGTCTTAGCCAGGGCTCAGAGGTGCTTCCTGATCACACACTCTAGCTTTGGGGTCCTTGTTACAATAGGCAGCACAGCCTCCTTGCTGTGTCCTATAGACTCACCCTCGTATGAGGTCCAGGTGGCAGGCAGAGGATGAGCTGCAGTACTAGGGATTTTGCTGGCTTCAGTCCGGGCCTCCCCATTCTTCAGAGCAGGGAGCTTCAAAGTGGAGGGAGCTGAGGGGACAAAGGGTTGCCGCACAACCCCTCCCCACAGCATGGGCGCTCCGGCACCAGCCACATCCTGCACCTGCTTCCATAAGGAGCCGGTGTTGACACATCCTTATCATGAAAGTCATGGTTGGCATCACGGGGCACTCTAGGGGTGTCACATACTGTGGATGTTGCAAATGTGCAATGACCAGTACCCACACTTACAGTGTCACACAGAGCTGCTGCAGAGCCCTGGATCCTCCTTGGTCATCTGTTGATCTCTGCTTCCTTCCAAACCCCTGGCGAACAAGCAGGGATACTGCGCCCGGCCTTGTCAGGATGTAGTCACACCGGCACAGCCTTTCCTCACCAGCCTTGCTCTCTTGGTCACGGACCTCTTTGCTTCCTTCCTTCTTGTGATTTGAGAGCTCCTTTCATCTCTTCTACCAGGTCATCGTGTGGCTGTACCGTCATTCATTTATCTATTTGCTATGAACGCATATGAGGGTTGTGTCCAGTTACTGACACTTTCTAAGCAGCAGCTGGCTATATTGTTGACTGATTTTTCACGTGTACAAAAAAGAAAATGACAGGGACTGTCAAGCAGCACAAGTGCTGGACCACAGGGCAAAGGTTCAGTGTTTATGTGTGGGAAACCAGCGAACCTCCTTGCACAGGGGCTGTCTCACTTTGTGTTTGCACCGACAGGGATGGAGGATTCTCATTGCTTCCCACTTGCCACCAGGGCCGGATATTAGATGTGTCTTGTTTGTTTCTTAAATATTTTTTTTAATTGGAAAGTCAGATTTACACAGAGAAGGAGAAAGATTTTCCATCTGCTGGCTCACTCTCCAAGTAGTTGCAACGGCTGGAGCTGAGCCAATCTGAAGCCAGGAGCCAGTGCTTCTTCTGGGTCTCCCATATGGGTACAAGGTTCCAAGGCTTTGGGCCACACTCTACTGCTTTCACAGACTACAAGCAGAGAGCTGGATGGGAAGTGGAGCAGTCGAGACCCGAACTGGCACCCACATGGGATACCTGTGCATGCAAGGTGAGAATTTTAGTCACGAGGCTATTGTGTTAGGCAGGCACAAGCCATCTTGACAGGTGCATAATGGAGTCTCTTAGGTGAGATGTCATATCCTCCCACGACATGTCAGGTTGAGGAGCATCTTTTCATATTCTTGCCATCTCTGTTGGTGAAGCATCTGTCCAGATGTTTTATCCAGCTCTTCAGTTGGGTTGCTCTTTTATTCTGTGTTTTGATTTTAGGATGTCTTTGTATGTTTCTGATAACTTTCCCTTATGGGGTATGTCTTTTGCATGGAAGAATTCATGGCAGTTTAATTCAACAATAGGTTACTCATCTGTTCACCTTTAAAGTCACTTTGGCTGCTTGCACCTGTCGTCACAGTTTTGTTCCCAAACAGGAAACAGTTGCAATGTCCATTAGAAGGAGAATGGATGAGTAATGTGTAGCATATGTGTGCTATAGAGTGTTGAGTAAAAAAACAGCAATGTATATTTTATGTTATATCATTAACTTTAGTGTAAAGCAACACTTTGTCCTTGACACTAATGGAATGATAAGGGCCATTTATTTTAGTGTTATACACAGCATGATGAACTTCACTGTTTTATTCAATGGAAACATCTGGACATCAAAGCGTACACATAATATCTGATTCCATTTGCAGGAAATTGTAAAGTAGAAAGATGAAAGAAAGGACCAAAGAACCAGACCCGTGTTTTTCCAAGGAGAGTTGATTGATGTGTGCCCCCAAATTCACGAGCCCCAGTAACTCAGAATGTGGCTGTGTTTACGCAGAGGGCTGTTAGAAGCTAATCAAAGTACCCTGAGGTTCCTAGGGGGGTCCTGATCCGATAATGAATGCAGACACAGGCAGAGTGAGGCCACGCAAGGACACAGGTGCAGAGCCGCGTATAGATGCCAAGGAGAGAGGCCCCAGAGAACCGCATTGTGGCAACGAGAGAACGTGAGAACAGGAGTTGCTGCCGAGCCGGGGCCTGCTCTGTGGTTCTTTGGGCAACTCCAAGAGTGTCCAGAGAGGCCCTTGACCAGCAGGGGACCGTGTGGCATTGGGAATGTCTAGAGCTTCATGAGCTGTGGGTTAAGAGGGTAGATCTGTCAGACTTGTTCAGCTGTCTACATTTGAGCATATGGGAATTGTGTTTTTAGTTTCATCCTGTTTTTCCTCCCTTCCCATGCTTGGATACTCTACGTTAGTATATAAGCTGAACTCTACTGCAGAAAATTCTTTCTCACACAAAAATTACTCCCTTGTTTTCCTTTCCAACTTTCTTCACCAGAAATACAGCCTCAATCTTAGAACTTCCTTTTCCCACTAGTTACTGGTTCACCTCTGATTTGCCCTCATTTCCTTCCTCAAAACAACTTTTTGAATGAATCCTTAGAATACTCTCAAAATTAGGCAAAATTATTTTTCAGAAAAATCATAGTTTAGTCTTACTTTTTGAAAGACAGGGCGGGGAGAGAAGTCCTCAATTGCCGGGGCTGGGCCAGCACAAAGCCAGGAGAACAGAGCTGTGCTCTGGTGTGGCAGGTGGAAGCAGAGGCCCAAGTCTTTGGCCCATCACCTACTGCTCTTCCAGGTGCCTTATGAGGGAGCTGGGTGAGAAACAGAGCAGCTGGGACTTGAACTGGTGTCGCAAGCAGCAGCCATTTTACATGGGGTACCACAAGGCCACCTGCACAATTACTCTTTTTCCAATGGAAGGACGTCTTATGGCAGGCATTGTGGTACAGGCTTGGCAGGTCAAGGAATCTGGAGAGTGAGTTAGCAAGAAGAAGGTCTCTAAAAACTAAACTAAACAAAAATGACACAATTAAAGAATATTTAATTATATTAAATATTATATTATATTAATAATATTTCATGTTATTCTTATTTTTTCCCATCAAAATAACTCCTCATCTTAGTTTCCCATTACACTTTAGAAAATAATTATAAATACATTAGAAATCTTAAATCTCAGTCAAGCTAGATTTTGGTGTGGAAGAAGTCTAGGTAATAAGCAATGAGAACTCTGCCATATGTCAACATTTATCAATATGCTTAAAATTCCTAGAAGCATGTGTTGACTCCTACAGTAAATTTTTGAAATGTGAAATAGCCTATATTTATTAGTACATTGAAATGTACTGTCTTATAGTTTTAAAAGTCATTAATCCAGGAGTACTTGAATTTATACATAGTGAAGCTTCAATATTTTTAAGATAGATTTTTTGGTTTAAAAATTATGGTTTTTTTTTTTTTTCTGGAAAATCAAAAGGAGAGAGAGAGAGAAACCTTGTAATTGTTGGTTCTATTCCACATGTCACAGCAGCCAGTGCTGGGTCAGGCTGAGTGCAGCAGCTCAGAACTCCAACTGGGTCTTCTATAAGGATGGCGGTGGCAGGGGCCCAGGCACTGAACCCTCATCTTCTCTTTTCATATAATTAAAAACTTTCTTTTTAATGTTGTTTGCAGAGTTGAGCGACATGCCGGAGCATGTGGGCCTCTGACTGGAGGGGAGGGTCAGGTATGGAGGAAGCTGGGAAGGTGGGTGGGACAAATGCCCAGGTTGTTTTCTCCTGTGTCCGTAGGACTGGAGAGGGAAGTGGCTGCTCCTTGCTGTCAAATGACATCAGCCCCTTGGATGATTCCTTGGAGATCCTGATGTAGGGAATGGTCAGAGACCAGCTCCGGCTGACTTCCAGGCTCGCAAAGGACACGTGGGTCAGCGAGAACAGGAAGACAAGGAAGATGTGGACCACTATGATGAGCTCATAATGGACAACTCAGAAAAGCTGCCTTCCTTATTTATACAGAAATCATCACAAGCTTTTGCACAACATCCAAGTGTTTCATTTTTAGTTCATGGTTAAAAGAATGATTAAAGAAGCATATCTAATAAAGATTATTATCATTTTACTTCAAACAAAACATTCTCAGCTATGCATTACTCATTCCAACCCGCAGTCACTCGGCTGAAGCCAGGAACTCCGCGGTTGGCAACACATGCGGTTACGTGGTGACAGGTGGTTTACTTATATCCAAAATCAATTTTAACCATATTTAAACTGATATTATGTAAAAATTCAAGACTGTCACATTAAAGAAAAGGTTATGCATGAAAGGAATGTGTAAATGTATGGGTCAGAGATTCTTATTCAATCTTACAACCACTCACACAGTAACTGCCATCAGCTTCACCTAGCACTGATTCAATTGTTTTGTTCTTTTGTTAAAGGGCAGTGGGAAGGATCAGGGCAACTCGGCCTTTCTATGAATGGAGGGCTTTTATAAGAAACTTCTTTTTGTCTTGTCAAACTATTTTCTTCCCTAAATATAAGTGCCAACATAAGGCAGAAGTTTCAAACCATCTTCCTTTAGGGGCTCACAATATTTGTCTTCCTTTAGAAGATGCCCCTTTTACTTTCTGTTTCATGGTGAGAAACCAAAATGACTGCTTCATTCCATGTGTTGTAGCAGTTGGGTAAACAAACTCTTTGTACCTCCATGATTGCCATCTGTTTGTAAGATATTGTCAAGCCATCTCTTAAGGAGAACATTACGCGTTTTAGGGTCAGTTCCAGGACAAAGGTGCCACATAATAAGACGTTCTGGAATAATATAGGCTTTTAGCTGCATGTCATTGTCTTAAGTTGCTAAAGACCCTCTTACTGTAACATGATTGATAAAATCAGTTCTCGGTATTACACCAGTTACAGTAATCATTTCACATTTGCAGAGAAACAACACCCTCAGAGAATTTCATGAAATATCACAGAGGTAATTGAATGTCCATACAATGGGGTAAGGCAGCAATGAAGTGATTAGAGAGACATTCTGCTAGGCCTTGCCATGTAGTCAGAAATTCCTTGTAGCATTGCCAGCAGGAAAGCTATACTTGTGCCATCTGCCTCAACTGCATGGCTTCCTGCATGGAAGAGTGTTCTGACAGTGTTACTTCAGTGGTTCTGCTAGCTCTGAGAAATTGTTATTTCATTGCTTCAGGGTTAAGAAAATGTTCCCAAAATCTCCTGGCTGAAAATCTACCTTATTGCAGACCCAGGACCATGCTGCATAGCTCGGCCAGGAGAACTGTCCAACCTGTTCTGCTTTCCGTTCTACAACAAGGCAGTTGATGTCACCTGCTTACCTAGATTAGCTGATTGTCATGTCCCCTGTGTGC
This sequence comes from Ochotona princeps, assembly GCF_030435755.1. NCBI lineage: Eukaryota > Metazoa > Chordata > Mammalia > Lagomorpha > Ochotonidae > Ochotona > Ochotona princeps. Next base: position 12,867,207 of record NC_080833.1, read on the forward strand.
ATCTTGGCATGCTGTCCATTGCACAGGCTTTAGCTTAGATGGAAAGGGCTGACTGAGTACTTGGGGCCCTACCATCATCCATGGAGACCCAATTGGAATTCCAAGCTCCTGGCTTTGGGCTGGCCCAGGGTTGGTTGGTGCAGCCATTGGGGAGTAAACTAGAGGATGGAAGGTCTCTTTCTGTTTTTTCCTCTCTCTGTAACTCTAACTTTGGAATAAATCGCATCTTTTCTTCCACTCTAATAGCCGAGATGTTTTTATCATTTAGTACAACCAAAATTCTTTAAAAATTTGTTTTAATTATTGATGACGTTTCCATAGTTGATTAGGTTGGGAAGGGTCTAGGATCAGGGGATAGTGAGACCCCTGTTTACACATTTTCTTCTTCCCATATATGGGGGAGATGGGGATACAAGAGGAGAAACTATGCTCAGCCTCCCAACTATCATGTTACCCTGGGGGTTGGGGAACTGCCACCTGATGTCATCCCAAGTTACCTTTTGTGCAGCATTTTCTGAGGGTTCTTCTGTTCATGTGTTTTTGATAGTTCTGAGATGCTGTTGATAACACTGCTCCAAGGATGAGGAAATCCTTCCAAGGTCGATTGGCTGTCACAGTCTGCCTCTGAGTCTCCATTGGCGCAGCAGTTTGCTGTCAAGCTTCATTGGGGTAGTTGATCAGTTTGTTCTGCTCTCCATCCTCAGCAAACCTATGGGTACTGCAGCCCAGCCCAGCCCTGCCCAACACATGCTCGGCTCTCAGGTTCCACAGGGGGAGCTGCAGCCCAGTCTGAGTAACCTCTGATAAGCCCTATTGGACTGGCCCCCCCAGCTCTGGTTTCTGTGCCTGCCAGCATGTGCAGTGGACTGGTCCAGTCTGCCCCACATCCCATTGAGATCTTGTATACATCACTAGATGTTGAAGCCTAACCCAACTGGCTGCACCCTCCAGTGCACACTTCTGCCAGTGGGTGCCACCGCCTGTCCAGCCAGGTCCACCCCCAGTCCTGCTTCTCATGCTTACCAGAGGGGCAACAAAAAGTCTTAACTACATCAATTTATAAGCATTCAAACTACTTGCATTCTTCTGCTTTCTTTAATTATAACCATTAAAATGAGATTGTGGAGGAGCATGGAGATTAGATAAGCAAAGTTCTCCTTTCAAGTTAGTTCTTTGTGAAAGCTGAACCCTGAAGGCGAGGTTGTGGAGCTTGATGGAGGAATAGACACTGCATGGCCCACTGGCTCTTACATCGGATTTATGCTTTCTTCCTTATTTTTATTTTACTTTATTTTATTTTTGCTATTATTATCATTTTATGATACAGTTCCATAGGCCCTGGGATTTCCCTTACACCTTCCCCAAATTCCCTCCACCTCCACTGAGTTCCCCTATATTATTATTATAGTGTAGTTCTTCATAACAGTCATGTGTCCATTATTGCTGGCATGGACATTGGCAAAGGGTCTAGCATCCTATTGTCAAGATATAGTTAACAGTTTTATTGGAAGTCCATCTTTGATCTGGAAGTAGAGATGCTTACTGCATTGTATCTTCACATCTGGATATTATAGTCTCCATTACACAGTTCCTATACATCCCTTAAATGAAAAGCCACAAAACAAAATCAGTAACAGGAAGAAAATATCTTCCAATTCTGAGATTTTTACTTTCTTCTGCTTCATTCATTCATTCATTCTATTTTGGAGATTCTCCACTGTACTTTTAATTTGTTCTGCTGTATTCTTCATTTCTGATATATCAGCTTTCATTTGATTCATTTCTGGTGTGACATATTCCTTAGTTCCTTGAACTCCTGTTTTACATGCTTCTCATTGTTGGTAAGAAGCTTAATAACAAGTGTTTTGAATTCTGTATTCCCCATTTGCTTGATTTCTTCCTCAGTTAACTCTGAGGTTGGCAAAGGCTTTTGCTCCTTGTCAGGGGAGTCTTCAGTAATAATCATTATGCCTTTGTCTCTTCTTTTGCTTTTCGTCAATGTACTTCTGGTTCTTAGAGTATTTCCTTGGGGAATGTTTCTAAGCTGTGTCTCCCACAGTTCTACACTTTGATGTTATTTGCTGCATTTGGCACACAGTTCATTGCAGCCACTTGTGCCACTCCCTCTAGTGAGTTCCAGGCCGGGGTTCTTATGTTAGACTTTTATGATGATCTCCATAGCCCCAGCTTCTGGCTCACCAGTCTCCACCTTTTGTGACACTGTGCTGAGGCTGTACCGTTGTTTGTATAGCCTTACTTCTACTTCCTGTTGGAACAGGTTCCAGGATTAGGGAGATACCAGGAGTCCTATATAAACCAGATTGTTGGTGGTTCTGATTTTGCAGGAACCTGCTGGCTGTTAGGTCTGAGGGCCACACGGACCTATTTTGACCCATATGATGCCAAAGTTGGTATTATTTTCCCTGTGGAACCATGTAACTCCCTGAGCTTAATGAGTTCACTTCCAGCTCAGCATGTATGCAGCTCACTGTTGTCCCTGCAGTCTTAAAGTTTTTCCACATTGTACAAAATGGTGTCTGATGTGCTACTACTAGAGTTCCTGATCTGCTGGCCATCAGGTCTGAGGGCTACTCAGACCTATTTTGGGTGGAACCTGTAGGATGCCATGTTATTGCAGTTCACTGAACAAAAAGAGAACCAAACAAAAAATAAGCACATGCATGGAAACGAATCCTAACTCAGCTGTATCGAATCCAGCCGTTTCTTTCCTTAAGAATCCTATAAGGTCTTTGCTTGTTACCTGTCAGCCTCTGGAAAGCTAACACAAACCCAAAGGCTTAGAGGGAACCATGTGGGTGTGTCCAAAGTGGTTTGCATTGGCCAACAGCCATTGTGCAAGGATGGGGCTACAGGCTGCAGTGAGCGGTCCTTGTTAGTGGGAGCATGTGTTTCCCCTGGCTTTGCATAGGTGGGTTCAGCCTTGACACAAGCACCTCCATGCTGATTCTATTCCTTGCTTGTTGTCCAGCAGGCCATTGTGACCTGTGCTTTGACACAAGCACCTCCATGCTGCTTTTATTCCTGTCTCACTGTTCAGCAGATCGTTGGGTCCTGCGTTGGCCTGGATAGCAACTGGGATGATCTGTTTTTTTGTGGGCACATCAGAATCAGCCTCTTCACTTCAATCAAGTTCTTGTGGGAGGCATCCATGCTACCTGCATTGAGATGGAGAACCAAGCTAAGGGAAGTGGAGCAGGTGTTTGGTGAGAATGTAGGTAGCTAGGGGCGGAGCTAAGGTCTTACAAGCATCTTTCTGACCCTTCCACTGCAGCCTTGGTCAGTGCCTGAAAGTTCCAGCACATGGGAAGTATGACAGTTTCATCTCAACTGCAGTCAATAGCAGCTAAAGTGCCATGATGGCTCCTTGGCAGTCCTTGATTGGCAACTCCCCTGGGAGACAGCTGTGGCTGCCTTTGGGACAGCTTGGCCTGGAACTCATGATGGGCCACTTCCTGTACAGTACCCAGGGACCCTTCCCTTCTGTGCCAAGATCTGTGCCCATTGTAGGACCAGCTCCCCTGTGTCAGCAAGTCCCGGGCCCTTCCAAGGGAACTGCAATTCCACTGTGTTGGAAAGCTGCCACCACACTGGATGGAAATATCCAACATGGCAGCAGGATGCATCCAGCAGCTCCCATGAGCCTCAGCTCATTATGTCATGATACTAGAATTACCATGGAAGGCACACCCACTCTGATCCCATCCCTATGTCTATGACAGGGCTAGTATTTCCTAATATGGGTGCAGGAATGGGTGGTGAATGGGGGAATCCCTAAGTCTTCGTTCGGTTGAATATTCAGTTGGGCTCCACCTCTGTCATCACTCCCATTGTCTCTTGTGGGTGTAAAAGGAAGACCTAACCTTGTTGAAGGGACTTACTCTTAAGAGTTTATATTGGTTGGAGACTTTTTTCCACTTTGAAATATCTTTTCCCTGTGGGAGGTTTCTTTGCCTGGGATGCTTTTTTGTTACAGGCTTCTCATACAGGACTTGGTTCTTGTGCTTGTACTTTTGCTGTACTCTGGAAGCCTCCTGTTCTCCTGTAAGTTGATATGCGTCTGCCGTTGAATTCTTTCATGCATGGAGGCAAGACTCAGCAAGAAGGCTAGCAGGTAGCACCTCCACTTACACTGGCCACACCACGACAGGTGTGCTTGGACCCAGTCACCTGAACCTGAGACCATATTTAAACCTCTGTATTATGTTCTGTTTTATTGATTGATGCTCACATCAGCCAACAACAGTGCAGAGAACACCTGCACCTCCAGACCCACACGTTCAAGGCTTGCTGCTGAACTGCTTTATTCAGAAAAATAGTCTCCCACCCATTCCCAGGAGTGCAGGGAGCTGGAATTGGAGGAGTAAGCAGGAAGTGTGGAAATCTGAGAACCAGAGAGTTCCACTGCGGGCATTGGGCTTCTCATAGTAGATGGGCATAGAAGGGCTCTTACTCTTGCCTCTAGGGTGAATAGTGGGTATTTTCAGGATAAAAGACGAGGGTGAATAGGAAAGAAATGCAACCTTGGTGGGGAGCAGGTGTCTTGGCTGTGAGGCTTATCAACAGCTTGGTTTGTTTCCAGTGCACAGCAAGTTGGGATAATACCAGTATTTTTTATTGTAGGAGTTTTGGTGTTTGGCAAAGCAGTAGGCAGCAGCCTTGTCACATTCACACACTGCGTTTCTACAGCTGTTCTCCTTTTCTGAAACCAAAAGCATAGAAATATGAAATGAGATATTCTACACTTTCATATGGTGGGGGGATGAAAGGACACAAAGCTGGTGCCCCAATGACTTCCCCTCTGGGCAGGGTTTCTAGAGTGCTGAAGTTCTGATGGTTGGGAGACAGAACTGCCCTTGTCAGTGAGCTCCTGTTGGATGGGGACACAGCAGCTGAGCTGAGAGCTGCTTCAGAATACTTACCCACCATGCTCATTTTCTACTTGCTAAGAGATGTGTCCTGGGGACCCAGGACTGGCTGCTGGGGCATGAATATGAACTGTGATTGGTGTAGGTCATGCACGGTCATCCTGTCTTACTTGGCTCCGAGGGGCTCAGGTTGGCATGTGACCTCATGCTGATGGGCAGCAGAGTCCCAAGGGGGGCCTGTTGGTCATGCTGTGCTGGGCTGCCCCTCCAAGGCTGTTGTCAATCATGCCTTCCTTGCTAATACCTGTACCTCCTCTCTTGGTCCTCGTCCTGTCTGTCTAACCCTTCTCTGTTGTCTATGTGAATCATCAAATGCGAGATCAGAGTCCCCTGGTCCCTCACTGCTAACTCAGGCCACGCCCCTACTCTGAGCTGTAGGTGCTGGACAATGCTCTGTTCCTGCTGGAGGGCTCAGGCCTCAACACTGACAGAACCGCTCCTACACTCTTTTCCTATCACCATGGCCCTCTTCCTCAGTGTCCCTTGGCAGCACAGGCTGGCTTCTGGTCCTTCTTGTACCTTTGCCCATGCTGTGCTTTCATTGCCTCTAGCTCTCCTTCTCCCTAGCCCTCTGTATACAGGTGCATCCCAGCCGAGAGTGACTCCACTTTCAGGAGGTGACCCTGAGCATCTCGGTGTGGCTGCTCAGGCTTCCTTGCTTCTACAATCTTTCCCATCTTCTGTCTTCTTTGTCCTGACTTCCCACTCAACTGCAACTCTTAGAAGTCGGGACAATGCCCCTTAACTTCTTCTCCTGGTCTGCCTGCCCAGGGGTCACTCAGTGAATGAAGGAACTCAGTGGAGTCATGGGGTCTTACCACAAATGATATTGCTTCCACTCTTGCTGTACTTATAGCTCAGAAATTTGGTGTGACATCCAAGATCCTTCAGACGGCGGTAGCAACAGTCATGGACGAAACAGCACCTGTAGAAGACACACTGTGGAGTGCCTTCCCATAACTTCAGGGTCCCTGTGCCCCCTACTGTGTCACCCTTGACCCTGAGTAAAGACTCAGTGACACTGGAGTAATATAGAGTTGGATCTCAGCATGCTGGCTGCTTCTCCTGCAGGGACATGCTGGGACCTCTGTGTTCATGAGGCACGGACACTGTCCTGCACCTCTGGTCCCATGGGTCCCAAAGGAGAGCAGAGTGACAAGAAGGTTGAGGTGGCCTCACCGATCTGTCTCGTCCCTGGGAGCTCCTTTGCCACCCATGCCACAGTGACAACCGTAGCCATTATAATTCAGAACAGCATTCTTCCCTGTTATGTGCTTGATCATGTCTGTAAATTGTATCAGATTCCCGTGTACCTGCAGCAAACCTGAAAAGAAATGGTCTGGTGATGGGGCATGGGGTTGTTTCCTCCTTCTCTGCCACTCTCCCTCCCTCAGAGTTTTCCCCCCATCTAGAGAGGGCAGATGCGGTGGGAGGGAGATTGGGGTAATTGTGTTTCTTTCCCTGAGCTGTCCTCTGCATGCAGGGGTCATGGTCAGTTCTTACCACAGGTCATGACCACGGCCAACAGCAGCAGGGTCTTCATGCTGAGAGTTCTGTGTGGGGTAAAGGCAGAGAGACTGGCCTAGACCCTTTTCCTGGGTGGTCCCAGCTCTGCCCTGGCCCTGTTATCTTTCCCAACCTGTCATCTCCAGAGCTCACATCTGCTCTTCACTGCCACACCCCAAGGCTACGTCCAGGGTGACTTTGGTCCTCACATGCAGTGACCTGCAGCACTGCACACAGACACACACTGCCTCCTGAACCCTCCCAGACCCATGCTTTCCCTCACACGAGGCCCTCACGTCCAGGGAGACCTCATCGCATCTGCTCCTGAGTCCTCTTATTATCCAGCAGACAGAGAACTCCTGGAAGGAGGAATCCAAGTTCAAGTCTCAGAACTGGGAAAGCTTGAGGTCAGAGACTGGCATACCCATTTAAACTGTATACTGTATCAAACATGGGAATTCCATTTATGGATTTTTTTCTCCAGAATGAAGGCAGCAGCCTCTTTTTCTAGACATTCTAACTCCATGTATATCCACATCTGCCCCCACACGTTCATACAACTCTATGCCAGCCCACTCTGGCACTCATGCCAAGTTACACAGCCCATCATGAAATGCTCACAGAGCCCCAGCAGCTTGTGCACATGCACCCTCCTGATCTAATGCTGCACACCCTGCAGCATGTATAGGTAAACACGCATTCACAACTACACATGCAGACACAAATCCAATCGTGAAGACGAAGAATGAGCACAAGTTGCTATCATGGCAAGACATTCGATTCTGGGTTTTTACCTCTCAGGGGATGCTGCGGTTGATGCTTCCAAATGGTAATGTGACTTCTTCTGAATCCTAGTTCCCCTTATATAGCTGTTATCTGTAGCTTGTTGCGTGTGTATGTGTGTTTGGGGGGGCATTGAGGTAATGGATGGAGTAGGTGTGGTCACTCGGTGGATACAAAGGCCAGCTCACCTGTAGAACTGTGTAATCAGCTTTGATGTGTCTCATCAGGTGACAGGAGGGAGCTGAGGACTGAGACCATATGTGCCGAGGGCTGATGCCAGAGTAAATAATGGGTCGTTTTGAAGCTTTTCCTCTGGGCTTTGATCCTGAGTAATTCTCCTAGCTGTCTCCAGGTGTGACCACTGCTCAGTGCCCTCTTTCAGTCACTCCTAGGCGGCGCTGGGGCAGGTGTAGACTGAACTGCACTGAGGAGGGTCCCCACATCAGAGGAGGATTGTTCCTGTCTTCTGCTCTGTGTGACCCTTAGTGCGATTCATTTATTCCCTCATTCAATCCCGTGTTCATCCCGTGCTCCCCAAGGTTCCAGGACTGAGGTGGGACTCTTGAATGGTGATGAGGACCACGCCCTGGGCCTGTCCTGGGAGACCCTCCGACCGGCAGGGAAAGGACTGAACTGAATTCCCCATGCTGCATGACTGGGCCTGCACCTCCACCTTCCTTTCTCTCTCTCCACCTGTCTCCCACCCCTGTCGCAGGGCCTCCAATGCCTGGGATGAGCAACAAAGAGCAGCCTGCCCCTCATCCTGTCACCTGGCCTATCTGGAGTTGGTGCCACTAGTACTCTCAGATCACTGCTCCGGTTTGCTTCTGTCTGTAGGGACTTAGTAACTCCACCTTAAAAAAATATTTCTAAAGGTTTATTAGTTTATTGGAAAGGCAGATTTTACAAAGACATAAGGAGAGACAGAGGAAGGGACATCTTTCATCTCCTGGGTCACTCCCCAAATGGATGCAACATGCAAAACTGAGCCAATTGACCCCGGAGTCAGGAGTTTCTTCTGGGTCTTCCATGTGGACATAGGGCCTCAAGGACTTGAGCCATCCTTTGTTGCTTTCCCAGACCATCAGCAGGGATCTGGAAAAGAAATGTATCAAATGGGACTTGAACCAGCATCCATATGGATGCTTACCCTGCAGATGGAGAAATAACCTGTTAAAGCACTGTGCTTGCTCTGTAATTCCACTTTAGATGTCTAGCAAACACATCTTTCATGGTGTGGTTGGAAGCTAGCTGTTGGGTAAGCGTTCACCTACTGTAGCCCCAAATCTGCTGCCCTGGCAGAGTCTGTGGAGTTCATGAACGCTGCAGGTACTGTGCACCTCAGCCCCTGGTAGAGTCCTCTCTGGCTTCCCAGGGGGATCAACGTCAGATCGATGCTGAGTACACTGCCAAGCTGTGACCTGGCTGAAGCAGGTGCAGCCCGCCATGGCCCCTGCTTCTGAGGGACTGAGCAGAACAGAAGCTGAGTTGTGGCTGAGAGGACCGCTGTCCTGGATGGGGAGAGCCCCAGGATCGGCATAGAGAGGGAGAGACATCTTCTGTCTTTCTCTCCATAACTCTGCCTTTCAAATAAATAAAACAAAAAAAATCTTAAAGAAAAGGAAAAGAAAACATGGAGAGATGAAATCACCCCTGAAATTACCTTTGACCTCTTCCTCTGCAATGGTGAGACCATCAACTTCTGTTGTTTCAGTATCTCAGGGGTTCCCAGGACAAAGTCTGAGCAAACTCTGACCTAGCTCTCAAGAATCTCTGGGAGCGTCTTGCCCTGGCCGGTCTGCCCCTGTGTCCTGGGACTGAAGTTATCATGTCTCAACCAGGGTTCAGGGGTGCTTCCTGGCCTTGATCACACACTCAAGCTTTGGGGTCCTTGTAACCACAGAAGGCAGGACAGCCTCCTCTTCACTGTCTCCTGTGGCCCCTGCCTCGTATGAGGTCCAGGTGGCAGTCCAGGTGGCAGGCAGATGACAGCTGCAGCATTTGGGACTCTGCTGGCTTCAGTCCAGGTCTCCCCATTCTTCAGAGCTTCAAAGCGGAGGGAGCTGAATGGACAAAAGATTCCCTCATAGCCCCTCTTCACAGCACAGGTGCTCCAGCCGCATCCTGCACCTGCTTCCATAAGGAGCCGATGTTGACACATCCTTATCATGAAAGTCATGGTTGGCATCATGGGGTACTCTAGAGGTATCACATGCAACATTGTTTTTTGAAGTGTGGAATGACTACTACCCACCCTTACAGTATCACTCAGAGCTGCTTAAGAGCCCTGGATCCTCCATGGTCATCTGCGGATCTCTCTTTCTCCAAAACCTTGGCAGCCCCTGATGCTCTACCCTCTCCACAGTTTTGTGTCTTCCAGGATTCCATGTAGCTGCTGTATGCCGTCTTCCCACACTCACTTTCTTCACTTGGCAATAGGCCTTTACATTTCCTCCCTGTCTTTTTTTCTTTGTGACTTGAGAGCTCTTTTCCATTCATTGTTCAGTAATATTCTATATTCTACCAACAGTGGGAATGTTTACTCTGGTCCTTGACTTCTTTCAAAAGAGAAATGCTGAGTATGAATCTAAGTGAGACAAGTTTTTTAGGCAACGAGAATACAAGGGAAAGCAATAACAGAACTCTTCGATCGTAGGGTATGCAGAGGTGACCCCAGAAAACTGGATGTCCATTAATGAATATCCTTTTCATGTATGCCACCTGATGTAGCAGCCTGGACACAAGGTGCAGTGTTGTTGCTGGTTGAGCTGGGGTTACTCTGTGAGCCGGAAGGGAACTGGTGTTGGAGGGATCTAGCTGTTTGCAAATGCTCCAGCGTGGAAGGGGATTTAATTAGTTAGGTCTTTGCAAATGTGAGAAAGGGGAAGTATTCAAGATGAGGGAGAAAGGGGAAGTTGGCTATCCTCCTGGAGCACACCATTCCAGCCTGCATCTCCTATCCCTGCAATCTGGATGCAACATAATTCACTCATCTATTCACCTGCTGAAGGACATATGGATTGTTTTCCACTGCTGGCACTTACAAATTAAGCTGGCTACATTTCTGGCTCGTTTTCCATGTGGACAAAGTTTTCAACAAATTGTGGGCAATATCAAGGAACACAGGTGCTGACCCATATGGCAAAAGTTCAGCTTTTACCTCTGTGGGAGCCAGGAGAACTTCCTTCCGTAGGGATAGTCCCATTTTGCATTTACACCAACAGGGATTGAGGACTTCTATTGCTCCCCACCACCACCGCATTGGCAGCGTTTTTGGCATTAGTCATTTGGACAGGCGTATGATAGGGGTCTTCTAGTTTAGGTGCCTTCTTTCCCTATGCTGTGTGATGCTGAACGTCTTTATACATGCTTGCCATCTCTGTTGGTAAAATCCAGATCTTTTGCCAAATTTTCAATGGGGTTGTCCTTTTGCTCTGTGTTGTTGAGTTTTAAGAAGTCTTTGTATGTTTTGGATAATGTTCTTCATGGATTGTGTTTTGTGAAAGATCTAACTGTCCCTGCCTCTTCTCGCTTCCTTTCTCGCATCATCTTATGTACTTCCTTCTAGGCAGGTACTGCAACATTGAACACCGTGCTTATTTAGATGCGTTTTAATTTGGAGTTGACTGAAGGAAGGATGACAACTGGAGTTTGGTAGCCATCTTGGGAAGGGAAAGCTGTTGGATTTGCCTTGTTTGTGCCGCTTCTTGTTTGTAACATGAGAGATGAGGTGTGAATCCCGGCTCACTGGAAGCAGGTGCCAAGGTGCTGTTGTAGGGGAGATTTGGAGGAAACAGCTCAGGAGACAAAGGAGGAGGAGGAGGGGAGAAAGAAGAATAGCAGAATAGCCCCATAAAGGAGAAATTCTGAAACAATGTGCCCCCAGTTTCTCTCCTCTACACACTGCTGTCTTCGGATGTGGAAGACACAGACGTTGGGTGACTTTGCCTTCCATCTCTACTTCCAATTTCCCTTTCATATTTTGATTTAGATTTATGAATCATTGAACATGAATTTCTGTGTTAATCTTAAGGGTTGCTGAAGATGCAAATTCATCATATATTCTTTTTTTTTAAAGAGATTTATTTGTTTTTATTGCGTAGTTAGATATACAGAGAGGAGGAGAGACAGAGAGGAAGATCTTCCGTCCGATGATTCATTCCCCAAGTGACCACAACAGCCGGAGCTGTGTTGATCTGAAGCCAGGAGCTATAGGCCTCTTCGGGTCTCCTACATGGGTGCATGGTCCCAAGGCTTTGGACCATCCTCGACTGCTTTCCCAGGCCACAAGCAGGGATCTGGATGGGAAGTGGGGCTGCTGGGATTAGAATTGGTGCCATATGGGATCCCAGCGTGTTCAAGGCAAGGGCTTTAGCTCTTAGGCCACAGTACTGGGACCAATCATATATTCTGCAGCTACTTTCTAGTGATTAGTGGAAGGGCTTACCTTTTCCGGGTTCAGAAATCACTCCCTATCTCATCTAATGTACATCTCATGAGCCAGAGAATTTCTAGTCAGTGCCTATGACTGTGTACTCTGTATCTTCGTTGTTTTTTGAGATGTTGATGGCTTCTGCAACAAACAAGTCTACAGCATGAGTGAAATTGGAAAGAAACAAATTGCAGATGAAGTGCTCTGCTTTTTTTTTTTACAATTTTTATTTTTTATGATACAGTTCCATAAACTCAGAAATTTTGTATCATGACATTGTAGGTATGAACAATGGTAGAAAATGTACCATCCTATTGTTCAGATATATTTAACAGTTCCATTGGGAGCCCATCTTTTATTCAAGAGTGGAGATGCATACTGCAATGTATCTTCATTTCTTGGTATGCTAGTCTCCATTATACAGTTCCTGTAAATGAATATATATGTATATCTATATATGCATGTTTACTTTATACTTACTGATATTATATTTTGCATGGAGATCGCTTTATGTCAGAGAGAACATACGATATTTATCCTTTTGTGGTTGGCTTATTTCACTGAGCATAATGGTCTCTAGTTGGAACCATTTTGTTGCAAATGGCAAAATTTCATTCTTTTTAATGGATGCGCCATATTCCATAGAGTAAATATAGCACCGTTTCTTGGTCCAATCCTCTTTCGACAGGCATCTGGGTTATTTCTATGTCTAGGTAAAGTGTTTTTCGAGAGAAGATTGTATACAATTATCTGCCAAACACTGAGTGTTGATTGAGCATCCTCATGCAGATTGTAAAATCATCCAACCTGAGCAGAAAGGCTTGTAGTGTCCCTTTAGTGAATAGAGTACTGTTAGAGAAGAGGTAACAGATTCCGTTAATCACCACACAGGTTCCTCCTTGTTCTATTACATGGTACTCTATAGCCTGGCAGTTGTCCATGACTGCTAAAGACAGAACGTCCACATATTTGTGTACTTGCTATAAAAGCGGGCCTGAAGAGTAGGTCAATTTGCCAAAAGCCAGGCTTTTAAAATTAACTTCTTGTGACATACTGGTATCTTCTTATATTGTATTAGAAGCACCCACTAAAGAGATCTCCTAGCAATAGTAACTTCCAGAGAGGATCAGGAGAAGAGGAAGGAAAAAACATGTCTGCCTTGAAGTGCAACAACCTTGACACATGGCAGGAACAAAGGTTTTACTTATCTTCTCGGCCTTTGGAGAGGTTATTTTGGGTCTTTGAGTGGTTCACAGGAGTAGGCAGACTTACTTTTGAGTGAGTGTGCAACTGGATATGTTTGTTACCCTGGCATAGGAATCGGTAACGGAGTAGGCCTAATATACAGTGTGTACACTGAGGCCAGGCCACACACTCACAGACTCTGCCCCTTGAGATCGTAGGTCCCAATGTGTCTGGATCAACAGGACATGAAAGCATGTGCTGCCCTCATTGGGGCCTACTCCCAGCCCAGCGTGTCTGCCACGAGTGCACCTGGGGCCCCCACCTGTTGGCTTCTGAATTTCTGTTCCTCATATGTCTTTGTCCCTTGTTCATATTGGAAACAAAGGCTTAGAAATTCAAATTTTGTAACTAACAGTAGGACTTCCCCAAAGCCCTGGCCAGACAGCAGTGATTGCAAGCAGAAGCAGGCTGCTCAGGGTTCCTCAGGCATACACACATTCATCTCATCCTCACCTCCACCATCCACTCCAGGGATCAGCTGTTAGATCAGAAGGCTGCTTCCCGCTGATATTGGTTCATGACATAACCCTGATGAGATCACCTGTGTGGGATTGGAGACAATGAAAAGCATCAAAGTTTGAACTTGCTGCCTCGCTGCTCCCTAAATTGACCTATTTATTCTATTCACTATAAATTACAGCATTCGCCCCATAGCACATTCCATCTAAAATAGAATTGCCAGAGTGGATGAGCAGGAAGTTAAAAAAAAAAAAAAGAATGTCAAACATGCATGTAGATAAGGCAAGATGTTAAAAATATAGGAATAGCAGATCAGCAAGAAAAAAAATAATTTTAAATATTAGTTATGAGAAACTAAGCATTTAAATGAAATAGCTATCTGAAAAATGAGTCAGAGAATTAAATCTTTGGATTAAGAAATCTTACCAGACTGAAGAGAAACATAGAAATAGAAATGGATCGTAGAAAAGAAATGTATAGCTATACTGATGTACAGATATTCCAGAGCGGGACAGCAAACATAGAGGCTGGTGCTCTGATAGAGTGGGTAATGTCATCATCGGTGGTGCCAGCATCCCATATGGGCGCTGGTTCAAGTCCTAGCTGCTCTGCTTCCTATCCAGCTCCTTGAGAAGGCGCCTGGGAAAGTTGTGGAGAATGGCCCAAGTGCTTGGGAGACTGGGAAGAAGCTCCTGATTCCTGGCTTTGGACTGGCTCAGCTTTGGCCATTTGGAAAAGATTCTCTGTCTCTCTTTTTCTTTTTCTCTCCCATCCTCCTTTCAAATAAAGATTTTTTTTTTAAAAGATTTATTATTATTGGAAAGCCGGATATACAGAGAGGAGGAGAAACAGAGAGGAAGATCTTCCATCCGATCTTTCACTCCCCAAGTGAGCCGCAATGGGCCGGTGCGCGCCAATCCGAAGCCAGGAACCAGGAACCTCTTCCGGGTCTCCCACACGGGAGCAGGGTCCCAAAGCTTTGGGCCATCCTCAACTGCTTTCTCAGGCCACAAGCAGGGAGCTGGCTGGGAAGTGGAGCTGCCGGGATTAGAACCGGCGCCCATATGGGATCCCGGTGGTTCAAGGCGAGGACTTTAGCTGCTAGCCACACCACCGGGCCCCAAATAAAGTTTTAAAAAAAGGGGGGATGGAAATATTTAAATCAATGATGAATATAAAGGTCCTATAATTTAAGAAAGGTGAATGACCTCAAAGTATGGGTAGATCCATTAAATAACTGTCATGAAGATAAATTGTCTTGACAGTTAGCAACATGAAAGAAAAGCAGGTCCGTCTTTTGCTTCTAGAGGAAAATGCCTCCAGAGAGAAATATCAGAAAACCAGAGAAAGATTAGGATTTAAGTTAAATCAGAGTTCTCATTGGTAATATAGAATGCTAGAAAAAAATGAGATTCTCCAAAGAGTAGCAATGTGCCGATGTTCTTGGGTCGGCCAAAAAGTGAAAACTTTGTGTTCTTGCTGTATGTTGGAAACCTGGAAGCAGCCATTCTATGCATATTACCAAATATAATAACATTTCCAATTATATCCTGTTATAAAGTCTGATTGACTTTATGCAAATAACACATTGGCACAAAAAATAAAAACAGTTTTTGAATTTTGGACAAATCAAATGAAAAAGTAAATATTAAATAAGGTCTTTTTTTCTTTCTTTCTTCCTTCCTTCCTTCCTTCCTTTCTTCTTTTACTGCTCCAATCGTTGGTGCTGTGGAACAGCACACAAAGCCTCCTGCTGTGTTTGTCAGTATCTCTTAAAGATGCTTGTTGGTGTCCCGGCTGCTCCAGTTCCAACCCAGTTCCCTGTTAATGACCTGCAAAAGCAGCCAAAGATGGTGCAAGTATTTGGGCTCTTAATACCCATGTGGGAGATCCAGAAGAGGCTCCCAGCTCCTGGTTCTTGGTGTTAGGCAGGCCCAGAGCTGGCCATTGTGGTCATTTGGGGAGTGAACCAGTGACTGGCAGATCTGTCTCACCCTTGCTCTGTAACTCTAATCTTCAAATAAGCAAATATTTAAAAATAAAAAAACCCTCCCCAATTTAAAAAAATGCTGTACACAACGGATAACTTGGGCCAGAAGTTTCTTACAACTAAGTAGCAAAAATATTTCAAAAAAAGGTATAAAATACCACAAGTATTATCAGCTTGTTCAATCTGATGCAACTAATTTGTTTATGTTTGATTTTTTTAAAGATTTATTGATTATGTTTTGTCTTTAGTAACAGTTGCATGACCTTATTAGTTTCGTTGGAATTTTGGAAACTTCTATTTCATCCTTTGATGTCAACGTCATCAGAAACCTGCATGGAAATATACTTCTCTGTCTTTTTAATAAACTTTATTGCAAATCTTTTTTAAAAAATTAAAATTTTTAAACTGGAACAGAAGATTTACAGAGAGAAGGAGAGACAGAAAAATCTTTCATCATTCATTCTCCAAATGGCCACAATGGTCAGAGCTGAGCCAATTCAGGGGCCCAAAACTTCGAGCCATCCTCCACTGTTTTCCCAGGCCACCCTTAGAGACCTGGGTGGGAAGTGGAGCAGCCGAGATGAACCAGCACACCTGTGGGATGATAGAGCTTGCAGGTAGAAGATTAGGCAGTGGAGTCATCACACTGGCCCCTATTGCGAATATTTTTAGAGAAGCATCAGAACTGTGAATGACAAAAGACTTAGGATAGCCATGTTTAACATGATGGGAATTCAGCAGCCAGACAGGAAATTCCGTTATTTTCATTACAAACAGGATTCAGCAATCATAATCGACAGTGCTAGACCAGAATCACTGCATTTTATAAATTCTACAAGGTCTTCAGTACATTCACAGCAACACTTACATCCATATAAATATCGCTTAAACAAGCTTTCCTGCGGTCCTGTTACCTGGCAATTCTTCCCTCATAATCCGGTATACCGAGAAAGCCTAACTTTATCATGTCTGCAAGGCAGGTAGCTAGGTTAGGACCAGAAGCCCAAAGACACACCTCTGCTGCTCTCTATAATCCTATCTGCCCACCTGTCCATCAAATGGCCCCTTGCCCCAGATGTCCTTCCCCTCACTTGGGACCCTGGGGCAGGTGCCATACAACCACTGTCCTTTCGAACCTCCTAAGAGAAGAGCCCCAGGAAGCGGCCTGTCGCTGACCAGTGGTGGCTATGCTTTCTCCATCTATTTGATAAATTTTATCGTGTTGTCCATTGAACTTGTGCCAGTACTTGGGATGCTTCTCTAAGTAAGAAGCAAAAGCCTGGGACAGGAAATTTTGACCCAACCTAGCCCACCGCTTGTTGGGGGTTAATAAACAAAGGACATGAGGTTATGCAGAACTGAATTTTTATTATGGCAGCAGGGTGGCCATCATCCCACAGGATGATACCCCAAGACAGAGAAAGTTAAGATTTTATGCTTTGACAAATGTGTAGGATATAAGTGGAGAAAAAGCAGGTGTGCAGGGTAAAAGATCAGCTAAGTTTACACAGTGTCAACAGTTCCAAGCACTGGGCAGGTAGGAAGCTCAACTAGGAACAAAATAGGATTAGGCAACCTTCCAAGGGATGATATAACATCAAACACTGACATCAGGAATCCCAACTCCAGATGTATGCATGGCCCTTGCCCATACACAGAGCATCTTCCTCTTTATATCTCTCTTGGAATAACTGCCAGGCATCTACATCACAACCCCAGTGTCCAGTCTGCTCAGAAAGAAGTGAACAGGTAAGCAGGACCTGGAGCAAGGGGATGCGTGCCTCCCAGGGGTTGGTGATATATGGACCGTCCAAAAGCAGCAAGAAAAGCCAAGGGTGGAGAACCAAGTTATCCCTTGAGCACAGATATTCTTAGCATCAGGTGACCTCTTTAGAGAGTCATAATGTAAGGAGTTATTCCAATATCCCTCCCTGGACCCGGCGCCATTCCTTCTTCCTCACAGCTCATGAAGTCCAGCTGTCCACCACCGGTCCAGCTGTCCACCAATCAGATGTAACCTGGCATTCCACCTGAGAATCCCACCCCAATCTTCCAGCCCCTTCCCCAACTCCACCCACTCGCCAATCATCCCTAGGCATTCACCTGCAGGCGCCAACCCCCTGGGGGCTGGCCTCAATCCCTCCCAATCCCCACCCCCTACACCTGGCAGACAAAAAGGCCCCCCCAGGTGCGGCTCTCTTATCTCTTATCTCTTCTCTCTCCTATCTCTCCTATCTCTCTCTTCTCTCTCCTTTGCCCGCTCTTCTTTGCTCTCCCCTTCTTCCTTCTTTCCTGATCTTCACCACCTTTACCCTGTTCCTGCCCCGTTGGAATAAACCTCCTAAGATACCTCGTTGCGTCTGGTGATTTCGGCTCACGGTAAAGAACCAGGTTGCGGGAATTAGCTGCGCGTAATAATATCGTAATAGCGTATGAACTAGAACTCTCATCTTTTTAAATAACTAACACATAATTGTGGAGAAAAACAAACATGCAGGGGCTGATGGGAAAGTGAAGTCAGCTGTCCATTGGGAGTGCTCAAAGAACAGCAAGAGCTGTAGATCAGAGCGGTCTGGGAAGCCTAAAAGATAGTTTTCAAAAATCAAAACATCTCCCAATGTTTACTGAGAATGGGTCAGCACTCCACCCAAACTGCTGCAGGCAGTTGGTAAAAACATAAGTGTGATTTGACGTGCAAGAGCAGGCCAAACTATGGTTGGAATCTTGAGTTCACAGACTGCTGATGCTGGAGACCAAAGTCAAACTGAACAGGCTATGTTCCCAAGAGCAGGCCAAAGTCAAACATCAAAGTAGAGGACTGCTGGTGAGGGTCCACAGTTGGGCAGTACTTTAAGATATCCTTCAGACAGTCACGACTGACTTCTTGATCTGGGCACACTGCTGCTTCCTGGTCACCAAGCACTGGCTGGTTAACATTGATGGGGGGTAGAGACATCAATGTTTATATTACATCAATTCCTTCTCTTGATTCCCCAAATCGTTCTATATAAGAATGAGGCAGTGATCCTTCTGGGTTGGCCTTCTTCCTCAGAGAAGACTGCTGTCATAGTCTTCATGGTGTCTAATTTGTTATTTTCTCAACCGCACCTTGCCTCCCTCTCCAAATCCAGTTTATGCTGCTGCAGGCAGCAGTAAAAACCTTGTAACTTTAAACAGCAAATTACAATTCCAGTTTCATATCACTATATCCCTGCTAAATTTCCAGTGAAGCTGCCAGGCGATTTTCTTCTGATCAGAGCCAAATGAGCTCAGTCTTGATGTTGCCTCTGATCTGAACCCTGAGAGCTTGTTCCATTGATGATGAGGGATGTGGCTGATGAACGAGAAGACGAGAAGCTGATTTTAGCAGAGTTTGTTGGAACAAGATAAAGAGACAGGAATTCCTATCCTTGTAGACAGGGCAGCCTGAGAGTGCAGTCTGCATTCACACTGGGGCCTTCATGGACATAAAAATGGACCCCTTGTTCCCTCTCCCCTCCTCCCTCTTCTGGGAAGGTCTGGATAAGTGAGTATAAGATATGAAATTCTCCTAAGCAAAGCCCTGATCAATATTGATCACACAGGCTCTTATGTATCAGAGAAGCAATAACTCTTTCACTGATTTGAGGAAGCAACCAGCTGTGTACACTTATTTGCTTTAAAACCTCCCATTTTGGGGGCTGGTGTTGTGGTGTACTGTGTAAAGCTGGCCTGCAATGCTGGCATCTCCTATGGACTTGGTTTTTGTCTTGTTTGCTCCACTTCCAACCCACTTCTTGCTAATGCACCGGGGAAGACAGCAGACAATGGCACGAGTACTTGTGTTCCTACCACCAACATGGGAGACACTGCTGAAGTTCCTGGCTTCTAGCTTGGGCCTGGCCCCTACTCTGACCATTGGCGTCATTAGTGTAGCAAACCAGCATACGGAGGATCTCTCTGTCACTCTCCTTTTTCAAATACCTAAACCTTTTTTGCTGGGGTTCGTGTGATGGGTGTGGAAGACAGGAAGGTGTGAAGAGTATTGTTCCATTGCAGGCAGGGCCGCAAGGAACTTCCCGCTGTGTGGCAGGGCTCTAGCGGATATCTCTACGACCACCTGAATGCAGCTCCACCTCCCTTTGCATGGACACCGGACAACCCCACTGAGATTTCTGTAATCTATTTAGGTATTGTCTGCCTCTGCGGAGTTAATGTATAGTATCAATGTGAGCTTGGAAGCTAATGTTGCTGATACCGTTTTTTAGCCAAAAGGCCTTTCTTTATTGCTGTCACAGCTGCCCTCATTGACAATATGCTGATCAGGGGTGTTAACTCCCCCTTTGATCCTATGCTAATCGAGGGTATAGCAGAAACCTATGCTTAGGATCCTCCTCCCCCATTGACCATATGCTAATCAAGGGTGTTCTGCCTCCAGATGTAGTGGAATCTATTCTTTCCCTCTTTCCTTGATCTTTAGGTCCTGCCTTCTGTGATACATTTCCTCCCTTAGCTGATTCAAGACTGAGGATTGTAGTAGGAATGTGTTACTGATTGATAGGAGCCAGGGTGGATAACATCCTGCCTTAGGTGAAACAAATGGCAGAATTATCCTTAGAAACACCCACTTGACCATGACATAAAAAGTCTGAGCCAGAGTTTGATTGTTTCTGTATAAATAAAGAGGACAGCTTTCTCGCATTGTCCACGATGATCATGGAATCCTAGTGGTCCGTCTATTTTCTTTACATCTCATCCACGCACCCTTCTCGAGTTCCGAACTCAGCTGGAGCTGGACTCCGGCACTTTTTGTTTGCTTGCTTGTTTTAAGAAAATGCTTCTTTTGCCTCTTCCACCCACTACTTGTTCTTTCTGGATGTACAAAAAGTCAATCATGGGATAGTGAAAGAAAATAGGCTTTTATTGCAAAGTGCGGAGCAGGGTTCTGGGCAGCTATCATTTAATTCCCAAGCTTACCAAGTAGTTAGACGTGAAGGGTTTTGTTTTAATTTCTTTTATCTATTTGCAAGGCAGAGTTACAGGAAGAGGAAAGACAGAGAGAGTCTCTATCTGTTGACTCACACCCTAAATGGCCTCAGTAGCTGGGAGTGGACTAAGCCAAAGTCAGGAGCCTGGGACCTCTTCCTGATCTCCCACGTGGATTCAGGGACCCAAACATTTGGGCCATCTTCCACTGCTTTCCCAGGTGCATTGGCAAGGCTGGATTGGAAGTGGAGTAGCTAGGGGAATTGAACCTGTACCTTTAAGGGAAGCCAGCATTGCAGGCAGTGGCTTCGCTTACTAGGCCACAGCAGTGGCCACAAAGAGTGATGGCTCTTTTAAGTTGAATTGGGATGGAGAGGGGCATGTTCAGCTGCTGTCTGAGTTTCTGGTTGGTCTGTGGTATTCGTGACCTTCCTCTGATGGATTGGCCATGCCCTATTCTTTAGGGACTTTTGATGGCCAAGTGGGGTCCAGTCAGTAAGGCCTACCTGCGTGTAGTAGTTATCTTTTGCTTTGAGCCTGGGACTCCTGGGTAATGAGACTGATCATCAAGATTACGTCTTGGGGAAGCAAATGACCTCACGGAACAGATGATTGGAGCCTCTTGCAGGGTCGGCTGTGGCACTCGCAGGTTCAGTGAGTTGAGTTTAGTAAGCAGTGGATTTCCTAACAAAAACTCTCCAGCTAAGGAAGGGAGGCTGGGAGGCTGGTAGGCCGGGAGGCTGGGGCCTTGTGGTACCCAGCACCTGCCTACAAGACACTACGTATGGCAGCTCAGTTCCATACGCATAAACGCATATGTACGCGAAAATCTTCTAGCTTCCACTTTATAACCATGAGTCAGAAAAACAGAGTGATTTAAAATCACCAGTTTATAAAATGATGATTGAAACCAAATTAGATTTTTGACAACATTGAACAAGTTAAGGTTATCTGTTCGTATGCCCAAACTTTAATTTTTTTTTTTAAATAAAAGGATTTATGTATTTGAAAGGAGAGTTAGAGAGGAAAGGAGAAACAGAGACAGAGAAATCTTCCACCTGCTGATTCACTCTCCGCGTGGCTCCAGTGGCTGGCCAGGACTGGGCCAGGCAGAAGCTAGGAGCCTAGAACTCCAAACAGGCTTTCCACTTAGGAACCGGGGCCAAGCACTTGGTCCCATTCTTCACTGCCTTCCCAGGCACATTAGCAGGGAGCTGAACTGGAAGTGGAGCAGCCAGGACTTGAACCAAGTTATCAGGTGGTAGTTTAACTTGCTAACCCACAATATTTGCCCCCAAATTAATGTTTTGTTGTCAAGTAAAGCTTTTCCTATAACAGTGTAGCTTTAAAAAGCTGTCTTTATCTCCTGTTTTCTTTTTTTTAAGATTTACTTATTTTTATTGCAAAGTTGGATTTATAGAGGAGAGACAGAAGGAAAGATCTTCCATCTACCAGTTCACTTTGTGAGAGGAGTTAGACTGGGTGGTAGGCAGTTAGGGTATTCTGGGTCCCCAAGTCATTTTTCTTCCCAAATATAAAGGGGTATTTTCCCCACCATGTCTTAGATTCACCAGAACACGTCTCTCCCAAGACAAATACATATCTTATCAGGAGTGTTTCCCCCAGGAGACAAGGGTGACATTAACATATCTATTCCCCACCTGAAGCCTCCACCCAATTCTGTCTCCAGCCATTGCCAAGGGGGTGGACTTCAGACTGGCCTCTTTATCATTAGAAAGGGACCAAGGAAGTTGGCCAGTGACACCTTTCTGGCCTTTTGTCCCAAGGCCAGGTACCATAGAAACCAGGAATTTCCTTTGTTTATGGAGAAACATCTTTGAGGGGAACCTTTAAAAGATGCTTTCCCCACCATTAATATGGGTTTTTCTCTCTCTTAGCTTTTCCTCCTGCCACTATGGCAGGAGGTAAGGGTTTTTCTCTCTTGCCTTTCCCCCTGTCACTATGGCAGAGGATCTCGAGGCCCCCTCCCATCACTAGGATGGGAGTCTACTTTCTCAACTATTTCTAATAAATCTTACTTTAAAACTAAACTGTGTCCGCATGAAAATTCTTCTTTCCTGCGAGACAAGAATTTGAGGTTGCTGCAGTATTCGGGGTTCAAAAACCCTACAACAACTTCCCAAGTGGCCACAAAGGCTAGAGCTGAGCTGATCCAAAGCCAGGAGCCAGGAGCCTCCTCTGGGTCTCCCACATGGATGCAGAGTCCCAAGGCCATGGGCCATCCTCTGCTACTTTCCCAGGCGAAGCAGGGAGCTGGAAGGGAATGGAGCAGTCAGGATTAGAACCGGCGCCCATATGTGATCTCTGCGCCTGCAGGAAGACTTTAGCCACTAGGCTATCACAATGGGTCCCTTTATCCCCTCTTTTTTTTTTTTTAATTTACTTATTTACTAGAAAGTCATGGTTACAGTGAGAGAGGAAGAGGCAGAGAGAGAGGGATCTTCACCTGCTAAGTCACTCCCCAGATAGCTGCAATGTCTGGAGCTGAGCTGATCTGCAGTCAGGAGTCAGGAGCTTGTTCTGGATCTCCCACATGGGTTACAGGGGTCCATGGACTTGAACCATCTTCTGCTGCTTTCTCAGGTCATTAGCAGTGAGAGGATTGGAAATGGAGCAGCCAGAACTTGAACCAGAACCCAAATGGGCTGCTGGCACTGCAGAGGGAGGATTCGCTTGTTACGCCGGCCCCTACCACCTCTTTTATTCTTCTCCTTTCTTCCAGTTTCAAATGAGACAAACTCTGAAATGTTTATGTTTTCACTGGGCCTGGTTGGAACCACAATTGTGACCTTGAATCTTATAACACAATGATCTCTCCTTGCTTTATCAACCTGCTGTGCCGGGAAGCAATTTTCAAAATGGTTCTTACAAATGGTATTTGTGGGGCTCCATTTTCCTATCCGTGGCAGCCAGAGAGCTTTGATTATTGCTCAAGATTTTGAGCAAGACCCAAGGTCAAGAAGGCAAGCATGTCTCATCACCTTAGGAAAGTACAGACCAGGCAAGCTCAAATTCTTCATTTCCCGAAACGATGATTCTCGGGTGTGCAGGTTGCCATGGAGCTGCCTAAAAGGGCAGAATGATTCATGCGACAGGTCTTCCTTCCCTCCTGGCTGAAAGGCCGGAAGAGAAGCTTGGAAGCTGGCTTTGCTCTATTTTTGTCTCCATTTATCTTTGTCTGTTATAAGTAAAACTAAGCAGATTTCAAAATAGAGGGGGAAAAATAGAGGGGTAGACCACAAGCCAAAGGAAAAAATTTGTCCATGTTGTGGTTCAAGAATTTGCCTTTCCCACACATTTTTTTTTTTAAAGGACATATCTGGAAATGAACCATGAGCTAGCCAGTGGAGTCGTGGAGGGGAACTTCCCTGGGAGCCTCAGAATTTCAGGATCGCACTTCGTCTCCCGTGTATTCTGCAGCGCAAAGCCAGCCTTGCGTCTTGTAGGTTTGGGCTAGTTGCAGGGATCTTTCTGCACTAGGCGAATGGTTTGGGCAAGGTTTGGTTCTGGCAGAGGCAGGTGCATGCCTTCTGGTTTTATTGATTTTGATGAAATCAACTCCGTTTTGATTCTGTGTTCACATGGCCTGGCAGGGACTTGCTCCAGCCTGGGCAGGAGCAGCGTCTGGGTTCCACTGCTAATGCTACTGGCAGCTTGGGACATGAACCAGCTATGTCAGATGCCCTGAATATCTTTGTTTTCAAATAAGCCCATGCAG
This sequence comes from Ochotona princeps, assembly GCF_030435755.1. Lineage (NCBI taxonomy): Eukaryota > Metazoa > Chordata > Mammalia > Lagomorpha > Ochotonidae > Ochotona > Ochotona princeps. The sequence continues at coordinate 12,891,272 of NC_080833.1, forward strand.
GAAATATCATTTTTTTTCTGCAGTTTGAACAGCCCAACAAGCCATGGGGAGGTGTGGTAGCTGCAACTGAACCCAGACATTTGACCCCAAAGCCTGTCTTCTTACCCCTTACACTATATTGTATTCACCCAGTTTGTTAACAGCCCATAGAGCTACACACACCCTTCAGTAACCCTTGCCCACCACACGCCCATTCACACATACACGCATGCGCATACACAGAGTTTGTTGATGAACCGTTTTATTTAAAAGTGAGCCCCAGAATTTTACCTGCCTCTGCTAAGAAGGAAATTTGACTTGGAATTCCAATAACAGAAAGAGAGATAATCTACAGCCTTAGGAAGCAGGGGAAAGGGCCTAGCCAGACCCAAGCATTGCTTTTCTCCTGCTGTGGGGTTGCGGGGAGGGCTCTTGCTTCGCCTTGGGGGTGGGAGACCAGTGTTTTCTTGTTGGGCAGGGAGCAGGACCAGATGGGTGGGGAGGGTACTAGGGAGGCAAATCCAGCTCTGGGGCCCCAGGAGGCCCAGGGGAGAGGTGCTGTCAGCACCTAGGGGTTCGTCCACTGCAACGGTTGTTGGAGTAGAACTGGTACTTCCTGCTGTAGCTGCTCCGGGTTCTAGCAAAGCAGTGGGCTGCACTTCTGTCACACTGGCACAGCTGGCTCCTGCAATAGTCCTGCTTGGCTGAAATCAAAGAACATAGCACCGGGCGGGGCTTCATTAGGCTCCTGTGGCTTCCTGTGGGACCTGCAGAGACACAGCCCTGCCCTGGCAGGTCCCAGCCTTAGGCCAGCAGCTGTGTCCCAGGTGCTTCTGACTGCTGGGGAGACAGAGTACACCTTGGGAAGCAAGCCATTCTCAGATGCAGACAGAGCTGAGCAGGGCGGATGGTCCCAGGCCTTTCTTCACTTTAAAGATTTGTTTATTCTTATTGGGAGATATACAGAGAGAGGGAGAGACCCAGAAAGATCCTCTGTCCATTGGCTCACTCCCCGAGTGGCCATAATGGCAGGAGCTGAGCTGATTCGAAGCTAGGAGCCCGGAGCCTCCACACGGGTGCAGGGTCCCAAGGCTTTGGGTCATCCTTGACTGCTGTCCCAGGCCAAAGGCAGGGAGCTGGATGGGCAGTGGAGCTGCCGGGATTAGAACCGACACCCATATGGGATCCCAGCGCGTGCAAGGCAAGGACTTTAGCCACTAGGCTACTGAGCCGGGCCATTTCAATTAACAGCAATATTAACAACACCTGTGGGAGGGGCAAAATTTAGCCCCTGGTATCCTCTTTCTTGGCTGTTACAGGTCTCTCAGAACTATGTGGCATTGTGCTGACCAATGAGCCGCTACGAGAAGTCCCAGCTTCTTGATGTGGACTCGGTGTGCACCCCAGGCTTGACCCTTTCCTGAGTTGCCAGCTCTCACGCCCAGCTGCCCGCTGGACATTGCTCTGGTCTTCCTGCAGGACCCTGGACCCAGCCCTGGTAGAAATACACCCTCACACTCTGCCTTCACCTCCTCCTATGACTCCCATCTCCATGGTGTCCCCCACACAGTCACACACCCAGGGGCTCCCTCCCTCACCCACTCCCCAGGCCATCACCACACTGGGCTGGTCACACCTGCAGGTCACTCTCCACCCCTTCCTTCCCTGCCTGCACCTGTGTGCCCAGCTGCTGTCAGCATCTGTGTGCATCCTGCCCTGGCCTCCTCACTACTGCCCTTCTGGTGTGTGTCCAGGCACTGTGTCCTCAGGGAGGGTCCAGCGGGCCAGTGGCCCCATGGCTCCTTTGCTTCCTTGCTCCCTATTGCTCTGGGACGCCGCCTGACACCCCGGCCTGCAGGGCCCAGGTGGCGGGCCCTTCTCAAGTGTCCAGAGTCAATGCTCACCACTGCCCTCCTCTTCAGTGTCCCCGGGCAGCACAGGCTGGCTTCCAGTCCCGCTGGTCCCTTTGCCCATGCTGTGCCCTCCGCTTTCATTGCCTCCAGTTCTCCTCTCCCAGGCTTTCGGTCCAGCTGTGATGACCCAGCTGAGACCACACCACTATCAGGAGGTGACCCCGAATATCCAGTGGCGGGGTCCCCTGTCTTTGCCTTTCTTCCTTTCAGAGTCTCCCACCTCTCTGTCCTTCCTTCCCACTCAACTGTGAGCTTCGAGAATGAGACAGTGTACCTTGGTGTATCTGCCTGGGGTGCTGGCCCGGGGGGGGTACTCGGGGAACGAGTGAGGGAAAGTTGGAGTTGTAGGGCTCTTACCACAGGTGATTTTGCCACCCTTCATGCTGAACTTGTAACCCAGGAACTTGGTGCCACATTTATGTTTTTCCAGACGGCGGTAGCAACAGTCATGGGCGACACAGCACCTACAGGAAGACACCCTGTGGAGTGCCTTCCCACAGCTCCAATGTCCCTGTGCCCCTTACAGTGTCACCATTGGGCAGAGACCCATGGATGGGTGGGCTGGGGTGGCCTTACCGATCAGTTGCATCCTTGGGGGTTCCTCTGCCACCCACACCACAATGACAGCCGTAGGCACCATAACTGGTCGTAGCTTCCTTGCCAGTTGTATACTTGATCATTTTCCGGAAATCCAAAAGGCTTCCATAGGCCTGGAGCAAGCCTGGAAGAAATCAAGAAATGACCTCCTTGTGGGCGCTGGGGCTCTGAGTGCTCCCTCTCTCCCCTCCAGAGCTCTTCCCTCCTCCTCCCAATGAGATAGGGGACACTGAGGACAGAGGTGGCTCCTCCCTGGGCTGGCCCTGTGTTCCGAGATCAGCTTCATCTCTTACCACAAGCCATGATCACAGCCAACAACAGCAGGGTCTTCATGCTGAGAGCTGCACCTGCAAGTGACAAGGGCAGAGACTGGCCTATACCCCCTTCCCAGATGGGTCCCCACTTCTGCCCTTGACCACCAACCCCAGGGCACACCACGTGTGCTACAATCCCCAGATCTGTGGCCAGGGTGACTTTCCCTGTCCTGTCTGGTGGACACAGAGTAACTTCCACCACTGTGCATACATAGGCCACTGGGTGTAGTACTATTTCACATATATGATGCCCTCAGATCCAAGGAGATCCCCATGTCCCTGTGATAATGAATAAGATCATCCTAGCTGCCTCGTCATGTTGCTAACTCCCACAAGGACACAACCAAAATCATTCCAACCAGCTGGTAGTTTTCCAATGCCATAAACTCGTTTGCAGTTAGACATAGTTGCATGCCTGCACACTGGAATCAAAGCTAAGCCATCTTATACACTCCATGTGATCTCCACAGAATCCCTTTGAACTAAATCTGCAGCCTTTACACACACGTATGCACACACACACTTGCACATGCATGATTGGCACAGCCACTCTCAAATTCTGCAAATTCCTTTGCTCTTGACAGAACTTGTATTTCTGGGTGTTTACCTCTCAGCAGATGATGGAGCTGGGGTCTCCAGGCCTCTCACTGGTTTATTCTCAGCTCCAGCTCCCCTTTAGTAGCCGTGCCTAAGATGTGTGGGGTTGGAGTGACGACAGATGAGGGTGGGCGTGGTTCATTGGTTGACTGAATGATTGGCCACCCATGCCCCTGAGTAATCCCCTTTTCTTCCCCTCAGCAGCTTGCAAAAACAGTTGAGGATTAAGACCTTCTGAGCCGTGAGCGGATGCCAGAATAAATTTCAGGTCGTTTCTCCTAACTCAGGGGATTCTCATCAGCAGTTCCCAGTGTGACCATTGGTCAGTCCTTCCCTGCAGCCACACCCAAGAGTGACAAGGTCTGTTTACTCTGGCAGGCTATGGGCACATTTGAACAGATAAGGGAACGCTTCAACTGTGGGCAATGTCCGAATGTGGCAACTAGGGGGAAACAGATTTTATGTCGCTCATCTGGGAATTATGCATTCACAGAAAGTACATCTTGTCCCTTCACCACATTCCAGGAAAGTATGTAATGGGGAGGATTTCCCTTCCCTAACTGGGATGAGTGCCTGCACCATTCTGTCTTCTTGTTTAGTGTCTTGCTCCTCCTCATCCCACTGGGGGACAGCCTGGAAGCACCACAGGTCATCCCTGAAGTTTTTAGCCACGAGTTATCCTTCGTCGTAGCCCCACTCCAGCTCGGTTGGAGCTGGGCTCATTCATGCTCCTTGGATCTAGTGTTCCCTTCTGCCTTAGCCCTCAGGGCCTTCACAGCTGCACAATAAATTCCTGAAGTAAGCACCACTTCCTTATTCCAATGTGTGCTGAGAACTGGCTTCTATGGCTCAAAATAAACACTCACTGACAGCAGTCTTTTTTTTCCTTTTTTTATTATTTTTTTAAATTATATTGTTGACAATCTTTACATAGTTAATTATGGTAAAAAGGTTCAGGGGCTACAGGAAAGTGGGCAAGACCAGCATTTCCACATTGTTTGCTTCATGTATCTGAGGTAAAGGGAGATTTGAAGGGAGAAGCCCTACCCAGTCTTCAATCCACCCCAAGTCCCAGATGTGGGGCATGCTCCGAGGGTACTGCTCAAGTGGCCTTATGAATTGTTGCCAATCTCGCCATTCCAAGCAAGACAAGGTCGTTGAAGAATCCACTGATTGACATAGTCCATCATAGAGTCTATAGAGTCTCCATTTGCCCGATATTTCGCTGCCAACATATGGCTGAGGTGGTTGATTGGCTTGTTCTGTCCTCTGTCTTTTCATGGTTAAGGTTCTGAGTCCGGCAGTTCGATTGGGGAGACCCAAAGAGACTTTGTCTGAAGTGTTCCCAGACCAGATTCTTGTATGCACCAGCAAGTACAGGGCCCAGCACAGTCCATCGCCCCAATCAGCTGGCGGTTGCAATTGCCGGGCCGGCTCTGTTCTCAGCGCTGTCCTCCACTGGAACCAATGGGTGTTGCAGTCCAACCTGGTTTTGCCCAGTGCACATTCGGCCTTAACATAAACCAGTGGGAGCTGCAGCCCAGTCAGAGCGACCCACAATAACCCCCACCATGCCCGCCTCCTACCCTGGTTTGCCAGAATATTTAGCAGACTAGTCCAGTGTGTCCCACATCCCATTCAGCTTTCATACATGTCAATGGACATTGCAGCCTAGTTCAACCCAACAAGCCCGACTATCCAGCCCACACACATGCTGTTGGGTGCCTTTCTGTCTAGCCACCCCAGCCCAGTGCTGGTTTTCATACTCTCCAGTGGGAGTGGTAACCCAAGAGGGAGGAGCCCACTATTTCCCTTCTAGGCCACTCCCACTCCCGGATCATGCTCTCTCCAGGTGGTTCTGTGGTTTGACTTGACAGAATTAGCCCCCTGTGCCAGCATCTGTCAGTTGATAATGCGGCAAAGCCCAACCAACCCTCACCCACTCTGATTTATGCATGCACCAGTAGAACAGTCAGCCTAGCCTGGCTTTTCTCTGATCTAGCTCACATGAGGTGCACAGGTGTTGTAGCCCTGCCTAGTCTGGTCTGTCCCCATCCCAGCTCACGCTCTTCAGTGGGAGTAGTCGTCCAGCAGGGGAGCACCCCTATATTCCCTCTAATGGCTCTGCATCCTCCCTTCCTGGTTCTTACGTGTGCTGGTTAGGTGCTGTGGTTACATTCAGTACAGGCATCCTCACCTTGGCATTCTGTAATGTGCACTGATTTTTGTCACGAACGAACTTGGCTAGATAACTTTAAGAGTTGTAATGTTCCTTTGAGTGATGTCTTTTATGAAAAGGAGCTTCCTCGCTCTCTTCTTTTCCCTTCCAACACAGTCCAGGCATCACAGTCTTGAGTGCTTATTGAGGTGCTTGAATCTCTGTTGGCTCAAACAAGGCTGAAAGATGGAGGCCCTGAGTGGTGAGTGCGAATGCAGAGCTTCTGGAAGCAGCAGTCCAGAGGCTGTCCACAGGATATGAGACATGGAGGGGGAACCAGCTCTGCAAGATGAGGATGGAGAGGAGAGAGAAAGGCAGGTGGAGGGAGAGCTGAGGTCTGACACCTCTGGATGGAGGGAGGGAAGTATCGACACTGTGTGGGAGCAGTCAGACTGCAGGACAGGCCTGGGAGGCCCACAGACCATGTGACAGGCAGTCCCCGTGCGATGGTGCCTGGTAGCCTGGCTCTGTGGTAGAGAGGCCTGGTGCTAATGACCTGCATGCCCAGTCGTGGATGTTGGTGGGTCCTGAAGGTGCCTGCCCCTTGGGCTGTTCCATACCTGAATTGTGCTCTCTTTGCTTGTCATAGAATGGGCAACTCTGGATTGGAATAGTCAGATTTTAAGACGTTAGGGGCTTTTTTTTTTTTTTTCCTGTTTCATGGGATCATTCAGCAATACAAGGTGATGCATAGGAGGCAGAAACATTGAAACTCTCACCATTGTGGGACAGAGAGACAGAGGATCATTTTGGAAGGGCACTGAACCTGTCTGTGGAATATCCTTATCTTTTAAGCAAACAATTCAACTCCTGGATACCTAGCCAGGGGAAATGAAAGCTTCCTGTTCCACACAGATATTTATAAGAGACTGTCCACGGAAATTTCGATAACTTGAAACTTCTATTGTAAGGAGAATAGGTATTCAGATTATAGCACAGGAATGCTATAGAATAGAAATACAGGGAAGGAGGCATTCCTTCTTCACTCTCAAATGCTGCTTTATCATTTACAATATCAAAACTACAAAAAACATGTTAGTGTTATGCACAACAATATGAATGAATGATTTTGAATGATTCCATTATTATACTGGGTAGAGGAGGGTAGGCATCAAGGAGAATGCATAATATCTAATTGGATTAATAGGAAACACTGACACAGAAAAATGAGCAAAAGAGGATTATAATCATAATTGGGCTCTTCCCAGTGTTATTGAATGATTCCTACCCTCTCACAATTTGCAGTTTCAAGTCCTAAACCCACATGATCTCAGCATGTGACTATGTCGGGTCAGAGGGCCTTTAGAGAGCTTGTCAGGAATCTTGAGGCCGAGATCATGGATCCTGATCCAATAGTACTGGGGTCTATTATAGCAAGGGCATATCCAGGACAAGATACCTTTGAGGACAGAGTGAAGACAAAAGCCTTGTGCAGAGCCTAGAATAGATGCTCCTGCTAGTGTTGTGACATCAGATTTCTGGGCTCCAGAAGAGTGAGGAAATAAGCTTCTACATATCACCCTCAGGCTGAGGTTCTTGGTCATGGGCATCCCTGGGGAGCTAACACAGCTGTGAGGGGCACTGGTAGGGAGGATGAGAGAATGCCCCTGGAGGTAGAAGTACCTGTAGCTGATGGCAGGTGCATCCGAGGGTGTGTCGGTTACACTTGTTCAGCTAAGAGTGCTGCATTTCAGCATTCGTGTTTTTTTTAACTACGGAGACCTGAAGAGTGATCAGCTTTGCCAAAGACATAGCCTTTCTCATTCTAGAATTGCTGCAAGCTTCCATTGTGAAGCAAGCACCTGTACTGGATGCTAACAGACCCCAACAAATCTCATCTGAGTTGCTCATGTGAGATGCCATGTCAGAAGTTTGAACTTCAAATGGGCCAGTTTCCAAAACCCAGGAGATTCAGAGCAATGAATCTCTCTAGAAGAGCCCAATGCACCCAATGTAGCCCTGATAAGGCAAGCTCTTGCTACTAACCCTCTAAGAGAAGTGACTTTGAAACAGCCAATCTTCTTGTCCATGGAGTCTGTTCTCTCCAGCTCTTTCCTCTTGATAAAGCGCACCCTATCTGCTCAGCTCGTTCAAGCTGTTTTCTAGATGAGTACGTAACTCTTACAGCAGGAAGTGAGGCATTGGAGTGCTGGGAGGACAGTACCACGAGGGATCAGTTGGTTTGGTTTTTACTTATCTTATGTCTGAGGAGCAGTTGGAGTAGCAGGGACTTAACTGTTTCACTGTAGCTTTTTTATTTTTAAAGACTTATTTCTTTAAAAACAGAGAGAGAGAGAGAGAGAGAGAGAGAGAGAGAGAGAGAGAGAGAAAGAGAGAGAGGCTGGTTCAGCCTCCAAATGCCTCTAACAGATATGAGTGGGCTAGGAAAGTATTAAGGTCAGAATTCCATCTGGGTCTCCCATGTGCAGGATAAGGACCCAAGAACTTGAAACATTATCTGCCATCTCCCAGGGTGCACATTAAGGGGATGCTGGATCAGAAACGGAGGAGCTGAGGCTCCAACCTGGCTCTCCTAATGAGACACCTCACAGTCAGGATTCCCATCACCTGCCCTTTGCTCCTTGCTTACTGCAGTGTTTCCTGCTTTTGTGGGGTCTGCCTTGCTTGCTGGCCTGTGGGGCTGTGTGAACTCCAGGCCTGACAGCCTATGTGACACCTGACAGGTTGTGTAGGCAGCGCGCTCCTCAGGAAGGAGGCCGGTGGTGTGCTTTTTAGATAAGACTTGCTCACTCCTCCACAGCCCACCAGTTTGTACTATTGAAAGTTGCTTGCTTCAAACCCACCAGTAGAAGCCTTCCAACTTGCTCTTTTTAAAAGTTAACATAAACTGACCAATCTTGACTATGTAATTGTGTGGAATGGGCCTGAAGTGTAAATAAACCCTGTGCTGTCTAACCTTGCTGCCCACTCCAAGTCCCGCTGGGCTGGGTGATGGCTGGGAGCCTAGGCTAGCCTGAATAAACCACCCTTATACATTTGCATTTACTTCAGACTCCTGATGCTTTTGGGGGATCTCAAAATCTGGGCACAACACTATAGGAGATGTGGGTGTTCAAGTGGCGCGTCACTGCTGCACTGCAGGTCCACTGCGGGCTGCTCTGTAATTCACTGCATTCATACATTTCCAACAGGAAGTGGGAGTGGCTTTGGATTAGCCCAACTCCAACGTTTGCAGCTATTTGGGGAGTAAACTAGGGGACAGAAGATCTCTCTCTCTCTGTAACTCCATCTGTTAAATGAATAAATTCTTTTGAAAAAAATTATTTATTTTTATCGGAAAGTCAGATGTACAGAGAGGAGAAGAGACAGAAAGGAAGATCTTTCATCCGTTCATTCACTCCCCAAGTGGCCGCAACAGCCAGAGCTGAGGCAAACCGAAGTGAAGAGTCAGAAACTTCTTCCGGGTCTCCCACACAGGTGCAAGGTCCAAGGCTTTGTGTTGTCCTAGACTGCCTTTCCAGACCACAAGCAGGGAGCTGGATGGGAAGCAGGGCTGCTGGGATTAGAACTGGCACCTATATGGGATTCCGGTGCCTGCAAGGCGAGGGCTTTAGTCACTAGGTTACCATGCTGGGCCCATAAACAAATCTTTAACAAACAAACAAAAATGAGTATCCTAATCAGGAGATGTTACAATATATGGTGTGATACTGGATATAGAGGAGAGACATGAGTGTCTGGGAGTGGCCCAGGGGCCAGACCAGATGAGCACAGATATGAGCTCCTGGGATTCATTTAGCATCACATCTCCTGCAGCCACAGAGGCTTGCTGCATTCCAGGCCAGACTCTTGGTTAACTGTGAGCCATAGATTGCTTAGTCTACCGCTCATTCATTTGCTCTGATAGTTTCCAGTTCCATCAGGTATAGAAAATACATAATCCCAGATAGTCCTGTTTCTCTTACCCAGTCTGAATTTCTCTTGATTCCTATGGTTTCCACCCTAAAACTGAAGACTAAAGTGAAATAAGTTGTCTTGGGGATTATCCATGAATTGTCAGGATAGCCAAGAATTGAGAAATGGCCATTTCATTTTAGCCAGAGGTTGTACATTTGGACCCAGAAGCCCAGTTGGCCAACTGATCAGCTCCCTATAGATGGCCCCTCCGTGGGCTGACAGCCCTGGGTTAGAATTGTCATTCTAGAACCAATATGCCACCCCGTTTCACTGTGTATGACTATGCTGTTATAAAGCAGGTTTCTAGAAGTGAGGCTACTGAAGCAAGAAGTATACTGTGCATTTGTAGTTGACCAATTGTGGAACTGAGTCCCATGGCTTCTCTCCAGCACACACTGTTGTCATTGGATGTTGCGGACATGGGCTTTGAGTTACTTTGTTTCTTCCCTTTGTCCTCCGTCTCCACCCCCAGTTTACCCTTCCTATGTTGACTTAAGATTCCTTGTTCCTTGAACAGCATTCTAGGTGTGCAGGGCTCTCTGTGTGCTTTGGAATTAGACACAAATATTGTGCTATCCAGTTCCCCCTTTTACTGCCAGCATTGCAAATTAGCATTGATGGCTGGCTCCCCTTGCCAGACCCAATCTGGCAAAACTACAGACTTGAGAGAGAAGCTTCCATTGAGGAAATCACAGAAGAGCTTGCCTAGCGACTACAGGAAGCAGGCAGCTCTCCCTCCCTGCTGAGCGCGGTTGTGAGAGAACATTAGCTGTGCTGGGGAGCAGAGAGGGTGGTTACTTTAGCCAAGCAGTGGGCAGAGTAGGAGGAAGCTTTCCAAGTGTTGTTCTTCTGCTTCGTTTGCGAAAGCTGGGGTACCCACACAGGGGCTAATGTTAAGGACATCCAGAAGCCCTGGTTGGGAAAAAAAATGATTGAAAACAGAAGCAGGCTTCTCGGCTACCCTCGGCATGCACTCACGGGTCTCTTGCTCTGCTGTACCCACGGTTCTCTTCCTGCAACCCGGGGTGAGCAGCGACAACATCAGAAGGCTGCTTCCTGCCGGTACTGCGACTCTCCAGGCGGGATTGACGAAGCTCTCACCAGACCACCTGTCTGGGATGGCAGCAGATCTAATCCAGGGTTCCACACCTCCCAGCTCCCCAGATGCACCTTGAGGCACACGGACCACATGGTTTCCGTCATCACACATACCATCTAAAAGGGGATTGCCAGGAGGCATAGGCAGGAAGCTACAGAAAAGTAGGATTACACAGATACACGTAGTTAAGGGAAGAGCTTGGCAATAGGAGGCAAGAATAAGCAATTTTTTGAAGGAAAGCCTCAAGCTTCAGTATCATTTAGACAGAACAGCGGTCTGAGTAATCATCCAGAGACTTAGGAGGTTAGATGGAGAAACCTTTTAGATGACAGCAAGAAGGGGAGAAGGAAGGAGGGTGGCAGGGAGAGAAGGAGAGAGAGGAAGGTCAAGGAGATATCATCACGTTCTTGGAATTGTCTCCACTAGCCAATTGAACCAACGGATTAAAACCCTAAAAAGAAAAATCTTACAATGAGAACTCTTCCAGGAAAAGAATAAAGAGAAAATTAGAAATAAAAAGCATGCAGGAAATTTCAAGACCTGTGGTGTAGAGGTGTACCGAAATGCAGATAACATTCTAGAATGAGAGAAGAAAGATGGAGAGAAGGACCTACTCAAATCAATATGAACATCAGAGCCCTGTAATTTAAGGATGAAAGTATCTCGGTGGGCCAACAGCTCAGATACAGAACGCTAGAAGACACCTGGCGGAAAGTGTGCTTGAGCCAAGCACATCGAGGAGAAACGGGTACATTCTCTGCTTCCAGAGAAGGAAACGTCAGGTAACCAACCCAAGACGAGGACTCAGAGGCAGAGCGATGTCTCATTAGACAATGTGAAGGGAACGTGTGTAAAGGGAAGACTGAACCGAGACATCTATGAAAGATGCCATGGGAAAGAGGTACCGTCTTCTCTCTCTCTCTCTCTCTCTCTTCCCACAGAGTTACATTAAAAGGTCCCCGGGAGAAGGCTTCTCAGCTGATGCTGTCTATGCTGCGTGATGAGACGTCACAGAGCAATGAAGCTATTCAGCCTCTTTGTTCCCCTCAATCAGACTAAGGCAAGCCCACCTGGGGAACAATTCACCAAGGATTCTTTCTAAGGGGGCATTTCAGTACATGTCTTTGAAGAAAAGGAGAAATATTTGAGCCATAACATGGTCCTGTGCTCGCTCCAGCTGTACCAAGAGGGTAACACAACAGAGCAAAGTGAAAATGGGGGACCTCTTATTTAAAAAACAGTAAGAATTTCGAGGCAGTCGAAGCCAGGCCTTAGCACAGGCACAACACCTACAACACTCTACTTTCCATGAGTCCTTGCAGGACTGTGTGAGTTCCATGCCCTCCAGGTGACCTCCGGTCAGCAGATAATGCCCAGTGTGTCCAGCTGGATGCCAGCACTGCATTCTACTACCCTTTCCTTCCAGTAGACCAGCAATAGGGCTCAAGATCTGCCAATGGAGGACCTCAAAACACCCAGCCCAGCACTTCTCTTTCCCTTGTGACCCTAAATTACCACCAGAGAGAATTTCTTCAAAGATGAATGGAGTTATATTGCAATAGATCACATAGACCGTAAACAACTAGGAGGGTCTCCCATTGGAAAGTTCTGTGTTTGTTTGGGACAGAATCTCGCTCAGACAGTTGTTGAGATGCACATGGTATGTGTCATGTGTGGGATTTATCCAGGGAAAGTGTATAGTATTGAGAACAGCACACATACATTTAACCAAGAAGTAACCTAGAGTAATTTTACCATGCGATAGCCCAGCTTTGCACCAAGATAAGACGGTGCTGTGAAAGTAGACCACCGGTATGACTTGAATAAAAACTTGTACGGGCGATGTTGCTTCAGGTTAACCGGAGGATTTGGGAGGTCATGTTCAGTCAGGTTCCCCACAGGAGCTCTGGAGTTTGAAACTTTCACTAGGCAATTTTACTGTTGTGTTAACAATGACAAACAGGTTCAGGGAAACACTAAGAGGGTCAAATGAAATTTTGCTTTGGCTGTAGTTCTTCCCCCTTGTAGTAGGAGTGTCTGATGACGGCATGGGATAGTTTGTTGTGGTCACACATGAACTATGAGGCTTGGTCGCTACAAGTCTATATGAAGTTCTCCATTTTAACAATTCCTGTTCTTGGCAGCAAGAGAAAATCAAAATCGACCATAATTCACAATCCAGTGCAGTCTGCAAGTAGCTACTACTTTAAAAACCTCCGAACAATGAGCAGAACCACATTCAATAGCAGGTTTTATTATAGTTTTCAGTTAGAAGCATAATATCTCATTTTAATGCATACCGACCTCTGCCAATGATATTCAAAGGTAAACCAATTTGTTTTAAAGGACTTAAACTCTTTCTCTCTCCCTCCCTTTCTCCTTCCCTCTGTAATTTTGACTTGAAAATGAATAAATAAATCTTTAAATATTAACAAAGCTGAGCCCAGCGTGATAGCCTAGTGGCTAAAGTACTTGCCTTGCATGCGCTGGGATCCCAGATGAGCACCGGTTATAATCCCGGCAGCCCCGCTTCTCATCCAGCTCCCTGCTTGTGGCCTGGGAAAGCAACTGAGGACGGTCCAAGACCTTAGGACTCTGCATCCACGTGGGAGACCCAGTGGAGACTCCTGGCTCCTGGCTTTTGGTCGGCTCAGCTCCTGCCGTTGTGGCCACTTGGGGAGTGAATCATAGGATGGAAGATCTTTCTCTCTGTCTCTCCTCCTCTCTGTACATCTGACTTTCCAATGAAAATAAAATAAATCCTATTTTTAAAAAATTAGCAAAGCAGAGGCATCATAATACTTGATTTGAAGAAATAGTATAGGACTATTTAAATCAAAACAACATGTCTATTAAAATAGACATTTAGACCAATAGGAACAGAATAAGAAACAACTTTTTTTTCTCTACTATCCCACTTCCAGGAACATATCAGGTGAGATAACATCAGGAGATATATCTGTAAACTCCCATGCTTGTTGAAACATTCTTCATAACAAAGATATGAATTCAATTTAGAAGAATTGATGGATAAAGAAAATGTGACATAATACAAAACGGAACGTTACTCAGCCATTGCAAAGAGTGAAATCTGGCCTGGCGCCGTAGTCTACTGGCTAAAGTCCTCTCCTTGCACGAGCCGGGATCCCATACGGCTGCTCCACTTTCCTTCTAACTACTTGCTTGAAGCCTGGGAAAACAGTAGAGGACAGCCCAAAGCCTTGGGACCCTGCACCTGCGTGGGAGACCTGGAGGAGCTCCTGGCTTCGGATTGGCTCTGCTCCAGCCACTGCAGCTGCTTGGGGAGTGAGCCAGTGGATGAAAGATCTCTCTATGTGAATCTGACTTTCCGCCACCACCACCCCCCCAAAAAAGAATGGAAATTTAAAAAAAAAAAAGTGAAATCCTGATATTTGCAATAAACTGGAGATCATTCTGTTAAGTGAATGTTGTTTTTCAGATGTATAAGTAAATGTAGATGTCGATGTCAATCTAAAATAGTGAGCGCCAAAGGTAGTCCTGGGATAACGAGTGTCGCAGGGCTCAAAGTGAAGGTCACGGGTCACAACACAGCCTTGGATAACGCTTGTCGGCTGACGGAAAGTGGACGTGAAAAGGAATATTTAGGATCAAAAGTTTTGAAGAAGGCTTCAAAATACAGAGGGGTTTAATTTGCTTTCTTGCTTTCTGTAACTTGTTTGCGATTAGGCCAACAGCTGTTGCAAAAACCTTAACTTGCAGCTGCATCTGGATTAAGCCTTGAGCCCAAGATAAATAGGATGCAGCTGACCCCTTCCCGAGAACTGCAACAATTTCAAAAGGTCAGTTAGATATCAGAAAGGAGAGGCACGATAAGGAACTAAGAAAGGCATCTCACCACCGGGAGGAGAAGCACTGTAGAGCCCAAATTTAGCTCCAGCACAAAAAGGGTCAACAGGATGCCTGCAGGCAGAAGACCTTGCAAGGTAAGGAATGGCAGAACACCTTGCAAGATAGGGAGCTGGGAGCCGTTGGGTGCTTTCCAAGAGCTTAAACAAATAAGTTTCAGTTTCCCAAGTTTCTATTTCCCAAGAAAGAGATAAGTTTCTATTTCTCGGACACTGAGCCACTCTTGAAAACCGCCTTAAGCAAGGGCAGCTCCTGTACCAATCGTAGCCTTGTATAATTTAAGTGTGCCATGAGATCCCTGTAACTATGCATCTGCTTCTGTAACCTCGCTTCCTGCTTCTCGTATCCTTATAAAAAGTCCCAGCTTGTGCGGCTCGGGCGGACTCTTTGCTCGAACGAGCAGGAGCGCCCACTAGCCCGTGTGAAATAAACTTTGCCTCATGCGTGATTGCATCTCTTGGTCTCCTGTCTCGTGTCTGCCGGAGGGCTCCGTCGTTCGTCTTGGGGCAAGGGCCCCTGGCCATCACCCGCTCGGGTCTAACAGCACGATAAAGAACTGAGAGACAACCGGAAAGCCCCTAACCGTGTTGGCCCACTCCCTGCCTGTGATCTTAGCCTTTAAAAAGAAGGCAGTAAAATGACTTGAGGTCGGTGTGCCCAGTCTCCTGCGTGAAGAACTGGCTCCGGCCCCAGCGCGCTGGTGATCAAATAAAGCCTCCTGCTTTTGCATCAAGTCTCGTCTTCGGTGGTCATTGGGGAAAACACTCTCTCGAGACAGACGGTAAGGTTTTCCCTTTTGGGGTGCCTTACAGACGGTCTAGCAGCCTGGTATGGCTGGTCTATTCCGTGTCCATCTGGTGAAATACTGCACCATACCTCATAAATGTACAAGCATTTCTTGTTCATTCAAAATTCAAAAAATTCCAAATTTAAAAGCAGTTCTTGTAACTGTATCTTGTTACAAAGAAAACAGCTGTCATTGCCCTTATGTAAATAACCACATTACCATGAAAAGTAAAGTCATGAATTCTGGAGGAACCAAATAACGTGGAAAAAAACACTAACATTATTATCTATAAAATGCTGTAAAGATAGATAAAAAAGAAAGTTCCTTAAGTTTAAAAAGCAAAAACATTTGAATAATGAACTAACACCATTTTAAAGAAGACCTAAAACCCCATACAATTCATTGCTCGGTCAGTTCCGTGTAATTAACTCTTGCGTGGTTCGATCTTCATGAGTAATTTTACGACTTGGACAGCCTGCGGTGGTTCCGTGGGTTCCTACAATTCACACGGGAGACCGGGACGGAGTCCCTGTGAGGCTCTGGGCTATCAGACCATGTCTTCTGCACACACTTGAAGATTGAGCCAGCAAGCAGGAGATATCTCCCTATTTCTCCTTATCTCTTCCTCTGTTTCTCTGCCTTTCAAATACAATGAAAATAAAAATACTTTTTTTTCTTGGTGTCTTTGCCATGAGTTTGCTTGTGAATGCTTTTAGAGAACAGTCAAAATTGTGGATGACACAACAGAACAACCACGGTAAGAATCTTCAGCAGGTGAACAGACAGTCCAGTAACTCTGGATGCAAACGGTATTATAAGATGGCAGTCACGGCTGACCGTGTCACTCAAGGACTGTGAGAGCTATATAATTTTCATGGTCTCTAGAGCCATGTCAGTGCTTGCAATTTATCTCCATGTTCAGGGGACAAGGAAATGCTTCCCTTACAATCCAGTACACTAAGTCAGTCTGATTTGTTCATCATCTCTATGCTGTTTGAGACAGCCTGGGAAAGCCTGTAGAAAAACCTAAATTCTAAAAGAATGAATTTAGAATTCTGACCCTAAGGAAGATGGCCAAAAGGGCTTAAAACGTTGGACTAAAGTAAGATTCGGATCTTCATGAAATAATAGTCACTCATCTAACCAGAGTGACATCCAAATGTCTCAAAAGCAAATGGACATAAACAAATTCCTGAATTCCTTTGACGTTCATTTAATCCAGCCACAGAAGAGGTAGAAGGTGCCGCAAACACAGGAAATGATCTGGATGACATAAAAAGAAGCTTTGCTTCTTGGCAGGGACCTGGAGGGAGAAGCAAAGCTCCTGGGGGAGGCTGCTTCTCCTGGAAGCCCACAGGGTGGCCAGGACAGGTGCAGTCAGAGCCTGCAGGAGGCTGTGCCAGGATCCTCAGACCACCACAAGGCAGCAGGGCTTGTGAGCACACGTGGGACCTGTGACACACACACACACACATACACACACACACACACACACCAGGAACGGCATCACTGGGGGCCAAGGCTATTCCAGACTTCCCGGCAAGCATTTCAGCATGAGGTTTATCAGCTGGGGATTTGGAACTAGACAGGACAGAAGCTGATAGGAGGAGGGAGGAAGAAGTCACCGACACAATGAGAATGAACCGTGGAACAGAAAAAGGTGCAGAGGGGCTGAGCCACCGGAAGCCACGTGTTTGCCCCAAGCCCCAAACTTCTCAAACCTGATTGAGAGCAGATCCATTCCCCAAGATAACAGTACCACGAGGAGCAAAAATTAGAGCTTGGTCTTCCATCCACATACCAGAGCTCATTTTTAAGGAAAACTTGGGCTTTTCCCCTCATTAATGCCAATTTTTCACAAGATCTAGGGAGTCACACGCCCCATACAATGTGCTCAGGCCTTTTGCATTCTGCTTACCCCTTAGGGTTGTCCTGTATTTCTTTCCTTCCATTCTTTGTTGTAACTTTTTTTACTTTTAAAAGACATTCCTTTTATTTATCTGAAAGACAGAGTTAGAGGCAGGTAGAGAGAGAGAATCTTCCATCTACTGGTTCATTCCCCAAATGGCGGCAATAACCAGGGCTGGGAACCTGGAGCCTAGGGCTTCCTCTGGTCTTCCACGTGGGTTCAGGGGCCCAGGCATTTGGCCCACCTACCGCTGCTCTCCCAGGCTCATTAGCAGGGAGCTGGATTGGAAGTGGAGCATCTAAGACTCCAGCCAGCCCCCACAGGGCTTTACCTACCATGTCACAACACTGACCCCATCTTTCTGTTCTGGAAGAAACCAGTCATTCTACTTTAAGATAAAATTTTTCCTCTGCCACATAAAATTATTTCTCATAAGGAGAAGAAAACTCTCTTTCCTTTTTTAGATTTCCTTACGCAGTGTTTTTCGTATTTATCACCTCCTTACTTCTTTGCCTCGCATTGTGGCTTCCGATCTGCCTTCCTTGCACTGCCTTTCCTGCTTCCCTGTGAAAGCATCCATTCTCAACTGTAGTTTTGGAAAACATTACAAAGCAAGCATTTCAAAATACACAATAGTAAATATTAATACACTCAGATGTATTGTCTTTCCTATAAAATTCATGAAGCCAAGAGCACTTGAATAGCAGTCAATGTCTCAACATCTGCCTAACTTGGAAGTGTGAGATATTTTGTATGTATTACTTAGTCTATTAACGTACATATGAACATATATCCCATTTGCCTTGTCCTGATTGGCTTTATTTTGACCATCAAAACTAGATCAAAATAAAGACCAAGATACGAAACAAGTGAAATTATCATTGTAAGTTCTTTCTCTTTCTTTCTTTAAAAACAAAAGCCCTGCAGGTGAAATTGCTGAACTGGATACCCAGAAGTATAGGCTCGGCACTGTGGCCTTGTGTTGGGTCAGCTTCGCACCTCTGCCTTTGCCCACTGGAGACAGGCAGCCCTTCCTGGCCAGTCAATCCAGCAAGAACACCTGGCAAGTGTTCTGAATTTATCTTCTTACTTTTTAAAAGACTTATTTATTATTTTTGTTGCAAAGGCATATATATAGAGAAGACGATCTTCCATCTGATGGTTCACTCCCCACGCAGTTAGAGCTGAGCCGATCCGAAGCCTGGAGCCCAGAACTTCTTCTAGGTTTCCCACGTGGGTGCAGGGCCATCTTCGACTGCTTTGCCAGGTCAGAAGCAGGATTAGAACCGGTGGCCATATGGGATCCTGGCACGTTCAAGCCAAGGACTTTAGCTGCTGCGGTGTTGCGCTGAGCCTTTTATTTTATTTTATTTTAAATAACAGATTCAAAACAAGCTTATTTACAAAATTTTTTCTTTGGTTAGGTGAATTGAAAGGCACTTGGGCTAATTACTATAATCAACACTTTAGTTTATCACAAAGCCAACCTGAATAGAACTGCATGAAAGATTTCACCAACCAGACACATCATGCAATGAGCACAGCACCCAGAAACACCTGGAGAAAGCTTGTTTTCCTTTCAGAATTTTAGTTATGAAACAAAAGAGGCAGTGACAAAAAAAATCACTGGTTTACAAAAAAAGATCATGGAAATTTAATTATACTTTGATAAAATAGAACAAGCTAAGGTTGCCTTTTTTAAAGACTTATTTATTTTCATTGGAAAATAGATATACAGAGTGGAAGAGAGACAGAGAGGAAGATCTTCCATCCTATGATTCACTCCCCAAGTGGTCACAACGGCTGGAGCTGAGCTGATCTGAAGCCAGGAGCTTCTTCTGGGTCTCCCACGTGGGTACAGGGTTCCAAGGCCTTGGGCCAACCTCAGCTGCTTTCTCGGGCCACAAATTGGGAGCTGGATGGGAAGCAGGGCTGCCGGGTATAAAACTGGTGTCCATATGGGATCCCGGCACGTGCAAGGCAAGGACTTCAGCCGCTAGGCTACTGTATTGGGCCCAGATTGCCTAATTTTATGGCTATACTAAGAGTCTCACCTACTTCGACAGGTAGGTTTGTGTAGGCTGTGGGCCAAGTGATCAGGAAAGGTTATTTGCAAGGTAGCTTGGTGTTAAAGCCTTTGTCACTTCCCCATTCCCATTTTTTTTTTCTGTCTTGTTTTTTAATCTCAGATGAATTTAGGGATAATTCTTAGGGGTTTATGTTTCTACCAGCACTGACAGGAGACACAACCCTCCAAGAAATTGTGTATTTAATAACAAAATTTTCTTTCTTTTGAAACCTGGTTGGGTTTGCTAAACTAATAAGTGCAGGTGGGAACATATTTTAAAAATTGGTTTAAAAGGCTATTTATAATGTTTCATGGTGTTTTGGTGGCTCATGCAGCATAAGTGTGATGCCTGATGAATGTACCTTTTATTATGGCTCAAGATTTTGATCAAGGCATGAAAGTAGCTTCAAAAGGCCGATTTGGTTCTCACCTAAGCAACTCAGCCAGGCAAGGCCAAAGCGGAAGACCTTCAATATCCACGTTGCCATGGAGCTGTACTGCTTTGCGTGTGGTTGTGGTAGGGTCTTGATGAAAGTGACTCCATTTTGATTTTGACAACTTCCACACAGCCCAGCCAACCAACAGGAGGTGCCAGGGCCTAAGGAAGGGGGGGGGGGGTGCCAGCATTTCACTCCCTGACTGTTACAGGCAGAGCAGATGAGCCAGACCCAGTGCTTCCCAATCTTTACTCCTCCTCATTCGCAAGCTTGTGCAGGAGGCACCAAGGTCATGTCCATTTACAGAGAGCATCAGGTCATAGGGTGGCAGAGTTAGACTCCTAACTCCCAGCCTGTCTTTTTCACTGCCGTACTGGCTCCTTCTACCACTTGGTCCTCCCCTCTCAGCAGCAGTCCAAGGAGCAGAGAGCACCTGTACTCCCAGCCCACACCCACACACACAAAGTTTGCTGGTGAATTGCTTTATTCAGAAGAGATTTCCAGAGTAGAGCTGCCCCTGCTAAGCAAGGAGCTGAACTTGGAGATGAACGTTGGAAGTGGGGAAGTCTAGGGCTGCCCAAGGCAGCAGGGGAAGGGACCTGGTTAGACTCACCCTGGGGGTGGGATTCTCATCCCAGGTGGGTGCAGAGGACTCCCACCTGCCTCTAGAGTAGGAGAGGAGTGTTTTCTTCAGGACCAGGTGAGGGCAGGGACTGGGTATTGGAAAAGGAAATGTAGCACCAGGGGGGTTGGCCTCAGCAGGTTTGCTTGGTTTGGGAGCAGCGGCTGTTGGAGTAGTACTCATACTCCTTGTTGTAGGTGTCCTGATTGGCGGCAAAGCAGTAGGCGGCGGTCCTGTCGCACTGACACAGCTCTTTTCTACAGTAGTCCTCGTCCTCTGCAATGACGAGAGAAGGATCGAGGGACAGGGGTTCGCAGTGGCCTGTGGCTTCTTATGGGGTGGAACAGGAAGCCCAGGGCCAGACAGACACCTGGTCACCAGATATTCTGACTGCAGCGGAAGCACAATTCTTGTTCACAGGCAGTGACAGACAGGAGACATGCATCCCATTCAAACACCAGGACCCTGTCACAGGTCTTCCTGAAAGCTACCCTTGCTTCCCATTAACAGACTTGTAAGAGGAGTAAGGTCCCACCCCGTGGACTTGGATAAACTGTTTTTGGTTGGGTTGGACGTTAAACCTCTTTTCTTCGGCTAGGGTTGGTCTCTCAGTAGCTGTTCAACCTGTGCCTACCCATGAGCCACTAAGGGAATTCTGGGGAAGACTTTGGTGAAGCTTTCATTTCCTGCCTGCTCAACAAGAGATGCACAGAGGGAAAGTGCATCAGGTGGTGTGAGGCCACCGTCCTTGGAGCTGTAGCCCCTGCCAGGACACCGTTTCATGCACAGCTGAGCTAGGACAGGCTGAGTGCTAGGATGGGGGCAAGAGAGGGGCTGAGAAGCTGCCCAGACCTGGCACAGCCCTCCTCCAGAATCCTTACACGACAGTCAGCTGCCTCTGTGTGCCAGCTACTATCAGTAGCACCTGGCTGCTTGGGGCCTGACACCTGCTTAAGACACCTGTCCCCAAGGAGAGTCATGATGGAGAGACGGTGTCTGGTCTTAAGGGACTCAGGGCAGCAGTCCATGCTGTGTGGGACCCTAAGCAGCCCTTCCTTCTGCCACCCACCTCTCTCCTCCCCCACAGGGTCCATCTTTCACTCAAGCCCTATACCTCCTGTCTCATGTTTCCTCTCTGTCCACTGCCCAGCATGCTGCCTCAGTCTGCACAACGCATGATGACGGCTCCCTCTGCTTCCCAGCAGCATTCCTGCTCTCAGTCCGGGGAAGCCCCACTGGTCCTGCCGTGGTGGACTCCTCTCCTCCATGGCTGGTGTTAATCACCCCTCCTTTTTGACCTCTGCACCATCTCTCTCAGTTCCGCTCATTCCTGTCAGCCCATCCCACCTCTGTCTCCTTTCTGGGTCTTGAAACAAAATCTATGGCAACAGAGCCCTTCTAGGCTCCCCGCTGCTAACTGCATGCCCCAGGCCACAGAGCTCCGCTTGAGCTGCCAGTTCCCACGCCCAGCTGCCCGCTGGACATTGCTCTGGTCTTCCTGCAGGACCCTGGACCCAGCCCTGGTAGAAATACACCCTCACACTCTGCCTTCACCTCCTCCTGTGACTCCCATCTCCATGGTGTCCCCCACACAGTCACACACCCAGGGGCTCCCTCCCTCACCCACTCTCCAGGCCATCACCACACTGGGCTGGTCACACCTGCAGGTCACTCTCCACCCCTTCCTTCCCTGCCTGCACCTGTGTGCCCAGCTGCTGTCAGCATCTGTGTGCATCCTGACCTGGTCTCCTCACTACTGCCCTTCTGGTGTGTGTCCAGGCACTGTGTCCTCAGGGAGGGTCGAGCGGGCCAGTGGCCCCATGGCTCCTTTGCTTCCTTGCTCCTTATTGCTCTGGGACGCCGCCTGACACCCCGGCCTGCAGGGCCCAGGTGGCTGTGGGCCCTTCCCATGTGTCCAGAGTCAATGTTCACCACTGCCCTCCTCTTCAGTGTCCCCGGGCAACACAGGCTGGCTTCCAGTCCCTCTGGTCCTTCTATACTCTCCCTTCCTCTCTGCACACTTGCCGATCTTGAGCATCTGGCTCCAGAATGAGTCCCTCCTTGGATTCCTTGCTTTCAGTCTTTAGCACATTCTGTCCCCATTCTCAGTACACGCTAGTCAGCTGTGAGGTTCTGGAGGCTGGGGCAATGCCCCTTTGTATGTCTTTCTGTGGAACCTGGCACAGCGGTCACTCAGTGGACCAGGGAGTGGAGCTGGCTGGAGTGGTAGGGCTCTTACTCACCACAGGTGATGGTGTTGTCGCTCAGGCTGTAATGGTAGTTCAGAAGTTTGGTGCCACAGCCAAGATTCTCCAGACGGGTATAGCAGCAGTCATGGGTGGCACAGCACCTGAGGAGGAGCACAGCCTGTTGGGTACATTCCTGCAGCCATAGGGGGCCTGGTGCCCTGTGGCGTCACACCCCTACTCATCCACCCAGGAAGACATTCAGTGATGTTCAGACACACTGGCTGCTTTTCCAGCAGGTGCCTCCTGGAGCTCACGAGCTGACATGGCACCAGCTCTGCTGGAGCCACAAGACGGCAGAGGGAAGGGAGGGAATGGGCTGGCCTCACCGATCGGTCGCGTCCAGGGGAGTCCCTGTGCCGCCCAGGCCACAGAAGCAGCCATAGAAGCCATAAGTGGTTGCAGGTTCTTTTCCTGTTGTAAACTTGATCATTTTCCGGAAATTCAGAAGATTCCCATGGACTTCCTGCAAGCCTGGAAAGAAATGGCGAAATGACCTGGGCATGAGGCACAGAGCCCTCTGTCCTTCTTTGCTGCTCTCTACCCCTCCACCTCCACTCCCAGATGTCTTCTCTCTCCCCCTCTTGCTGAGTGAGGACAGCTACAATGGATGGGGACACTGGAGTCATGGGTATTTTCTTCCCTGGGCTGTCCTGTGGGCTGAGGTCAGGTTCAACACTCACCAAAGGCCATGATGATTGCCACCAGCAGCAAAGACTTCATGCTGAGAGCTCTGTGAGACACAAGTGTAGGTGGCTTACTCTAGACCCCTCTCCTAGGTGGGTCCAGCTTCAGCCCTGGCCCCTTGTGCTCTGCCCAACCCAGTAACCCCGGAGTTCACACATGCTCCACACGCAAGGCTATATCTAAGGTGACCGTCTATGTCCCTACAGAACCCCAACACTGCACACACAAGCCACCTCCTGACCCTTCCCATCTTTGGGGATCAGTGTCAGGCATATGAGGCCCTCAGACCCCTCGAGACTCTATAGGATAGGCTGATGATTGAGATTGGAACCCAGGTTTGCTCTGGTCAAGGGTCGTGTCTCCCATCAGGTGCAGTTGGTGTGTCTGCACAATGGAGTGAAAACTCGGCACATTTCCTGCATTCCCTGTGTTCCAGAATACTCCATCTTACTTCAGAAATAAAGTGGCACCCTATAGCAGCCAGACCCTTCCACCTCATGCACAAACACTTAAATGTGTACATGCAGGCTGGCACACACACAGGCTTGAACTAGTGGAAATGTACTCTCCTGTACTGCGCTCACATATTCAATCCATACTTCCACACACACTCCCTCCTGTACATACCAAACTATGCTCAGACTTGCCTGTGCATAAGCATGTCTACAAGCCACACACACCCACCCATGCACACACACAGGTGACCAAACATCCTCAAAGCCAGCCAAAGGTTAAGGATTCTTATAATCTTGACCAGGCTTGCATTTCTGGGTATTTACCTCATGGAGGACACCGGACTTGCTATTTCCATGTAACTTTGTTTTTTTCTGGACTCCAGCTCCCTTTAAATAGCTGCTCTGTCTAGGATGTTTGGTGTCAGTGAGGCAGTGGATGGAGGTGGGTGTTGTCCGCCGGTGGACTCAATGATTGGCTCGCCCGTATCTCTAAGTAATCCCCTTGACTTTCCCTCATCAGCTGGCCACTCAGAGCTGCAGATGCAGACCTCACCTGTCATGAGCTGTCGCCAGAATAAATTTCAGCTCATCTTGAAGCTGAAAGGCTTAGCTCCTGACTCAGTAAATTTCCACGACCAGCTCTGAGGGTGACCACTGGTCAGTCCCTGCCTGCAGCCACTCTCCAGTAGGACAAGGTCCACCTGTGGTGGCAGCCTGTGGACCCATGCGAGCATTGTTTCATGTGCCATTTGGGAACAAGAAAAAGTGGCTATTTCTGCTCTTCATTGATTCCATCAATCACTCATTCACAGGAAATACATCCTGAGCCTCTACTAAGAGCCAGGATACTGGCAGGACCCTTGGGAGGCGAGGAGGACCACACCCTAGTCCTGCCCTTGGTGATTGCCCAGTCCAGCAGGGCAAGGGTTGAATGGGGTACACCACCCCTGCCCCTGCCCTGCCTAGACACCGTGCCTGCACCCTCTCTCTTTCCTCCTTCTCCTTCCCATGGAAGTTTCTGAGCCTGGAAATGCCAGCAGTGGTCCTGGAAGGTCCCCGCAAAATGCTGCTGCCACCTTAGCTCACTGCTAGGTGCCTTGGAGTTGTGCTCATCCATGCTCCCCTCAGTTCTGCTGCTTCTTTCTGTGGCCTTCAGGGACTCGACGACTCCACAGTCCATCACTCCAGGAAGGTTACTTCTGTCATGCTTTGCAGCGTGTGCTGGGGATTTCACTCCTGCAATCTCCTGTGGACACTCCCTTGAAGCAGCCTTACATCAGTCCCTGAGTGGAGGATGCAGTGTTCTGGAACTTTTCCGGTGCCCTTTTGCAAAGATTGCCTCTGGCTACTCAGGCTGGTTCATGTCAGATCAGGGCTGAGTGTCAATTCCAGGCTGAAATCAGAAAGACCAGATGCAGCCCTGACCTGCCCCTGCCCCTCCCTGGGGGAGCGGTGGGTGGAAACAGTCTGGTGGACAGCAATTCTGGAATGTGTCCGCCTCTGGGGACTTGGGTAGGGAATCATTTCTATTGTGTGAAGCCCCTGACAGTGGAGACAGGTAATAATTGCAACAGTATTCAGTCTGTCTTGACAGCCATCCAGGGGCCAGCACTGAGGCATGATGGGTAAAGCCATACCATATAATGTCGGCATCTCACATGGGCACTGGTTTGAGTCCTGGCTGCTCCACTTCAATCCAGTTTCCTGCTAAGGTTCCTGGGAAAGCAGCCAAGGATGGTCCAAGTGTTTGGGTCCCTGCACCCACATGAGAGACCTAGAAGAAGCTCCTGGCTCCTGGCTTTAGCCTGATGATTACAGGTATTTGGAGAATGAACCAGCAGATGGAAAGTCTCTCTCTCTCTCTCTCACTGTCTCTGTCTCCCTCTTTGTCTCTTTTTGTAACTCTCCCTCTCAAATAAATAGAATAAATTTTAGAAACAGCCATCCAGACAGCTTTACTCTTGAGAGTGAAACTTAAGTTTTAGTTAGTGAAACTTCAGTGCTAGTGTTACAGGTTGACTTGGTTCCCCCTGCCTTGCTCCATCTCCCTTGCTAAAAGTTCTTATTTCCATGGCCTCAAAATGTGGCATTAGCTGGACATAGGTCATCACACACACAATTCTACATCTTGTTGGAAAGGGAACATTTGGACAAAGAATCACACTGAGTGAAGAGGGCATATGAAGATGAAGGAAGAGAGAGGGTGGTGCTGGTACCAGCACCAGAATACCCATAAGGGCCACACCACCGCTGAAGCCACAGGAGAGGTTGCAACAGGGTCATCCTGCTAGCCCTCAGATGGGACCGCTCTTGCAGGCATCTTTGACCTCAGCCTCCACAATGGTGAGATCAAGTTCTCTTACTTCAACCCTTCAGTTCTCAGCAGAAAGCCAGGGTGAGCCAACCAGCCTGCCAGGACTCTGGGAGCCAGCTTCCCTGTTCCCAGTCAGGCTCTCCCCTCCTGGGGCTGTGGGTCTCATGTCTATCTCAGGGTCCAGAGTTGTGAGTCTGAGGCTAGCGTAGTCCATTTGGTTAACCACCTCAATGCTCAGACACTTGTAACTACTATGGATAGACCTCCTTCCCTGCCACGCATCCTGGAGGCCCAGGCCCAGACTAGGGTGACAGAGGTTTTCCAATACACAGGAACCTCAGATGGGAATTTCTCCATTTCCCATCTTTTCAGGATTTTTTTTTTTTTAAGAAACAACTCTGGCAAGTTTTATTAAAGAAAAACTGTGCATGGTTCAGTTTCCACCATCTGTTCTGCCATGCTTCTAATGCTGTCACATCCCCGGGATCAGCAGTTGCCAGTATGCACACTCTGTAGCATTTTCCACACACAGTGCCAGCTCCATGTCACCATTGCCATCCTGATGGGCATCCGTGTTGGCCACCTTGGTATAGTCCTCTACGTTGGATGGCCTCAGAGCTGGGCAGTTGTTGGCATGGGTAACTGGCCTCTTTCTTCTTTCCTTTGTCTTATCTGATGGTCTTTGGAGTATGTTCCTACTTCCCACTTTCCCTAGCTTGTTGAAGCCTAGAGTTGATCGACCCCAGTGACTTGCTCATCTTGGTGGTCACTGTTGTCGTGTGTGGCCCTAAATCAGCTCCTGTGTGGGGTCTGAGTGATGCAGCCCCCATACACAGCAGTGGCAGAGATGGCCAAGGAGAGAGAAAATACTATGGATTTGCTTTTTTTTTTTCCCCCAGGATAGTCTTCAATGTGAGTTTGCATGATGGGTGCCCATGTTCAGATTGAGGGGATGTATTTTCTTTTGGGGGCAAGAATATCACAGATGTGGTAGTGTGCCCTTCTCAGGGATTGTATCAATGGTCCAGGATAATCATGCATCTTATGACTTACTAGTGAAGTTGACCTTGGTCACTTGGCACAGGTGATGTCTGCAGGTTTACCCAGTATAACGTTACTGCTTTTTCCTTTTATCATTAATAAGTACCATAGAAGGAAATAAAAAAGTAATTCAAAAAGTTAGTGGGAGAGAATAATTTATTGAAGTATAATTTTTTTTTTTTTTGCAAAGAGTCTTCAAAAAAGTAATGGAATGTGCCTATTGTGAGAAGAGTGTGTGGATTTCAGTAGGTTTTGCACCAAAATGAATTTATGCACAAATACTACAAGATGACACACATACCTTGCTTCTCATCACACTTCCTCCTTCTTACACTTTTTTAGTCATTTGAACATCGGTGGTTTAATGTGGCTCTGTCCGCAACAATTGTCACTTGTGGTTTTCTGGTTTTGTCACCTGTGGGACATTCAAAATGTGAATTCTACTTTGAGTAAAAGAACTTCCCTGAACTTGGCTGTCCAATGACGGGCTATCATTCGGTACCACCCGTGTCATCTCTGTGATTCCGCCCGGGCTGTGGAGAGCTCCTTTAAGGTGACATCCAAGGGTCAGTCCTCCTCCCTCTCTTAGCGCTGCCTTGAGTGTTGGCAACACAAAGTGTTCCAGGCATAGATCGTGTTTTCTCTCTCCAAGCTCTGGAACCAGCAGTTGTCTCTGAGGATTCCTGGCTGCTTGCGTGTTGTTGTTGGAGAATGAAATTTAGAAACACGGAGCTGGGGGCAAGGAGTGCTCAGGGCTCCTGAGTCATCATGTCTGTTGTCAAAGACGTGCGTGGGCGAGCACACACACACCCCTCCTGACTAGTTCATGCTGATCCCTCCGACTCCACGTGGGTAATTCTAACCTCACCTTCTCTACTCATAACTCCTTTCTTTGTCAAGAATTTGATTACTCATTTTAAATTTACTTATTTGTTCTTTTCAGAATTTCTAACCCATACCTCTGAGAGAAACAGATTAATGAATGTACAGCATTTGCCTTCAGGCTTTTAAATTTTTTACCTTACATTGCCTCTTTAAAATACTGTTTTCTGCAGTAACTTCACACTCTTCACACCTGTGACTCTCTGAAGTGAGGTTATGATCTTCAGTTGATATAATTCTGTTCATTTGTGATACATCTGGGGTTCACTCACCCCCCTAATTAATTTCAATTGCTTGTTACTTTGGAAAGACATGTGAAATTTTGCCATATGAAACATGCTGAGTGCTCTGTCAAAGGTGCACTCGGAAAAGTGTTGTTCTGCCACCAGACGTGTGGCATAGTAGACCAAGCCACCACTTGCAAGGCTGATATCTACTCTCAGAGTGCTGGATTGACACCTGGCTGCTCTGCTTCTGATCCAGTTCCTGGGATAATGTGCCTGGGAAGACAATGGAAGATGACTCACGTCTTTGGGTTCCTGCTGCCCATGTGGGAAACCAGGATGGAATTTCTAGGTGAGCATTTAGCCATTGTACCATCACACTGGGTCATTACATTCGATTTTTAATTTTGCATGTGTTCTGGTCAAGAAAACTGCACTGATAATTTAAGAGATGCTTGTTGAAGGTCTACTCAATAATCCAGATATTCCAGGAACAATGTGTAGGGAGATTCTGGTGGGAAGAACAGGAACCAGCATTCCTCTGCTGCCATTTCAGTCTAGCTATGTAGTCCCACTCATGTTTAGAGAAGGTCATGGTCTGTAATCTGTTGAGTTTAACTGGGGGAACTCTGTGGCTCACTGCCCCTGTCTAGTGCTGTGTTGGAACGGTGAATTATGGGGAGCAGGTGGTAGCCAGGGACCATCCTTTTCTGCATCCTTGTGGTCAGGAGTCTGGCTGGGACGGTGCTCAGCTGCCTTCAGGCCTCACTCTCCTCTCCTTTGCTTCGGGCCTTTCCTCTTGACCACTGGCCTTGATGACCAAACTAATCTGATGCTAAGATTTCTTTGGATTCTTCAACTCATCCTTTGGCTCAGTGTGCTGGGAAGCCTACCAGGAAGTCTTCTCTGCTCTCCCATCCACCCTCTTGCACTGTGGCTTCCCCACACGGCTCTGCTTTGCTGAGAGAACCCTGACTGATGCCCGTAGTCAGTGTTCGCAGGGAGACATCCTGTGATGCAGAGCCCTCAACACTTTGGGACGGAGAGAAGGCTTTCCAGGGCAGATGCTATCTTACCTGCAGGCTGAAAGGTGTGGAGGAGAATGAAGTGAGTTCCCCTGACAGCGATCCCAGCCTCTTGAGACTACCTGGTGCTGCAGAGGCTGGGAGGTGGAGACAGCAACTCCTTTCCCGTCTCGCCCTTTCTTAACTAACTTTGTTTTTTTCGAGTAGCGATGCTCGCAGCGAACTGGAGCTGAGACTACCAGATCCCACAGAACCCCTTTACCTCAAACACACAACTTCCCTCACCACCAACATGCTGAGCTAGAGTCATTACAACCAGCCAAGCAGCATGCCATGTGGCTGTCACTCAAACTCCATGGCTTACCTAGGGGTTCATTCTTGGTAGTGTACACTCTGTGGGGTTTGACGGATGTATCATGACACGTCCCATCGTTGTAATACCACCTACGGTGGCTTCAAGATAAGTTATGACGGACTAGCCACCTCATTGTACCAGAGGACACTTGAACTGGTACATTCTGGCTTCTTCCCCCCTTCCCCACCCGCTGTAATCATTCTTACATTCAAGGCAACGTTGTTGTAAGTTCCACATGTGAGTCAGAGCATGCGCTGTTGGATTCTGATTTATCCTGTGTAAGTGTCATAGGTGACATCCTGCATGTCTATCAATTGTATAAGTCGTTTGGCTGTAAATGATAGAATATAGTCCTTTCTGTGGCTGAATGATAGTTTGTTGTGTACATGTAGCACATTTTCTGTATCTGTTCATCAGTGAGTACCTAGGTTGGGTCCGTAGATCTTAACCGTTGTGAATAATGCAGTAATAAACGTGGGATTGCAGGTGTAGCTTTGATATGCTGATTTTACATATTTTTGTATATTTTGGGGGGCCACAATGTCGCTTTTTTAGATTTATTTATTTTTATCGGAAAGTCATATTTGCAGAGAAAAAGAGAGAGAAACAGCTTCCATCCACTGGTTCATTCCCCCAGTGGCTGCAATAGAGCTGAGCCCATCTGAAGCTAGGAGCTTTTTCTGGGTCTCCTATGAGCATGCAGGGTCCTAAGGCTTTGGGCCATCCTCAACTGTTTTCCCAAGCAGGGAAGCGGATAGGAAGTAGACCAGCTGGGGTACAAACCGGTGCCCATATGGGATCCCCGCACATGCAAGGTGAGGACTTTAGCCATTAGGCTACTGCGCAAGGCCCGCAATATCACATTTTGACCCATGTTCATAATGTGTGCCTTCAGTATGTTCCTCTCTTTGAGATGCCTTTAGCATTGGAGCCCTGGAGTTCCTCCCTCTCTTCTGTTTGTTGATGAAACATACAGTGGGGTAATCACGAACCGTGGTCACCCCACTGAGCTGTCACCCTGAGTTTATCCCTTCTAACTCCAGCTTGTTAGTTGCCATCTGTCCTGCACAACCCCTACTAGCCTCTTGTAATTGTTACTCTATATTTCGGTTGAAGTTTTTAAAGCTCCCACCTAGGTGGGGAAACGGGGGCATTTGTCTCTCTGTGTCTGTCTTAT
Source organism: Ochotona princeps (assembly GCF_030435755.1). Taxonomy (NCBI): domain Eukaryota; kingdom Metazoa; phylum Chordata; class Mammalia; order Lagomorpha; family Ochotonidae; genus Ochotona; species Ochotona princeps. The sequence goes on from NC_080833.1 coordinate 12,922,024, forward strand.
TTCACTCAACGTACCATCCTTTAGTTGTATCCATTTTGCTGAGAATGACAGCATTTCATTCCTTCAATGCCCAAGTAATATTCCATTGTGTATATGTACTTTGTTTTCTTCATCCGTTCATTTTTTTGAGCGCATACTTTGACTCTGTATCTTGACTATTGTGAAGACAATTTATTTGTAAACATTGTGGTATGAATATCTCTTTGACGCAATGATTTTATGTCTTTTGGCTGTTTGCGCAGAAGTGGGATTGCTCAGACAGTCTGTTTCCAGTTGCTTATTTTTTAAGTCAACTCCATACTGTTTCCCGTAGTAGTGGTGTGGTGTGAAAGTCCGTTCTGGCCAAGTTGCACCAGCATCTTCCCTTTTGTCTTTCTCTAATAGCTATTCTGACAGCAGCGCAGGATATTCTGTTTTGATTTTTTTCTTGTGGTTATTCATACTGGACATTTCCAAATACTTGCTGGACATTTGTAATACTTTGGGGGAAAAAATTCTTTTGGGTCTTTTGTCCTTTTCTTAACTAAATGGATTGTCTCTTTGTGGCTCAATTGTTTGAGTTCCTAACATATTCTGGATATGAATCTTTGCGCAGGTGAGCGGCCTGCCGATATTTGCTGCTCTGCTTTCCATTGTCTCTTTGTTTGTTTGTTTTTAGATTTTTTATTATTATTGGAAAGCCGGATATACAGAGAGGAGGAGAGACAGAGAGGAAGATCTTCCGTCCGATGATTCACTCCCCAAGTGAGCCGCAAGGGCCGATGCGCGCCAATCCGAAACCGGGAACCAGGAACCTCTTCCGAGTCTCCCATGCGGGTGCAGTGTCCCAATGCATTGGGCCATCCTTGATTGCTTTCCCAGGCCACAGGCAGGGAGCTGGATGGGAAGTGGAGCAGCCCAGATTAGAACTGGCGCCCATATGGGATCCTGGGGCTTGTTCAAGGCAAGGACTTTAGCTGCTAGGCCACGCCGCCGGGCCCTCCATTGTCTCTGAACCATAGTTTTCTCCTTTGCTCTATAGACGCCCTTGGTTTGATGTTACACCACTTTTTGACTTTTGCTTTTGTGGCCTGTGTTTTTGAGGTCCCATTCAAAAGTCTACACTGATGTCTTGAATTGCTTCATGCTTTCTTCTAGTAGCTCCACAATTCCAGGTCTTTCACTTAGGAGTTTTGGTTCAATTTGTGTTGGTTTTATGCAGAGGAGATGGAGGCAGGGTCTTCTGTGTTCAGGTGTCTCTCCCCAGCACCATCTGTTGAACAGTCTTTCCTGTCTCTGCTGTATTTTTTTGGCACCTCTGTTGAGAAGCAATTGCTTATAGATATGTGGATTCATTCCCAGGATCTTTATTATTTTTCACTGACCTATATGTCTATTTTCATGCTGGGAACATACTTTTTATTTATTTTTTTTTTATTTATTTTTTTATTGATTACATTGCGTTATGTGACACAGTTTTATAGGCACTGGGTTCCACCCCCCATGGTGGATTCCTCCACCTTGTTGCATTACCACAGTTCAAATTCAGTTGAGATTCTTTCATTGCAAGCATAAAGTCCAGCATCTTATTGTCCAGATAAGGAACATACTTTTTAAAACTATAGTTCTATAATATGTCTTAAAATCGGGTATTAAAATATCTCCAGCTTTGTTGTTTTTGCTCAAGATTGCTTTGGCGACTCAGGGCCTTTGGTGCTTCGGTGTGGGTTTAAGATGGATTTTTCTAGTTCCGGAAGGAATGTCTGGTATTTTGTTTGCATTGAATCTGTAAATGTGATGTGGGCATTTTAACAACATTAATTCTTCAATCCATAAATAAGGGAGATATTGCCATTTCTGTGAATGTTTTTCATTAACATTTTACATGTTTCATTTTAGCAGCTTTTCGTACCCTTGGTTAAATTTGTTTCTGGACTATTTATTTATTTATAGCTATTATGAATGGGACTCTTACTGAAGAATTTTGCTATTGTCATATGAAATTAGTATTGTTTTTTATGTTAATTTTGCAGCCTGAAATTTTTAAAGGACTCTTTTCATGGAATTTTTAGATTTTTTGAAACTAAGAGGGATAATTTGACTTCTTCCTTTTGTTTTTGTATACTTTTTTTTTCTTTCTCTTGCCCAGTTGCTCTAAGACTTCCAATGCCTTATTGAATAAGAGTGGTGAGTGGACAACCTTGACTAATTTTAAATCTTGGAGAACAGACTTCCAGTCTTTTCTCACTCAGTAAAATGTTATCCATGGTTTTGTCGTATGTAGCTTTTATTACCTTGAGATATGTTTCCTGTGTATCTGATTTTAGATAAATCAGATTTTCATCATAAATGCATGCTGGATTTTTGTGAAAATTTTTTTTTGCGTCTGTTCAGACAATCACGTGATTTCTATCATTCATTCTTCGGATGCAGTGAATTACATTTATTAATCTGTGTATTCTTTTTTTATGAAGTTTATTTAAAAGATGGAGACATCATAAGCACACATTCAGGGAGAGTGGCTGGGAGGGGAAAGGTGAAAGAGAGGTGGTTCTGCTTGTAACTTGTGTTCTTGGGGAGACAGAGAGAGTGCCCTTCCCCACTGCCTGGCTTCTGGTAGGTGTGGTTATATGATGCCACCCCTAAGTCCCGGCTGAGGGGATGCACATCCTGGGGAAGCAGTCACTTGATTAACAAGCAGGCAGACTGTGTTACATAGAGTGGGAGAGATATGTTTTCCAATTTAAATGTCTAAGTTTATTACCTGCCTGTTTCATTTAATACCACCATCCCACCCACCCCTTGGCCCCAAATAGCTCCAGCCCCTATTCTTAAAGCTTGTTGAAGGATGTAGATTCATTTCATCTTCTGTAGTTACTTCCTGCTGATTAGGGGTGTAGCTCTTGCCAGTCCCATGTTCAGAAGTCTCTCCCTATCTCATCAGAAGGATCTCTCTCAGGAGCCATGGAAAGCCTAGCCAGTGTCAATGACTGGTGTACTTGTTGTTGTTGTTTTGGTTTTAGTGTTTGTTTGCTTTGGTCCTTTGAAGTAAAATCCAAGGACCTCTACTGGTTCTAGGAGCAGGCTGATTACTCATTAGTGCACTTCTCGACTGTGTGCTCCATTGCCAGGACACACACCTGGGTTTCCGGTCCCTGACATTGGAGATCTGAGACCAGCTGGCCATGAAAACTGGATTTGTTCGTGATGTCATCAGTGGGCCCCTGCCCAGGACTCAAACCTCAGGCACTTGGTCTAGCCTGGTGGTATGCTGTGGGTGTGGCCTGCCTAGGACCCGTGAGGCCTCTGGGTTGCCCATTCCCAGATACACATGTTGGAGTACCACAGGTGTGGCCTGCCTAGGACCCAGTCCCTGATCTGCCATTCCCAGACTGGCGCAGTGGCCCGCTGTAGGTGTGGCCTGCCTAGGACCGCAGAGTCAGGTCCCTGGCCTGCTGATCCTTGACCAGTGAATATTTATTTATTCTAGGACCTGACAGTTGTATGTAACTACTTTAGATAGAGTGTCTGCAGACTTGGATGCTTGGCTGGAGAAGTTGGCCTGAAGTGTAGGCCAAACTGCCTAAAGCAGTAGCCCAGTTTTTAAAGATTTGCTTCAATGTCACATACCAAGACTTTCTAGAACTATATTAGATGAAGCCACTAAGGAGTTCTCCTGCCAACGGCAGCTTCTAGAGAGGGTCTAGAGGAAAGGTTGGTAAAGCATGTGTGCCTTAAGGTGCTGCAGCCTTAATAGCAAGCAAAGGCTATACTGATCTCTTTGCCATTTGAAGAGACATTTGAGGTATTCAACTGGTTCACAGGAGCGGGCAGGCTTGTCTTTGTGTGTGCCCATAGTCCCGCTTAACATGTCTCCAGCCCCAGGCCCCCTCCTCACTGGGCTGGGCAACTGACTCAGCCTGTGTGGCTCAGGCCCCAGGCCTTGTCCGGAGGCCTTGTCCAGAGACCTTGGCCTGCGTGGTATAGATCAGGTCCTGGAGCCCCTCCTGGGGCTGGGCAACTGACTCAGCCTGAGTGGCTAAGGCCTCAGGTTGACTCACCTGTGTGGCTCTGGCCCCAGGCCTTGTCCAGAGACCTTGGCCTGCGTGGTATAGATCAGGTCCTGGAGCCCCTCCTGGGGCTGGGCAACTGACTCAGCCTGAGTGGCTCCGGCCCCAGGCCTTGTCCAGAGGCTTTGTCCAGAGACCTTGGCCTGCGTGGTATAACCAGATCAGGCCCTGGGCCTTCTCTCAGCTGCGCTGGGGATTTATGTTTTGAATATTCCTTGATTATAGCAAGTGATCTTTTTCATGTGCCTTGGATTCATTTTCTGGGTGTTTTCTTGGGAAATTTCCCATTTATGCTCACCGGGAAAGATGGGTCTAGGATGTCCTTCATTTCTGTTCCTCTTTTCCTTTCTGTTCCTCTTCCCCTCCCCCATACTCCCCGAGTCCCTTCCCTCCCCTGCCCTCCCCTCCCCTTCCTGTACCCTCCCCAACCCCTCTCTTCCCCCTCTCCCTCCCTTCCCTCTTCTTCTTGCCCTCCTTTCTCTCTTTCGTTCCAAATTTCTTTCTTTTTTGTGCATCCTTATATGATTTTGATTCAGGGCAATTCTGGCCTCACAGGATGAATTTGTAGGGGATCCCTCCTCTCAGTTTTCAGAACTAATTTGAGAAGAATTCATGTTATTTCTTTTTTGAAAGTCTGATAGAACCCAGAATTAATGCTTTCCAGCCCAGGGCTCTTCTGTTAGAAAATGTGCATTGCTGATTCTACCCCATTACTCTCTGTTCATCTGTTCAATGATCTACGTACTTCTGGTTTTACGTCTCCAGAAGTTCATCTATTTCGTTTATCTTTACAAAGAAGCAGATATTCACTTCATGGATCTTTTGAATTGTTTAAGATATTTCTTCCTTTTTTTGGAAAGACTGAAGAATAGACAGACAGCAAAACAGAAAGAGAGAGAGAGATCTATTCACTGATTCTTGCTGCAATTTGACACAATGGCCAGGGCTGAGCCCCGCCAAAGCCAGGAGACTGGGACTCTGTCTGGGTCTCCCACATGGATACAGGGGCCCAAGGACTTGAGTCATCCTCCGTTGCTTCCCTAGGTGCATTAGCAGGAGGCTGGATCAGAAGTGGCACATGGGATGCTAGCATTACAGGTAGCAGCCTTACCCACTGTACCGCAACACCAGTCGTTCTTCTATTGTTTTTTTCACCTCTGTTTCATTTATTTTCACTCTGATCTTTGTTACTTCTTTTGTCCTATTCATGTATTCTAATTTCAGACGTGCTTTTTTTCTACATGACCTAGGATTTAAGCTGCATTTTATTTCATGTACTGAATTTTCACGTCCAAGCTAGGTTTCCTTCTTTTTTAAGTTCTGTATCGCTTCACCAAATTGCTCTTTCGTACCATGTGTTTGTTAAACTATGTGCTGCTACGTTTCTATAACCATTCTTTGAAAGCACTTTTTAAAAAAAAGATTTGTTTAATTTTATTGGAAAGGCAGACTTAACAGAGAGAAGGAGATACAGACAGACAAATCTTCCATCTACTGGTTCAATGCCCAAATGGCTGCAATGGCCAGAGCCAGGAGCCAGGATCCTCTTCCAGGCCTGCAACAGGGGTGCAGGGTCCCAAGGCTTTGGGCCATCCTTGACTGCTTTCCCAGGCCACAAGCAGGGAGCTGGATGGGAAGTAGAGCAGCTGAGACAGAGCCCATATGGGATCCTGTTGCTTGCAAGGCAAGGATTTAGCCATTAAACTTAAACCATCACGTTGGGCTCACATGGCCTTGTTTTCCCACATTTCCTGTATCTCTCTTCTGTTATTGGCACAGCTAGAGTATCAAAATATCTACTGTTTTTAAGAGATTGCTTTTATGGATGGAAAGGTTTTCCCTAAAGATACCTCGGGGTGTCAGAGTGGTAGCTGCCTCAGCTGTCATTCCTCTTGCCCACTGTAGCCAATGGCAGTGGTGCTAAGGGCTTGGAGCTGCAGAAGTCCAGCCATAGCGTCGTAAGAACACTGGTAGCAGACAGTCTGGGTGGAGCGCTAGTTGCCTGAGGGGCTGGTTGAAGGGAGCACCACTGGCAGAAGGACATGTGGAACACACATTCTTTATGGCCAGCCAGGGACCTGGGTTTGTAGGTGACCTGCCTGTGAGCTGCAGTGTGTGGGGGTCCCAGTAGCTGTGAGTGATGGTCCAGGTGGTAAGAGAGGGAATAGAGTTACGGGATGGGTCCCAAGTCTGAGAAGGCAAGTGCCTCTACTTTGAGGATCCTGTGGGCAGGTTCCCCTTGCTGTTCCGCCCCCTGTGATGTTGAGTCTTGTGTGGGCTTGGGTGTTGGGCTTGCTCTTGCTCTGTTGGCTCTATTTGCAATCGTGACACTGTAGTCCTTGCCCTGCTCCTGTGGTGGGATGTTGTGGCGGGTACATGGCTGGATGTCAGGGATTGGCTCTCCTAAAGCATACGGATTCTAACGTCAGCTCTACAGGGCACGCTGCCATGGCCCGTGGTGTCGGTGTTCAACAGGGGAGTTCCTTCTCCAATGCAGGGTCTCCCCATTGCTGTGGGCCCGGGGCTCTGCAGAGGCATCCCTGTTTATGTTTTTCTCTCCAGTGGGGATTCCTCTGGCGCCCACCAGTGCTGGGACTGGGGTCCCAGGTGCCAGCTGCCTTTGTTCTGGCTCACCCTGGGTCTCCAGGCCCTGGAGGGTTCCTGAGTCTCTCTAGCAGGATTCTGCTTCCTCAGACACTGGCCTCCAGACAGGGCTGCTGATTTGTTGCTTTGCTCCTCCCTGCGGAGGAGGAGCTCGACGCTGGGCTTTCCTTCTTGGCCACCGGGAGAGACCCTGCAGCAGCATCCCTGAACGGACTGTGCTTTCTCCATTGAGTTGCCATTGCTGCTTCACCAAAGGTCTGTTGACTACATTTGCACAGGGTTTTTATTTCTGAGCTTTCTGTTTAGTTCCTTGAATTCTTTTGCTAGTATTTTAGTGTACTGGGAACTATAGCTTTATAGAAAATGTTGAAGTCAAGCAATGATATCCTCCCTTTTCTCATAAAATGTTGATTTTGTTTAGGGCTTTCTATCTCTCTGTACATCTTTTTTAAAAAAAAGATTTATTTATTTTTATTGCAAAGTCAGATTTACAGAGTGAAGGAGAGACAGACAGAAAGATCTTCCATCTGCTGGTTCACTCCCCCAGTAGCCACAATGGCCAGAGCTGAGCCAATCCGAAGCCAGCAGCCTCTTCAGGGTCTCCCACGTGGGTGCATGGTTCCAAGTCCTTGGGCCATCCTCTACTACTTTCCCAGGCCACAAGCAGGGAGCTGGATGGGAAGTGTAGTGGGGATATGGACCGGCGCTAATATGGGATCTTGACATGTGCAAGGCAAGGACTTTAGCCACTAGGCTACTGTGCTGGGCCCTCTCCTGTATATATTAAAATCAGTTTGTCAATAGCCACAAAATATTATTCTGGAATTTGGTGGAGATTCTGTTTAATTTGCAAGTGATTGTGAGCATCTTAATAAGATGAAATCTTTTTATCTATGAATGGAATATCTCTCCATTTATTTAATTTTAAAAATTTCTTTCGTCTGAATTTTGCATCTTTGCTTATACAGACCTTATAAATGTTTTTGAAAGAGCTGTGCCTAAATGTTTGATTTTTGAGGGTGCTGATATAATGGATATTGATTTTAAATTCAAATTTTACTTGTTCATTTCTGCTAAAAAGAACAGTAGTTTACTTTTAAAATGTTTTTATTTTTTAAAGATTATATTTATTTTTATTGGAGAGTCAGATATACAGAAAGGAAGAGAGACAGAGAGGAAGATATTCCATCCGATTGTTCACTCTCCAAGTCTCTGCAACGGTTGGAGCTGAGCAAAACCAAAGCCAGGAGCCAGGAGCCTCCTCCAGGTCTCCCACACGGGTGCAGGATCCCAAGGCTTTAGGCCGTCCTTGACTGCTTTCCCAGGCCACAAGCAGGGAGCTGGATGGGTAGCAGGGCTGCCGGGATTAGAACCAACACCTATATGGGATCCCGGTGCGTGCAAGGTGGGGACTTTAACCACTATGCTCTTGCTCCAGGCCCGGTAGTTTACTTTTGTATGTCAATCTTGTATACTTGTTAGTGCTAGCATTTTGTTGTTGTTGCTGTTGTTTATTTATTTCTTAGAGAGATAATAATGTCAACAGAAAACAAAATAGGTTTGTTTTTTTTTCCCAATCAGTGAAGCTTCTATTTTCTTATCTTATCGCTTCGGTTAGGATTTTTGGCATGATGCTGAATAAGAATGGTGGGAAACAGACATCTTTGTCTTGTTGTTGGTCTTAGTAGAAAAGTTATTAAAGTTTGTTTTCTCATCATGAAGTGTGGTGTCAACTATGGTATTTTTTATAGATATTCTTTCCAACATTGAGGAGGTTCCTCTTCATTCTGGCTTGCTGAGGTTTCATTGTTTTCCTTAAGAATGGATATTGGATTTTATCAAATGCTTTTTCTGTATTTATTGTGGCTTAGTGGATTTTCTTTAGCCTATTGATGTGACGGGTTCTATCAATGGTTTCCTGATGTTGACTAAGCTGTGCGTATGTGGAACAAATCCCGCTTGACTATGGCATGTAATTCATTTGTAAATGTGGTTTCGATACTAGGGTCATCATGCCCTCCTAGGATGAGTTAGGCAGAATCCCCCGTGGTTTCTAGCCTTTTGCATTGGCTAAGGTCCTATGACTAGGAGTGTGTTATGTCTTGGAGCACATTCCTTGTGAGCTTGGGAAGAATGTGCATTCTGCCACTGGCGGATGAAGTACTCTGTAAATGTCACATGACCTTGTTGGTTAACAAGTGTTAACAAGTGTTCCTCAGGATACAATATCCTTTCTTTCTGCCGGCTCTGATAGGAGGGGAGTAAGCTCATCTATCTTTGCCTCCTTGCAGCTCCATCAGCTTCGGCCTTGATTATTTTGATGCTCTGCTACGCACATACACATTAGGGGCTCTAACATCTTCTTTAGAAAGTGACTCCTGTCTTAGTCTGTTTCAGGTTGCTGAAACAGAACCCCACAGGCTGGGGACTTTATAAGGAATGGGAATTCACTATTCACAGCTCTGGGGGAGAGAAGACCACTCTCAATGTGCTGCTGTCTGTGAGGGACTCTAGGTTGCAACATCTTGTGGTGGAAGGCAGAACGGTACAACAGGATGGGGGCGAGAGAGCAAGAGTAACATGGCTGTTTTCAGGGTCGGCAAATCGCTCCTGCGGGGCTGACAGTCAGGGCCCCATGGGGGTGGGATCCTCATGACCTCATCATGTCTCATTAGCCCCACCTCCCAACACCATGGCCTAGGTAAGTAAGTTCCCCACACAGGAATGCTGGGGGACAGATTCAACTCACATCCACTCCTACATCATTAGGTGAATGCCTCTCTTTGCCCCTCACCAGCTTCCTTGCTCTGGAGTCTGTTTCGAAGCTCATCTCACTACCCTCCTTTTCCTCTGATCAAGGGTAGCAAGGTGCATCTTTGTCTATCCCTTGACTTTGTTCGGGTTTGTCTTTATGCTCAAAGTGGATTTCTTGTAGACCACATGTAAGGTTTTTAAAGGTTTACTTATTTAATTGAAAGGCAGCATGTTACAAAGAGATGGGGGGGAGGAGAGAATCTTCCACCCGTGGATTCACTCTCTCAATAGTTACAGCAGGTCAACACAAAGCCAGGAGCCAGGAACTCCATCCGGGTCTCCCACGTGGGTGACAGGGGCCCAAGTATTTGCTCCATTATCTACTGCCTTCCCAGGGTATTAGCACGGAGCTGGAGCAGAGTGGAGGAGCAAGGACTCATTCGTGAAGGTGTATTTCTGAGTGAGGTTCTGCAATAAACACACTCCTGTGACCCCGTTTTCTGATTGACTCCATGGCAGGGAGAGTCAGGATTGGAGAACCCTATTTTTCTGGTGCAGAGCATGGAGGAGGCGCTGGGATATGGGGGCCGCAGATCCAGCAATAGCTTCTTATTGTGACGACCTAATTTCCTAATTGTGTCCAAGGGGGTACTTGCTTCTGTGACTTGCTGTGTGTGTGTGTTTGTGTTGTGGGATGGGTGGGGGTGGTTAAAGATATTAGCAGCCAAGTAAGGAATGTCTTGAGTAGGATATACATTATGATGAGCTCAAACTGGCTGTTCAAATTACCACATGTGGCTGGTGTTGTGGCACAGCAAGAAAAGCCACTGTCTGCCATGTTGGCATCCGATATGGGCACCAGTATGCATGCTGACAGTTTCATGTCGGTGAGTCAGACCTGAGGAACTGGGAACTTACTGAGCAGCATCTGCTGGTTCACTCTCCAAATGTCTGCAACAGCTGAGGCTGGGCCAGACCGGAGTAGGGAGCTGGGAACGTAATCCAGGCCTCCCACCTGGGTTGCTGGAACCCAGTTATTTGAGCTATCCCTCGGTGCCTCCCAGAGTGGGCATCAACAGCTGGAATGGGAAGCAAAGCTAAGACCTGAAGCCAGGAGATGGAACACAGGTTCTCCAAGTGGCATTTTGACTGTCAGACCACTCACCTACCCCATGGCACTGTTTTGAAGCTGTGTGCTAAAAGATGGAGTGTTGTTGGTCAGCCATTCATGTACATCCATTCAGAATGTGCAAAAGAGAGAAAGATCACTGTGCCATGGCAGCCTCAGGTTGCACGGGAAGAGAACCTCCTTGAGGGTTCTCTTCTCCTGATGGTAAGATCCAGAGCCGACCAGCGGCTCATGCTGAGGCAACCCTTAGGCAGAGGCTGGCCGTTTGCCTGGGAGCTGGGTCAGGCAGGTGTCCCGCTGCAGCAGGGGCCTGGATTGCACAGGCCAGCCTGGTCTTCGCAGTGCTCATCTCCAGACTGGATGTGTCTCTTCATCGCCCCGGCCTCTCTCTAAGGTTTCACTCAAGGACACAAATGCACACACCTCTCCTTCTCTTCCAGAAAGCACACTTCTTCCCGTCTTCCCCTTAAAGACTGCTTCCCAAGAAAGGTCACGTCACATCCAACTGAGCACTGGCCTCACGGCACCCCCTGTGTCCTGCATCCCTCAGCTTGGCTGTGCCTGTGGACTCCTGCTCACAGAAGCCCTCTTCCCTCCTGTCTCACTGCCAGGGATCACCCCCTGGGATACGCTGCCTCCTTTCCTTCCTCAACAATAAGTCAGCCTGGTTTCTTTGGAGGGCGGGATGACTCTCAGGACACCTATATTTGTGTCTCAAATTTGCCCCTCCCTGCAAAAGGAGTTTCTCCAAGTCTGGAGGGTTCTTGGAGCACAGGGGTTGACTTCTGACTCGTTAGATAGAGAATCCCTTGAGAATATGCAAAGTCTTGGCCTTCAGAAGGGGGAACTCTCTGACAAGCAAGAAATGGCGTTTCAGTTCAGACCCAATGCAAAAATCCAGGACCCAGAACGTGAGCAGGGGAGGCCCCCAAGGGAAAAACAATGGAAAGGAGGGAAAAGTCCCTCTCCTTTCCTGAGCCCAAGACTTAGGAGGATCTTCTTATGGGATGACAAAGGAAAACAGCACCTTACTGTCCTAGGTCTTGCCACAAAGCACAGGGCCCCTTTGAAAGGAGGGGGCTCCGTCAATAGTGTTGACTGATTGACTGACTGACAGACTGACTGGCTGACCAGCTGACTGGCTGACTAACTGACTAGTTGGCTGACCAGCTGACTGGCTGGCTGACTGACTAGTTGGCTGGCTGGCTGACTGACTAGCTGGAAGAGTGACTGGATAACTTGCTGGCTAGCTGGTTGGTTGACTGAATGACTGGCTTACTGGTTGACCAGCTGGCTGATGACAGACTCTTGGATTGACTGACTCACTCACAGACTGGCTGATTAACTTGCTAACTGACCCACTGCTGTGAAATGAATCAGGCTTCTCGTGGGGAGGCTCTGAGCTGACTGCTAAGTTGCTCACCTGAGCTGGGATGGACTTGCCACTGGGTCAAAGTGCAACCCAAACTTTCTAGAGCCCAGGACTGGGCCCTGAGTAGTGACAGGGGTGTCTCAGGCAGGCTCCAGCTACTGCTTGCTGGGTGAGGCTGTGTCTGGGGAGGATCAGGGGCTGGGATTCCTCACTACCAATGGGTTCTCTGGTTTGCGCTGGCCACCCGGCTGCTCGTTTCCTTAGTCAACCTTCTGGGGCTATTTAGCTGCTCTAAAGCATCCTGTGGCAGCAAGAAAGAACTGGAAACTCCTCCAGGAAGCCATGTTCAGGTCACCTGAGGCCAGCAGAACTGCAGTCAGAGGCATGGGGAAAAGCATGTCTGGCCTTGTACAGCATTTTGGCATGGCCTCTGGCCTGTCCGGGACTGAATTTCTTAGCCAATAGAATGGAAGTCAAATAGATGGAGGGCTGGAGGCCCTAAGGACTGAGCCTGGGGTGGTGAGGTGGAAGACGTAATTGGAATTTTGAAACCCTTGCCATGGGATAGAAGAGCTTTGAAATGAACATGCTTGGAAGAAGAGCAAGAATGCACCATTGGAAATGTCCCTCCTAAGACTGGAGTGTCGTCATCTCATTTTACACTCGGGGAAACTGAGGCTTAGACAGTCAATGGCAGAACTGGGACCACAGTGTGGCCACCTGCAAAGTCTGGACATGCAATCCATTTCTTCTCATCACATGTACCACTTGGGTAAGACAATCCTTTTAGAAAGCAGTGCCCTTATTTTTTTTTTTTTTTTTAAGATTTTATTATTATAGGAAAGCCGGATATACAGAGAGGAGGAGAGACAGAGAGGAAGATCTTCCATCCGATAATTCACTCCCCAAGTGAGCCGCAACGGGCTGATGCGTGGCGATCCGAAGCTGGGAACCAGGAACCTCTTCCAGGTCTCCCACGCGTGTGCAGGGTCCCAAAGCTTTGGGCCGTCCTCGACTGCTTTCCCAGGCCACAAGCAGGGAGCTGGATGGGAAGTGGAGCTGCCGGGATCAGAACCGGCGTCCATATGGGATCCTGGGGCATTCAAGGCGAGGACTTTAGCCGTTAGGCCACGCCGCCGAGCCCAGCAGTGTCCTTATTAACCCCATGCAGCTGTTGCAGTGACCGGCACGGCCGTTGCAGCATGATGTGCACGACTTGTCCAAGCACGTGCATTTGGTGTCATGGAGCACAAGTGGCCTTTTGTCACCTGAACTTGCCATCTCAGCTGGCTCCTTTTGTTAGAGCACAGCGTTCCCATGCCTTTGGAAGCAGAGCATGAGCAGGACTCAGGGACCAAAGCCAGGGAAAACAGCTCTTGAGAGGTGGATTAAAAAAGAATCAGCGGGGATTAGCATTGTCATGAAGGAGCATATTTCCTTATTTAGCATATTTTCTTATTTAGCAAACAGATTGCAGGAGGTGGATCCTGGGTCTCTAGTCTTGTCCATCCATCTGTTTGCACATCGTGCTTCTCTGAGTGTGGACAGGACATCAGCCCCAATGGGATCCAAGGCAGCTTGCTAGAAATGAAAATTTCGTGTCCAGTGGGTCAGACTCTGCTCCTTGGCAAGATACTGGAGTGATTTGTGGGCATGGCTGCAACTGAGAAATGGTACCCAAGAGCACCAACACAGGTCACTCAGAATGGGCCGTGAACAGAGGAAGGAGACAGTTTACTGTGCTTACCTCGTAATGAGGTATACAGCCACTGAGAGTGTTCGCTGCGATAATGGGGTGTTTTTTAAAATTATTTGATTTATTTGAAAGACAGAGTTGCACAGAGAGACAGAGAGAGAGGGAGGGACACACACACACACACACACACACACACATTCCATCTGTTGCTGGTTGATTCCCCAAATGACACAATGGCTGGGGCTGGGCCAGGTAAAAGCCAGGAGCCTGAATCCAGGAACTAAGAGCCAGGAGCTTCATCTGGTCTTCCATGTGGTCCAGGAGCGCAGGCATGGGGGCCATCTCCTGCTGTTTTCCCAGGCTCATAAACAGGAAGCTGGATGGGAAGTGGGGCAGCCAGGACTGAAATCAGAGCCCATTTAGGATGCTGGTGCTGCAGGTGGAAGCTTGACCTGTTAGACCACAATATCAGCTTCTTGACTTTTTTAATTAACACATTTTTGTTGGAAAATTTCTGAATTTACAGAATTGTATAGGCTTCCCACATACCTCCCTCTTATTCTAACACATGCATGCATTTTCCCATTGCTTTTAAATGTTTATTCAAGCTCTGGGATCTTGGGGGTATGGAATTACTGCCTAGGGACATCCGTGGATAAGTCCATTATATGTGTAGGTAAGGAATGAATCCTGAAGGACACCCAACGACAGGGCTTCTGTACTTGCAGGTAAGCAAGGGGACTGAGATCTGGTGGTTTGAAGGGGAGAGACCTAAAGATCTGTATGGGTCAGACTGATGCACCATGGCCTTGTTAGCATGAAACATGGCTGCCTACCACATGGCAGCACACATACAAGCTATGGCTGGGGGCCTGTCTGGCAGAGCTGGATCCCAGTAACTGATAGTAAGTGTCAGATCAGTGGATGGGTCACATTAGACTGGGCCATGACACCAACCAGCATGCAAGAGAACCAGGCCCAAGGTTGGATTCTGTGGGGGATATGAGTGCCCAACTCTATGGAATGACAAGTCCTGCTGGTTAGCTTGAGAGTTGGGATGGTGATAGGCTGAGTTAGGTGTGACCATGGAACTCACCAATGCTTACCAGTACTGGGGTTGGGAACAAGTAGAGCAAGTCCAGGTTGCAGCACCCGCATGAGCACCCTAAAACACAGTGTGGGGTGGGCCGGGCTGCACCAGTTCATGCAAAGACCAGGACGGATGGAGCAGGCCATGTCTGGTAAGGGCCAAGCACCTGCTGGCATGTGTGAGATCTGGGTCTGGAAGTGGCCCAAGTGGGGGAGCCTGGGAAATCTCAGTGAGTCATAGTCCCACTGATGAGCACGTGGTCCAGGCTTGGGTGTTGGGCAGGGTAGCTCATCCATTGGCAAGTGTGTGAGTTGGTTTTGGGAGGGGGCGGACCAGCTGGGGTAGAGCAAACCACAGCCCATTGGCAAGTGCAGAAACTAGGATGGAGTGCAAGTCATGAAGGGCTAGGCTGCCACACCTGCTGGTTTGCATGAGCCAGGGAAGAGAGTAAACTGAGCAGGGCCAGATTCCAGCACCTACCAGCAAGAGTTGGGACTGGGGTCCGGCTGGGCCAGGCCAGGCTGCAGTGTCTGAAGGCAAAGGCCAAGACAAGGGAGGGGCTATGCCAAACTGAGTCAGAGCAACCATTGGCATGAGCAATATCTGTGACTGGGATCAGTGTGGTTGGGAGCTAAGGGGATGCTCTGGCTGAGTTGTGGGTCCCAATGGTGAGCACAAGGATTGGAGTGGGGGCTGTGGTCTGGTCTGGACACGGATATAGTCTGCCTTGGCACGGGTGTGGACTGAGTCTGGGGCATGCAAGACTGGGCTAGACTCCAGCACCCACTGGAGCTCATGAGAACCAGGATGGGTATAGGGTGGGTTGGGCCAGGTCTCTGTCCCTGCTGAGCCATGCATGAGCTATGTCAAGATATGGACCCAGCTTGGCTGGGCTGTAGTACCCAACAGTAAAAGCCAGAATGGGCGAGGGCTGGTCAGTAAAGGCCTCTGTTCCAGCTAGGACAGGAGGTGAACTAAGTAGGGCTGGCCCATGGACCCACTGGTGTGTGTGAGATCTGGCATTAGGAAAGGTTCTGATGGAGGAGCTTGGCAACTCCTCTGTCAAGACATAGTTCCTGCAGGTGAGCACAAGAATCATGATAGGGAGCAGCCCAGACAAGACCAGGTAATGGTACCCACCGGCAGACATTTGGCTCAGGTCAGGGGCAAGCCAGGCTGGACCACTTCATATTACCTGCTGGCAAATCCAAGAGCCAGAATGGTGTATGGGTTATGCCAAGTCAGCCTGCAATACCAGCCAGTCCACATTAGGGCTAGGACTAGGGACTGGCTGGGATGGTTAGGCTGTGGTCCTCACCAGTGAGAGCTAGAACTAGGGGGGGGCTGGGCCGGGCCAGGCTACAGCACTGATTGGCAAATGCCAAGGTGAGGCGGGCCATACCAGACTGGGCGGCAGCACACGTGAGACCCAGGGAGAGTGGGCCAACCTGTTAGGAGGGCTGCATGGAGCTCCCCTGCTGGGCCACTATTTCCACTAGAGAGCTGGGATTGGGGGCAGACCAGGCCAGGCAGGGCTACAACAGCTGTTGGCCTGTATGTAAGCTGGATTGGAGACAGTCCAGGCTGGGTGAACTGTACCTACTGGTACATGCATAAGCCAGAGGGGTGAGGATCGGTTGGGCTTTGCTGCAGCATCAACTAGCAGATGCTGGCACAGGGGGAAAACTCTGTTGAGTTAAACTGCAGTACCACCTGGAGAGTGCATGATCCGGGAGTGGGAGTGGGCCCAGTAGCAAAACAGTGGGCACCTCCTTCTTGGGTTGCCGCTCCAACTGGTGAGCATAAGAACCAGGACTGTGTCAGACATGGCTAGGCAAAGAATGGCACCCTCCAGTACTTGTGTGGGCTGGAAAGTGGGGCTGATTGGGTTGAACCAGGCTTCAATGCCCATTGACATGCAGGAGAGTTGAATGAGATGTGGGACAGACAGAACTAGTCAGCTGTAGGTACTGACAAGCATGGGAATCATGGAAAGAGGTAAGCCTGGTGGGGGTTATTGTGGGTCACTCTGACTAGGCTTCAGCTCCCACTGATTTTCATGGAGGCTGAGTGTGTGGTGGGCAGGATCAGGCTGGACTGCAACACCCATTAGTTTGCGTAGAAGACAGCGTAGAGACAACTGACCTAGCAATTGCAACTAACAGTGTGTGCATAGGTCGATTGGGGTGCCAGACTGTGCCAGACCCTGTATTGGCATGCTCACACAAGAATCAAATCTGGGATCACTTCAGATGAAGTTTTTTGGGAAATACCCCAACTGAACCACTGAACTCAGAACTCCAACCACTGAGGAAATTGCAGGTTCCATAGTCTGACCATGGTGTGCATGTGTCAGAGCAGGCCTCCTAGGTGGCTTAGATGGAGCAGTAGTCAGCATATCCAGGTGCACATGGAGGATATAGCAATATGCTGGAGCCTGCAGAGGATGCCTGGTACCACAACAGGGGATGGAGGACAGAACAAATCGATCAACTACCCCAGCCGAGCTGGCAGTAAATACCTGGGCAAACAGAGACTCTGAGGCGGACTATGTAAGTCAGTGAGGTCTGGAGAAATTTCGTTGTGATTGGAGTTCCAAGATCAGCAGCAATGCAGAACTGCTGAACTTTCAAAACCATTTAAGCAGGACCCTCAGAACATGCCCCACATCAGGGACCCTGGAATGGTTGGGAGACTGGGTGTGGCTCCACCCTTATCTTCCCCTCCCAACAGATACAGGAAGGACAAAAAAAGAATACCAAAACAATGGTATCACCCACTTTCCTGTAACCCTTGAACCTTTATACCCTAATAAAATATGTAAAAATTATCAAAAATAAAATGTATACAATTGAAAAAATATTTACTTGAAAGATGGAAAGACAGAGAGATTTTCTGTCCTCTGCTTTACTACTCAGATGCCCAACATAGCCAAGTCTGAGCCAGGCTAAAGCCAAGGTCTGGAGCGCCATCCAATTCTCTTATGTGGGTGACAGGGACCCGAATACTCAAGCATCATCTGCCGCCTCCCAGGGAATACACTAGTAGGAACACTGGTTTGAAAGTGGAGGCAGGACTAAATCCAGGCACTCCAATTTGGGATCTGAATGTCTGAAGCAGTGGCTTAGCTTGCTGTGCTGCAGCCCGCTTCCCCTATTGTTAATACTGATGTTACTGTGGTACATTTGTCACAACTGATGGGTCAGGGTCAATTGTTATTAAGGTCCAAAGTTTGCACTAAGATTTAGCCTTTGTATTGCACAGATCCACAGGCTTCAATACACATAACCTCCATCACCACATCATTTCACTACCTTAACAGTCTCCAGGGCTTTGTCTATTCATCCTTCCATCTTCCCACGTCCTAGAACCATGGATCTTGCCCTCTGCTCCACCAATGTGCAGCATGTGACTTTCTTGGAATTATGGGAGTACACACATGGCCTTTACAGCTTTTCTCCTTTTATGACCTTACCGCTCCACCATGGTGTTTTTTTTTTTTTTAAGGTTTATTATTACAGGAAAGCCAGATATACAGAGAGGAGGAGAGACAGAGAGGAAGATCTTCCATCCAATGTTGCACTCCCCAAGTGAGCCGCAACGGGCCGGTACACGCCAATCCGAAGCCTGGAACCAGGAACCTCTTCCGGGTCTCCCACGCGTGTGCAGGGTCCCAAAGCCTTGGGCTGTCCTCTACTGCTTTCCCAGGCCACAAGCAGGGAGCTGGATGGGAAGTGGAGCTGCCGGGATCAGAACCAGAGCCCATATGGGATCCAGGGGCATTCAAGGCGAGGACCTTAGCCTCTAGGCCACGCCGCCGGGCCCTCCACCACGGTGTTTTGTGACTTGGTGGCTCCTTTCCGTTTGCTGGGGAACAGCATCCCATTGTATGAATGCTGACCCATTCACTTGTCAAAGAGAGCCTCGGTTGCTTCCCATCTGGAGGCAATTGTGAGCAAACTTAGTGTGCAGGTTTTGGTATGACTGAGGTTTTCAACTCAATTGAGCAAATACTTAGGAGTTCAGTTGCTGAATTGTAAGGCAAGACTGCATTTAGTTTTGCAAGAAGCTGTTCAACTGTCTTCCAAAGTAGCTGGACCGTTCGGAGTTTCCACCAGCCATTCACGAGGGTTCCTGTGGCTCTGCAGCCTCGCCACCATGTGGTGTTATTAATGTTTTGGATTCTGTCTGTTCCAATACACATGTAGTGGCTGTCACTTGTAACTACGCCTCTTTAAGAGTGTCTGGCACCGTATGTTGGAGCTCTGTCTTCAGACCAGAGAGGGTATACCTAAGAAGCCGTTGAACTTGACTGGACAATAAGATGCTGGACTCTATGTTTGGTATATGCTTGCAATGGGGGAATCTCAACTGAACTTGAACTGTGGTTATGCAACAAGGTGGAGGAATCCACCATGGTGGGAGGGTTTGGGGAGGGGTGGGGGGAATCCAAGTACCTATGAAACTGTGTCACATAATACAATGTAATTAGTAAATTAAAAATAATAAATAAATCAAAAAAAAAGAGTGTCTGGCACCAAGCATCTTTTCAGGTGTTCATGCATATATGCCATCTCTAATGTTTTTTGTAGAATGGTTCAGATCTGATATCTACTTTTAAGCTGAATTGGTTGTATTCATATTGTTAAGTTTCAGGAGTTCTTTGTATATTTTGAACACAAGTTCTTTATCAGAATCTATCTTACAAACATGTTCTCTTTGCTTTTTATTTTATTTTATTTTTAACTTTTTATTGGAAAGTCAGACATAGAGAGAGGAGGAGAGACAGAGAGAAAGATTCTCCGTCCAATGACTCACTCCCCAAGTGAGCGCAACAGCCAGTGCTATGCCGATCCAAAGCCAGGATCCCGGAGGTTCTTCCAGGTCTCCCACATGGGTACAGAGTCCCAAGGCTTTGGGCCGTCCTCGACTGCTCCCCCAAGGCCACAAGCAGGGAGCCAGAAGGGAAGCAGAGCCGCCGGGATTAGAACTGGTGACCATAAGGAATCCCGGTGGTTCAAGGCTAGGACTTTAGCTGCTAGGCCACGCTGCCGGGCCCCTCTCTTTGCTTTTTTTTAAAAAAAATATTTTCTAACTTGAAAGAGGCGAGAGAAAGAATCTTCCATCTGCTGTTCATTCTCCAAAGGACTGCAATGGAAAAGGCTGGGTTGATCCGAAGCCGGGAGCCAGGAGCCAGGAGCTTCCTTTGGGTCTCCCATGTGGGTGCAGGGACCCAAGGATTTGGATCATACTCCGTTGTTTTCCTTGGCCATTAGCAAGGAGCTGGATCAGAAATGGATCTGTTGCAACACAAGTTGGCATCTACGTGGGGTGCCTGTGTCACAAAGGATTAGCCTGATATGCCACCAAACTGGCTCCCAGACATGTTCTGTTAATCTGTGACTTGTGTCTGCCACACAGTCATTTGTAATTTTATTAAACTTCAACTTAACAGTTACTTTGCCAATTCCTTCTTTAGTATCATATTGGCAACTGGAAATCAGCCATGTTGGAAGTATTTGTACTACAGACATAGGCAATCTCTTTAAATCAGACATTCTCTCTCCCCTGCAAGAAGTGGTTGGTAAACATTGGCCGGCACAATGAGCAGTGCCCCTTGCTAAGCCCACTGCACTAACTGAGCTGGGCTGGCCACTATTCTGCTCATGATTTTTTTCAATGTACGACAGTGTTTTGCTGTGTCCATAAAGAAGATAATGTCCATAAATAAGATAAAAAATCTTGCTTTTTATACTTCCCCTACTCACAAAGAGAAAATTCTAATTTTATGTGAGTAGAATTTCCCAAATAATACAAATCAGTTTTTCTCATGTTTCTCAATCATTCCTGTGCTTTTTGTATATAAATTACTTTAGTGTTAATCCTTAGATAAAATTGATTAAGGTTAAAAAAATCTAATGGAATTATTATTTTAGGAGTAAAAAGTCTAGATATAAAATCAATCATTGAATATGAGTGAATAAATAAAGCAAATTTTATAAAGTAGATAATGTTATTACTTTAAAAAGACTTATTGATTTGAAAGAGTTACAGAGAAAGATCTTCCATCTTCTGTTCACTTCACCAGTGATGTAACAGCTGAGACTGGGCCAGGTGGAAGCTAAGAGCTTGGAACTCTATCCAGATCTTCCACATGAGTGGCAAGGCCCCAAGAACTTAAGTCATCTTCCTTATGCCTTCCCTGGATGCATTAGCAGGTAATTGGATCAGAAGTAGATCAGCTGGAACACAAGTTAACATCCAGATGGGATGCAGGTGTTGCAGGCAGCAACTTTACTCACTTTGCCACAACACTAGCCCCAAGAAAATAAACTCCTAGAAACTCAGAAGACTGACTTTGTGAAAATATCTCAAATCATCCCCAAGTATCAATAAAACGTACAGTTAGTGCACTTTTCAGAACCGAATGAATGCAAAGAATTAAATGAAATTGCTTAGAAATGCTTAGAAAAATGTTTATCATATGAATACATTTATATTGAAATAATGAGTCAAACTCAAGAAAATGACAGATGTCTGCCATCACATCTGGGATTATTATGTTTTAACCAATGGATTAGGACAATACAAATAAATAGGGATATGATTTAATGAAAAAAGTGGGTTCGGGCCTTGGGGCTGGGGCACCTGCAGCTCCCTGCAGTGTGGCGGCGGTGGGGGGGTGCCCCTGCCGGGCCGGACCCAATGCTGGGGACTCAAGCCAAAGCCACTGTTGGAAGGCCATGAACGAGTCCTTAGCTTTGGGTGGCCAGTGCACCAATTGGTGCCAGGCTTTGCCTGCTGGCCTCCCGGCAGCAAACTCTGAGGATTTTAAGATATGTAGTTGCTGCCTGGGGACACCCATGACTAAGGCTAGTTTTAGTGTAAGTGAGAGATGAATTCTGGGTGATTCCCAGTGACAGGGTCATGAAACCTTCTCTTATGCGTGGGACCGAGACCTGATGGTTTGGAGGGACGTATCCATAAGATAATTTGGGTCAGACTGATTCACCAACCCAATTAGGAATACAGAGATGGGCTGTTAGCATAGAGCATCACTGACGGCCACACACCAGTCCACACCAAAGGTATGGATGGGGGCCTGTTTGGCAGTTTTAGGTACCATTACCCAACTGGGTGGTGGAATGGTGGAGTGGTCACATTTGGCAGGGTCAAGACACTATCCAGCACGCAGGAGAACTTGGTCTGGGGGTAGACTCTGTGTGGTTGTGCGGGCCCAACCCTGTGGAAATACAAGGCCCGCTGCTCAGCTTGCAAACTGGGGTTGCGATGGACTAAGCTAGGTGTGACCATGGCACGTGCCATCACTCACGGGTAAAGGAACCCACAACAGTCTGGGTAGGTCAAGATAGCAGCACCCGAATATGCATCCTAAAACAGGATGTGGGGTGGGCCGTGCTGCAACTGGACGGGGGAGGACTGGGCAGGGCCGAGCAAACTTTAACTCACAAGAAACAACAGAAATCAGGCTGGAGCACAGGTCATGCCAAGTAGGCCCTCTCACCTACTGATCTGTGTGAGCCAGGGACGCTAAGCCACAGTGTCTAAGGCAGAGGCCAGGACAGGTGAGGGGCTCTGCCAAGCTGAGTCAGAGCAACCACTGGCCTGCATATGATCTACGGTTGGGAATAGGCCTGGTTGGGGAGCTAAGGAGACACACTAGCTGGGTTGAGGTTCCCACCAAGGAATGTGTGGGCTGGAATGGGGGCTGCGTTCTGATCAGGAAACAGTTGTAGTCTCCCTTGGAACAAGTGTGGACTGGGACTGGACATACCAGGCCGGGTCAGACTCCAACACCTTTTGGTGTTCTGGAGGACCAGGATAGATGTGGGATGGACTAGGCTAGGTCTCAACCCCTACTAAGCCATGTGAGAGCTGTATGTGGGTATGGACAAGCCATGACTGGGCTGAAACATCCAACAGCAAGAACCAGAATGGGTTGAAGCCAGTCAGGAAAAGCCACTGTTTCTGCTAGGACAGGAGGTGAACTGAGTAGGGCTGGCTCATGGTCCCCTTGGTATGTGCAAAAGCTGGCATTGGGAGAGGTTCTGATGGAGAAGCCTGAGCAACCCCTCTGGCAGGACACAGACCTGGCAGGTAAGTGCAAGAAGCATGATAGGAAACAGCCCAAAACAGGCTATGGAAATTATCCCACTGGCATACATTTGGCATGGGTTGGGGGCAGACCAGGCTGAATCAGTTCACATTACCCGCTGGCGAATTCGAACACCAGAATAGAGTGTGGGTCGGGCCAGGTTCGGTAGCGACACATACCAGTGCACATTAAGAAATGCCAAGGTGAGATGAGCCATGCCAGATGTGGTTGCAGCGTCCAAACAGCACATGTGAAAACGGGGCGGGGGGGGGGGAGGGAAGGGAGGAGGCAAAGCTGACAGGGGAATGTGGGCTCCCCTGCTGGACAACCACTGCCTTTGGAAAGCATGAGCTTTGATGGGAGCAAATCAGACTAAGCAGGGCTACAACACCTGTGGGCCTTATGTGAGCTAGACAAGGGAAGGGCCAGGGTGGGCTGACTGTTCTGACTGGTACAAGCAACAATTAGAGTGGGTGAGGGATGGTTGGGCTTAGCTGCAGCATCAGCTGGCAGAGGCTGGCACTGGGAGCCAATTCTGTCAAGTTAAATCACAGAACCATCTGGAGAGTGCATAATCTGGGAGTGGGAGTGGCCTAGTAGGGAGATAGTGGGCACCTCCCTCGGGGTTACCACTCTCACTGGAGAGCACAAAAACCAGGACAGGGGCAGGGGTGGCTAGACAGAAAGGCACCTGCCAGTATGTGTGTGGGCTGGATAGTAGGTTGGTTGGATTGAACTAGGCTTCAGTGCCCATTGACATGTATGAGAGCTAAATGGGATGTGGGACAGACTGAACAACCCTGCGGTACCTACTGGCAAACATGGGAATCAGGGTAGGGAGCAGAACTGGTGGGGGTTATGGGGAGTCGCCCCAACCAGGCTGTAGCTCCCACTGGTTTGCGTGAGGACCGACTATGAAGTGGGTAGGATGAAGCTGGACTACAACACCCATTGGTTCACTTGGAAGATAGGGCTGGAAACAGAACTGACCCAGCAATAGCAATGACCAGCATGTGCATGAGTTGATTCAGGCAACAGACGGTGTCAGACCCTGTACTGGAAAACTCCGCAAGAATCAGGTTTGGAATCATCTCACATGAAGTTTCTTTGGAGATCCCTCCAAATGAACTGCTAATCTCAGAACCCCAACTATGAAGAGACTGTCAGCAAGTGGACTCTGAATAGGTTTCATTGCGATTGGAACGGCAAGATTGGCAGCAATTCAGACCTGTTGAACTATTAAAACTGCTTGAGCAGGACCCTCAGAGCACGCCTCACTTTGGGGAATTGGGAAGGGTGGGAGGCTGGTTGGGGCTTTTCCCTTTGTTTCTCCCCTGACCCCAGATATAGGGGAAAAATGATGATATTAGTGTGGAAACAATGGTATTACCCACTTTCACCCTGTAGCCCTTGACCCTTTGTACCCTAATCAACTAAGTAAGATTATTAAAAAAAAAAAAAAGTAACGTTTCATTTATTGACACTATGATCTTCTTTGTAAAACTCCTGAGATAATTACTGTTATAAACTAGTGAGAGAATTTGAGAAGATTGTAGATGCAACAGGAATACACAAAAGTCAAAGGCACCCGTCCCACTAATAACCACTTTAGAAAGCGTAAGGGGGAAATGATGTCATTTGCAGTAAGAACAAAACGCACAGAATGCCTGAGGGGAATTCTTAAAGAAAAAAAAAAAGAAAAGAAAAAAGGGAAACAAGTGAAAATGTTTTTGAGGAAAAATTATAAAACTTTAGTGAAAAATGTTCATGATGATCTAAACAATTGGAGAGGAATACCATGTCATTTTCAGAATTAGCCGAAACTAAATATTCTCAAGTATTTGTAAGTCAATGCAGTCCCGATACAAATTGCAGTGGGAGTTTTCACGGAACTTTGCAAACTGTTTCTAAAATTCCTATGACAGACTGAAGTTTTAAAAATAACTAAACCATTGCCAAAGAAGAAAGACTTCCATATTTTCTTTAGTATAAGAGAAGATTCCTCAGCTCCACATGGACCCAGGAACCAAGTCAGCACCCAGGAGCCATCCGACTGTTAGAGAAAAACACAGGAAGACTCTCCAAGACCTAGGCATTGGTGAAGACTTTTCAGAAAAGTCACCCAAAGCACAAGCGGTTAAGGCCAAAATAAACAAATGGAGCTAAATCAAACTAAGACACTTCTGCAGAGCAGAGGAAAATAAACAACAAAGCAAAGAGACAACCAGCAGAACGGGAGAAAATCTTTGCACATCGGGAACTGATATTCAGGATTTACAAAAAATGCCTAATATTCAACAACAGCACAACAAACAAGCCTGTTAAGAAATGGGCAAAGGAAATAAGCAGGCATTTTTCTTTTTTTTTTTTTTAAGGTTTATTATTATTGGAAAGCCAGATATACAGAGAGGAGGAGAGACAGAGAGGAAGATCTTCCGTCTGATGATTCACTCCCCAAGTGAGCCGCAACGGGCCGGTGCTGTTCCGATCCGAAGCCGGGAACCAGGAACCTCTTCCGGGTCTCCCATGTGGGTGCAGGGTCCCAAAGCTTTGGGCTGTCCTCGACTGCTTTCCCAGGCCACAAGCAGGGAGCTGGATGGGAAGTGGAGCTGCCGGGATTAGAACCGGTGCCCATATGGGATCCTGGGGCATTCAAGGCGAGGACTTTAGCCTCTAGGCCACACCGCCGGGCCCCGCAGGCATTTTTCAAAAGAGCAAATTCAGTGGCCAATAAACATATGAAAAAATGCTTAGGCTCCCTCACTATTAGAGAAATGCAAATAAAAACCGCATTGAAGTAACACCTACTCCAGTGAGAATGGCCTACATTCAGAAAGCTACTAACAGCACCTGCTGGTGTGGATGTGGGGGAAAAAATACGCTACTCTGCTGCTGGGGGGAACGTAGACTAGTTAGTGGGAATACAGCCACTCTGGAAGTCAATACAGAGAGTGCTCAGACAACTGAATATTAATCTACTATATAACCCCGCTACCCTACTCCTGGGAATACATCCTAATGAAGTGAAATCTGCTTATGAGAAAGCGACCTACAAACCTTATATTGATTGCAGCACAATCCACAGTAATGAAGACAAAACAACCCAGATGTCCATTGAAAGAGGATTGGATTTAAAAAAAAAAAGCTGTGGTACATGTACTCCATGGAATACTACATCTCCATTAAAAAGAATGAAATTCTGCCTTTTACAACAAAATAGTACCAACTGGAGACCATTATGCTCAGTGAAATAAGCCAATCCCAAAGATGTTTGTCCTTTGGGGTAAATACCACATGGCCCTTTCTGATATACAGCAACCTTTATGCGAAATACAAGCAATAATTATATAGCTGAAAAGTATGTATGCATATTTTCATCGATGAACTGTATAATGGAGACTAGCACACTGGGAAGTGAAGATATGTTGCAGTAGGCATTTCTACTCCCAAACAGACGAAGGACTGCCAACGAAACTGTTAAATATACCTTGACAATATGATGGTAGGTTTTCTATCATTGCTTATACCTCCAATGCCATGTTACACTGAAATAGGAGAATATTCAACTTGTAACTGTTACTAAAGGACTATACCACTGTGACAATAAGCAGGGAAATGGTGGGAAGAATAAATGGGGAAGGAGCAAGCGGAGAAGAAGGGGGTCCCCTATACCTACAAAACTGTATCATGTAAAATAGTGATAATAATCATTTTAAAAAGTTAAAAGTAGAGAAGTTTCTATACATTGCAGCAGTTGGGCAGTTGTGAGGACAAAGGTGGGAGCATGGAATATAGCAATGCAAAGCCCAGGACAGGCTAGCGTGTCGGCGGGAACCTCTGCACCGGAGGAAGCAGGAAACTCGGACGGAGGAGCAGGCGCTCAGCCCAGCAGCTGAGACACACGTGTCCCACAAGGCAGCACCTGGGCTTGACGCCTGCATCCAGCTCCTGCGTCCAGCTGATGCTCATGCAAACCCTTGATGGAAGCAGTGATGGCTTGCGTAGTTGGGTTCTTGCCAGCCATGAGGGAGTCCTGGATTGAGTTCCCAGCAGTTGGCTTCAGCCCAGCCCAGCCCAGCCCTACCTATCATGGGCATTTAGGGAAAGAGCCATTTCTCTCTCTCTCTCTCTCTCTCTCTCTCTCTCTCTCTCTCTCTCTTTCTCTCTCTCTCTCTGTCTTTCTCTCCCCCACACTCGCTCGCTCTCTCTCACACACACATGCACACACAAACAACAAACACACTGTTTAAATATTAAAGATTGTACTATTCCATTAAAGATACTGAAAGCATTGACTTTCCTACGAACAAACAAAATTAAAGTTTGGCCTCAGCAATAAACACCATGTAAATTAAAATCCTAAGTTTAAAACCTAAGAATTTAGAGCCAATACCTTCACCATCTCAGAGTTATATAAAAATTTAAAGGTTTATGCAATACAAGGCATCATACATGAAATAGGCAGATAAATGACATGTTCACAGAAGGTATCTGAGAGGTATATGCACTGTGAAAGAGTGTTGTCTTTCCCAATCCCCTGCCTTCTGGAAGCAACTAATACAGGAGCCCACAGACTCCACCAGAGTAGAGCAGGGGAGGACCAGGATGGAGCTAGGAGGAACAGGCCCAGGTCAGCACAGGTACCAGCAAGCCATTCATCAAAGACTTCCTAACAGTCATAAAGTGCCTGAGCTGACAGCCAGGGACAGCAAGTGGAAACAGCAGTACTCAGCGGGTGTTTGCTGTAGCACTACGAGGGGTCCTGCTTGGCACATCTGTTGAGGGATGCTTGTGGGGGAAGACTAGGAAAGTAAGACATGTGCATTCCACTCCCACCTGAGCATTAAACTCCTCAAGGACACATACTTTGCTCTGTTCGTGTTTGACTGTAGCTCAGTGGCCAGGCTGCTACAAGTGCCACTGCTTCCTCCATCCCCCCACCCCTCCAGAACTCACTTCCAGAAGCTTCTTGGCTTCCCTGAGAGTGACTCCATTAGCTCCCGCCTATGGGAGTTCCTCTTATTGGCTTTCCACCTGCACCCTGGGACTTGTCCTCCCCTGTCTCCGTGTCTGTCTTCCTGTTCCAGCCACAGCCCAGGAGATCCTGGCATGCAAATGGTCAAGATACTTAGCAGGCAGGCTAAGAAAGTTCTGAGCCCAGGGCCGAGGTGGGATGACAGAGATTACAAAGCCCTGCAGTGGCTCGGGCCATGACCTGGATAATTGAGGACTTCTAGTCACCCACACTGGAATGCTCTGAGTGACCGCCCAGCTCCTGTGGTGAGAGAGCCAGCTCCAGGCTGGGGTATTGCCGGACTTCCTGACTCTGTGCAGGGCCCCACTTGGCAGAAGCTTCTCCTCCTCTCCTCCGGGCCCGTCTGCATTGCCGGCAGGTCCCCAGGCTGCTGCAGGTTAGGAATCCTTGCACCCTGGCGGGAAGCAGGGAGCCATCAGGGCCCAGGGTGCCAGGCTGGCCCACGCAGCTGCTCAAGTGGGCAAGCCCTGGGGAGCAGGAGCTGAGCCAGGCCAAAGAGGTCAGTTACCGGGGAGGGGGCTGCACAAAGCTGCTGGACAGAGAGAGGTGGGAGCAGGTGGGCTCTGCCATGATCCCGAGGGGCCGGAGGAGGGTGGACAGGCTAGACATTTGTCACAGGGCCTCCCCACAGCTGCCAGGCTCCAACCTTGTGAACTGCAGTGGTTCTGAAGGAGCCAGACCATGGGAAAGTAGGCTACTGCAGAGAACATTCCTGAAACTTGGTGCATACACAGGGCAGGGCTGTGGCAGGGGTGTGGCGGGGTGATTAGAAGCTATGCTGCCCTCCACTGAGTGAACCTTGTCTGGATTTCTCTTTAACTCAGATCACAAGAAAACATTCCCTTGTGGGAAAAGACGTCGTCAACATCCGTTCCTGTAACCTCGGGGAGGTATTTCAGGACCCATGGAAAGGAATCCAGACCTAGGTTAGAGCGGTTCCCAGCCAGCCTTAAAGAGAGCTCTCCTTGCTTCCTCCTGGCCTGGCTCTTTCTCTGGTGGTCTTCTAGCTCCACTCCTCTGGAAGGTAGGCTATCCCTCTGCTGAGGACAAGGGTCTTCGAAAAGTGCAGGGATGTGGGAGATGAACCCACCTGCCATCCACCAAAGGATGGACTCAGAACCAGGAAGGAAGCAGAAAGTGTTTATTTCCCACCGTGACTGCTGGTGGAAGCGCGCCGTTAGCCCTCCCGAACACAGGTCTTACCTCTGGGTTTTTCTTGGGTGAGAAAGTTGGGAGAAACAACCTGACCCCAGATGGCAGAGCCCAAGGCGGGGTGGGGTCATAGAGGAGTGGGTGCCTGAGCAGCTGGGAGAAGCAGGGTGTGTGTGTGTGTGTGTGTGTGTGTGTGTGTGTGTTGGGGGGGTGGTTGACTGGGACAAGGGCACACAGGGAGGGGGCCTTGGGGCGGCAGCAAAGTCCCCGAGGGTGCTTTTGACAGCTGTTGGTTCACACTGATACCAGGAACTGGTGCCGACAGGGTGATCCTGTGGTTACTGATCCTAGACACGGGTGGGGCATTGGTTACATAAAAAAGCAAAGTAGGAGAGCTGTGCAGACAGCTCAGCTGTTCATCTCTTGTGGGGTTTCCTACCCCCAGCTCCCTCCTCCTTCCAAGCCCCCTCCGCAGGAGTGGCTGCACGAACCACAGCTGCACGAACACTAAGCTCTAAGTCCTTAAAAAACAAACAAACAAACAACAGCCTTGAGTGCATTTACCAGGGCGATGCCTGCAGTGAAAGAGGTTGCATGTGGGTTTCAAGACCTGCTTGTGCCAACAGCAGCCATGAGTGCAGAGTTTTCCACTGTCCTGGGTGTTGCTACAGGTCCAGGGTCCAAGACAGGCCTTGGCGTGAAGCAGGGCACGCTAGGTAGCTGGGAAATGAAAAGCAAGTCATGTCTACCAGGAGGAGTGGGGGCTCGGGGAGGAGAGAGAGCCCAGGGAAAATAGGTGGAAAGGGGCCGAGAGGACAGCGGCGCAGGGGAAGCGATGGGAAGAGACCGAGCAGCAGGGAGAGAAGGGAGAGCTGGGGTGACGGGGTATGCAGGGAGAGGCAGATCCCGGGGTGGAAGTCGAAGAAGCAGGCTTCTTCCCAGGCAAAACATGGGGAGTATGTGGCAGTCTACACAGCTGGGGAGGGTGGCAGGGCCGTATGGCATCCGGGAGGGGCAGCAGGCACCTCTGACTACAGTAGGATGTGCTTTGTGCTGTCACGGATGTCGGGAAGGTTGACACAGGAGAAGGGGCAGGGGAGTGGGGAGAGCCATAAACACTCCCCAGGAGGTATCACGGAGGGCATCTCAGAAGAGGTGCCTCCCACTCTCAGGTCCAAGGCGAAAGTGTCAAAGCTATTTTGGGTGCAAAATGACGCTCCAGACACCGTTCCTGTGTTCCCTCCCTCATGAAGGAAGGATTGCAAACTGTCAAGGGTAGAGACTGAAGGACTTGGCTGGTGTCAGTGTCCCTGAGTAAGCCACATGGGACTCTGTCCACGGGATACACTCAAGAAATGAGACAGATGGGGGTGGCCCAGCTCCAGCTGGGATTGTGCCAGTCGGGGCATGGGCTGTCCTGCCTGCTGCAAAGGTGAAGGGACAAGGCTGCTTGGAAAGCAAGTCGGCTTTGATGAGACGAAAGTGGAGAACGCTCTGGGCAGAGCGAATGAAACACAGACAGCAAAGCTGGTGGACACAAAGCGCCTGAGTGTGAGCAGCCGAACTGGTCACACATGTCAAAGGTGAAACAACGTGCTCTCCCTCGCAAGCCAGAATCTGGGTTTGCGTCTGTAAGCCAAAGCCCTGCGGAGGTGTGGACACAGACCCCATGGCCAAACAGGAGCTGCTGCCACTGTGCCACTGGGCACCTCCTGGCTGCCACCAGCACAGGGTCATCTGTTTATCATTTTGTTCTGTTTTTTTTTTTAAAAGTTTGTTTGTTTGAAAGACACAAATGACACAGAAAGAGGAGAGAGATTTTCCACCTGCTGATTCACTCTGTAAGTAGCTACAATAGCTAGGGCTGGACCAGACCAAAGGCAAGAGCCTGGAACTCCATCTGGGTCACCCACAAGGGGGGCAGGGTCTTGAAAACTTAGACCATCTTCTGCCGCTTTCCCAGGGAGCTGGACTTGAAGAACAAGGACTTGTGCTCCCATGTGGGATGCTGGCTCTGCAATCAGTAGCCTAACGCACTGTGCCACGGCGCCTGCCTTTGTGAATCCTGACAAGAAACCCCCACGTGATAGACAGCTGAGTCCTGGGTGGGGCTGCTGCTCCCTCTAGATGTCTGTGATTGCTTCATGCATCCCTTTGTCTTACAAATAAGCATCAACCACCCAGTATATGTGGATGGTGTGCTGTCAGCTGAGGCTGTAATGAAAAATGATGTGAAGGAGTCTCCTACTGCCAGGCTAGTGGAAGGGATATAAGCCTTAACCACAAACATAGGAAGGAAAAAAAAAAAAAAAACAGAGTGACTCTCCGTAGGTAATCAGGGAAGGCTTTCTGGAGGAAGTGTCTCTTGAGTTGCAGGTTCAGGAGCTCACAGGTTAGAGGCTTGGGGGTGTGAGAGCAGGCTGCCTGAGAGCACAACCCGTCACGGGTGGCCCAGCTAGGGGGGTATCTGAGCCCACCCAACCCAGTTTCCACTCAAAAGATGTTATCTGCAGCACCTCTGGACATGACTCTGGCATGGATGAAGTGGCAGTGGGGTGACAGTGCACCTACCTGCTGGGCAGGGAGCACAGAATATTCATGGCTCTCACCGTGTCCCAGGACAACCAAAGGGCTCATAATTCTTCTTGCTTTTGTTTTCATCCTGATAAAACATGATTTAAAAATCTGTGATGGGCCTGGCGGCGTGGCCTAGAGGCTAAAGTCCTCGCCTTGAAAGCCCCGGGATCCCATATGGGCACCGGTTCTAATCCCGGCAGCTCCACTTCCCATCCAGCTCCCTGCTTGTGGCCTGGGAAAGCAGTTGAGGACGGCCCAATGCATTGGGACCCTGCACCCACATGGGAGACCCGGAAGAGGTTCCAGGTTCCAGGTTCCCGGCTTCGGATCGGCGCGCATTGGCCCGTTGTGGCTCACTTGGGGAGTGAATCATCGGACGGAAGATCTTCCTCTCTGTCTCTCCTCCTCTGTGTATATCTGGCTGTAATAAAATGAATAAATCTTTAAAAAAAAAATCTGTGATGGGAGAATGGCACTGTCGCATAGCATCACAGGCATCCAGTATGGGCGAGAGTTTGAGTTCTGGCTGCTTTACCTCTAATCGACCTCCCAGCTAATGTGCCTAAGAAAGCAGCAGAAAATGGCCCAATTGCTCGGGCCCCTTCACCTATGTGGGAGAAGCTCTGGCTTTGGCCTGGTCTAGGACCCAGGAACCAGTCCTGCTGTGGATCCCATGATCTGTTCCTGTGGGGAACACAGTGACTCCTTTCTCCCTGTGCCTGCTCCAGAGGTGTGGGGAGAGCTGGGCTGCTCCTGGTCACCTACTTTTTTTAAGGTTTATTTATTTTTATTGCAAAATCAGATATACAGAGAGGAAAGACAGAGAGAAAGATGCTCTGTCCATTGATTCACTCCCCAAGTAGCTGCAACTGCCAGAGCTGAGCTGATCTGAAGCCAGGAACCCGGAGGTTCTTCCAGGTCTCCCACACGGGTACAGGGTCCCAAGGCTTGGGCCCTCCTCGACTGCTTTCCCAGGCCACCAGCAGGAAGCTGGATTGGAAGCAGGGCCACCGGGATATGAACCAGTGCCCATGTGGGATCCCGGCGCATTCAAGGTGAGGACTTTAACTGCTAGACTACCGTGCCAAGCCCCCCCGGTCACCTTTAACCACCAGGCTGTCAGCCTATTGGCTGGGTCCAGACACCCCCTCGCCTCCCAGAAGCCTACACTCATTGGCACAGCAGTAGGCATAGCCCTCTGAGCACGATCTTGTAGGAGCTCCCGCTTCTTGCCATCCTTGCCAGAGAAGGCTACTGCGTCTGTGCTGTGCCTGGCGAGGGGTCTGGGGCCAGACAGGGTGGCTGGGCTGTGTCCTTGTATATGTCCCCTGTTGGTGTCTTTATACTGCACTTGGGTCATCTTGTTACTGATCGAGAACATTCCAGGATGTAGTCGGGACATAAGCCCCAACTCCTTAGCCCAGCATGTCCTGCTGCTTGACATCTGCCCCCACAGACTATCTCCCCTCAGGCTTTCCCATCATTCCTGAATTCCACTAACACTTAAAAGTTTTTGTTCCTGGGAGTCACCTGGCAGGGGTCGGTGTCTCCCTGTGTGTCTGAACACCTGCCATGGATCAACTCTGATCACAAAGTTGAGGCAGGCAAAATCATCAGCAAACCGAACCTCATCTAAGGTTGCACAGCTAAGTGGTTCCAGAGTGAGGAGGGCTTTGGAACAAGAATGAGGTGGCGCCAGGAAGGACTAGAGTGAATGGTAAATGTACCATGTGATGATTTTGTGTGACATCTCAGAGGCAGACAAGCTCCTTGTGGGAGGAGAAATGATCATAGAAAGCCTCCTGGAGAAGAAGACTCACTAGAGATTGGTGATAGTGAGGCTTGGGCAGTCCTGCCCTACGTGCCACATCCAGGGAGATAATAAACCATTTGGCAGGGCCAGGATGTTTCAGCAGCTTGGTTCCCAGGTGTCTGTGGCTGCCCTCCTGGGACGTCAGCTTGCACTTGGTAAACCCAGCAAGTGCTGGAAACAGGTTTGTGGGATGTTTCATTTTGTGGGCGCCTACTTTGGGTCAGACATTGCTCTGGGCGCCGGCGCCATTGGAGAGGCATGCTGCTCTCAGGTGTCTCTGGGGTGGAAGGATCAGCCCTCACTCACTGCCCTGTGCATGACTGCACAGCAGTGGGACTGGGGTGCCGGGAGGGGATGGGCTGCAAGGGCAGTGGTTCTGGTTCTGAGGCTCCCAAGGGTGGCAGGCTTGGGATATGCAGTGGGGTGTTATCCATGAGGCTACTTCAGCAACTTTGCAGGAAAATGGAATCAGAAATTTCTTTAGATGCAGAAACTTTTGCAATCCATGCATTTTTTTTTCATCATCTCCTTTTTTCCCCTGAACCCTTTGAAGACTTCTCTGTGCATGGATCACAAAATACTTTTTAGTACCCAAATAGCTCATCTTCCAGTTCCACGTCCTTGTGTGGGTATGTGTATGTGCCTGTGTGTACGTGTGTGAATAATTTGATTTCAAGTATAAGCTGGTGGGAAGGGAGCTACAGCTGGGGAGGTCAGGCATTCACTCAGCAAACCCTGAACGTCTACTGTGTGCCCAACCAGGGTACCTGAGGAGGGGCAGGCATGGTGCCCATGCGCAAGGAGTTCTCAGTTTACTGGCAAGATGCGGTTGCCAGAATTTGTAATGAGCATCTGTTAAGCGTCAGGTCCTGTGCTGAACCCTGTGGGAGATACATCTTCAATGGTCCACTCAAGAGATGGACTCTGACTCAGGAAGTTCAGCAGACATGGAACTTTAGGATTGGTTTCACAATATAAGGTTTCTAATGAGCAGGTGCATGCGAGCCGTTACAGCAAGGTGTCCCAGCAGGCAGGGCCTTCTTGTGGCTCCTTCCTCAGTAGCTGAGTACTATGGTGTATAAGATCTTCCTGGAAGTCACATAAACTACAAAGTGACCTTTCTCCTTCCAGCCCAATTTCCTCTTGTGAGCTGGCTGGCTACTCAATACCCTCAGATTCGCCTGGAGAGTTTTGCTACACCTGCGAGTCAGCTCACAGTAATTTTCCATTTTGTGTTGAAAATGGACCCCAGATTGCTTCTGACAAGCTCTGGGAGTGATCGCAGTTAGCTGGTGAGGCTGGCTCTAGCAGCGTCCTGTTTTGCCATGAGCAAACAGAGTCCCCCTTCAGCAACTTACTCCGGGGACACAGGGTGCCTGAGGTGAGACCCAGCTGAGCGCAGGTCTGGCTGGGAGCTCGGGAGTTTGCACCTGGCCTTGCGCCTTCTCGTTCTGTGTTCAGCCACTCCTTTACTGAGGGTTTCTTGTCATCTTGAAGTTGGCACCAGACATGGGTCAGCCCAGGACATCTGCTAAATGCCTGCCCAGAAACAGGAGGGAAATCTGGGCTGGGGGCAGGGGATGTGAGGAGGAGGAGGGAAGAGGCTGGTGAGGGCGGGTCCTGGGAGCACACCTGCATCCAGGCGCTGGCGGGATGTGGCTACCGGAGCAAGGGAGGACCACTCCACACTACACCATGACCTTGGCCTTGTAAAGTTGCAGGGTGAGTTCTAGAAGGAGAATGTGGTCTGTGTGTTCTGGGACCTGACGGGTGGGACCCCGCTACCCAGGCAACCCCAAGGTGAGAGAAAGGGGAGCAGGCGGGGAGGATGCCCAAGGGCGCACTCAGGGGCACAGCTGGAACCGAGTGAACAGTAGGCAGTGAGGAGGAGGGAGGCCCCTGCTGCCTAGAAGTTCAGCTTTTGGAGAAAAAGGAAAGCAGAGCGAGGCCACAGGAGGCCAGTGAGGGCACGTCTTTGCTTTGGCTTGGTTCAGTTTGGTTTTGTACCAGCGAGACAGAAGAGAACTGGCAAGAAGCCATACAGAGCGCAGGGTTTGGGGGGAGGGCTGTCCCTAGTACCCCACCCCATGCCCAGCCATAGATGAGCAGACTTCTTCTGTAGCTCCCAGGGGTCCCCCCAGTGCCAGGGAAAGCCAGTGGTGGGGAGAGCAGTGATTAGGCCTGGGGGCTTGACGGAAGTGGCCAGTGAAGAATAAAAGTAGCTGTCCGTGTCCTGAGAAGACATTCTAGCACTGACCTCTCACTCTTCTGCACCTGTCACACAGGTGTCCAAGCCACCAACATCCACAGATCCCACACTGATTCTCAGAGGCAGGTGAACACCCTCTAGCACCGAGGGACCTGGCCAGGAGTGGGGAAGCCACACATGGCCCCATCTCATTGTATGATCGCTTGATTTTAGAGACACAGAGAGAAAGAGAGAGAGAGCTCCTCCTGCTGCTGGCAACAGCAAGGACTGGGCCAGGTTAGAGCCGGAAGGCTGGGACTCAGTTCAGGTGTCGCAGGTGGGTGGCAAGGGCCCAAGTACTGGAGCACAGCTGCAGGAAGCTGGATTGGCGGTGGAGTAGCTGGGACCGAAACAGGCGCTTCCCTGTGGAATGAGGGTGTCCCAAGCCCCAACCTGACCCCTGCACACAATGCTCGCCCCCTCTTGTTTGTTTTGTTATATGTTTTTTGGTGACTGTTTTATTATGTGTATACAATGTATATTATCCACCTGGGAGGCTCACATTTCCATTTCTTTAAGGTTTTGTTCCTCCAAAGTTCTATTCATATATGGTAGTTGTGGATGCTTTTGTTGAGTGCATTTCTCACCAAGGAACCTTTGGGTTTGGGGAGTCTAGCTTCATGTTTCTAACAAAGAAATAGAGACATATAGGAACCAGCTTGGGTTACACAGCTGCCAAGTGGCTATAGCTTTCTAGCCACGTGCCTGGTGTTTTGCTCTTCCCCAAGGGAAGAAATATAGGAGTCCCCAGGGGACTCAGAGGGAAGCACTCGCTGGGGGAGGCAGGGGGGACTCGGGAGGCAGCCTTTCCAGAGTGGCACTCTCACGGACTGCCGAGGCACCCCAGCCTGGGCACAGCAGGGAGAGGGCAGGGACAAAGCATCAGAGCATGTCGCATCCGAGCAGGTGCTATGCCGCCTGGCTCCCATCACTGCCCCCCTGCTCATGCTGAGTCAGGGGCTGGGAGAACCAGGGGACTGGTGCCAAGGACCAACTGAGGCGGAAAGGAGGGATGGAGGGAAGGTCCTGGGTGGAGGGTGGCTCCGGCTAGACCACCCTCCATGTCTCTCCTGTACGTCACCCATGCCGTGAGCAGTGCAGGAAGTAACTGTTTATGAACGTAGGGATGGAAAAGTCCCCAAGGGTCTTGGCACGGTGGAGTGGGAGTCGGGGAATCTTGGAGCAGGCCTAGGCAGGAATGTGGGAGGCGGCCAGAGAGGCCCTTAAAGCCAGCCAGTCCTGGTTGCAGCCTCTTCTCTGGCTGGAGGACATACAGAAGGTCTCGCAGGTGAGGGGTTCAGTTCCGGGGTGGCGGGGGGAGCTGGAAAAGTAGACCCCTGACCCATCCAGTGCAGGCACCAGGTCTGGCCCTCCCTCCCTCACAGACTGAATAAAGGGCTGGGGTGTGTCTTAACACAAAGGGCTCAAGACCTCTGGTCTCGCTGGGCCAGGAGACCTGGTGTGCAGGCCCTGGCAGGTCAGGGAACTGTCCCTCACATAACCTGGTGTCCTCATGGCCTCCGGCTCGTGGACTTCCATCCGTCTGTCTGTTTCCACTCATTACCACAGCCGCTACTCCCGTGGAAATGATCTGTGGTCGGCACATCCCTTTCTGTGGTCACTTGGGTAAAAAATAGCGCCGGCCACATCCTTCCCCTGGGCCCGCCTGGGGCTCCTTGGGCAGTGCCCGCATAGGGCTGCCACCTCCTGCGGGCCAGGCGTGTTTTTCCCTCTCTGACTCCTTTGCAGGGGCCCCTGCTGCTCCTTCACCGTGACAGCTGCACGCCCAGGTGTCCTACGCTGAAGCTGGGACATTGGTGTTATTCGGCTACAGGGGCAGGGTGGGGCATCAAATCAGGAAATGGATGATGTCTCAAAGATAGTTCATTGCTTGGAGTTCCTGGGACAAGAGGGCTGGTGTGCAGGTCATGGGCTCATAGGCACGGACCAGGGTTGGCCAGGAGGCAAGAGCAAAGGCTGACCCAGGGCCTCGGTGGTGAGCCTCTGTGATTCCTGAAGGAAAACAGGGCAGGGCAGATCAGGCAGACAGTCTGGGCAGATGGCTGGTTCCGGTCCTGTGTGATTCAGGGCAGGGGAAGTGCTGGCTTGGTATGTTAGATGAGAGAGGTAGCTGGTTGATTCGCACATGAAAGGCCCACTCTCTGGGTGCATAGGTGAGTAGGAATTGGCCAGCCTTTGAGGGGCCATCTCTCCCTGGCAGCAGGACCCCAGCTTGCCAAAGCATCACAAAATACAGAGGTAGAGAATAGGTTCATGGTACAGAGGCAGCCAGTCAATAACTTATTCATTCAATGAATCACTGATCTAAGGGGCAGACACTCAACCAGCAGGTGTATCTGAAGGTCCTGGGACTAGTTTAAAGAGACTGGACAAAACCTGGCACCATGGAGGTGCCCATTGAGGGGTCAGGAGGACACGGGGAAAGAAGGGTGTGGAAGGGTAGAGCCTAGAGCTGTTTGAAGCTCTCAGAGCACAGGGCAGGAGTGGACAGAACGCTCAAGAATGTTCTTGGAGCTGGAAAAGCCACTGGACAGCATCCAGTCCAGTAGGCTGCGTGTGACTTCTGTGTCACTGGATACAGTGATGGATAAATACTAATGAGGCCAGTTTCGTTTTTCATACCAGTGCACACATATTGGGTCTACTTTTTCTTTATTTTTCTTTTTCAAACATTTATTTATTTATTCATTTATTTAGAAGGTAGAGTCACACAGAGAGAGGGAGAAATCTTCCATCTGTTAATTCACTCCCCAAATGGCTACAGTGCCTGGAGATGGGTCAAGCCAAAGCCAGAAGCCAGGAGCCAGGAGCCAGGAGCCAGAAACCTCATCTGACTCTTCAGCACATGGTACAGGGACTCAAACCCTTGAGCCAATTTCTGTTGCTTTCCCAGGTGTACCAGCAGGGAGCTGGATTGGAAGCAGAGCAACCGGGACTCAAAACAGTAGCCATATGGAATGCCAGGGCCTCAAGCAGCGGCTTCACTCATTACCGCACCACGGGGGAGCCAAGGTGCCTGAGGCCCACAAAGCCACATGGAGCCTGAAAGCCCTGGCCTTTCCTGGCGCTGCATTTTACTCCCTGAGCCTCTCGGCCTCCCCTACTCTGCCACACACCCTAACCCCGTACAGCTGGGGGTACTTCTCCCAGGGTGGGAATGAGGGGGTTGAATCTGCCCAGCTCCTGCCCCCAAAGCACTTGCAGGGACACCTCGAGAGCAGACGAAGCAGTTGGTGGTGGCACCTGAGACAGCAATGCCTGCTGCCTCCACGCCCCCTGGCTGCTCTCTTTGGCCAGGATCCTGTTCTTGCCATGAACTGTGACCTCCACTGATGGCTAGCTAGGTTCCAGCAGTCTCTGCCACCAACCCACACCTCCAGATCTCTCCTGGGTGCCCCGCCTACTTCTCTGGGTCCTTCCAGCCCTTCTCTGCTGCTGGGCAGCTGGCGGCTCTCATCTCCTCCAGCTCTGGTGGGGACAGTGTCCCTGGAATGCCCCTTGTGCCTGTAGACTCCCATCAGGTCACCTTCTGGAAGTTGCGTTAGATACAATACTTCCCAGGAGATTCATTTGATATATTTGAAAGGCAGAATGACAGAGAGGAGGGGGAGAGACAAAGAGGAAGATCTCTCATCACTGTTGCATTCTACAAATGTGGGTAATGGCTGGGCTGGTCCAGGTGGAAACCAGTAGCCTGGAACTCCATCCAGGTTCCCGCTGTGGGTGCAGGGGCCCAAGCACTTGCACCATCTTTGGTTCTTTCCCAGATGCATTAGTAAGGAACTGGATGGGAAGCGGAGTGACTGGGACTTGAACTGGTGCCCCTATGTGAGGTATTGGTGTCATAGATGGAAGCCTAACATGTTGCACCACAATGTAGGCCCTGCTGAGTAACTTTAAAAAGAAAAGAAGTTTGAGGCCAGTGCAGTGGCCCAGCAAACTAATCCTCTGCCCGTAAGCACCGGCACCCCATACAGGTGCTGGTTCTAATCCCGGCTGCTCTACTTCCCATCTAGCTTTCTGCTTGGGGCTTGGGAAAGCAGTCTAAGATGGCTCAAGTCTTTGGGTCCCTGTATCCATGTGGGAGACCGGGAAGAGGCTCCTGGCTCCCAGCTTCGTATCAGCTCAACTCTGGTGGTTGCAGCATTGGGGGAGTGAACCAGCCAATGTAAGATCTCTATATCTCTCCTCTCCTCTGTAAAATGTCTGCCTTTCAAATAAAAATTAATTTTTTAAAAAAGTGAGATTTATTTCAAGTGGCCTCATCTGGTGGCAGCAGATGGCTTGGGGTATCACGTGGCATGGGAAAGGACATGTCTGTGTGTGTCTGTAGACTCCGCAGCATCTCACAGAGGAGCCCGGACTATAACCCACTGCACACGGCCCGCTCCCTTGAGATAGACACATGAACCCCTGGGGGACACTCCAACCCTACCCAGCACCTGTTGATTGCTCAACGTGAGGGACAGCAGAGGGACGGGCAGACCTGGTGGTAGCCAGGCAGGTGCTGAGTGGGAACTGAAAAGTCCACTAGGACTGAGCGGGGGGTGGAGGTGTCATGGACTGTGTTTCTTTTCCAGCACCCCCGAGATGAAGGACCTCCTCACGCTGACTTGGTTCCTGGCTTGTAGTAAGTGCTGGCCCCGTGACTGCTGCATGGCCTTCCACCCTGTCGCACTAAAATGGCGGGAGCGGAGACAGCATTTGACCTCTGGCTCCTCACTCACTGTGAAGCACAGACAGCAGCCGGAGCCTTAGTTTGTCAGAGCCTGCACCACTCTTCTGTTCCAGAGAGACGAGGCCATGGACAGGGAGGACTGGGATGGGGTTCCTGGAGATGGGTGTCAGCAGGCTCAGGTTGCAGGTCCCATGGGCATAAGGCAGGCAATGTGTGGGCAGCAGACTGCAAACCAGGTAAGGCCAGAGCGTTACAAAGAGATGAAAGTGAAAACCAAGACCCCTCTCAGTCTCTGTTTTCTGGGCCATTCTCTGTCCAGGTCTGGCTGAGCCTTCACATCCCACGTGGGGGCCACCTGTAGCCTGTGAGGTAGCCAGAGCTGACGTTTGCCCCTTTTCCTTCAGTCTTGGAACGCAGGACTCCACCGCTGCCAGCTGTGTACTCCGTGCTGGCTTTCCAGGTCTCTGGAGCCCTGGGGAGGAGTTGATAGGAGAGCCGGGGACTTGCTGGGAATCCCCAAACAGGGCACTTCCTCACCTGCCAATTCTGTGTCCTAATTTGCAAGATGAAGTTCCTGGCTACAGTGACTTTGGGGCTGGGTAAGGAAGATTGATTTATCTGAAAGACAAAGTAAAACAGAGAGAGAGAGAGAGAGAGAGAGAGATCTTTCATTTGCTCTTTTACTCCCCACAATGATTAATTACAATGGCCAGGGCTGGGCCAGACCTAAGCCAGGAGCCTGGTCCCTCATCCTAGGTGTCCCATGCAGGTGGCAGGGGCCCAGTTACTTGGCAGCTATCTGCTGTTTTCTCAGGACGTTAGCAGGAAACAGAATTGGAAACCGAGCGACTGCGCCACAACACCCATCACTAAGGATCCCATCCTGATTTAAGGCTCTATGTCTTTTGAGTAAGAGTCTGTGCCCATAGAATCCAGAAGCCCGTAGGAGCAAGGGGTCATGCCAGGAGAGACAGGAAGCCCCTGTGTGCCAGCTCCTGAAGAGGCCAAACGAGTTACTCCAAATACTTCCCAGGCACTTACGATGTGTCTGCCACTGAGCTCAGCATTCACACACTGTGTCTGATTTGGACCCTTGCAATGCTCTCAGAGGCAGGCGCCATTGTAGGTCCCAGCTTCCAAATGAGGCCATTGAGGCTTGGCAACAGGAAATATCCTATTCAACATCACACTTCAAATTAGAGGTGCAGCCAGGATTTGAATCCTGGTCTGCTCACTTACCAGGTCCCAACACAGCCCCTTCTGCCATCTTGCCTACCCTCGCAGTTGGTCCTTGTTCCCCCTTCTGAGTCCCAGGGCGGGAAAAAAAGAAAGGTGGCACTGGGCAGGGTTCCCCAGGGTCATCTGAGCCCATTGACTTTCTTTCAGGTGTGCCTGCTGTGCCAGGGAGCTTGCTAGACCTGAAGTCCATGATCGAGAAGGTGACCGGGAAGAATGCCCTGACCAAGTATGGCTTCTACGGCTGCTACTGTGGCTGGGGCGGCCGAGGGACCCCTTTAGATGGCACCGATTGGTAAGCTAATTGTAGACCTACCTCTGGGGCTCTGGGCTGTGGAATCACTTGATTCCACAACAAATCTGAAAGAGGAGTGTAAGGGCACCATTTTATACTTAAATCCAAGACTTGGAAGAGGTCAGCTTCTGCTGCTTTCCCAGACATATTAATAGGAGTTGGGTTGAAAGTGGAGCAGCCAGGACTTGGACCAGTACCCGTATGTGATGTCTGTAATGCAGAATGCCACAAGGCCATTAACCTCCAGCTTAAAGTCTTAAGGCAATCACCAAGATTCATTGGGGGATGGCCTGATGGGGTGCTATGGTTCTGCTCTACCCTGCTGCAGCTGGGGAAGCTCCATGGGCTCGATGTCCACTGTGCAGAGGGCTCATTCTTGTTCTGCTGCCACTGCCGACTGGGGACTCATCTGAGCTGCTGGCTGCAGCCTCCTTTCTGCTTGCTTGAGCCTGCCCAGGGCTCTTGGAAGGTCTCATAGTAGTGTGGATGTTCTTGGCGCTCAAGAGCCAGTGTCCCACGCCCACAAGACGGGATACGGAGTCTTCACGTGCAGCCTTGGTTTTGTGATGTCACGTCATTCTCATGGTGGGGGCAGACACAGTGGCTTGAAGAAAGCTCTTCCTTCTCTTGAAGGGAAGTGCCAACGTTCTAGAACAAAGGGAAAGTGGGAGACCTTGTTCTTTCGAAAACACAAGCTTCTGGGTCAACCCTTCTGATTCTGCTAGGCACGTGTGACGACAGCGGACAGTGGAGCAAATGGAAGGCAGATGGCTGGGCCCAGAGTCTTGTCGTTGGAGTGAGAGTTTATAAATAAGCCGAGGTGCAGGGTAGGGAAGGGAGAGCGGGAATGAGCCATGTGGAAGTGGAATACAGTTGGAAACACTGGTGTGAACTCCTGTTTAGCTTAACATAAATGCAGATGGCTACATAGGGAAATATGTATATGTGGGTCCTTCCAGAAGGTTTTGACAAAATAGTAAAAAGACAAGTTTATTTAAATTTTTAAGAAAAAATCGGTGCATAGGTTTTCGTAATATGCAGTTTCCATGAACATCTGAAGAGCCTGCATGGGTTCAGCTGTGCACAGACATGAGTTGCATAAACCTATTGCTCTATGCTCTGTCGGTGGAAAGGGCCCCACCTAAGTGACATCTCAGCAGCCACAGGCACACTCGGGGCCTGGATCGAGTAGCACTGTCCTTCAGGGGAGGAACCAAAGGTGCCTGAAGAAATAGTCAATTCTCAGACTCAGGTAGCAAAATCACAGAGGAGAAAATAGCTGCTTGTCTCACCAATCAGAAGGAAGAATGCCCAGAAGACACAGTGAGGCAGAATCCCGCTTTGCACAGGGGTCTCGTGGGGTACAGGAGCCAAGTGAACGGGTTCCCAGGAGCTGACACCAAAACAACCCGAACAAAAGAATAGCATCACTCTTAGTTTTAGCGCAGGGAAAATGACCAGACAAATCCCATCGTGGGGGGCAGCTGTCAGAGACCTTGACCAGGATCCCTGCACACCGTCAATGTCATTGGAAACAGGGCGAGAGTGAGAAATTGTCACAACTCGAGGGGATCTAAGGAGATGAGGTGGCTAAAGTGTCATGTGGCACCACAGAGGAAGCAAAAAGAGAACACTGGATAAACAGTAAGAAAATCTAAGTACCTATGGATTTTTACAATGAATGAAAGAATACTGATCAACTATTAGTTAATTGGCTAATAATCAGTTGTTTGTGTATTAATATATAAAAATTGGTTCATGAATTATAATAAAAGAATCAAATCATTGTTAGATGTCAATAGCGAGGGAATCAGGATATTT
This sequence comes from Ochotona princeps, assembly GCF_030435755.1. Taxonomy (NCBI): domain Eukaryota; kingdom Metazoa; phylum Chordata; class Mammalia; order Lagomorpha; family Ochotonidae; genus Ochotona; species Ochotona princeps. The sequence continues at coordinate 12,965,710 of NC_080833.1, forward strand.
TCCCTGTATCATCTATAAATGAAACATTTTTGGACATAACCTGTCTAGCAGAAGTTTGTTTTTTTTTCCCAGATGGTGGTTTAATGTGCATCACATGTTGATTTCGGGATGGAATTTCCTTCCATTTTATGTCTCTGCCATCTAGTCTGGGTGCAGAGTCTTTGCCTAGATTGTCTCCATTCAGCTAGGAGATAGGGAAAGACAGAACTTGTTCCATGAGAGACATGGACTCACTGGCCAGAACCTAGCCCTGTTGCTGCACCAGCTGCAAGGCAGGCTGGGAAACCATCCTGATCCCAGCAGGAAAGAGTGGTCTGGGAGCTGCCGGCCAGTGGGGGTCCCACTGAAAGAGCAAGGGAAATCTCAGTCATATTACCAGGTTCATCTTCTGCCACACCTTGGCCACTGATGGGTCTTGGCTACAAGGCCATATCTGAAGTTTTGCTCCTATTAGGGATGTCAATCTATGAAATAATCAGAGAGAGACAGAAATTTTCCAAATAATGTTATTTGGGAATAGTAGTACATGGCAATAGGAACACATAGCGTCACAGTAAACTCTGCAGGTGTCCAAGGAAGTTGAACAAAACAGATGTTTTCATTGGCCAAAAAAAAAAAAAGTGATGGGAATTGTTGCTTGGATACCGAGCTATTGGTCATGAAGACTAGAGTCAGAAATCAGATTAGCTCTTGGTGAGCCCTGGTGGCTATGCACCTGTTCTGGGAAGAGCATCTTTCCTGAATAGTTAGAGCTTTAGGAATATGGCAGATTTGTCATAGAAATCTGCACACACTCCATGCAAGGTGCACAAAGCACAGGTGTGTGCTGTTTCCTGCAAGACTTCGAAAGGGCCTTGGCAAAGCTCTTAGGCAACCAGGCGCCAACCCTTCCCTTTGCCCTTTCCAGTTCTGGTTAGTCTGAGCCTGACAAGAAGGATCTCACCTGGGTATCAGAAGCTTTCACATTCCCCTGCTTTGATCATGATCTTTCTCAGGAAGGATCACTGATCAATTGTGACCAGGTTGCAAGTGTCCCTCAGTGCTGTCCTGGTTGGTTGGGGTCACATCAGGGGGCTAGAGATTGATGGATGAAATTGATGTCAAGAACATCAAGGAAACCTGGGAGAGGCTCCCAGCCTAGTCCCTCCAGGCTCTCTGGCTCAGCCTGACCCTGTCTGTTTTGTAGGCTTTGGCCCTTTTCCCCAAACCCTGGGCACAGGTTGCATTGTTAGGAGTTAATCACAGGGATTTCACAGCTAACACACATAGTTTTTAAAGGAAATAATGGCCCTCTCCTCCCCACAGACACAAGAGAAGGAAAAAAACAAAAAGCCTGAAGCACGTGTCCCACCCACTTTCCTCCACCCTAATCAGAGGCCCCTATGGGCAGGCATCCCTCCCAACTAAGTAAACAATATTAAAAATAAAAGATTTTTAAAAAGTGATACAATTATACCATAACCTCAGCTTTTGCCTGATGATTTTGAGCCATGAATCTAAGTAACCAACTGAACAAATAAAATAACCAAGAGGAACTAGGTGAGTTCCTCGCACAGGTTAGCTATGTTTTTCTTAAGTTTTATTTAGTTGAAAGGTAAAATGACAGAAAGGGATTGAGAGAGAGAGAGATCTTCCATCTGCTGGTTTACTCCACAAATGATTGCAAGGGACAGGGCTGGGCCAAAGCTAGGATTCTGGGACTCTATCTGGGTTCCCATATGGATGATGGAAGCCCTAGTCTTTGGGCAATCTTCTGCTGTTTTCCTGGGTACATTAGCTGGGAGCTGAATTGGGAGCAGAGCAGCTGGGACTTGACCCACTGTTCTGATATGGGACACCAGCCTGATTACAACCTGTTATACCACAAAACCAGCCCCTGTTGCAGACTCAGGGCATGCTGTCCACTCTTACACAGTTGAGTCTTAGTTTCCCCAGAGGGACTTGTCCACGTACCATACACATTTTCTTATTTAATTCATGGATCATCTAGACCAATCATTTAATATCCCACGACTGAGCTGAGAGAGGATTATTGAAAAGGATCATTACCATAATTCTAAACCAAGAGTAAGCAGTACAGATGTTGCCAAAATTACACATACAGAATCTCATGGGTTAAGTGCTCCACTGTGGCTTTTGATTGTGAAATTCTGATAATGACATTATCCTGCCATGTAAGAAAGGTAGGGATAGGTAAGGAAACTTCTGAAGAAATTTATGGTTTATTTTGATATGGAGTCAGGTTCTGTTGTCTACGCTTCATCCTGGCTTGGAGTTCAGTTGTGTCTGGCACCGCACCACACTGTTGTTGTAACCAATGCATCATGGATGAGGTGTCTTTCTGGAAATTTACATGATTTTGTTCAGTTCCAGCTTATTGTTTTAAGAATGGAGCTGTTCCTATTCTTAGTTGGAGTGTTGTAGTCACATACTAGAGAAAACTAGAAGAATTTAGAGTTCAGTCTCATCTACAGGTAAATAATGAAAAATGCAAAAACAAGTAACAGAGCTACAATCTAATTGCAAGTGTGGTATGGTAGTGTGGTTTTAAAAATTGTTTTGTTTATTTGAAAGACAGAATGATACACAGAGATCTTCCATTTTCTGGCCACAATGGCTGGGGATAAGCCAGACCTAAGCTCAAAGCCTGAAACTCTATCTGGGTCTCCAATGTGAGTGTCAAGGGCCACTGCTTTCTCAAGCATGTTAGTAAGGAGCTGGATTGGAAGTGTAGCAGCCAGGATTCATTGGCTGCTCTGATATGGGATGCTAGTAGTGTAGGCAGCATCTTAAGCCACTGCACCACAACGCTGGTCCCAGCTGTAAGGCTATTATTGTGTTTTGTTTTAATGGGGTTTTTTTAGACATATGTGTATATATATTTTCCTGAAGTCATACTGATTTTTACCAAGCATAAACAAAGATAAATAAATTTGGTTTGAAAATGACTGTAGTTTGATCAGATCTGATTTGGTTCTTTACATATGTACAGTAAGAAAAGTGATTTACCATAATAATGATTTCAGATATAGGATGTTCCCCAGGCTAGAAAGCCAAAACAAGGCAAGCTTCATAAGTGACCTGAAGCAGCCGATCTCCTGAGGTGCCTGGACCTGCCAGGAGGTGACAGTTTTTTATTCCTTTCCTGGAATCCAGAACTTTCATGAGTATCTTAAAATAGAACCTCCTGGTTCTAGCCAATGTTTCAATTGTCTCCTGCTATAAAGAAAGCAGGAGCTGACTGAACCCATGAAAACAACCACTGTGCCACTAGAAAGCAAACCAGAAATATGCGTGCAGATATAGGCATATTAACATATATTGATTTTTGGAGTAATCAAATAGGAAGACAAGTACTTTACAAAAATGCCATTAACTATGGATAGTTGGAGAAAGGTTTCTCTGAATGTAGAAAATAAGAATGTTTAGGAATCAATTGTGTTTTCAATAAAAGACGTAAAATTCAATTTATCCGTCCATTCAGTCTCACATAATTCATTCTTGTTCTGTTTGATCTCTGTTTACATGTTTACAAACTCACTGGTTTCTTTAGCACTCGGGAATTTTTGTTTGGCCCATTGATCTTATAGGTTTCAGTTTCCTGTGTTCAAGGGAACTTCGCAGTCTCTTTTCCATGACTTAGAATAGCCATGGAATTTTTTTTTTAGAAGTTTGATTTGTTTGTTTAAGAGAGAGAAAGAGAATCCTGCATCCATTGATTCACTGCCCCAATGGCCACAACAGCCAGAGCTGGGCCTACCTGAACTATAGTTCTAGGTGCTTCTTCCAGGTCTCCCATGTGGGTGGCAAGGGGATTAAGCACTTGGACCACTCCCTGCTGCTTTTCCAGGCTGTCAGTACGGACCTGGAATGAAAGTGGAGCAGCCAAAACAGGAACTGGCACTCAGAGAAGACGACAATGTTGCAGATGGCAGCTTATTTACAACACCACACGCTGCACTCCCCCCCCACACACAGTCCCCCATGGTAAAAATTTTCGAAAGGTTTAGTAAAGAAAATTTAGCATCACTTCATTATTTCACAATGCCTCATGCACTCCAACACAGCCAGCAAGCCTAGCTAGTTTACCACCTCCACAAGGTGAAAGAACTTTCCTTTGAGTTTTTCTTAGAAGGGGTCCGGCTGAAAAACATATCAAAGTGAATTCCGAGTCAAAAAGACTTAATTTAGAACTTAGATTCATGAGGAAGCCTGCTAGCAGAGGTTCAAGGTTATGACACACTTGGTAAAGGTAGGATCACCATAATAACAGCCACTCACTCCACCAGCGTGATCTTTAAACGATTAAAGCTAAAAGCAAAGCAAAGCAAAAGCCACATTAGCTCTTCTAACTTCCAGTTTGACCAAGCTTTCAAAAATCCTAATACAGACAATGGGAAATATTGATGTTGTCCTGATAAACTGCCATATTTTCGCTTTCTTATTCAAGTTTCCAAACGATAAAGAAAACTCACCAGTGACAGAACTACTTCTCCTTAAATGGAAGCTCACTTGGGGAACTCAGAAGTCAAACCCACTGAAAAAGGGTTTGGATGAACTGGGAACAGCAAGGGTATCAGGATCCTGAATGACTAACGTTAGAGACAAACACGAAAGCCAGGACCCAGGTCAGGGGCATGCGTAGCAGAGGCACAAGCCATCACCTGCCATCTTTCCAGGGGACTGAGCAGGAAATTGGACGGAGAGTGGAGGAACCAGGGCTCTCACTGCTGTTCTGGTATAGGTAGCAGACGGTGGCTTTACCCAATGCCACACAATGCTGGTCCCTGGATTTATAATCCAATGACCTTTCTATCAAATCCTGAGAAGTGAGTGTGTTTGACAAAGACAAGCACAGCCCTGGCAAAGCCAGGCAATAACACACACTGGCAATTCAGTAGACATCAACACTTTGGTTTTGCCAAACAAGTTAAAGGTAGCGCGTTTATCAGAGGGTCCTGCAGGTTGTATGAACCGAAAGGCGTTTGGGCTAATTTCTGTGTACTTTCAGTAGGTCGAGATGTTCTTAATTTCTGACATGGAGATAAATGTCCCATGTCAATGAAAAACAGATCTCCTAGAGATCCACAGAAGTGCCACATGAAGCAAATAGAAGTTCGTCTTCATCTCATCTGTGTCCTTTTGTTTCCATTTGGCATCGCAGGTGGGCATCTGGGAGAGCTGATTTGCTGGCAGTGGAGGGAGGAAGGAATTTGATTTTCTGCCAGCTTATGTCTGATCTCTTAGGCTCTCCTCCCCAGGTCAGGAGGATTGGGTTGTCCAACTTGTGATGGTTCTGCCTGGGTCGGAGAATTAAATCTAACCTAAGCTGGAGTAACGGGAAAAGCAGAAGATGGGTGCATTGCTTGTGTCCTGGAAAGAAAGCCTCCTGTGGAAATGTGAACCACAGAGAGCAGGCGGGGCCTGGTGCCAGCCTGCTGGGCTGTGTAGGGAACTGTCAGCCATGAGTGGATGACTGCGTATGCTGGGGAGCCCGGGAGCTTTTCACCGTGTGTGCACTGCTTCTCGGTCTCCAGTCCTTGCCCTAGAAGGTAGGGAGTGGGTGGCTCTTTTAAAAGCAAATCTGTTTATGTGAGAGACAGACAGCGAAAGAGTATGGGATTTTTTTTTTTTTTTTTACAAAAGAATGCTGTCTCTGCAGGTGCCGGCTTCCTAAGTGCTCTTTGATAGGCCAGAATAGCACAATTTCACTTTTGCTTTTGTTTCCTCCATCTGGAATTTCCCTAGAAGCTTCACATTCAATGCTGAGCTTGTCCCTGTGGACAGAAGAATTGGGCTAGCACATGATGAATTATGATGAGAAAAAGAAAGAAAAATAAGTTGGGAGGGAGTTCCGGGGACAGAACTTTCCTAATTTTGACTTAGAAGTGCATGTTCTGCAGTGAGGCGATTTTTTTGAACCCTGAGTGTAATTCAAAGCCCCAAGATGCTCGCTGAGATGTGTCCCATTCCAACCACTTGATCTCATCCTTGGGCTCTGTTGATTTGGTGCTAGGATAAACAAGCGCTCAAAGTTCAAAGGATCCCCCAAATGCTTGAAGATACACCAGCTGGGCTCCCCAGAGGGAACACTATCTTGGCAATCCTTTGAATTTTGAGAAATGAGTGCAGCCAGGAGAGGAGCGGGAAGTCTTGAGCATTGGAGGCTGACTTGCAGCACGGTTTCAGCTGCGACCTGTGACACTGGCTCCAGACCCAGCTGCTCTGCTTCTGACTCAACTCGCTTTTACAGCGCCTGGGAAGGCTGCAGCCCGTGATCCCAAGAGCGTGGGCCCCTGCTGTTGAAGCCATTTAGGGAGTGAAGCAACACATGGAAGTCCACGTGCTCGCTCTGTGTTGTGTCCCTCCACCCCCACTTTCTGTCACCCTGCATTTCAACGAAATAAAGAATTAAATCTTTTGCAACATATCTGAACCTGCAGAAGTTGAAATCCACCAAGTCCTCATGGACAAAGGTGACACTCTGCCCAGCAGAGCATCTGTCATTACTTGTCCCAGAAAGGGCTCGCCAGGAAAGAGAAAGCCTTTATAGTCCCTAAGAGAGCAAGGTGCTTTAGGAGGGCATTGCAGAAAGCTGTGGAAACAAATTGAAAGGTGACTTTATTTTGGTGTAACTATAACATTTGAAATACATACATAGATTTTCTATAATATGCATTATTTCATGATAATTGTGAAGACGCCCTCTTGTGGAAGGTGTTTTTAACTAAACCAGATTGGTAGGGAGCCTCTACCAAGAAAGGGGAAGAAGGGTGGGGTGGTTCAACCCCAGAGAAGACTCAGCAAGCTGAGAGGGGTCAATTCAGGGTCAGGACTGCACCTGCCGCCAGTGCCCACTCCCACTAGGGGTGGCTTTGTCTCGGGCCTCGCTTGTGCACACCTGCTCTGTCAGCAGTGTTCCCGGGGACCCAGGGCAGGGGTTGGCGTCAGCTTGTGGGTGCAGGTATCATTGCCAGGCAGGTGTAACATACTGGGCGTCTCCTCTGAATCTGTGCAGGTTAAAGATCCACCTTAGTACAGAAACCTGTGCATGCTGTAGGCAAGGTGTACAAGACCCTGGGTGTATGTCATTTCTTGCGTAGTTTTAGGATGTCCTGATCCCAAACAGGCACAAATCTTTTTTAACAGCCTGGCCCTCATTCTGAGTGTGTCTGACAAGAAGAATATCATCTTGATGCCAGTAACTTTCACAGGGACGAAGCAGGAGAGGGCGGCTGCCCTCCTCAGGGTCTGAGTCTCTTGCTTTGACAGGTGCTGCTGGGTGCACGACAGGTGCTATGGGCGGCTGGAGGAGAGATCCTGTAACATCCGGACCCAGTCCTACAAATACCGTGTTGCACAGGGCCTGGTCACCTGCGGTAAGCCCCTGCCTTCCCCCACCCCCACATGGCTGGATCTCTCCTGCCCTCAGGTCAGCTAGCCCAGGTGTGGAGAGAAAGAGTTGGGGGACAGTGTTGGGAGTCAGGGGAGGGTGAAACTCACCCCTAACACACACAAGTTGAGGTCTTTCAGTTGGTCCTCCCCAGTGTAGCCTGGAGTCAGGCTGGTTCGCCCCACTTTACAGATGCACTGAAGCTCAGAACCTGCCAATGCATGGTTGGAGTTGGAATCTGGCCTCAGGCCGTCTGAGTTCAAAGCTAAGACTGGAGATTGTGTCTCCATTGTGTGAGTTCCAGTCCCACTAGCCCAGGAGGCTGTCTCCACCATAAGGCTCTGAGCCTTCAAGGCGGAGGGCATGCGTTGCTTCCTGAATCAGATTGGGAGCTCCCCGAGGTCAGCAGCTGGGTCTCCCTGAATCAAATCCTAACCAGGCAGCAGCTATGCTTCTTCCATTGGGTTATGTGTTCCCCATAACTTAAGGGAACTTCCATGAGATGGAAAGCTTCCTGGAGCAGGAAGCAGCCTGGGGAGTCTGCAAAGACAGGGTGTGCAAAGACCCTGTCCCCACGGCCCTCCTTTTTCCTCACCCTGCTCTCCGTGTCCTGTCTGCAGAGCTGGGGTCCTTCTGCCGGATGCAGCTCTGCACCTGTGACCGCAAGCTAGTCTACTGCCTGAAGAGAAACCTCTGGAGCTACAACCCTCACTACCAATACTACCCCAACTTCTTCTGTACCTAGATGCTCTCCACCAGCTCCGTCCTGACCCCGACTTCATCTGCCTGCTGACCACCAGCCAGGGTCCCCACAGCTCAGACCTCATCCGTTCTTACAGGACACAAGGCTTAGGGAGCCCCAGGGCCATGCTTTCCTCCATCGTGGGGAGCCTGTAAGAAGTGATTCTGGTCCCAAGGCTTCAGTTTGGCCCCACTGGAACTTGGAGCTCTCTGCATGTACTCCAACAACCAACTCCGGTCCATGGTGCCAAGTTGTCTTTGGAAGCTCAGCCTACAGCCCATGGCTCTGCTTTTCCAGAGGTGTTCCAGCAAGAAGCAAGGCACTTGCAGACACCTGCCAGACAGACGCTGAGTGAAGTCCACACCCAGGCAGAGGAAGCCACATGGGCGTTGTCCCATGCTGCTGGCATTGCCTGAGCCTCCCTCCCTGCTGCTGAGCCAGGAGCCCCATCCCTGGGGTCCTCTTCAGTAGGAACCCTTGGCCTTGTCTGCCTGTGTAATGCCAGTTGTGGTGGTCGTGGCCTTCAGACAGAGGTTTTCAAACTCCAGCTCTGGCTTTTGCTGTGTGACCTTGGGGGTCATTCCCAAACCTCTCTTTCAGTTGCTTTACAAAGACCTTATGTTCTTGGCAATACAAGGTCAAGCTCACGAAGCCCACTTCTGTGCCCGCTCATGGGATGCTGAGCTTCTGGATGGCATTAAGCAGGAATTCTTACACTTAACTTTAGCCAAAAGGCCGAGAAGCAATGGGTGGAAATTTTTAAAACTAGAATTCAGCTGTTGAGCGTTCTGGTAGAGCCAGTGAAGCTGCTGCCTGCAATGTCATGTTTCTTTATGAGAGCTAATTCAAGACACAGCTGCTCCACTTCCCACCCAGCTCCCTGATCATGCTCCTGGGAAAGCGGTGGAAGGTGGTTAGTGTTCTTGGGCCCCTGCATGTGGGCAGCCTGGAAGAAGTTCCTGGCTCCTGGCTTCAACATGCCTCAGTTCCAGCCATTGTGGCCATTTGGGGAGCGAACCAGCAGGTGGAAAACCTCTCTTTCTCTCACTTCTGACTTTCAGATCAATGAATAAATTTTAAAAAGAGGACAGAGACTGCAAGCAGGTAGCTCGCCCTTTAAACTAAATGGTGCTTGTGTTTGAAGCCTTCCAGAGGTGAACATTTCTCACTGACGTGACTAAGATTCCCTTGAATACACTCATGTTCTAGAGAAGTCTGACGTAGCTTTAGACTCTAACAATGCAGCAGAGATGGGACTCCTATGTCTGACTTGCTCATGCGATTATTAAAACCAAAGGCATTTCCAGATCTAACTTTGAATGGGTATGTGGGGGAAATGGGGAGCCTTGTCCCAAAGCCATTTCTCTCCGATCACAGCGTTCTTGATGGCAGCTTCCCCCTCTTCCCATGAAGATCAAGGGGAAGGTGAGGTGCAGGCTGGCTGGTTCATTTGGCAGGAAGGAACCTTGGGGTCCTTCTCATTGGAGCTCACAGCTTGGAGTTTCCACATTGTGAATGACATTGTAACAAGAGCAGGCTAATGTGGATGGTGCTGGAGACAACCGTGCAGACTTCAGAACCCCAAGTCACTCAGCGGAGGCTCCAAACCCTAAGCCCTGGCCATTACCCCATTAGCATCAACTCCCACCACCAAGGGAGAAAAGCGGACATAGCTATCCTGGGAGGCTTCCCTCGGAGGACTCCCTAGAAGGCAGCTGGCTTCCTTCTCTGCTCTAACTGCTTCTCTAGAGGCCTGGAGCCATTCCTGGGAGCTTGGCCTGGCTGAGACTCTGGGCTTTGCCCTGCATGAAGTGATCCCATTGGCATCTTCCATGGCTGTTGGACCCGCCTTGTCCGCTCTGGGCAGCCCTGTGAAGCATGGACGTGAGTAAGCATGGGCACTGGGAGAGACATTTTTGCAGCTACCCTGATCTGCCTCTTCCTCGGCCAGTAGTAAGCAGGTCGGAATGGGGGTGTGATGGTCAGGGAGGCTGTCCCTCTCAGAGCTACATGGCTCCCCTTCTCAGCAAGATACGACAGGGTCCGGCGCTCTAGCAGGGTGAGTTAAACCCATGCGAGTGCTGGTTTGAATCCTAGCTGCCTCACTTCTGGTCCAGCTCCCTGCTAATGTGTCTGGGACTGGTCTGAGTGCTTGGGTGCCTGCACTCACACAGGAGACCCAGATGGAGTTCTGGGGTCCTGGCGTCTGTGTGGCCCAGTCCTGGCCAATTGTAGCATTGTGAAAATGAACCAGCGGATGGAGGAAATCTCCTTCTATAGATCTCTATCACTTTCAAATAAGCAAATAAATCTCAAAAGATACTGCGATGCACAGACTTCGCCTCACTAGCCAGATCTCCGTATAAGAAGAGAAAAGAACCCACAATCCGTGGACGGATTGCCTTAGGTTCTTTGCTGCAGTCTGCAGTTGAGCTTCCAATATAAATGTGTTCCTCCAAATGTATGCAGTGATGGCAATGATCCGGTTGCCTTTAGGGAGGAGGAGGAAGGAGAGGTTTGCTCCCAGCTTCCACCGAGTTGAACAGGGGTCAGACAGAAGCCCACCAGTCCAGACAGAAGGAGCGCAAGCAGAAAGGAAATGATGCTGGGCCTGATGCAACAGCCTAGTGGCTAAAGTCCTCATCTTGAATCCACTGGGATTCCATATGAGCACTGGCTCATGTCTTGGCTGCTCTACTTCCCATCCAGCTCCCTGCTTGTGGCCTGGGAAAGCAGTGGAGGATGACCCAAAGACTTGGGACCCTGCACCCATGTGGGAGACTCAGAAGAAGCTCCTGGCTCCTGGATTCAGCTCCAGCTGTTGGGGCCACTTGGGGAGTGAACCAGTGATGGAAGATCTTTCTCTCTGTATATCCTCTCTGTAAGTCTGACTTTCCAACATAAAAAGGAACATCTAACAGAAAGAAAGAAAGAAAGAAAGAAAGAAAGAAAGAAAGAAAGAAAGAAAGAAAGAAAGAAAGAAAGGAAGAAAGGAAGGAAGAAAGAAAGAAAGAAAGAAAGGAAGGAAGGAAGAAAGAAGCTGCAGCAGGTGTGCAGGGTGCCTTCTCTGTGCCCGACACCCCACATGCACTCTCACCCCACTCCCACCTGGACGCTTCACAGACACGGTCACCCCCCACTCCTGCCCACCCAGGCAGGTGTTCTTGTCCCTAGGTAGGAGTGGAACTGCCACCCAGGGGAGCCAAGCGTTTTGCCTGAGATCACACAGGTAATAAGGAAAACAGGTGGGCAGGAAGCGGCTGCCGGATGGGGGAGCTGTGTTTTCGGGCAGCCAGACAGATGGCAGGAGCGGAGCCTGAGCCAGGTCTTATGACAGAACACGCTTTGTTTCGTTCAGCTATGGTGAACTTGGATTGTGTAACTTCAGTTGAGCTCAGCTTCCCAGAATTCCTTTCCATGCAGAGTCTGGGGTGGGCAGGGCTGGCAGGTATTTCATGTGAGGTCTGGAAGACCAGTGAAGCAGTGGGGCCCAAGCTTTGCTGGAGATTCAGGCATGTTTTCCTGGATCTACTGGCTGGTCTGGCTGCTCTGAGCCTGCCACATCTCTTCCTACAGCTTCTGCAACTTGGGGGCCCTGGGGGTTTAGCTTCTCCTGCAGGTGCACAGCAGTGAAGTACACTGAAGGGTGGAGACCCCTGTGGTTCTGGCTCATCCTGTGGGTCCCACATCCTTTGTCCCCTCTAGACTGTTCATCCCCATCTCTACCTGTGAAGTGAGTTTTAATCAGTAACAACAATGAAGGCTCCCACATGCTGGATGCTATGTGCCAGGGACTTCCACTCAGGCTGTCTCACTTAATCTTCCCTATCCCATTTAAGGATAGGCAGATTGAGCTTGAGTGTGTATACTCAGCTATGCAGGGAGAGAAAGGCCGGATGGGGATTTGAACCTGGTTCTGTACAGATCCCAAGCCTGAGCTCCCTGGGAGAGCCTTCCTTACTCTCAGCAGTCCTTCCTGTACGTGGCATGGAGCCTGGCAGAAATGGAGTGCCCTTTAAGTGTCTCCTGAGTGAAATCTGTGTGTGCCCAGCCTCATATGCTGCCTGGGTCAGGGGTGCCCTCAGAGCCAGGGACGCACAGCTAGGATTCCTGGGAGCCAAATAGAAGGAGGAGCTGGAAATTCAACAAGGAAACCTGTCTAGGGGTCGGTGTTGTAGTGCAGTGGATTAAGCCACTACTTCTGATGCCAGCATCCCATATCCTAGTCCTGCTTCAGGTCCTGGGCTCTCTGCTTCTTATACTGTATCTTGGGAAGTAGCTGGAGTTTCTGGCTCCTGGCTTCTGCCTTGCCCAGCTCCAGTTGTTGCAGCCATTTGGGGAGAGCAGCAGCAAAAATTCATTCTCTCTCTCTCTCTCTCTCTCTCCATCTGCCTTTCAACTAAAGAAGCAAGTCTTTAAACAAAAATACAAGAAGAACAAGCCTGGCCTTAATCTCAAAAAAGATAAAAGATACAGAAAGCCTGGTGGGCGGGAACCTGGCCGGCAGGACTGCTCCTACTCGGTGAGAACCTGCAGTCGGGGAGGTGACCCAGTCACTCACTCCTGAAGCACAGAAGAGACCCTCTCCAAAGCAGGACAAAGTGAAGGGCCTGGTACCTCACAGCACGCATAAACTCCACCTGCACTCCAGTTAACACTCTACACATCAGAGCATCGGGTATCTGGGCGTATCAGGAGCCAGACCCCAATTTCTAGCTGTGACCTTGCGCATCCCATGACCTTGGCAGGTTCCGGTCCCTTCCCAGGCCTTGGCAATGGGCTTGATGAACCTTGCTTTTAAGTTGCAGTCCTGGTCTGCTTGTGGATCATAGAATCAGTGCAGGAGTGGGGAATGCCCAGGCAACAGGCTGGTGAAATCGTTTGGTCTGACCCTGCAAAAGCAACCACAGGTGGGACTTGAGATTCAATGCATCTACAGCAGGCTGATTTTTAGGACAATTTTGTTTGGCCTGTGAATGGTGTTATAAATGTCCGAGTGACCTATGGCAGACACAATGTTCCCTAGCCCTAGGTAGTGGCTGTAGTTGGTGTGTTGACATGGGTGCGTCCACAGATCAGACACAATAAAGTGCATGTATGTCCTGTGTTCTGTATGCGTATGTATGTAATACGCGTTGTTCTTGCATGACTGGGTCCAGGCATCGATTTTTAATTGTTATTTATTTTTATAATCTTTACATAGTTGATTAGGGCACAAAGGGTCGAGGGCTACAGGAAAGTGGGTAAGACCAGTATGTCCACATTATTATTTTTTTCTTTATCTGGGGTAAGGGGAGAGATAAAGGGAGAAGTCCCACCCAGCCTCCCACCCATCCCAGGGTCCCTGATGTGGGGCACACTCTGAGGGTCCTGCTCAAGTGATTTTGATAGTTCAACAGTTCTGAATCGCTGCCAATCCCATCAGTCCAAGCATGATGGAATCTCCAGAATCCACTGGCTGACATAATCCACCTTAGAGTCCCTGTTTGCCCAGATTTTCACTGCCAACACGTGGCTGGGGTAGATGATTGACTTGTTCTGTCCTCCATCCTCTGCTGTGGTACCAGGTTTCTCTGCAGGCTCCGATGGACTGCCATATTCTCCATGTGCACCTGGATATGCTGTCCACTGCTCTGTCTGAGCCTCTGAGGAGGCTCAGCTTTGACACATGCACTCCATGGTCAGACCATGCAACCTGCACTTCTCTTCACGGTTGGGGTTCTGAGATTAGCAGTTCAGTTGGAGGAATCCCCAAAGAAACTTTGTCTGAGGTGATCCCAGACCTGATTCTTGTGTGTGCATGTCAGGACAGAGTCCGGCACAGCCTGTCACCCCAATCAGTTTATGCATATGCTGGTCGTTGCAATTGCTGGGTCAGTTCTGTTTCCAGCCCACTGGCTGGAATGAACCAATGGGTATTGCAGTCCAGTCTGATTCTGCCCAACACACACCCAGCCCTCATGCAAACCAGTGGGAGCTGCAGCCTAGTCAGGGTGACTTCCAATAAGCCCCACCAGACCTGCCCCCTGCCCTGGTTCCTATGCTTGATGTACAGCAGACTAGTCCAGTCTGTCCCACATCCCATTCAGCTCTCATACATGTCAATGGGCATTGAAGCCTAGTTCAACCCAACCAGTCCCACTATCCATCCCACACATATAGGCATCAATTTTATGATAGTCCTTGAGTTGTCATCAAAATGGTATGAGAAGCCCTTGTGTCCTTGACTCTCGGTCCTTCTGTCTCAAGTTCAGGATCATAGTGTTAGCTTTACTTACACATGTGTGCACAGAGACACACATCACCAAGGCTCCCCTGGGACTCCATGCCCCAAAGCCTCCTTACCCTTCTCTGCAGATGTTAACCAGAACTGGTTTCTCTCTGGGACCTCCAAGCCTCTGACAGCTATGGTCCCCACATCATCAACAACCTAACACGGGGCCTGGACACCAGCGCAGGAGCCTGGCTCCTCAGTGTGACAGAGATCCAAGCCACCAGCTTTAAGTCATACAGAACTTGTGCGCTAAGAGTTTTTGTTTATAAATATGTATTTATTTGCAAGGTACAGGTCAGAGCGAAAGGGGGACACAGAGAGACAGAACTTCCATTTGCTGATTCACTTCTCAAATGAACAGAACAGCTAGGCCTAAGCCAGTTCAGAGCAAGGAACCTAGAACTCCATCCGGGTCTCCTGCATGGGCAAAAGGGACTCAGACACTTGAGCCATCTTTCGCTGCCTGCCCAGGTAGGTTAGCAGGGAGCTGGGTCTGAAGTGGGACAGCAGGGCTGATGCCATGGCATAGTTAAGCCTTAGCCTGCAACACCGATGTCCCATAGAAGCAGCTGGTAAGTCCTGCTTGCCCCACCTGCAAAAACCCCACTCACCAGACTTCATCAAATGCCTCCTGTTGCACTGCCCTTCCCGGTTTCTCCAGCAGAGGGCCCCCTTCCCTTGCTGAGCCAGCTTTTTCATCACCCAAACAGCCAAGGTCAGGCCTTCAGCACAGGCAACTTGGGCTATGCCCTGGGGGCACCGCTGCCAATTAATCACTGCTCTAGAGGCTCAGGTTAGGGAAGGTTTGGATGGGCACCCTGGTGAGGCAAAGGAGTGTTAAGTTGGATTCAAGCTGTCACCCACAGGGAGGTGACACCTGCCACGCACCCTGTACTCAGATGCACCAGAGCGAGCAGTTGGCAGCTGTGCATGACAGACAGGCCCAAGTCACTTGGATTCAGCCACATCTGTCCACACAGCGGATCTGCCAGTCCTTCCCAGGGAACCCAAGTTCACTGGTATGGCACAGTCTCCCAGCACAGAGAGGGTGAGGCATGGAGACATTAGAGAGGAGAAAGCCTCGTTCAGGGAAAGCCTGGTGGATTTGAGGGCTGCTCCAGCTGCGGACAGGTAGAAGGGCGGCCTCAGAATGCCAGGCCAATCAGAGCATGGTTGGTCTAGGGCTTGGTGTTCTGTATTCTACAGTACCACTCCAATAATGCCAGCACTGGCCAGCTGTGGGTGGGGGGCACTGGAGCTAAGACAGATTGGTAGGAGGCTGTCTGGGCTGGGAGGTGGCATGTTCTTTTGTTATTCCAGGCCACATGGTGAGTGAGGCTCACCCAACAGCCCCAGTGTAGATCCTCAGGTGTTTCCCAAGGCCATCCTGAGTCTGGAACCACCTGCAGTCCTGGTTTTTCACACGGAGTCCCAGGCTTCAAGAAGCAGGAGGTGTGTCCCCCTAATAAATGGCACATAGCACTGTCAGCGTGTGTCCAACACACGTGCCCTTTGTCGCTTCTTCAAGACAGATACATAAATGTGCGTCATCTTTTGTAATAGAACATTTCCCCTTTATAATTCCCTTTACTGTAAAGCCAGATTTTTTTAAAATTTTGTTTTTGATGATATTTACATAGTTGATTAGGGTGGGAAGGGTCGAGGGTCAGCGGAAAATGAGTGAGACCTTCGTGTCTACATTTTCCTTTCCTTCTTCCTGTGTCTGGAGGAAGCGAGGAGATAAGGGGAGAAGCCACACCTGGCCTCCCAACTGCATCAGCATCCAGGATGGGGAACGGCCACCTGATGTCATCCCGAAGTCCCTGATGTGGAGCATGCCTCAAGGGTTCTGCTCAAGCAGTATCAATAGTTCTGAAATGCCGTCAATCTCACAGATGGAAGGATGCGGAAACCCTTCCAAGGTCCATTGGCTGGCACAGTCCACTTCTGAGTCTCTGTTTGCTCAGATATATGCTGTCATGCTTCACTGGGGTAGTTGATCAATTTGTCCTGCCCTGCTTCCTCTCCTCTGTACCAGATGTCCTCTGCAGGCTCCAATGGTCTGACATATCCTCCATGAGCCTCTGGGTATGCCGTCCACTGCTCCCTCAAAGCCACTGAGCAGGTCCAGTTTTGACAGATGCACTCCGTTTTCAGATCACAGGACCTGCCACTCTCCCCATGGTTGGAGTCCAGTGGTTTAGTTGGGGAGATCCTCAAAGCAATATCGTCTGAGCTGATCTCAGACCTATCTTTTGTTTGTGTGCCTTCCTCTACATGGTCCAGGTTGTTCTGTCACCCACATCAGCCTATGTTCTGGTAATTGCGATTGCTAAGCTCATTTCCTATGAAACCAATGGGTGCTGTAGTCCAGCCCAACCCTGCCGTCCACAGAGCCAGCCCTCACATACACCATCGGGAGTTGCAGCCTGGTGAGACGGAGCCCCAATAACCCTCACTGAGCTGACCCCCAGCCCTGGTTTCTGTGTTGGCCATCATGTGCCGTAATTGGTTCAGTCTGTCCTATATCCCATTTAGCTCTCATATACATAATTGGACATTGAGGCCTAACTCAAACTCTACCCTCCAGCCCATTCTCAGGCCAGTGAGTGCTATGGCCTGTCTAGCCAGGCCCATCTCCAGTCCCAGTTCTCATGCTCACCAGTGGGAGTTACAGCCCAACAGAGGGGTGCCCACAGTTTCCCTACTGGGCCTGGACCCACTCCCAGAACTGGATCTTGCACTCTCCAGGTGGTTCTGCAGTCTAGTTCAACAGGACTTGTCCCTATCCCAGCCCTTGCCAGTTGATGCTGCAGCAAAGCCCAACCAGCCTGCCCTTATTCTGGCTCATGGCTGCACCAGTAGATACTGTCAGTTAGCCCGGCCTAAGTCTCCCCCAACCCACTTCACATGCAGGTCAACAGGTGTTGTAGCCCTGTTCAATTTGGTCAGCCCCAAGTCCCAGCTCTCACATTCACCAACGGGAGCAGTGGCCCAGCAGGAGAGTCCACACAGCCTCCCTCCCAGGCTTGCACAACCCCCGCCTGGTCTCACATGCTAGTGGGTGCCATGACCCAGTCTGGCATGGCTCATATCACCTCAGTGTTTGGCAGAGGGTGATGTAGACTGACTTGGCCCAGACTGCCCCCAGTTCCAGCTCGTGCTAGTGGGTGCTGCCGCCCAACCTTGCCCAGCCATCTCCAGTTCTGACCCTAATGTTTACTGGCTGGTGCTGTGGACCGACCTGTCCTGTCCTGCACCCTGTCTTGGTTCTCAGATTTGCCAGTGGGTGTTATGAACTGACCCAGCCTGTCCCGCCCCTATACCTGAGCCACATGTATGCTGGTGGGTACTACAACT
This sequence comes from Ochotona princeps, assembly GCF_030435755.1. Classification (NCBI taxonomy): domain Eukaryota; kingdom Metazoa; phylum Chordata; class Mammalia; order Lagomorpha; family Ochotonidae; genus Ochotona; species Ochotona princeps. The sequence continues at coordinate 12,983,479 of NC_080833.1, forward strand.
TGGTCTGATCTGAGCTGTTCCCAGTCTTGGTTTTTGAGCTCATGGACAGGGACTGTTTTCCGACAAAGGAGTTACCCAGGTTCCTCTATCAGATCTCCCAGTGGCAGATCTCATGCACACAGTGGGTCTTTGGCCAAGGTTGACGTAGTCTACCTCCTCTTGTGGCAGGAACAGGGGCCTTGCCAAAATGGCTCACAACCATTCCTGTTTTTGCCTTTGGGAGCTACAGCCCAGCCATATCTGGTCCGCACCTAGGCACGGCTCTCACGTGACTCAGCAGAAGCCAAGACCTGGCCCAGCCCAGCCCATACCCACCCTGCCTCTCACAAGCACTAGTGTGTGCTGGAGTCTAGCCCAGCCTGGCGCACCTCAGATCCAGTCCACACTCAAGACAAGGGATACTGCAGCCATGTCCAGCCCAAACCGCTGTGCCCATCCAGTCCCTGCACTCACCAGTGGGAACCACAATCCAGTCGGGGCATCCCATTAGCTCCTGCAAAGCCAGATTTACAGAGGAGAGACAAAGAGCTCTTCCATCCATTGGTTCACTCCTCAAGTGTCTGCAATGGCTGAAAATGAGCTGATCCAAAGCCAGCAGCCAGGAGCTTCTTTTGGGTCTCCCATGTGGGTGTATTGGCTCAAGGCTTTGGGCTGTCCTTGACTGCTTTCCCAGGCCACAAGCAGGGAGCTGGATGGGAAGCAAAGCAGATGGGACATAAACCAGCTCCCCCTTTATGGAATGCAGGTGCTTGCAAGTGGAGGATTAGCCAATTGAGCCATTGCCCTGGCCCTAGAACATTTCTTGCTTCTTCATCCTGTTTCTCATTTCCTCATCTTTGTGGGTGCCCACGCATCCCTGTGACTGTCTTCGGAAGGATTCCAGCTCACTGGACTGAGAACCCTGACTGCACTGCCTCCAGCAGCCCCATCCCTGGGCTGGTGCAGAGCTGAGGGAAGGGGAGCCACATCTCACAGAAAAGCTGCGTCTCCAAGTCCCGCATCTCCCCTCATGTGCCCCACAGCCGCAGACACTAGGAACCCACAGGCAACCCATCTGAGCCCTGAGTCAGAGAAGCTGCAAATCCTGTTACTGCTGTGTCCGCCACACTGAGTCATCGGCCTTCAACTGCTGACGGAGTCAACTGGGGAGTTTGTGTAATTGATTTCCTATCAACCAAAGCGAGTCAGCTGCCAGACGCCGAAATCACTCAAGTTTCGAAGAAACTTGCCGGCTGTCAACCTGGAACCTGCTGTTCTGTTCCCGAAGCATCTGCTTATCTCCAGTCTTTGTGCTATCTTCTGGCACTCCTAGGGAGAGTTCTAGAACCAAGGTTTATGCACTTTTCTGTGTGGAACACCCCAGACTCGCCCCCAGTTATGATTTTCAAGGTGTTTTCAGATCCATGATCCAATCTTGGCCTCTCCACATACCGTGTGATAGAAAAAACATCCTGCTTACGGCCACATTAGTGGTGGAGCCAGGTCAGGAATCCGGGGTAAAACCTGTGAAGGTTAGTGACCCCACAAGGCATGAAGTCTCAGAGGGACAGGGAGCTTGCCCCTGGGCCAGAGCTGCTAAACACAAAGCTGGAGCCAGATACCCTTCCTCTGCTGTGCCAGGAAGCACGCGCTGCACCATCTGTGGTCAACCACAGGCCACCCCTGTGCTCCAGGCCCCCGCCCACAGGGACACCCATAGGTGATGTAGAGGAGGAAGGACCACTTCCATGGCCATTGCCGCACTGTGCCCTGGAGTCCCCACCAGCTGCCCCGGGGAAACATGAGTTCTGCTGGCAAGGACAACATGGTGATAAATGCTGGAGCTCACCCCCGAAAGAACCAGGCCACAGCAAGAACATCGCCTGAGGTTGTGTCCGTCTTCCCAAGCTAGTGAGCCACGTGCTGCCAGATGTGCTGCCTCTTGGCCCTAGGAACACCTGGTGAAGCCAGCTCTATGACCCCTACACTGAAGATACAGAGCCCAAGCTGCAATGACCTGTCTCCAAGAGCCCACGCCGCAGTCCAGAGACCCCACCCAGCTCAGCAGCCTGCGTGGGGGCCTCTCAGCCCACTCTCATCACGATGATGTGCGGTGTTTCCTCTGCTGACCCTAACTCCTCCCCCAGAGTTAAGCCTGTGGTGCACATCGGTTTGTCCCTCTTTCCTCACTTACTCTGAACCTTTTCTATCTTGGGCACAGTGATAGAACTGCAGGCCGCTATCAGGAAGCAAACCATCCCCCTCCACTCTGTTAAGGTTAGTCTGGGGGGTCTGCGCACCAGACTAAGGACAGCCAGCTCAACAGGAGAAAGTACACCGTTCCTATTCATATCCATGTGCACGGCCATTCACAGAAAACAAGCCAAGCAAAAAACCCAGCTAGACTCATGGCTTACCTATTCTCTCTTACTACATGGGGAATTTCAGCTCCAAGGGATAACAACTTCTGGGAAAACGCCAGGAAATAAACGGGAACTAAGGGAAGATGGGGGCTCTTTGCAGCGAACTCATCCAGCTGTCAGCTTTCCTTTTGTGAGGGTGACAGTTTTCTCTCCCAGGGACCTGAGGGAGGCAGGGCTGCCTTCCTGCACCTGCTGGCTCTCCATTGCCATCAGCAAGGAAAGATACCTGAGGCCAACGTGGCACACTTGAGGGTGGTGCATCCTGAGTCCCTCCATTAGCAGGAACTAACTGTTCATGGGATGCACAGACCCCTGGCTAGCCAGCATCACCTCCCGGCTCCCAGCTGGCAAGGGTTCTCCAGGGCCCCGAATCCAGAGGGACACGCAGGCTGCAGCTCAGGGCTCTCCCATGGGGTCACCCAGCTGGCACCTCCCTGGGTGAGAGACCTGGCAGAGAAGACCGACTCTGGCTTGCAGAGTGTCCCCCTGCCTTCAGTGGGCTCTTGTCCTTCTCCATCCTACTAACCAGAGGCCCCACTGAGCGCTTAGGTGTCCTGAACACCCTCGGAGGCCAGTGACCCTGGGGCACGTCTCACCTCAGACTGATGAAAGAGTAACTTTTTTTAAAGATTTTGTTTATTTTTATTGAAAAGTCAGATATACAGAGAGGAGGAGAGACAGAGAGGAAGATCTTTTGTCCATTGATTCACACCCCAAGTGAGCGCAATAGCTGGAGCTGAGCCAGTCCGAAGCCAGGAGCCAGGAGCTCACGTGGGTGAGGGTCCCAAGGCTTTGGGCCGTGCTCGACTGCTTTCCCAGGCCACAAGCAGGGAGCTGGATGGGAATTGGGGCTGCCAGGATTAGAACCAGTGTCCTTATGGGATTCCAGCATGTTCAAGGCAAGGATTTTAGCTGTGAGGCTATCGTGAGAGAGCAACTTCTATGGTCTAATTCTGGGACCACTTTCTGCTGACAAGGACAAAACTGGTTTTCCCTAAGCCACAGTAATATGAGGTCCCTTAAATGCATTTGTTTAAATTAACAAAAGTTTCTTGTTTGTTTCGTTTTTAAGAGGAGGGGGTGGATATTTTTCCACCAGATCCTCAGGGGATGGCGAAGGTTTGGAGAAACGCTCCTGGGGACAGTGGCACAGAGGAGGCGGCCGAGATGGGACTGGAGGAACCCAGACTCCAGCCTGAGCCCACCTGGAGGAGATTAAGCCTTGGCATTCACAGGATGACATGTGCCCATGTTGGCATAGGGGCAGGTCTCTGTCCTGGCCCTGGGGGGAGGGGATGCCACATGTCACTAAGGCCTGGGTAAGACAGCGCTGGGCCTCATGCAGCTCTGAGTGTCCTTGTTCTTTCCCCAGGGGTGGCCAAGGGGACTCCCTGACCCAGCAGAGGTGGTGCCAGTGGCCCGTGTCTACATGGTCAGGGTGGCATTGCAGGGTCTCACTTCATGAGAATTCCTACCCAAGGTGAGACAAAATCCCTTCCTGCATTCACGCAAGGCACCCCTCTCTGCATACACCCCCCACTTCAACAAGGACACCCTGCTACCCTCTGTCAAAATTCTCTAAAGAGCCTGACACCACTGACCAACCAGGAATCAGGACACGAGCTGGACACGCCTCTCTCAGCCTCAATCTGGAATCTGTCCCTCTAACCCCTCTGGGGTCCTGGGGTTAGGCAGCAGCCGCCTGGCTCCCAACTCTGTGCTCTGCAGATAAATACTCACTTTCTTCTGCTGTTGCGGTGCCAGTGATTGGCTTTCTGTGCTTTGGGTGAGTGGGCCCAGGTTCGGGAGGGCTGTTCTGCCACATGGGGGTTGCAGGGGAGAGGGTGGGAGATGAGGAGGGGGAGGTCCTGCCCCCTTTTCAATGTGTGATCCTGGCCAGAGGGAACGGAATCTCTGGCCCGCCTTGTTAAAAAATACAGGTTCCCAGAAGCTCCTCCCTGAGGCTAGGACCAGACTCTTGCAGTAAGTACCCCAAGCCCAGGAACCTGCATTGTACACCTCCAGGTCCTGGGAATCCTGAACCCTGCCCCCTCTGGCCTTTGCCAGTGAGCGGCATCTGGACGCAGGGTTGAACACTCTCTTAGCAGGGGGAGACTCTACCCCTCGGCCCAGCAGTAAATGCTGAGTGATATTTACCTCCCCAGCTGTGAGCTGCACAGAAGCAAGTGAGAACCAGCAGGGGCTGGGCTCCTCCTTCCCTCCTTCCTTCCTGCCTTCCTTCCTGCCTTCCTTCCTGCCTTCCTTCCTTCCTTCCCTTCTGAGAAACTTCCTAGAGCAGGGAGCTCAGGAACCCTGACCAGGGTCATTCCCCACAGGTGGGCAGCAGAGTTGGGACCGGTCACAGCTTCCTGGGCAGGGGAGGGGGTAGCTTTGGCTCCCCGTCACCAAACAGAGAGCTCCAGAGAAGGCTCTGTGAGCCCCTATTGTGTGATCTTGGAGATGGTGGGGGTGGGATGAGGTGGTTCTTCCCCAACCCAGGAGAAGACACTGAGAAGTCAACCTGTCCCCTTGGCTCTCTGCCACCCACCCTGTCGACCCTGTTCCCCCACCTCCTCACTGCTTATCAGGAAAAGGAGGAGGGATTGGTCCCAGTTTCCCCATTTGAGAAGTAAATCCATGAGCCCCAAGGTCACAAGGCTGGGAAGGAGCCCAAGGGCTAGAGACGGAATGAGCTTGCCGGCCAATCAGCATCTGCTCAGCCCTTCACTGGCCAGCCCGACCCTGGCGTCACGCCTGACACCGGGATGTGGTCCTGCTCTGGGAGGTGGGAGCCATGGCTGAAGCAGTCAGGTTCCTGCCGCCCCTGTGGATCCAGCTCTCAGCTTGAACCTGGCCAAGTCGGGGGTCTCTTGGAGATGGTGAGTCAGCAGGTGGGAGTTTAGTCTTTATGTCTATCTTTGCTTCTGAATAAAATACACACACATACATATAAAAATAGAAAAAGTGGGCGAAGGCATCAGGGATTCGCCAGGATGGGCGGAGGGTGGCTGCTTCAGGTTTGGGGGGTGAGCTCTCGAGGGCAGCTGAGCTCTGGAGGGAGAGGAGCTGGTCACACCCCAGAACCCAGAGGCAGCAGGAGTCCCAGTGAGTGAGGCTTGGCTGGTACCCAGAGCAGACGTGGGGTGGTGAGTCCTCTGGGTCGGGCTTCTCAGAGCTGCTTTGAGCTTTCTCAGAATATTTGAAAACCTCTACTTTGTATTATTAAAAAGAAAACCACACACACATTTACACAGTCACATTCACATAGATACATTCACACAAACTCACACGTTCTTGCACACACACTCCCAAGAGAGGACCGGAAGCTGGAGAGGGCAAGCCAGGTCCCCTGCGGGGCTGTCCCAGTGGCCCTGGGTTCCTGCTGGCTCCTATGCTGACCTCAGGTGTGAGTCAAGAGGCCAGGGACTGCTCCCCGTCTCCCTCTGGAGGACATTGAGACAGGTATGGGAAGCAGAGGCGCTTATACCCCAGCCAGAGCCCAGGGGGCAGGGGAGCAGGAAGTTTGGGTTCTGGAGAGCAAGATCCAGCTGGCATTCTGTCCCCCACAACTGCGCCCTAGAGGTGGGATTCCAGAGCCCGGAGTAGGAAGGGGCTCCATCCTTTGTGGGGATGGGACTCTCCCCATCAGTGATGGCCCTTTGCCCCAGCAGCGAGCCTTCTGTACACCCACTCCCACTGCATTGTCCCTGGAAGCAGCCTGTCCCTTCCCAGGGCACCCACAGCTGGGGTTGGGAACTGTCCTGGTAAGGAATGTGGAAGGTAGGGTGGCATGCAGCCCTGGGGCCGGGGAGGCCTGGATCTGAATTCCAGGCCTGGCACTCGTCAGCAGGTGACTCAGCTGGGTGTTTCAGTGTCTGCAGCTGCCAAGCCTGGGCACCAACACCAGCATAGTGAGGAAGCGCAGAAGCTGGGGGTACAGCATAGATGCGAGGTGCCCGCTGCCCTGCCCCCAAGGGGTGCCTCATAAAACCTGAGCCAACAGGAAGTATGGTGGTTTTGTCTCCTGTCTACCTCCTTCACCCAGGGTCTTTTTTTTTTCCTTAAGGCTTATTTATTTGAAAGAGTTACAGAAGGATAGTGAGGTCTTCCACCTGCTGGTTCATTTCCCAGATGGCAGCCACAGTAGGACTTGGCCAGGTTGAAGCCAGGATCTAGGAGATTTATCTGGGTCTCTCATGTGCGGCAGGGTCCCAAATACTTGAGCCATCTTCTGATACTTTTTTCCATACTGTTACCAGGGAGTTGGATTGGAAGTGGAGCAACCAGGATTCGAACCAGTGCCCCTATGGGATGCCAGCATCACAGGAAGTGACTTTACTCGCCATGGCGCAGCACCAGCCCCCATCCAGGGTCTTTGGGTGATGCAGGTGGAGGACCCACACTTTCCTGGGACTTGGTCCTTCCTTCATGCCTCTTGTCCAATTTCAATAACAGGAAATTGGTTCAGTGCAGGAGTCATAGGGCTGGGTAGGGAGTGGGCTCTCTCTTCACTGTAGAACCCACAAACCTGTCTGCTTCCTAACCTCAATCCTGTGACTTTAACCATCTGTGATTCATTCATTCACTCATCAAATCCCTGTTGATCGATCATCTGGGCTGCTGGGCTTGCAGCAGGTAACGAGGCAGTTCTAGGCACTGCCCTGCTCCCAGCCATGCCTCCACCCCATGCGTGTTCACCCCTCAGCCCTGGGCCTGCCCACTGGGCACAGACCCCATCAGCAGCTCCAGCAGCCTCACTGTCTTGGTCTCCTCCTCTCAGAGAAAGATGCTGATCCTGGTTCCCTCTCAGGTGGAAATTGTGGCCCAGACTCTTACCACTCTGCATCCTGATGGGTCCAGAAGCTTCCAGATGCAAACTGGAGTCACAGGGACATTAGCAATCCCACCCGACAAGTTCAGACAAGAGCACTAAGTAGGGTACTTCTCTGGCTTTGGGGTGCCATCAAAACATGATGCCTCAATCCAAAGCACTCGGGTAACTCCACAGTCCTGGGCCACACACCCTCAGGCAGTGTGTTGGGCAGTGGGGTGGCGGGGGACGAAGGACAGGAGTTCACAACCTGTTCTCCCCCACGTGCTGCCATGTCCTGGCCTGTGGTCTGGAAACAAGGCTGCCATCTTGAAGCCAGGAGGGAAGGCAGCCTTGGACAGAACAAACTCGATAAGGGTGGCCCAGGTAGGACTGAAGGAGACCCTGCTCTGATGGCCGGGCTGGAGAAGGAGTGGGGGATCACTAATCATCTCCTTTCTCCCCCTGATCTCCCCAGAGGTGACTTCAGATGACCTCACTACATACCAATGGCCAGCATCCTACAGGTCACATGGAAGCGGGCTCTGTCCTGTGCTGGGCAGACCCCTCAGAGCTTCATCTACACAGATCCCACACAGTGCTCACACTGCTCTTTGTGCCTCCCACACAAGGAGACAGATCCTTCCTGTAAGGTCCCTAGTGGGTCAGTGGTACAACCAGAATAAAACAAAAAGCAGAGATTCTAGCCTGACGGCCTCTCTCACCCACCCGAGGGCACATAGACCAGGACTGTGCACTCAGAGCCCGTGGTTATGTGGCTTCCCCAGGGTCGCTGGGCTTCAGCAAAACTGCTCTGCCAACTGCCACCCGGGTCCACGTCCCAGGCTGGAGAGTGTGGGCGGCCCCAGGTGCCTCTGCGTCCCGGCCAGAAGCACAGTTCATCACACATGAGACACAGTGGGAGGGACAGCGTGTGGGTCCTTGTGTACCACAGGGCGCTGCATGGAGTCAGGTGCCCTGAATGCACAGCCAGAGACAGCATCTAGTGCAAGGGATTTATTGAGGGAGTACTCCCTGGAGAAACCTGTGGGGAACCAGGAAAACAGGCCAGGCCAGAGGGAGAGGGGAAGCCGAGCCATAGTGCAAGAGGAGTCTCCAGGGCGGAGACCCACACATTCCCAGGAGATGGCTGGAGTAATTCCCCACCCAGAATTCTGCCCAGGGGAAGGGGCTGGGTGGTTCCATTCATGGAAGAGTGTGTGTGTGTGTGTGTGTGTGTGTGTGTGTGTGTGTGTGTGTTTGTTTCTTTATTTAAAAGGTAGAGGAATAGAGACAGTGGGAAAGACAGATTTTCCATCTTCTGATTCAATCCCCAAAAGACTGCAATTGACAGGGCCTGCCCAGGCCTAAGTAAGGAGCCAGGATCTATACCTGGGTCTCCCCAGTATGTGGCGGGAGCTAGCAAATACCCAGGTCCATTAATGGAACTGGAGCAGAAGAGCAGATGGGACTTACACTGGTGCTCCAAATGGGCTACGGGTGCTCCAAGCAGAGGCTTAGCCCTCTGCATCGTACCTGCCCCACTCCGCAGGGTCATCCTCTGCATTGATGCTTCTAGCAGGTGGCAGTGGGGCTGGGAAGAAGTGCATCACAGTGGGCCAGGATGCTCCTACTGAGAGAGAGGCTTATTGGAGTGTCTAGCAGCCAGTGTCCAGCTCCGACCAGTGAGAGGGTCCTGGTGTAGGAAGGAATCTAAATGGGGCACCAACAACACCTGCTAAAACCTCTGACTTTGGTCACAGGCCTATCTGACCCGCAAGTGTCAAGTGAGCACTTGTTATGCGGAGGAACAGAGAAAACAAAGAGGAGACAGACATGATCTCTGGTCTAGCAGGGGAGGAGCAGCGAAGTCCCAGTTACCACTCGAGAGAAAATCTGGTAACTATCAGCTCCAAAATTTGCTAGAAGAACTGAGAGAAGGTTAGGCATCAGCAAGGGCTTGCTTCCCCAAAGAAGATAGCTCATCCACCCTGGGGAGCTGCAAGCGGGGGGCGGGGGGCAGTGGAGTACTTCTGCGAGACTACCTGCTCCCTCCCACCCCAAACTGCTTGAGACACATCCAACTCAGGCGGGGCTGCCCTCGCTGGCACCTCTGAGCCTGGCTAGGGAGGGCAACCAAGGCCAGGCTGTGCAGAGTCCCTTGGGGCTTTGGGAAGAGACCCACACAAACAAGAAGACCCACAGTGACCTTCAGCAAGGTGTCACAAGCAACAGCTTGGAGAGGATACAGGAGGGGTGGCAGTGCTAAGGAGTCAGGTCTGCACCGAAGACCCTCACCCCCACCTCTACTGTGCTGGCCAGATGCCATCCCTGCAGGCTCCCCGCCTGGGTTAGGCAAGGTTGCCAAGAGGATTTGGGAAGACAGAGGAGCATGGACTGGCAGGCAACTGGGACCCACTCCTTAAGGGAGTGTGCCGGTTCTTGCAGGGATTGGCTGTGGGGGCAGAGGTCTGGACATTCCAGAAGAGGGTAGATGGGGAGGCTTTTTCTAACACTCGGGGGTCTTGCCATGGCAGCGGGGGCGCCAGTAATAGCGCAGGTGTTTCTGGTAGGTGTCCAGGTTACGCTTCAGGCAGAGGGCCAACTCCTTGTCACAGGCACACAGCTGCTGCTCGCACGTGCTCCCCTTGTCAGCTGCAGAAGGAGAGGTTGAGGCTTCAGTGTGTGTCCCTTCCCAAGACAGAGCAGGTGGAGGGCTGGGGTGCCTCTGGAGGCAGCATCGCCCCCCCATTCGTCTTCGGAAGAACCCATCCCAACAACCTTGACACCACTGCATAGGCTTGTTCCTGTACTGGTCGATTCTCCACTTCCCTAAGCAACTGTTGAATATCTAAAGGGACTCAACCAAAGGGACACTCGGGGAAACAGATACTGGAACCGTGTGAACAAGCAAGCTGCTCAGCGAAAGCAAGAAAAACAGACTGCAGGATGGCACAAGCGCATTAAGATGCTGCTGAACCGGGAAGGGGTCGAGAGAAAGCCAGCTGCACTGGGGAGTGGCTGGCTCCCAGCAGATGGGACAGGGTGTGCAAAGACCGCAAGGAAGGAGGGATCTCAGTGCTCCAGGCTCATCGTCTGCCAAGCAGGGACAACGGCAGGAGCTCCCGTGGGGTTGATGTGGGAAGGCAGAGCTCTTTACACACAGGACATTGACCATCAGCGCTGGATGCCTCTGTTATCGGCATTACTATGAAGCCTCTGGACTCCCAGTCCTGAAATCTGCCATCTTTCTCCACGTTGGCAGTATCAGCTTAGCAACAAGGACTGGAGAATCTGGTTTGGGGGCCAGGCTCTCTCATTTATAGGCTTGCGACCCCAGGACAAACACTTCCCCAGACTAGTTTGAGTTCCTTGCCTGTGAGACACCCCCAAGGGTTTCGGCACCTCCTGGATCAGTGAGACCTAGCTGGTGGGTGACATATGATGCTAAGATTCTGATAGGTCAGGTGCATGGGGTTGGCAGTAGTCTCATTACCACCCCACCCTGCTCTTTCCTCACCCCCAGCCCAGCCGCTGCCCTGAACCTCTGAGGACAGAGAAGCGAACTGCCTACAGTACATGGTCACCCAGCCTGCGCAAGCCCGAGACACCCCCACTCACAGCACTGAATGGTTCCCTGGGAGAAGTTGTATTTGTAGTGGTCCCTGAGTGTACGGCAGCCGTGGGTCGTCTTCAGGTTAGAGTAGCAGCAGTCATGGACCTGGCAGCACCTGCAGGGTGGACAGGGTCCCCAGCTGACTTGAGAGAGGCTGTGTCTGCCCCCTCCCCTTGACAGAGAAGCCAGGTGTCCCCAGGGGAAGAGCCATGGCCTGCAGGAGCCTGGGAGCTAGCTTGGGAGCTAGCACTCCCTGAGCACTTGCTGGCGTCTGTTCTCTCTTAGTCATCACAGGTGCTGCTCTTAGCCCCATTGCACAGATGAAAAAGCTGAGACCCAGAGAGCTCAAGCCACTTGGTCCAGACCATGTGGCCTGGGAGTGGAGGCTTGGGGAAGTGGGCCCAGGCTCTGTTGGCTCTAGGATGGCTGTGAAAAAGGTGGAGTTTTTAAAGCTGACATGCCCTGGTACTGGGGCAAGTGAGGGAACTGCCTCTGGATTAGGGGATGAGGACACAAGGCTGATTGGGCCCCCAGAGCTCTGGGGAAACTTCTAGAAGGTCAGCTCTAGCAAGGTGGAATGAAATCTGCATTGCAAGTGCCTAGCACATGGTAGATTCCCAACAAGATGACTCTGCTTATAAATGGAAGGGTAGGAAAGAAGGGAGAGTCCAGGGGTGGGACAGGGGCAGGATACAAGTGTCCTCCTGACTCCCTGCAGGTTTGATGAGGGGCTTACCAGTCTGTGGCGTCCTTGGGCTGGCCTCTGCCACCGGGGCCGCAGTAACAGCCATAGGGCCAGTAGGAGAAGAAGGGTATCTTCCTGGTCATCTGCTTGACCATTTTGTTCAGATTCAGAATCCCTCCCTGGCTGGGAATCACACCTGCCAGGACTGAGGGAGAGGGTAGGACTGAGCCCCTGGGAGGAATCAGGGCCATCCCCTTTGCCCTTCCCTGACCAAATAGGTGGTGCCAAGAGAAGATGGTGGTAGAACAGCAACATCTATTGCTGTGAAAAATAGAGCCACAGCAGTCCCTTGGCCCAATGACTAAACTGCTGAGGTTCCACAGCAAATTGTCTGGGTTCAAGTCCCACCTCCAGCTCCCGACTGTGGCTTTCTGCTGGTGTGCACCCCAGGAGGCAGTGCGTGATGGTCCAAGTACATGTGCACCTGCCACCAGCATGGAAGACCTGCATTGAGCCCATGGCTTCAGCCTGGCCTGATCCTGGCCCCATGGTAGGCATTTGGAGGATCAATCAATGAATGGGAGCTCTCTCTCTCTGTCTCTCTCTGTCTGTCTGTCTCTCCTCTCTCTCTCTCTCTCCTTGTCTCTCTCCAATAAATACATGAAAGAACAAATAAAAAAACATATGTAGTGGCAGTTACTGAGTGCTTACTGTGAGACTTTTTGCATCTAAATTTATTCACATCATCCATGAGATAAATACTATTTTAAATAAACAAACTTATAAAGAACTTTGTTAATAACAAGTAGCTTTTTAAATAATTCTAGATGTTCAAAGATGTTATAAAGATAATACAATATACCCTCTTCCTATCTCTTCTAATGTTACTGTTCTGCATAATTACAGCGCATTTATAAAACTAGGGAACCATTATTACTTTCACAAACATTGTTTTTTAAGACTTATTTTTAGGGCCCAGCGGCGTGGCCTAGAGGCTAAAGTCCTCACCTTGAACGCGCTGGGATCCCATATGGGCACCAGTTCTAATCCCGGCAGCCCCACTTTCTATCCAGCTCCCTGCTTGTGGCCTGGGAAAGCACTCAAGGATGGCCGAAATCTTTGGGACTCTGCACCTGCATGGGAGACCCAGAAGAGGTTCCTGGTTCCCGACTTTGGATTGGCACAGCACCGGCCATTGCACTCACTTGGGGAGTGATTCATTGGACGGAAGATCTTCCTTTCTCTCCTCCTCTCTGTATGTCTGACTTTGTAATAAAAATAAATAAATCTTTGAAAAAAGACTTATTTTTAGAGACAGATATATCCTAGGCGCGATTCACTCCCTAAATCCCTACAACAGCCAGAGCTGGGCCAGGCAGATGCCAGGAGCCAGGAGCTCAGTTCAGGTCTCCTATGGGGGTAGCAGAAACCCAGCCATTTGGTCTACTGCCTGCTGCCCCCTAGGATCTGTATTAGCAGGAAGCTAGAATTCAGGGTGACTCAAATCCCATTACTCCAAATATGAGATGTAATGTATTAATCACTAGGCCAAATGCCCACCCTCTTGTCCCTTAATTTTTTTGTTTATTTGAAAGGCAGAATGAGGAATAGAGAGAGATCTTCCTTCTGCTGGTTCACTTCCCAAGTGGCCACAGCAGCTGTGGTAGCTCCAGGATGAAGCAGGGAGCTGTGAACACCAGCTGGGTCTCCCACTTTGGAGGCAGGAAGCTGAACTGCTAATAGAGTAGCTGGACTTGAACCAGGCACTCCAACGGGGATGTGGGGGTTCCACGCAGTGACTTCACCTGCCGAGTTGTGTTTATTTCACGTTGGAGACGCACAGAGGCAGATACGTGGGTACTAGCTGCAATTCCCTGCTTACAGATGAGCAGTCAGAGGCTCTATAACCTGCTCAAAATCACAGTGACTGGCAAACGGAGCCAGAACCGAAACCCAGGGCAGTCTAGGTGCATCTCTGAGCATCAGTGTTCTGCTCATCATAGAAAGAACAACATCTTCCTGCACCTTGTTCCCTTCTGCTAGGACACGTGTGGCTCTGCTGGCCGGCAGCAGGATCTGGAAACCAGGGGCGTCACTTCAGTCTTGGCAGCTGCTGACCACTGGGGGAAGCATGTGTGGTACTGAGTTAGGGGAAATACAGTACATGATGTCACGGGATTCAGGGGAGGTTAAAGAAGGGGTCAGACGCAAACCTGTGCACAACTCCGAAAGCACAGAGGACACACGTTGCTCCCACCACCACTTCAGGCAAGTGAGGTTATCAAGAAAGCTCCTCGTGCCAGCAGAGTGAGCAGGAGGCAGCAGGGGAGCCCCATGTGCACGGAGGTGGAGATTGGGCAGGAGTCATGTAAGGCTGGAGAGAGGTCCTGAGCAGGTGGCCTTGAGAAGCTGCCCCTGGTGTGTCCTGTGGCTCTGTCTGCATGAGAGGTCATAAGAAAACCTTGCCAAGCCTGTGTGTGGGGCAGCTGACCCAGCCCTCTGGAATCTCCCAGGACTCCTGGATTCTGTGTTTAAGAAGTTCCAAGGCACAACTGAGTGCAAAGACAGAGAAAATCCACTTTGCAAACAAGAGACCAGAATGTAGACTCTTGCCTTTCTCGGGGTGTGCTTGTTCTTGCCTTTGTTCTATGCTCTCAGCCTTTCACACTCACACCTAAATGGTGCAGCCAGCCAAGCCACGTGCCCGACGTGGACTCAGAAGGCTGTGGGATGGTCTCATTTCTTGTAATAGCAGAGTGAGGAGAGCCAAGCTGGGGAAGAGGATTCGAGCCCCAGGTGCCAGGCTGACAGAGCTTACCAGCACTTCCTGCCTAGGTTGCTTTGCTTTTCTCATCCTTTGGCTGCCACTAAGGATGACAGAGTCCCTTCTGCACATGGAGTGAAGGAGTGCTCACTGCCAACTGCTCGCCCAAACTGTGTGGTGACTCATTGATTGATTGATTGATTTGTTTTTATTGAAAGGCAGAACAGAGAAGAGAGCCAGAAGAAAAAATCTTCCACCTGCCAGTTCACTCCCAAAATGGCTGCAACAGCCAGAGCTGAGTTGATCCAAAGCCAGGAGCCAAGAGCATCCTCTGGGTCTCCTACGTGGGCACAGGATCCCAAGGCTTTGGGCCATCCTCTACTGCTTTTCCAGGTCATTAACAGGGAGTAGGATGAGAAGTGGAGCAGCCTGGACACGTGACAGTGCCCATAGGGGATCTTGCCACTTGCAAGCCAAGTGAGCCATCGCACCAGGCCCCACTAACACTTTGTCAACAATTTGTGTCTGATATCTCACTAAAGCCCTTCCTATAACCCTGCAGACAGGAGACAATGGTCCCATTTCATAGATGAGAATGTGGACAGATTGGATGACTTGTCCAAGGTCACACAGCCAGACAGAGATGGAGCCAGTGTGCAAGTGTGGGTTTCTCTGTGTGTTGGAGCCCCGTGGTGTCCTGTGTCTTTACACCTGAGACATGAACTTTTGTAACCGACCACCAAGCTCCCAGTACTGCTCACTGTACCTCTTGAGAAGGGTTCCTCTCGAGGGCTTGGAAGTCCCAGAATATCACTAGACCATTTTTTAGAAAGGCAAATGCTCCTAAAATGGCCAACCAACTTGGAAATGTCCTAGAAACACAAGTCTGTGCCTATGTGAAAGACCCCCATTCCTGCAGCGGAGACGGTGCAGGCAAGGTGACACAGGGCCTTGCCATTTCTTCCATCCACACCCCAAGTCCCATAACCAGTAGCCCAAGGGGCCCAGGTGATGAACGCCTTCCTAGCAGTCAGAGGGGATCACCTGAGCTCTCTGGCTGAAACCACATCCCAGGGGCCTGACAGCTCCACCCAGAAGGCAGAAAGGATCAGGCGTTAGGGAGACAGGACACCAGGTACCACAGCAGTCACATCCCAGCCTAAAGGCGGCAAGCACAGGGCCTTCCCTGCCCAGCTGAAGAGCCCCACTCACCAGCCAGCAGCAGCAGTCCACACAGCAGACGAAGCTCCATGAGCCCAGCACCGAGCAGAGCAGCCACGGCTGGAAGTCCCTGGCTGTGCACCCTCTTATATCAGACAAGCCCCAACCCGGGACAGTCCACCCCCCACCTGCTCTAGCCCCAAGAAACAATGCTGTTTCTTTGCTTCCTCTTTTTGTGGTGCTAGGAAATCTCATGAATACTTTTCCAAAAATAAAATTGTATTTATTTGAGAAGAAGAAGGAGAAGGGAGGTGGGGTGCTGCTACTCACTGGCTCACTCCCCAAATGCCCTCAATAGTCAGAGCTGAGCTCATCCAGGTGTCCCAGTGTGGGTGGCAGGATCCATTGACTTGAGCCAGTACTGCTGCCTTGCAGGGTCTGGATGGGCAGGAAATGGAATTAGGCGCCCAGGGTAGAAACTGACCCCGGGTACTCTGATGCAGGACCGAGGCCTCTTAGATAACACCCCGGTCCCCGGACCAGACACCTGCTCCTACCTGTGTAATAGCCTATGTTTCTTCTTTTCTTTTTTTCATAAACATTACTCAGTGTAGAAGATGTGGCCAAACACCAGGAATTCTGAAATGACCTGTGAATTTATGAACATTTTGGTGCTCGTCCTTTGGCCTTAGTGCTAAATTTGTCTGTTTCTAGCACGTACAAAGGTACTTCAAGAACTTCATGGAAAATACAAGATAAGCTTGTGTGAAAAAATATTTTAAATCCATGTGTTAGTTTTTTTCATAATTCTCTTTCCGACAATTTTGTTTGGGATTCCTTGTAGGTGTGTGTATTGCAACATTTTTGTAGCCAAACAAATGTATCCATTTTTCACAAGCTTAGTCCAGACCTCGTGTCCATATGCACATATGTGTGTGTGTGTGTGTGTGTGTGTGTGTGTGTGTGCTGTCTCTATATTCTCCCCTGACCACATTAGCAAATGCTTTATACAGTATTTTTAAAGAAGAGATATTTGTTTACTTATTCTAAAGGCAGAAAACAGAGAGAAAGAGAAGGAGAGAGAGAGACAGGGAGAGATCTCCCATCTGCTAGTTCACAACCTCAAAGCCACCATCTTCCACTGACACCAGGAGCCCAGACCTTCATCCAGGATTCCAGCATGGGTGGCCGGGACCCAAGTACCTGGGCCATCCTCTGTTAGTCTCCCAGGTGCATTAGCCAAGAAACAGAACTTGAATCATGTGGGATACCAGCATTACAAGCAGCAACCTGCACAGCAAAACACTGGCACCTTATGGAGTGCTCAGTAGCCTGTCTGTTCACCACTGACCTACCCTGAACATATTTCTATATATATTTTTGCCGTGTTACCTTCATATTCCATTATGTACCTCTGCTGTTTATCTGACAAACTTGCAATGGATAGACACACAGATTTACACTTTTCACTATAGTAGAGCTCACTTCTGCTAAATTGTTCCCTAATGTGGACTTGACGAATCGAAGAATCATCAAAGGCAGATGATGCATGCTGCCAGCTTAACCCAGGCAAGACCCACCCCTGTTTACCTATGGGAACCCTCAGAAGCAAAAGAGGTGACCATTCTGGGAGAAAAAACTGATGACACAAGCAACACTTAGAGACGCCAGCCTCAGGGGCACCTAGGACAACGCTGGACACAGAAGGCAGGGACTTGCAGGTGGCTGTTCAAGGTCACTGCTGAGGCTGGCTTTCTTTTTCTTTTTTTTTTTAAGGTTTATTTATTTTTATTGGAAAGGCAGACCAGATTTAGGGAGAGAAGAAGAGACGGAAAGATCTTCCGTCTGCTGGTTCACTCCCCAAGTGGCTGCCACAGCTAGAATTAAGTTGATCCAAAGCCAGGAGCCAGGAGCTGCTTCTGCGTCTCCCACACGGGTGCAGGGTCCCAAGGCTTTGGGCCGTCCTCTGCTGCTTTCCCAGGCCACAAGCAGAGAGCTGGGTGGAAAATGAAGCAGCCCGGACACAAGACAGTGGCCATGTGGAATCTTAGCACTCACAAGGTGAGCATTTAGCTACTGAGCCACCGTGCCATGTCCAAGGCTGACCCCTTCACTGCCGGCTACTTGTTCCACCCAGAAACTGTACCACTGAGAGTCACAGCTGGAAACTGTTTCTCTCTCTACCCGCCTTCCCTCCCCGACCATCTGCCTTTTAAATTCTATTTTTTTTTCTTTGACTCCTTGAATCAGTCAATTGACCACCTTATCTGGAATGAAGCAATCTACAGGCAAATATTAAACAACATGTTCTTTGTTATTAATGATTGAGGAATAGGTGCTTTGGCACAGTGAGGTAGGCTGCTGCCTGGGACACTGAATTCCAAATATGAGTGCCAGTTAGTGCCCTGGTAACTGCCTCTTCTCCAGTTTCCTGCTAATGCCCCTGCTGATGGTCCTAGTACTTGGATCCCTGACATCCACACAAGAGACCCAGATGGAATTCCAGGCGCCGAGATTCGGCCAGGCGCAGTGCTTGGCTGTGGCAGGCATGAAGTTGGCAGACCTTTCAAATAAACAAACGCTGCAGAAAGAAAATATTTTAGAAAGCATCGTCACTCTTGAATAGGATTGATGTGTAATGAGGCACGCGTGTTGAATGGATACAACACAGGGAGTTTGAAGGTCAACATTCCTGCCAACAGCATCACAGACACACTTCACCTCCAGAGCCCTCTCCGCTGGTGTGCTCTTAGACACACCGCCCTCGCCCACCTTCCACAGCCATCACCGTATGCTCTTATGAAGGTGAAGCTTTACCCTGAATGCTGTCTCCTAGATCAGAGCCCTTGGCCAGGCATGAGGCTGTCTGCAGAATCCAACTCCCCCCCTTGGTATCATGTGGGCAAGAGCAAACGTAGCAGAGAGCCCTCTGTGGATTCCAAAAGGCTTTTCTCATGGGAAAAAAGATGATATGGATGCTGCCAAGAGGCTTTAAAAATCCTAGCATCAAGAACTGGCACTGTGGCATAGTGGGTAAAGTCGCCACCTGCAGTGTGGCATCCATATGGGTACCAGCCAGTCTGAATTTCAGCAGCTCCACTTTCCATCCAGCTTGCTTATGAGGAGACCTGGGAAAGCAGTGGAGGATGGCCTAAGTGCTTGGGCTCCTGCACCCATGTGGGAGACTTGGGAGAAGCTCCTGCCTGGCTCCTCGCTTCAGACAAGCTCAGTTCTGGCTGTTTTAGCCTTGGGAGTGCATCAGCAGATTGAAGATGTCTCTCCCTCCTCTTTGCTCATCGAGTGGAAAAAAAAAAATCACTAGAAGATGCCTTAGAACCCCAGGCTAATCCGGAGGCCTTGAGGGAACACTTGGCAGGCTGCATTTGGGATCAGGTGCACCTTGCCGCTTCATCTGCACCTGCCTTGGTCTCTCATTTGCAAAACGGGGCCAGCGGTCCCTCCCTTCTCTGATCGCTCTGGGGTTTGGAGGTGACACACACATAGCACACTGCATTTCGCCTCACCCAGCAAGAGAAGGCTATCACAGGAACTGTGACGATGGGGCTGTAGCTAGACCTGGAGGCAAAGAAGCCGGGGGAAGATGGCACTCAAACCCACACTGCCCAGGTCGATGGCCTGCCCTCCACACCGTCCAGCTGCTTAACCTGGAGTAAGCTGCTAAGCCCCCCACCTTCCCCTTCCTCACTGGAAGCAGGGCGAACACAGCACCTACTTCTACCACCACTGCCACCATCCTCATAGCTTGTAACGAGCACAATGAATTCCCAACCTCCACTTCTGTTTACAGCCTGTGCCCGCTGCTTCCTCCCTCTCCAAATCCAACCTGGGCCTTTCTATACCTTTCTTGCTTCTGCTGAGCAGGGTTCAGCTTTCTCTTCTGTCCTGAAACACAGAATCTAAGAACCCCCTTGCAGAGTCTTGGCTAACTCTACCAGCTATGTTGTTTCTGGATCATTTTTGTCTTTGGTTGGGTAGTAATTGAGAAGACGTTTCCAGAAGGAAGTTGCTGAGTCAGAAGACATGAGGGTTTTTCCAGCCTTACATTCCTCTGCCAGGCAGCTTGGTTTCTTGTTGAGGTTTATCAGCAGCTCTCAGCGCTTTCGCTTCCCTGGGGTCTGCTGGGGAACTTGGAGGCCACAACCCGGCCAGCTCTCTAGACAGTGGGTGGAAGGGAGCAGGAAGGAGCTCAGATGTCGAAAACCAAATTCCATTCACAATAGTTAGCATTGTCGCAGACTTTGTTCTCTGCTGGTTTGTGCTGTTATCTCATTTAGTTGTTACAACTGCACCCTGAAGGCCGTACTGCTATCCCCGTTTCATGGGTGAGGATGCTGGGACTCAGAGAGACTGGAAACTCCAACAGAGTCACGCAACAGAGTTCAGATTAGCATGCAAGTTTACCAGGGCCTGCTCGTTTCCTGCGTGGGACACCTTCTGAACGGCCCACGCACGATCAATGCAAGCAGACGCTTACCCAATCCCCAGTGTACAGATGAGTCACGGGGCTTGGGGCTCTGCCATGTGCACCTGCTTACCCTCCTGGCATCCACAGAGGCAGAAACCAGAAGAACCAGGCACAGCTACACACTGGACACCCCCAGCTTCACTGCAGAATGGAAAGGCACCCCCTTCTTCTAAGAGACACCCCGAGGATTGACAGCAGTGGCCGTAGTCCTCCCTCCATCCTCTTTCCCAGAAAACCCCACTTTCCAGAAAATTCCCGTGTCCTGATTCCATCTTGGCTCAGGGCCAGGAAGCCTCTTCTTTTGCCAAGGGTCATTTGGAGACTGTTGACATCACTCGAAGACCATGCAAAACTATAAGCTTACCAATAAGCCCAATAGCAATTGATTGGATTTCGATCCCCCCCTGTGGTTGCCTGAGCAGGAACAGATCAAACGATTTCCTACAGCCCACAGGCAGGCCATTCCCCAATCATCCTGTTGCAGGATGGAGTGCCCTGTCAGAGCCAGCCAGGAATGAGGCTTGGAATGGCTGTGGGTGTGCAGATCAGAGAAAAGTAGGCAGAGCTGGGTCCTCCAGGGTTGGAGACACTGGAGATGGGAGGGCGTCCCCGTCCTCTCCATCTGCACCAAGAAGGGGTCAAGAGCCCAGGAAGTGCTGCCGTGTTTGACAGCTGCAGAATGGATGAACAGGTGGCTGTGTGGCCGCTCATTCACATCAGCGAGCCATATGTGACACAGTGTGATGTGGATGGAGCTCACAAACAGGAGGCTGAACAAGCCAAACCCAACAGGGACAAGTGTGAGAGGGACAACACTAGTGAGTGGGCAGCAGTAAACTGTGCTGACTTGTGTTTTCACAGGGTGGTGGTGCACTGCTGTGAGTGGTGGCAGCAGGTCAGTGGAAATCTCTAGAAGGGCCACTGATGTGAGTGGTGGCAGCAGGTTGGTGGAAGTTTCTGGAAGGGTCACTGGTGTTCATCCCTATGGCATCTGGTTCCACGGGTGCATTCATGTTGCAAGAATTCCTCCAGACGTTTGCTTATGGTGTGTGCATTTTCCTTTGTGGTACTTGAGACATTGGAATAATAACATGACAATAATAATAATAGTAATAGTAATAAAGAGCCCACACATCATCAGGGCTTCCCATTCTGGCTCAGCAGTGCTGTGATCTTGGTCATGCCACTTCATCTCCGATCCCAGAGTTTCCGGCAGGAAAATGGGGTCCACAAGACTTCATTGGCCTGTTATCATGAAGCTCCGACTGAAGCAAAAAGCCAGGCTCCCTCTGCAGCACCCCGCAGAGATCCTTACCTCCTGGCGGCACACATGTGATGGGATTTCCTCTCAGACCTCCCAGTTCTCCCAGTGACTCAAACCCAGACTACACAAAGGCACTTTCCCAGCTCTTGAAATCCCCGCACTGGGTTGCTTCAAGGTCACTGCCCCAAGGTTCTGGAATGTTTTCAGCTCTAACCCAGACCCTGGCTGCCTTCCCCAGAGCCTCATCAGGCAAGGCAGCATGAAGCTGAAGGCTCACACAGCCCTACCAGGGCTCCCCACTCCCCTCTGCTGGCTCCTTTGCTAAGGCAGCAGCGGAGAACCCACTTCCAAGATCCCATAGTGGCCCACCAAAGCCAGGCCTGCCCCAGGTGTTCCAGGCACCTGCGGTTTGCCAGCCTCCAGCCCCGCCTGTCTCAGTGTTGAGGGTGCAGAGGAGGGGTAGGACAAATCCCTGCCTGCTGGGTGGCACACAGTGATGTCCCTAGGAATGACCAGATGCTGACTGGCAGCCAGGCTGTCTGGTGGGTATGGGTGGGGGTTTCACTGATTTACATGGACTTGGTCTGCATGGAGAGGATCAAACAAAGAGAAACATCCAGCCAGCTGTCGGGTGGGCTAGCCCTGGAGAGGCAGGCCTAGGGGAGCGGCTCTGCGAGGCACAGGGTGTAGAGGTACACCTTGGCTGGTGCTAGGCCAAGGCGTAGCCTGCACCTAGTCCACCAGGCAGCTTTCCTGGACCCTTGGGAGAAGCTGCAGCTGAGTGGGCATCTGGGGTCCTGGCTCATTCTGCAGGGGTGCCGAGACCTCCACTACAGCTCTGAGTAGACATCAATCAGGTGGGAGCTAGAAACATAGTAGAAGATGGGGACCAATGTGGAGTTCCCTAATCCCCTCCGGAGACTCAGACACCCTGGGGTAAGCTTCACTTTCTTCAGGGGGTCTGGGGGCAGAACAAGAAGCCAGAGGCATGTCCTCTGCTTGCTAATGTGATTCCCTCACCCCACTCTCCCCCACCCACAGGGGCCCACAGCCTGGTGAGGCCTCTGGGAGGGGTCAGCCCAGCTGGATGCATTCCAAGGGAAAGTGTGACACTTCCCATATTCTGTCTCACTCAGTCCTTGAGCAGGATTTACAGGGGGTCTCAGAACATTCATAAAAAACCCTGCCTATGAAAATGAGGATTTCAAGTGCCTTTGCGATAGACTCCTGCTTTCCATGAACTTTCTGAAGTCCCCTCGCACAGCACATACTGGGTAGACAAGGCTGTGGGGCTCCCCTGGGTCCACCGCTTCTCAGATGGAGGCCGTGCTGGGACACAGTCTCAGCACCTGGTCTGAGTCCCACAGGATGGGCCACACTGGGGACCAGAGGCTTCTGTAGGTGACTATTGCATGGGCCCATATCAACAAGTCTGATTTCCACGCAGAAAGAGATGATTGGGGCAGGTGGAGTGAAGGGACCGTGTAAAGACCCAAGGCAGGGAGAGGCCTGGGTGGGAACAGCCCTCCCACGTTTTCATGTCACACCTGGCCTCCGAGCGGTGAGTCAACACACAGCCGTTGTCATAGCCCCTGCTCTGCGCCCTTTGCTACAGCAGCTCTGACAGACCAATGTGGCTGTTAGGAGAGCCCTGAGGAAAGAGTGGACACCCAGAGAGTCTTCCTCCGGGAAGCAGCAGATGGGACATTGACCATCTGCAGCTGCTACCTCCCCCCAAGGTAAGCGACAGGGGCGCTGAGGTCCCAAGACCTGCTCTCAGGCCTGGCCTCACAGCATTGAGCCCAGTGGTTTTCCAGCCCAATGTCTGCTTCCATTTCTGCCTCCATAAAATGAGAATAATGATACCTCCCTCCTGCAGAGCTAATGCTCAGGAATTGTTTGATCTAACAACCATTTTATAAACATCTTTGTTATAAATATTTCTTGTTCTCTTTTAAAGTAAACTTTGGGAATAGAACTGATATAAAATCAAGGCATCCATTTCAAATTTGGTGAGTTTTTTGATAAACAGCTATATATACTACATTTTCACTCTTTTAACAATTATGTATAATGCAACGTTACACAGAGAGAGGGGAAAAGACATACAGAGAAAGCTCTTCCATCTGCTGGTTCACTCCCTCAGTGGCCACAATGGTCAGGGCTGAGCCAGGCCAAAGCCAGGAGCCAGGAGCCTCCTCTGAGTCTCCCATATGAAAGGCAGGGGCCCAAGCACTTGGGCCAGCTTCCACTGCTTTCCCAGGCTCATTAGCTGGTTAGAAGGCAGAGTAGCCAGGACTCGAACTGGTGCTCTTGTGGAATGCTTGACCTGCTGCATGCCAGCCACTGTGAGAATCACTTACTTAGCCAAGATGCAAATTTCCCTTCTGCCTCTTTGAAGCCATCCCATCGGCACTTCCAGGCCTGGGCAGCCACGGTTAACTTTCCTGTCACTACAGACAAGTTTCTCCCGTTCTAGCAGTCCCTACAGAAGGAATCACGTGAGATGCAAGGCTTTGTGGCTGGATTTGTTTGCTGAGCCTAACGCCTCCGAGGCTCAGTTGCGTTACTATGTGCGTGCATGCGTTTTATTGCCGACAAGTGCTGTGTTGTGTGGACATAGCACAGTTTGTTGATCTTTTCATCAGTTGATGGACCTGGAGTTGTTTATAGTTTGGGGCCATGGTGAATCAGGTTGCTGTAAATGTTCGTAAGTAAACATGTCTTTGCATCAACACGTACTTCCTTTTCTCCAGAATAAATATCCGGGGGTAGAATGACTGATCAGATGGTGGGTGTCTATTGATCTTTATAAGGAATTGCCAAATCGTTTTCCCGCTTGGTTGCACCATTTTTGCATTCTTGTCAGACATATGAGGGCTTCACTTTCTTCAGATATTTGCCAATACTTGTTATCATTTTTCTCTATTACAACCCTCTGGTGGGGGTGAGGTATCGTCTCCCTGTCATTTTGATTTGCACTTTCCACATCATGAAGGAGGCCGAGCCTAGTTTCAGGTGCTTGTTGATCGTTATCTTTCCTTGGAGAGGTGCCTACTTAATTCCTTTGCCTGTTTGTTTTTTATTGGAAAGTCCTATTTGCAGAGAAGAGGGAGAGAGAAAGATCTTCCATCTGCTGGTTCATTCATCAAGTGGTCACAATGTCAGGAGACAAGCTGATCGAAAGCGAGGAGCCAGAAGCTTCTTCCGGGTCTCCCATGTGGGTACAGGGGCCAAGACTTTGGGCCATTCTGTACTGCTTTCCCAGGCCACAAACAGGGAGCTGGAGGGTCAGTGGAGCAGCTGGGATACAAACCAGCACCCATGTGGGATCCTGGTGCATGCAAGGTGAAGACCTTCGCCACTGCACTAGACCTCTCCTTTGCCCCTTTGCCTTTTTTAAACTGCATAAATATTTCTTTAAAAAGCAGAGAGAGGAGAGGAGAGGAGAGGAGAGGAGAGGAGAGGAGAGGAGAGGAGAGGAGAGGAGAGGAGAGGAGAGGAGAGGAGAGGAGAGGAGGCAGAGGTAGATAGAGATAGATTGTCCATTTGCTGGTTCACTCCCCAAAGGCCCACAGTAGCCTGGGCCAGCTGGAAGCCAGTTGCTGGGAACTCAATCCATGTCTCCCATACTGATTCACTCCCAGCCACTTGCACCACCACCTGTCACCTCCACGCCCGCCCTTCCAGCCTACACATGAGTAGGATGTTGGAATTGGGAACAGAGCCAGGGCTCAACTCCAGGATTTGCCCCCCCCCCCCACACACACAAGTTGATAAGTCTTAAAATCAAGTAGCATAAATCCTGAAGTTTGAGTCTTTTAATAGTTGATTTGGCTATCCTAGATTTTTTTTTTATTTCTCTATGAATTTTAGGATCAGCTTGCCAGTTTCTACTAAAGCAGTCTGTTAAGGTTTTGATAAATGTACACTGACCCTGCACAGGATGTGGAGAAACAAACATTTTAACAATAGTTAAACTTCTGATTGATAAACATGGTGTATCCCTAGATTTATTTTTGCCTTTTTAAAATTTTTCTGAGTATTAGTTTATAGTTTCCAATGTGTATGTCTTCCATTTTTATCAATTATATTCCTAAATATTTCATATTTGCTGGTATTACCATAAATATTCTTATATGTCTATTGCATGTGGTCTAAATTATTCAATATTCTTTGCTAATGTGTAGAAGCACAATTATGGGGCCCTGGTATGATAGCCTATTGGCTAAATCCTCCCCTTGCATGCACTGGGATCCCATTTGGGCACATGTCCTGGCTGCCCCACTTCCCATCCAGCTCCCTGTTTGTGGCCTGGGAAGACAGCAAAGGATGGTCCAAAACCTTGGGCCCCTGCACCCTCTTGGGAAACCAGGAGGAAGCTCCTGTCTCCTGGCTTCGGATCAGCTTGTCTCTGGCCATTGCAACCACTTGGGGAGTCAATCAGCGGGCAGAAGAGCTTTCTTTCTTTATCTCCTTCTTTCTATATAAATATCTGCCTTTCCAGTAAAATAAACAAATAAATCTTTCTTAACGTATAATTATGACTAACATTTTGTATTCTCATAATTCTTCAACCCCACTTAACTCAGATACTAGTTTCAGCAGTATTTTTGTAAATTTTGTAAGATTTTTAAAATATTTTATTTAGAGAGAGGATCTTCCACCAGTTGGCTCACTCCCCAAGTGGCTGCAATGGCCAGAGCTGAGCTGATCTGAAGCCATTCTTTAACCAGTAGCCTGATGTTAAGCTCAGCTTTATTACAGATGCACCTTTCCAAGTTAAGAAAATTCCCTTCCATCATTGTTTGTTGGCAGTTTTTTTTAAAATCAGAAATAAATGTTAGACATTTTCAAATGGTCTTTGTTTTGATGTATTGAGGGGATTTCATGGTGTTCTTTATTAGGATGATGCATTGCATTGACTCATTTTTAAAATAAATTTATTTATTTATTTATTTATTTATTTATTTATTTATTTATTTATATTGGAAAGGCAGCTATACACAGAGGAGGAGCGACAGAGAGGAAGATCTTCCGTCCAATGGTTCACTCCCCAAGCGGCTGCAATGGCTAGAGCTGAGCCAATCCAAAGCCAGGAACCCAGAGCCTTTTCTGGGTCTCCCACGCAGGTGCAGGGTCCCAAGGCTTTGGGCCATCCTTGAGTGCTTTCCCAGGCCACAAGCAGGGAGCTGGATGGGAAGTGGAGCTGCCGGGATTAGAACCGGCGCCCATATGGGATCCCGGGGCATATAAA
Source organism: Ochotona princeps (assembly GCF_030435755.1). NCBI lineage: Eukaryota > Metazoa > Chordata > Mammalia > Lagomorpha > Ochotonidae > Ochotona > Ochotona princeps. Next base: position 13,009,924 of record NC_080833.1, read on the forward strand.
GTGAGGACTTCATTTGCTAGGCTTCCGTGCTGGGCCCATTGACTAATTTTTGATGTAAAAACAGTCTTGTATTCCTGAGAGTAAGCACCACTTTGTTACTGCATATCTTCTCCTTTATGCAACCAGATTCTGCTTGCCAGCGCTTTGTGAAGAAGTTTGGAGTGAATGTTGAGGCACAGAAAACTGAATTATCCTTTGCATGTCCCCCCTTCACATCGCAGAGTGTAGGTTCAAGTCCCGGCTGCTCTGCTTGCGACCCAGCGTTCTGTCGATGTCCCCAGAAGGCAGCAGAGGATGACCTAAGCACTCGGGCTCCTGCTCACCATGTGAGAGGTCTGGACAGAGTTCATGGATCCTGCTCTAGGCCTGGCCCAGTGCTGGCCTTTGTGGACTTTGGGAAGTGAACCAATGGATGGAAGATTTTTTTTCTCTCTTTTTTTGCTTGTTTTTAAAGATTTATTTATTTTTATCAGAAAGGCAGATATACAGAGAGGAGGAGAGACAGAAAGGAAGATCTTCCATCCGATGGTTCACTTCCCAAGTGACCGCAACGGCCAGTTCTGAGCCAATCTGAAGCCAGGAGCCAGGAGCTCTTCCAGGTCTCCCACATGGGTGCAGAGAACCAAGGCTTTGAGCCATCCTCGACTGCTTTTCCAGGCCACAAGCAGGGAGTTGGATGGGACGTGGAGCTGCCGGGATTAGAACCGGGGCCCATATGGGATCCCGGGGCACGTTCAAAGCGAGGGACCTTAACCACTACACTATCGCACCAGGCCATGAATGGAAGATCTTTCTCTGTTTCTGTTTCAAATAAGTAAATAATATTTTATAAAGTAAGTGAATAGTTGATCAGTCTCACTCTGCAGTTACTAAAAAAATCAGTTGAAGCAGTGAGATAATAATTATTAGGAAAGAAAATGGGGGAAGCATGGTTGTGCTGCATGAGGTTCAGCTGCTGCTTTTAACCAGCACCCGATGTGGTGGCCCTAGTTCAAGTCCCAGCTGCTCCATTGCTTCTCATTCTTCTTCCTTTTAAATAGCTATTTATCTATTTATTGGTTTGTTTATTTGAAAGTCAGAGTTATGGAGAGACAGGAAGAGACTGTCTACCTGCTGATTCACTCTCCAGAAGGCCATAATAGCTGGACCTAGACCAGGCTGAAGACAAGAGCCAGGAACTCCATCACAGTCTCCTGGCAGGTGGCAGGCATTTGAGCATATTCTACTGGCTTTTCAAGGCCATTAGCAGGAAGCTGGACTGGAAGCGGAGCAGCCAGACACAAACCAGTTGCCCAGATGGGATGCTGATGTTACAGGTAGTGGCTTTATTCTTTATGTTGCAATGCCAGTTCTGCTTCTCTGCTTTGGATCCAACTTCCTGATAACGTGCATGGGAGACCAAGTGCTGGCTTCAGCCTGGTCCAACCCTGGCTGTTGTGGTCACTTGGAGGCGTGAACCAAATAAATGAGTATCTCTCTCTCTCCCTCTCAAATGAATGAATAATCTTTTTTTTTAGAAAGGAATATTTATATCCATGTCCATGAAGAATATCTATGTATAGTTTTGCATATAATGCCTTTATTTTTGTTTCCTAATACTAATGACTTCATAGAATAGAACAAGTTGGGAAGTATTCCATGGACTTAAAATTTTCAAAGAACTTTGTATAGTATTGCTGCTTGGGGCTAAATTGCATCCCTCCCACCCTCACAGTTGGTAAGCACCACATGCTGGTTCTTCAGCAGGCATTTGGAGACCATGCCTCTGAAGAGGTTGAGGTACAGCGAGGTGGACTCTGCTCTGATACAGCGAGTGTGCTGACAGGACATGCCCGGATGTTCAGGGGGACACAAGAGATGTCCAGCACCTAGGAAAGAGCGCAAGGATGCAGCCAGATGGCACCCATGGGCCCAGGAAGGAGGCCTTAGAATAGAACCAACCCTCCAGCACCCTGGCCTTGAGCCTCTAGCCCCACCACCGTAGCCCAGGACTGTAAGAAATGCGTGTTTGCCACTGCCGCTCCCAGCTGATGGTATCTGTCACTGCAGCGCTAGCCAGCTAATGCCACTGACTGCTTTTCCCTGCAGTGTCTGACCAAGTTCACCGGGGTGGCCACCTGATCCTGCAGTTTGTGCTGGGAAGCGTCTAACCACGTATTTACGTTCTTCCCTAGGTACAGGGCCGCTTCAGTAGAATGAGCTTGCACCTTTCAAGGAAGTCAACCATCTTATCTTAGCTGTTGACTGCAAGAATGCATTCATTTTAACACCAAAAATTGCAAATAGAAAATGAAAACTTCCAGCAATCCCATTGCAGAGAGATAGTGAACAGTCTGTCTTTCCAGATAATTCTATCTACAGGTTGCACGTTGACACCCTTCAATAGCTACATTGCTATTTTCCTGTATAGACAGGGTTCTTTTTCTGTAACATCAAATGTTTTTGCAAACAGGGTTATGATTTGAGGGTTAATAATTCCCTTCGCTAATCTCAAATTTCAGTTGCTTCTGTCTGCAGGTGGGAGCAGATAGCATCAAGGAAATACCCCAGCCAGTGTCCTTTCTAGGTTGTCTTCAGAAACAGTTCATCCTCAGAAGTGGAATGACTGGGTCAACCAGTTTACTATCAACTCCATTACGCAGCGCATTTTACTTTGCAAACAGAGGGCAGTGAGTGGGAAGAGCCCTGTCCTCCCCCTCCAGGATTGAAGCTCTCTGAAGATCAGGCCAAGAAGGGCGACCAGTGGGAATTCAAGAAGAGAAATCAGCCACAGTGCTGTTCAGAGTCTCCAGGGGTTCCTGGCTGTGACCTTGACCTTTAATTTGTTGTTGTTGTTTTTTCTTTTCTTTTTTAAAAGGATTTACAGAGTTACAGAGAGGGAGAGGCAGAAGTGGAAAGAGAAAGAGATACTCCATCCATTGGTTTTATTTCTCTGTTAGCTCCAACAGCCAATGCTGGACTAGGCTGAGGCCAGGAACTTCATCTGTTTCTCCCACAAGGATGCAGAGGGCTGCACACTTGGACCATCATCTGCTGCTTTCCTTAGCACATTAGCAGGGAGGTGGATGGGAAGTGGAGCAGCCAGGACTAGGACCAACACTCCTATGGGGATGCCGGCACTGCAGGTGGCAGCTTAATCACAACACCACCACAGTGCTGGCTCCGACCTTGGCCTTGTTGGCATGCATCTAAGTGGCTGCCAGGTCCTGCAGGCAGGAAGCTGCATCTTTGGAATATGGACTGGTTGGGGCATTTCTTCTTGACTCTTCCTTCTTTGGGAGTGCATTGATATCATGAAGAGGCACATGAAGCAAAAATAGAAAACAAGTTTTGTGCCAACACGCATGGCCAGAGGCCAGCCTCTGTCTTCCCATCACTCCAGTCTGATGAGCCATTTGCAGCCCTCCACCCCAGGGGAAGCCTGGGCCTTTAGGAAAAATAGAGGTCCCTGCCCTCTAGGGGTGCCAGCCTGAAATGCCAGGCCCCACAAGCCAAAGCACACACAGGTCTCCCCAAAGGAATGTGTGAGCAAGGGAAAATGAACACCTTCCCGAGTCAGGTGTTTGCAGTGTTCCACGACAACTTCCTAGAAGGAGGGGGCCTGGATTCTAGGAGAACAAAGAGCGGAGACTAAACCAAAGCGGCTGCCTTAGTCTCAGCAAGCCAGAAGAGACGCTGACAACGCTGGCAGTGGGGGCAGGGGAGGGTCTCTTCCACTCCTTGTCAGTAGGTGTGGGAGATGGGCAGAGAAAGGTCAACAGGTGAGGGCTTGCACCTGCCGTGTCAGTTTCCAAGAGCTGTCTTCTTGCCCTGTCCCTTATCTTGCTTCCACCATCCAATGCCCCTCAAGCTGAGAGTCGGGCTCCTACTGTGTCCCAATCAGATCTTTCTATTTGAGAGGCAGAGAGACAGAGCAGCTAGCTCCCATCTGCCAGCTTTGTTCTTCAAATACCCAGGACATTCACCGCCAAAGCCGGGAACTGGGATCACACTTTGGGTCTCCCACAAGGATGGCAGGAAGCCAAACACTTAAGCCATCTCTGCCACCTCCTGGGGTCTGCATCAGTGGGAAGCTGGAGCCCGGAGTGGACCATGGACACCTCCATGTGGGATGCGAGAAGCTTGGCTGTCCTAACCACCGTGCTAAAGGCTGCTTCTTCCCATCAGACCTCTACCCAAGCCCCTGCACATGCCCACGTGACCTACGGTCTCCCTAGTCTCTCTGGCATCCTCATCGCTCCCCGTGGCTGTGCTCTGTTCATTCCACAAGCAGAAACCCTGGTGGGGCAATCTGTCAACGCCTCTGCTGAAGTGCCCAGGCTACATCCTGCAGATCCAGCCCTCTCCCCTCCCTCCTGCCCCAGCCCTCCTACACACACACTCCACTAGCCCTAGGCAAGAGGCAAATGCCACTGACTCCAGGGCCCACCTGACCCTCCAGCAGCCGCCATGGAGCCCGCCCTCCCTCCAGACACATCTGGCAATGTGTGGGAACACTTGTGAAACTCAGGGCTCGGGGATTGTGGGAGGAAGCCAGTTAGCACCATGGGCCACATAGCCCCACACAGGGAGGTCCGCACCCAGCAGCTGAAAGCTCTCCATTCCAAATAGTAGCTGGAAAAAAGCAGACTTCCTGCTGGCTGTGGGTACCCGGGCCTCTCAGTTAACCCAGGCAGCCCCACAGATATGGGCACCAGTCCACTTTCCCCATGAATGCAGCCTGCTTCTGGCTGGAGATGCCTAGACATGGGCACCTTCCCAGCGAGCAGCCTCCTGGACAGAGAGCTCCTTCAGCAAACTCCACACAGCCTCCCCTGGACCTTCCTTGCAGTTGGCCATGCTCTTTGGACTTCACTGTGCTCTGTATTGTCCGACTCGGGCAAGAGCCCTGCTCGTGCAGTGGGTGGAGCCAGACCCCATCCTCCATGTCTAACTTCCTCCCCATGCTCCCGTGTGAGGTCTGAGCACCCAGAATCCCATGATGGCTGTGGGGCCAGAAGCTCCTCTCCCTCCTGGTATCTCCTCTCAGCCTCCTCTAACCCCACACCCACCCTACCTCACTCCTTGACCACACCGGCTGCAGCTGGAAGTGGGCTCCGTCCCACAGAAGCTTCTTTCAGGTGGAGGATTTCTTTCCAGCTGCAGGAGGAGGGGCCGACACCTGCCCTGAGGAGCAGACCAGAGCACAGTAGGGGTGGGGACTCTGCAGGCGGCTGTGGGCAGGGCTGTGGTGGTGGGAAGGCGGGGGCGGGGCCTTCTTTTTCTAGGACATGTGTGTCACCTGCCTGCTGCCCAGGGCCATTGCCTGGGCACTACCCTGCCAGCGTGCACAGCAGCGTGAAGCTGGGGCCTGCTTCCCAGAACCTGCAGAGCACCCCACACGCCTTTGGAGACCTATGTCGCTGGCCCCCCAGAATCCAGGGCATGGCAGATGGAGCACAGGCCAACCACAAAGGGTTCAGGAAGAAGGTGCTGGCTAGACACCCAAGCCCTGCGACCTCTTCGCCTCTGAGAGCCACCAGGTAGGTGCCTGCGGATAGGACAGGATGGAGGTAGGGGGGAGATTGGCTCCTGGGATCTATTTGTTTAGAAAGCAGCACTCTTAATTCGAGACATATGCCGAGACAGCCTCTCTGGTTTCCAGTTGGGCCTTGGGGATCATGGAGTTAGCTCTCGGAGGACGCCTGAGGCCCAGAGAGGCTCAGCCATCTGTCCATGGTCACTCAGCATTTGGGATGCAGGACAGCCCACCTCCCAGGTTTCTGAGCTCTGGGTTCAAGACCCAGCTCCAGGCTGTGTCATGTGACTCTCTGTCCCAGGGTTCCCTGGCATGTGGAAGATAGAATGAAGGGAGGGGGTTACATTGAAGAGACTCCAATCCAAGACAGTGGCACCCTGTCTTGGAAGTAGGGTGGGAAGGAAGGAGGCTCGGGCCTCCTAGCTGTGCCAGCCTGGGGTGTGTCGCTGCAGGAGGAGCAGAGCAGGTGCAGAGTGCTAATCACAGGGCTGGGGCGGCATCAACCAGGGCATCAGGGGACAGCGTGGATGGCACCTATAAAGAGGCCGGGGTGGAGCCATGGGCCGGGACCACACAGGTGCAGGGGACAGGCTGAGGTTCTGGGCTTCCCCCTCTGTCAGGACCAGCATGGGCATGAAGAAGTTCCTCGCCATCAGCATTCTGGCCAGCAGCGGTGAGTCCAGGCCTGGCACAGACTCTTCCTTTGTGCCAGCCAGTCTTTTTCCAATGACCCTGGGCGGATGCGTGTGATTGTCCCATTGTCCCTCCTAGACACCACGGGCTAGTCCCATCCTCTGCCTAGGCCTCCACTTGCCCATCCTCCTCACCCCCAGGGCTGCTGATTCCTGGGCCGCCTGTAAACATGCCAGGGGCCCGTGGCATTTACGAGCCTTGAGGAGCAGGGCAGCAGGGCTGAGCAAACATCGTAAACCTGTCGGCTGGTGTCGGCTGGTGTCGGCTGGTGTTGGCTGGTGTTTGTGTACACAACATGCGCGCTGCTGTGTATGTGTCTGCGACGGGGTTAATGAGTTTGTGTAGGGAGCTGCACGCGTCTGTGTGTGGGTGGGTGTGAGCACCCAGGGATGTGTGTGTGTCAGGGTTGGCACCTGAAGGTGTATACCACCCTTGCCTCTTGGTGTGTCATCCTGAGCGTGCACCCAGTTCTGGCCATGGATGGGGTGCATGTTAAGAGGGAGACAGTACATGAGGCTTCAGGTAGGTGGTGGGAGGGTGGGGACTCTCTGCAGAGCTGGTCCCAAGGATCTGGTGCAACTGCCCCACAGGACTATGGAGGCACAAGTCCAACCCCCCAACACACACCGCCATGTTCAGGCAGCAGGTGCTTCAGCTGTGGGCATCATCATAGAAGTTTTCTCAGGCTTCTCATGCCAACTTGACAAACACCCCACAACAAGGACAAGAAACAAAGGGCATCCAGGCAAAATGATCTGCTCCTCAGAAAACCATGGCCTGAGCTCTGCCCACACCACTGGATACAGTCAGAACCTTTGGCTGGACCAAGTAGAGCAGTGAGCTCCAAGGGGAGCCGTATGTTGCGTGTGGGGGATGCGTGGAGGAAGGATGTGTGGGGTGCGTGAACAGACCAGGCATGCGTGGAGGGACAGAGGAACCCAGGACCCTGGGCCTGGCCGGACCCCCTCTCATGGTCATGACTGTGATTCTCATTTTGCAGATGGGAAATCTGAACCCCGGGAGGGCTTCATGACTGGCCCAGATATGTGTGACTAAGGGTCTCCATACACAGGCCTGTGGGGTGGTGAGGAAGTAAGGCAGAGGAGCCTTGGCGTTCTGTGGAGCCTCCCGTGTCTAATACCCCCCAGCTTCCTTCCTTTGCTGGTACATTTCCTCATTGGAGCAGAGGCAGGGGAGCCAGGGAGAGCCAGAGCAGGGCACTGAGCCATGCATACCACCCTGGACACAGCTGGACAGGACTTCATCGTGACCTGGTTAGCATCCCAGCTCAGGGCATCAAAGTCCTGGGTTCCTAATCACTTGCATCCATTCAATGGGACTACTCCTGCTGGTGCTGTGTGGTGTGGTGGTTCCACCCTGACATGGACAGTGGGTGCCAACCTCAGAGCCTCGGTGAACCCTAAGCCCAGGAGGACCCAGTCCAGGGGAGGACAAAGGAGTACATGTCCCTGGGGTGGGCAGAGCTAGCAGGTGCTGCATATGTGTGTCTTCCAACCTGTAGCAGGTATGGGCCTAAAACACCCAGGCTTCATGCAGTGGCCACAGCCCTGAATGTTTTCTGGGTTCATTCTGAGACACCCCAACTCCGGACCATGGTGGGGACCTCAAGTCCTTGTGAGGACAGAGGCCAGGAAGCAAGAGGGAAAACGCAGACTTCAATCCCTGTGGTTCATAGCAGCACTGGCATTTGCAACGTCCCTTCCACCATGCCAGGCACATGGGCAGTTCCCCCGGAGGTGTGGATAAACCCGTGGCAGAGGGCAACCTGATGTTGAGCAAGTTACTGAGTGCTCCGGGCTTCGGTCTTCTTGTCTATGAAATGGGCTGACAGCAGCATTCAGAGAGATGCAGTGGGTATCCAACGAGTCTGTGCAGGGCAAGGCTCAGCCCAGCATCTGACATGAAGCTGCCAGGACCATCCCCCAATGGCACATCATAGGAGTCCTCTTCCTTTGTTCTGCTGCCCTCCCTTCTCCTGCCTCCCTTTTCCACCCCCAACACTCAGGCCTGGCTCTGGATAGCAGCCGTCACCCATGGGTTGGGTGCTCACATGTCCCTTGGTTCTCTCGCAGTTCTGTCCGCTGCCGACGGCAGCCTGCTCAATCTCAAGGCCATGGTGGAATGCATCACAGGCAGAAATGCCATCCTGTCCTTCGTGGGCTATGGCTGCTACTGTGGGCTGGGTGGCCGCGGGCAGCCCATGGATGAGGTGGACTGGTAGGTACCTGGGACCTGACGCAGGGTGGGATGAGGAGGACAATGGGACTTGCTGGAAGAGTTAGTAGCCAGGAACTGAACGGTGGCCATGGCCTCTGCACCCGTCTCGGCCACTTCCTGTTGCCCATCTCCAGGCTCCTGGTCGTGGAAGCATCTCTCTCCACCCCCTCCCCAGCAAAGGACCTTTGACCTGACACAGACACACAGGGCAGTGACGGTCACCGGCTGCCTCTGTATAGAGACAAGGGCTGTGAGGACTGCCCCCAGTGGGGCAGGGAGCTCTGGAGGGCAGGCATGCCTTCTCCACCAGACTGGACGTCAGCTCCTATCTTCCCAGCAGCGAGTCTGGCCTCGCCGAGAGCCTGCTAGACACATGTAGATTCACTGCTTTGGCCCCTGTAGAGGCAAGGGGCTGGCCATACTGCCCTGCTTCCTGTCCTCCATCCTCCCATGGCCTGCTAACCCTCAGACCTGCACCCCTCCCTGGAATCAGGCACATCCCAGTGTGGTGAGCCAAGCTCCCCTCCAGCCTGGTTGCTTGCTGGACCACTCCTCCCTCCCTGGGGTACATCCGGGACTCTGAATCAACAAGGCGGGAGCCCTGAGACAGAGAGAAGAGGAGCGATCACAGACAAGTACCCGTGTGACCTCAGACTCGTGATTCTCTCAGCCTCCATCTAAAGGCCGGGTGGTCAGGGGCTTGGACGTGATGAGTGGGGACTGCACCTGCCCGTCCCCCCTTTGCTGCCCCCAGGTGCTGCCATGCCCATGACTGCTGCTACCAGAAGGTCTTTGACCAGGGCTGCCGTCCCTACGTGGACCATTATGACTACACAATCGAGAACGGCACGGAGATCGTCTGCAGTGAGTACCTGCCCGGCAGGCTGGCAGGGCACAGACAGGGCAGGAACTGGCAGCCCTGCCATCCTGTTAGAACACAGAGTGCTCACTGAATGCTGCTTTAAGTATTAGCAGGTCCCAGCTGTGGCACGGGACACACACACACATACCAAAACACCAACTGTTACTATTGAGTTAATGTTAGCATACAATTACAAATTAGCAATTAGTATCAGGGTTCCTGTCCCCTAGTCCTTTACCAGGGACTCCCTCTGGGACCCGTCACCTCTCAGCGTGAGACAGAGGCGCACAGCTGGGGCAGAGAGCAGGAAGACTGCTCCAGGGCAGGGGTGCCGTTTCCTGGGTAACACCCCACCCCTTTCCTAACCGCTTCTCCAGTCTCAGCCTGCACAGGGTCACCTGTAGGGCTTGTGACAGCCCTGACAACAGCCTGGGATGGGGACCTAGGGAGGGGAGGCAGTGCTGAGGCCTCTGGCCCAAGTACCCTGCAGAGGCCAGTGGGCTCCCAGGGACTGTGTGCTGCTCTCTGTCCCCAACTCCTTCACCCACAGCTTGTGCCACCCCCTACAGGTGAGCTCAACGAGACAGAGTGTGACAAGCAGACGTGCGAGTGTGACAGGAGCGTGGTTATGTGCCTGCAGAAGCAGACCTACAGGGATCAGTACCGTGGCTACCTCAACATCTACTGCCAAGGCCCCACGCCCAACTGCAGCATCTATGACCCACCCCCTGAGGAGATGGCCTGCGGGCCAGGCTACCTGCCGGCTCCAGCCTCTTTCTAGCCCCAGTCAGGTCTGTCTGGAGAGGAGAGGGGGCCGGAGGTGCTGGCCGGGGAGCAGACGGAATGAGCAAGTCTAGGATTCAGGGAGACCCAGGCGCTGACACTGACCGCGGCTCTGAGTCCAGCACCTGGGGTGGCCGCATCCTTGCCTCTGTTGCTGGGCATGGTGGGAGGTGTGGAGCAGTGCGGGGGTCTCTCCTGGGGGTTTCGGGAAGCAAAGCCTGAGAGAAGGGATGGGGCTTCTACTGCCAGCCCTTCTCCCAACTGCCATTTCAGGTACAAAACCTGGAGTCCAGGCAGGAAGAGCATGGGTGTAGGGCTGGGTCCTGGGGGTCCAAGCTGACCCTCAGGGTAGCTCCGTGCACAGCAGATGACCTCGCCTGGTCTTCATCTGGGTGGCACTGGAAGGCACGAGACCCAGCAGGATGTGTTACCACTCTTGCTAGCCAGAATGTCTCTGAGCAGGCTCCTGGGCCCTGAGGAGCCGTGTGCCTAGAGACTGCCCTGTGCGCAGGGACCAGGGAGGGCACCTGCTCAGATACAGCCTCCGACCCCCACAGGGCTCTCCCTTGCACCTGCTGACCCCCAAGCAGGAGTTCCGGCCTCGCCCCCAGCAACACCAAGGACCCACTGACACCACACCCCCTCTCAGAGGCTTGGCCTGCCCTGGTAGTGTCCCCAGAGGCCACAGTCCTTGGGGAGGGGGGAGGTGCAGGTGGGAAGCCTTCTCCGTGAGAAAGCTGCAGAACCAGCCCGGGACATCCCCAGGGCAGCTTCTAGAACAATAGCAGCCCTAGGTACTGACCAATGATCAGGCATCACTAAGAGAGGGGGGGTCCGGGGCCACCCACCTCCTGCTGGCCCGGCGTGAGGCCGTGGTGATCACCAGTGTGCCTGGCCTAATCTGCCAGGTCCTGCATCTCCCCAGTTGGGGCTCCCAGGAGCCCCCGACCCCACCCATGTCCCCACCCTCCGCAGTTTCCCCCCATCTGAACCCTCCAGCCAAGGTGGGGCTGGCCTGTGGTGCCCAGAGCCTCCTGCAGGGCCTGGAGCCATTCCTGCCGTGCTCCTCCCTGTGCCCAGACACCTGCCTGTCAAAATCCAGACCAGCACTTGGGGTGAGCTTCCGTTGCTGAGGGGTCCTACCTGCCCCCTCACCCCAGGGAATCATCCAGGCTCAGGGGTGGCACAGCCACACCCCCGGGTCTCTTGCGCTGGTGAAAGCAGGCTCACCTATACCCGGCAGCTGGCTCAGCCTGGCTCCCTTTGGCTCCCAGCTCTGGCCCTGCTCGGGCCAGGTGGAAAGGTGGCGTAAGGCTGTGGGTGCTGGGCCAGTGCTCTCCAGCTCTGTAACAGCCTTGCTCCTTTTGTGGTAGAGCAATCGAGGCCCAAAGAGGGTCGTCAGCTTGTCCACAACCCTCCTGGACAGCCAGGGCACCGGGATGAGTGACCAAGTGACCCAGATCCCAGTCTGCCACCTATCTCAGTGCTTCCTGCTTTGCTTGGGAAGACACACTGAGCCTCAGTTGTCCCATGTATGAAATGGGTGACCACCTTAGGGCTGAAGGGTCATGGGCTTGTGACAGTCACTGAGAAGGGGTGGGAGGACTTTGTGAACTGGGTGGCAGGGACACAAAGGGGACAGGGAGGGTGAGGTAGCAGCACCATTGTGATCTAAGTAAACACTGTACAAGGAGGGGGAGACAGGAAAACTATATGCCGTGAGAAGGAAGCCAGCAGCAGCAGAGTCCCAGGCCCCAGCCCCCTTCTCTGCTATTGGCAGAGTAGCCAAGTAGCTATTTCCAAAACATGGAAATCCCAAACCATGGATCTTTTTCTGGAGGCGCTGGGGAAGGATGGCCCTTGGGGGAGGACCACTTATCCTGGGGTGAGCAGCTCTGCTTTCCCTGTCATGGCAGGCAACGTTCCTGCCAACCAGGGTAGGAAGCGGAGACAGAGTGGCCGTCGGGCATAGTGGTTAGAACCTGTCCTGCTTCGGAGTAGCCGGCTCAAGTGCTGGACGCCCCTGCTTCTGGGCCAGCTTCCCACCCACCTGCCACATGAGAGGCCACAGATGATCCCTCCAATTCCCCGCTGCCCACATGGGAGACCCGGATGGAGTTCCAGGCTCCTGGCTTCACCCTGGCTCAGCCCTGGGCATCTGGGACATGAAGTAGATTGAAGATCTCTCTCTCTCTCTCTCTCTTCCTTTTTAAATAAATTAAGAAAGAAAATAAGACTTTACAAGTCCCTGGGGAGGACCCACTCTGTGATTCTGCACTGGGTGTGGTCTGTGATGAGAGGTCTGCTAATTCAGCCCTTCAAGAGTGGTACCCGCGCATGGGTGTGCAGGAGGCACTGAGGATGGGGCCCTGTCTGTGCCCAGAGGTGCCCCCGATGGGGCTGGGGGAGCTGGGAAGGTGAAGCTTAGACCTGGAGGCCCCCCCACCCCCGCGTGCCCTTCGGAGTGAAGAAGCAGAAGACACGTGTTTGTGGGGGATGGGCTGCTTGCTGCTTTTCTTCCCTTGAGTTTGAATCCAGGAGGTCTTGCATGCTGAAGCCTGAGGAAGGCACTGTCCTGGCTCTGCTTTGGCCACACCTTGGTTCCTCTCTGTCTCTGGTGACCCCCTCTCCCCTGTTCCTCACCCCACTGGAAGGGCTGGCTGTTGTCTTGAGCGTGGGCGACACCTGGTGGCCACTGTGGGACAGCACAGGTGCTTTGCTCCACACTTCCTGGAGGACAAGGCCTAGGAAGCAAGTGGCCAGGGTCATCTCCACCATGGTTGCCAACAACACTTCCTCCCACAGGCAGCAGCCTGTGAAGCCACCTTACAGACTATGGCACCTGGCTCAGCCACTCACAGGTCACGTGGTCTTAGGCAAGTCCCATCACGCCCCAGTTTCTGCCCCTCCTTGTCATGGAGCAAAGATTGAGGGGGTACATTGGAGGGTTTGAGGATTGGAGGAAGTTGGGGATGAGATGGCCCCTGCCGGGCCCCTGGCTCGCACGTGCAACAGCCAGAAGGAGGGGCTGTGGTGGGAGTGGGCTGCTGGTGACGCGCTCCCCAAATTGGAAATCTGGCAGCAGCCAGACTGTGACCGGGAGGGAAACCTGCTCCCTCTGTGTGGTTACGTGGGCGTGAGGGGGAGCAGGAAGCATGGAGGGGAGGAAAGAGGAGGCAGAAAGAAAGTGGGTGTCACCACCAAACTGCCCCCCCAAGGTCACAGTGGGGAGCCTCGCCCTGTGGTCCTGACCCCAGCAGGAGCCACTTCCTGAGCCAGGTCTGGGCCAGGGGTGCAGACAACAGCGTTTTCCTCTCCAGCAGGGAGCGCCACAGAGCTGGGGGGTCCTGACATGAGGCTAAGGTTGCCAACCGTGACAAGCAAGGCACCCATGGGTGGAGGCCTGGATGCACTCATCACCCAGCCTGCCCGGGGTGGGAGAGGAGCAGGTGTCAGGTCGCAGATGTTTATGGAGCACTGTGGGGTGAGCATTGTATGGGGAGCCGCTCTGTGTCATCTCTTTGACTCTCCAAACCCCATGAACTTAGCATCCCACATGAGGACGCTGCCACCCAGGGAAGCCAGTCCCTGCAGGACCACCTCCTGACTCCTCAGAGAGCTTCTGGCCAGGGAGCAGGAAACCAGGTCAGATCTGGCTTCCGCCACAACCCCCTGTGCCCCAGCTGGCCGTCCATCAGCGACACAGGGACGAGTCAATCCGAAGACTCCGCTAGTGGTCACAGCAACACAGCAGACTGGAACAAATCTGGGCCGGGAGGCAGGTATAGGCAAAGCTGGGGAAACTGAGGCACAGAGAGATGAGGAGCTTGTGTGACGCTGACCTCTGGCTGCCTTCGCGAGGCCAGGTCTGTGCTGGAGCTCCATCCCTGCCTCACACTCAACATCTCTCTTGGGCCCCTTCTTACGGCAGTCCTGGACCCCTTAGAACAGTCCCCAGGTACTGGGTGTCTGAAAGGGACAAGCCAAGGGACATTAGAGCCTTGGTCACAGTCCCCAGCTCTGGTGCCTGCAGCTCTCATGTTTGCTGGAAGACCTGAAGCAAGCTGTCTCACCGCCCAGAGCTGAGCCTCGGTAAGTTTGGTATTTCACAGCACCTGCCTGGACACAAGTCATGCACCCAGACTCTGCTGGGCCCCTGTCACACCGTGTGGCCACAGGCCCTGCTCCCCAGCATCTGTAGTGCCTCTCCCAGCCTCAAACAGCCCACAGAGGGGCTGGAGTGCAAGTGAGTCTGCCCCCTCAGCTCACACAGGCACTGCCAGCCCAGAGACGGAGAGCCTGCGTCAAGTTGGTGCAGAGCCCCAGAACCACCCTTGATGGACAGCCTACACCGCCCCACTCACTCCCACTATCTGGCAGCTTCAGCCAGACACAAAGAAGCGCTACCGAGCGATCTACCCACACTCGGAGTCCATCCCTCGGAAGAGGGCACTTGGTCCACCAAGCGCCATGTGACAGAGGGGACCAGCGTCATGCTGTCTGCATGGTTGCTTGTTTTCTGCGGCCTGTTCACAAAGAGGCTGGAACCCTGGATCAAAACCATCCTCAAAGTGGAGAGTGACAGGTCTCTTGGAACCTTGCCCACCTGTTCTGCAACCAGACCAAGGGCAGTCTGGCTTCTCCGTGACCCAACTTTGTTGCCCTCAGCATCCTTTGCCCGCTCAGAACATCACCCTCCACCTTGGGCAGGGCCTACTCCTCCTGCCTCCTTGCCAATTCCCTCATGTGCTATCAGCTCTCTTGTCCTCAAGCCACTCATGGATACAGCAGCTGTAAGAAAGGGAAGGAGACCCTTGTCCTCAGGAGTGGAGATTCCAGCGGAGGACAAGGACCATTGGTCAGGAGCACAAGGCAGAGAACCGTGCCTTGGGCAGAGAAGGGAGGAGCCGGTCCAGAGGTCAGTAGGGAGGCCATGCACCTGCAGGAGGGGACGGGACCACAACCAAGGCCTGATGCGGTGGTGTTTGGGGATGCAGACTCAGAGGGGAGGGGGAGGGACGGGTTCAGGGCTGGTCACCCCTTTGGCCAGGTGCTTATGAAGAGGTGGAAGGGGTCAAGGGTGGAGAGAATGAGGAAAAGCTGCAGGCACCAGGTGAGACGGCAGATGGCAGTGAACATGGTAAGATGGCCAGATTCAAGATGTGTACTCTCTTGCTTTATTTTATTTTTTCCTGTTGAAACGTTTGCCTGGTGTACTTGATAAATACAGAATCTAGGCATATTCTGAAGGTAGAGACAACAGATTGGATGTGGGATGTGGGCTTTAAGCAGAAGTTGATATTCAAGAGTTTGGTCTGGAGGGGCCAAGATGGAGAAGTGGGCGGCAAAGGAGCCTTCGTGTGTGTCGAGCTGACCTCCACCCCTCCACCCCTCCATTCCTCCACTCCTCCACTGGCATCTCTTGTGCAGACCCTGATGCCAGCCCAAGTCCTGCCCCTCATCAGGTCTCAGACCAGGGACCAGACTCCAGCGCTCCTCTGGGAAGCCTTCGGCAACCCTCGTTGGTGGTGCCTGGGCTCCAGAAGCCAACCCCAGCCCAGCATTCCCATCCTACTCTGTAGGTGTCTGTTTCCTCAGCCCCCAACGCCCCTGGAGTTCCTGGGGTCTGATGCATCTTGACTCCTCTACATGGAGTCCAGTGGAACACCTAAGGCAAGCCGAGGGGAGAGGTTGGTTGGTTCAGGCTCATGGTTTTAGAGGCTCACAGTTCACAAACAGGCAGCTCCCAGGGTCTGGACTTCTAGGAACGATGTTCCTACTAGCTCTCTTCTTGTGAAATTGCCTTGGGGCTTCTTAAGGACCCAGTCCAACCACTTCCCAAAGCCCCTCCCTCTGAGCACTGCAGTTTCCATCCTCTGAGTATCACTCACATAAGGCTATAGGGACCCTAATCCCAAACTGAAGGGGTGGGAGGTGTGAACAGACAGCCAACCACACCACTTCTCCAGTGAAAGTCACAGCCATTTCTCTATGGGCCTAGGGTTCCATCAGGGGCCTGTCTCACCAACCAGGAATGGAGCCCAGGAAGGGGAAAAGATGTCCCATCCCCGAAGGCCTTCCCCTCTCCCTCCACTGTGCTGGTTAGTACTTCCCAGTTCCAGGCCAAGTGCTGCTGAAGTCAGGACCAAGGAAAAGAGGTGCCCACTGGCTCAAGCCTGGCCACCCAGGTTCCACACCTGCTCCTGCACAACCACACTTCTCACAGGTGGGTGAAATGCCCTTCATGCCTACAGACTCTGGGCTCAGTGTCTGAGATTTCTATCCATGCATGGGTGGGGAAGGGAACCGGCAGGCCAGAGCCATATGTATGACTGTGCACATTGAGTGGGCAGAGCTGGCAGCCCTGGCTCCCAGACCCTCTGTGGCCATGCTCACCGTGTGCCTTTTGCCTTCACCTGACTCCCTCCTCAAGCCAGACCTCTTCTCCCCAGGATCCTCACACCTCCTGATTTCATACGTTTTTCTGGAACCCTGCTGCTTGGCCCACAGCGGCTTCTCAGTCATGCGTGTTGAGCGACTGAGGAAATAGCTCTCCATCCCTGCTCCATGAGTCTGACCTCTCCTCCCATGCATACCAGGACAGGGACCGGGACCAGAACACCACATTTTGATGGCCTCCCCAAGTCTGGCAGCACGCTGAGAGCACAGGAGTACAGACCAGCGATGCCAGTTAGCTACTGTGACACATCAAACCACACCAAAACTTGGCAACTTCAACCAGCAGCCTTTATTTAGCTCACAGTTCGGCACACTGGCCGTTTGCAGGCTGGGCTCAGCGGGGCGGTTGTTCTGGTGCCAGCTGAGTTCTTGCACGTGTCTGTGGCTCACTGTGGGCTGGCGCTGCTGTTGTCTGTTTCCTCACATGTGCAATGATGCAGTTGTAGCTTGGTTCTTATCTTCCCAAGACTACTTCACGTAGACATTTGTGGTCCCTCTCCCTCCTCCGGAGCAGGTTCTTGTCATCTCCAGGCGTCAGGTGTTGCACCACAAGGCCAGTCCCAGGATGCTGCAGTGTGAACCGCAGGGACCGGAGCCTCTTGGTGGAGATGTGGAAAGTCCTCCCTGAACAGCAATGCTGGAACAGCTGCCAAAATCTGGGAGGATGAGCCCTAGCACTGGACCTTACGCCTGCCACACTGTGGCCGACTAGGGAAGGCCTGCTTGAAGGTTTTCTCGTAGGTGGGCAGGCTCTCTTTGAAGCAGTACACGGAACGCTTGTCACATTCACAGGCCTTCAGCCCACAGAGGCAGCTGGCACCAGGACCAAGGGCGCAGCTACCTGCAAAGACACATAGGGTCACTGGGGCTCCCAGCCCACTCCCCGGCTTTGGTTGTGGGTCGGGGGGAACAAGGAGCTTGCTACAGAGGGTAGGGCAAAGGTTAAGGACACAAAAGGAAGTCCTTTGACCTGACCCCCAAGCCTTTCCCCACCCGATCACACCTGCTCCCAGCACAGGTGCTGCTGGAATAAGGGAAAGCAGAGGAGGGGAGGTGGGCTGCATGGAGGGGGCTCCTGAGATGCTGCATGCCCCTTGCGTACCTGGCACGGTACCAGGAGCTGACCTGGTAGTTCTACCTGCTGCTTAACCGCTTGCTTGGGTGCCTCAAGCACCTCTGATCTGAGCTGTTCAAAGGGAAATTCTTCATATTAAACAAGCCCCTCACCCACCCACAGCTCTGCTTCCCACGATTTCTGCCAAGCACAGTTCACTGTGAATCAAAAATAGTAATAATGTTCCTGACTCCTTCAGTAGAAAGAAAAGCCACGCCCACACAACTTTTATATCACTCATGGCTACGCTGTTGCTGTTTGGCTACAGGTCCCCGGTCCTCTCCTACAGTGCCTAAGGTGCACTTGAGCCTTTGTCAGAGAGCTGCAGAGGAAAAAGAGGGGGCTACAAGGGTCTTCAGGAGGTCCGTGTGGGTGCCAACGCAGCTAGAAATCCTCGCATTCTTACTTCGTGCCTCCTTTCCGCAAGCTGCTCGAAGCTCCCTCTGGTTCTATCTGCTGTCTTAGGCAGCCACTGGGGAGTCTAGAAGGTGTCCCATCCACTCTCAGGAAATGGCCACCAAGTCCAGCTGCAGCTACAAAGCCAGGAGCCTGTCTCATTCCTCCCAGACTTCCACTCCCCCAGGGAGCCCCTGGGCTGTCTCCGCCTTCTGCCCAAGGTGCTGCCCCTCCCCTGGTCACTTCCTCAGCTCTTATGCTAATCCCTGTCTCACCAAGAACACAAGCAGAGAGCGTCTGAGAACATAGCAGGCTGGTTACACCTACTCTCATCATTTCCCACAACTCAGGATCCCCCCAACCCTCCTGCAGGCCCAGGAAGCCCACTTGCCACAGTGTTGCCTTCCTCAGTCTGCCCCCCACCCCACAGTCCTCGTGGGTCACACACCCTGCTCCATCTTGTCCCAGGGCTTTTGCATACACCGCTTTTGGTCTCCAGGACCAAAAAGTTGCAGGCCCCTCTCCCACACCCCGGTGTTCATGTCCTGGGCTGCAGTTTGTTCTGTCTCTGCTTCTCTCTCTTGTTGGCTTGCCCAGGTCAGCTTCTCCCCAATGCAGTGTGAACTCCGCGAGGCTGGGACCTTGTCTCAGGTTCACCACTGTCTGCCCAGGTCCAAGACAGGAGGTGGGACACAGCATTGGATCAATGAAGGACCCTTTTCCAACTGTGCAATCAATCATCCACTCTTTGACTCACCACTAGATGGGGACCTACTGTGTAGTGACTGGAGCAACAGTGCTGCGTGGTTGTCTGTGTGTGTGTATCCATGTCTCTGTGTGTGTGTGTGTGTGTATCCATGTCTGTGTGTGTGCATATACATGTCTTTGTGTGTATGTGTGCATGCGTGTGTGCATATACACGTCTGTGTACATGGGCATGCATGTGCCTGGAGGAGGGGAGCTGTGCAAAGGCTAGTTTTCCCTTCCTAGGTAATCCCACCCCAGTTCTACTATCCTCAGAATCAGGAATGGGAAGGGAGGCCACCCCCCAACTTGGGCTTGTGACCTTGGATGAGGCAACACCCAAAACTGCTCATTTGTGAAAGGAACAAGGCTGGGCTGGCATGGCTTCCTAGAGCAGTGAGGGCAGTGGCTGCTGCTGACAGAGGGAGTGGCTTGGCTGTACCAGCCCCGAGGTGGCATTCCACAGATGCCCACTGCTGGCCTGGGAACCACAGGTGGCTGGTTGGGTAATCTTGAAACAGGCAGCATCCGTCTGGTTGGACCCAGTGCCTGCTCACTTGCCTCTGTGCTTCTGGAAGTCCCTGTTCTCAAGGAAGCTGTCCTTCCACACCTGCTGGCCATGTGGCTTCTCCAGCGAGGCCCACGCCACCCCATGTCTTGCCGCCCCTGGCCACTTTTCTAGGGGAATGTTACCACCTCTGGCTTCCCCCGCCTGTACTTCTACTGCTCCAGGCAGCCAGCCACCTGTGTCCCCACATCCTTGTCCTCACCACCCTGTCCTCAGGCCCTGACTCCTGGGGAAAGCCCCAGAGCCCCCAGGACATCCCTAGGTGTTTTTCTAGAACAGCTGCCACTTTAGAGGCAGGGGGAGGACAAGGGCTACACACAAGGTTCCACCTCTTCCCAAAGGGCTCAGACACCCGAATGAAAGGTTGCCCTCGTCTCCCCACAGCTGCCTTCTCTCCCACCCCTTCTCGCCCTTCCTCCCTCTGCTCCACTCTTCTCGGCCATCTCCCCATTCTTCCGGCTCAGTCCTCTGCCCCTCCTCCCCTGTTCCTGTCCTGTCTGATGACACAGCACCCCTCGGTGCTTCCTCGGTCAGCGTGCCCAGCCCGACCTCCTGGAGCTGACCTGGGGCAGTGTCCTGCTTCCTGCATGTCACGCCATCTGCATGACCAAGATGGAGGTGGCATCAGGCCAAGAAATGCCCTCTTCGAATCCAAGTTCAGCACCAGGCCCTATCTCCTCCGTGGTATGAACGGAGAAACTGAGGCAGGAAGAAAAGGATGAGTGGCCTCAGAATCTTCTTTCTCATCCTACACAAGTAAGACAAGCCAGCAAGTTCTGCCCGTGGCCAGGCCAGACCCTGCCAGGCTTCTGGAAGCAGCAAAAGAGGCTCCAAGTGCTTGGAACCCTGCCACCCACATGCAAGACCAGAGTGCATTTCCAGGGCTCCTGGTCCAGCCCTGGCTGGTGTACCCACTTGTGGGATGAATCAGTGGATGGAAGATCTCTCTCTTCTCTCTCTCTCACTCTCTCTTTCTCTCTCCATTTCCCTCCCTACTTCCCTTTCAAATAAATATGTCTTCTCAAACAAAACAAACATGATTGGGGGCGGTAATGCTATGGGAGAGAAGAGCAGGTTATTTGTGAGTAGGGGGGGCACCAGAAATGTCTTTGCAACCCCAAACTCCAATGGTTATCACTGTCACTTCTTTGGTGGCAGGAAGCATCTGAGGCCTGGACAGGACCCTGTCTCTGCCTCCCACACTTGCTCCTCCTCCCGGACTCATGGATGCTTGTGTGGGTGGACAGGTGTCACTACCCTTGCCAATGCCAGGTGCTTCCAGAAACCCACTCAGGTGGGGAAGCTCCTCCCAGGTGGGCAGACATCTCCACTGGGCACACAAGTCCCTGGGCATGGGTCACAGACCTTCCTCTGCCCCGTGTCCCCATGGCATTTGGAGATGTGAGTGGACCACGCTGTTCTCCTTTCCCTCCTCTGCTCACCTAGCAAATCCCCAGAGCAGCACTGGTTGCCAGGCAACCGGGGACCAGACTTGAGAATTTGGGGAGGCAGTTAACCCTTGCAGGGGCAGCTCTTTGAACTGAGGCATAATGAGCTCCTCCAAGAACACTCAGAGCAATTAGGAAATTCCAGCACTCGCCCACAGAAGGGGAAAGAGAATTCAGGCCAAGAAAATGAGTGCCCACCTCTGACAGGGCAAGCACTAGACAGTGCTGCTCAAGTTCATCCTTCCAGAAACTTCCTGGGCTGCAGGTGATGAACTCTTTATATAGAGGCCCTGCTAGAAGGGGAGATGGGGGAAGCTAGGGCCAGATCTAGCGCTGCCTGCCTCTGAGCTTCTTCACAGCAATGGAAAAATCTAGACCATTCTACATGGCCAAATCCCATCTGCTTCTCTTTGCCTTCTCTGGGACACAGCAGGGCACTGTGGCCAGTGGGCTGCAGACCTTGGGACCCCCCAAGCAAGCCCATGCCTATCACCCTCCACAGGGCAGAGTGAGCTGGGTCTAAATCCTTGCTGTTTCCTCCCCAATTGTGTGACCCCAGTCAACTCACTTAACCTCCCTAGGCCTCAGGTGGCCCCTCGGAGATTTGTCCTAGGCTTCAAGGGGTCACTTATAGCTCATCCCTCATTGGATGTTCATGAACCACAGCAGTTGTTATGGGACCATTCCATGGATGAGAACACTGAGGGCCATCAGGGTGTGCTCAAACACGTGTCTTAGTTGTTCCTCTTTCTTGGCTCAAACTCTCCCCTCCCTCAGCCTCAGTCTGCCCTTTGCTGCAGGGGCTGGTGTGGGGTGTCTGTCAGGATGCATCCAGCTCTGGGATTTCCATAAGACCATGCACTTCAGGGTGTGCCCACACCTGGGCAGGTGAATTGGGTGTACTTCAGGTCTCAGCACCTGTCAGCAGCACACCTGGGACCAAATACCTCTCAGCCCTGTGCTGGGGGCAGCGGCTCGGGAGGAGGGCTTGGGACTGGCAGAGGGCAGCCTGCTCCTCACCGGCTGGCCTTGCTGATGAGGGTAAGCTGGGGTGCCTCCTCCTGTGCCCACTCCTAAGCACAGTTCAGCACTATGGAGGCTGAACCAAGGCTTGGGGGGCTTGTGAGCAAAGCAGCACCCAGGCCATGGGCCCTGCAGCTCAGCTCCCAGCCCCACCTGCACCTCCTGCCACCACCTGGCCTGTGCTAACCAAGGACATCCCCCTGTGCCACCTTCAGGAGCTCCACCCTCCACCTCTCCTGGCCCCTAGGTCCAGGGTGCAGGATTGAGCGGGTAAGGCCCCCTGCATCCACTTCCCACCATACTATTTGGCGGGGGGCAGGGGGAGTGTTGCCCTGCAGCACCCTTCATTCCTAGTGCTGCCTTTTCAACCATCTTAAACTAACACTTGACATGCCAGATGTTAGATCTGTGTAAGGTAGGGCAAGAAGAAAACCACATACAAGTCAGGCCACAAGGCAGCTTGAATAACAGAGCTGGTGGTCCTCCTGTGTGCTCCCAGGCACACCCCACCCTGCCTTGCCATGTGGAGCAGAGAGGGTGGGGGCAGCAGAACTTGGCCTCAGGCCTGTTCTCAGGGTGAGCTGTTTCTGGTCCTGTTCCTTCTCTCCTGTTCTCCCACCAGTTTCCCAGCCATGCCTTGAGCTCACACAGTGGAAAGGGGCTTGCCTACCTGCCAACCACTGGCTTAGGGACAAGAGCAGCTCAGGCTGAGCTGAAGCCAGCCTTGCCATGGGTGCTGGGATACGGGGGTGTGGAAGTTGAAGCAGCGACGGGAGGTTAAGCCCGGCTACCACATCCCAACTTCTGGGTCTTGGTGTGTGCTCTGCTGGAGCCCTGAGTGTGGGCGCTGGGGAGGCCCTACATCTGAGAATCAAGCATATGATGGAGGAGAGCCTCCCAGGATGCCCTAGCAGGTGAGTGCCAGCTGGAGCAGCCCAATGCCCAGGAACACGTATGGCTGTGAATAAGCACCCATAGGATGCAGGTGCCCTATGCCACCCACAAGGCCAAGCAGGACATGGACCACACAACGTACAGGGCATCCATGAGACAAAGGGGACTCGCTGCCCAGCCCCTTCAGGGTGCTTTCTCTGCACTCACGGGCACAGGCCAGCGCCAGCACACACTTGGTGCCTGGACCACTCCCTGCAGAGAACAGAGGGGAGGGCTAGACAACTGCTCACCTGGCTCTTGCCCTCCTCTTCAAACGGCCTCAGGAGCACGTGAGCACCCTGCCCTTCCTCCTCCTAGTTACTTTTGTGTCCCCCACAATACTGATCAGGGCACTTGGCATGCAGACACCCTTAGCAAATATTTGTTCAACTGAAAGACAGTTGCGTTGCCTGTTAACATGCGGCAGAAATCAGGAAAAACATCCTCCACAGCCACAGTTGCCAAGGGAGGCTGCACACCTCTGTGTCTGCGCCAACCAGCAAGTCCTCACTGGGCACACGCTGTACCGTTCCGGGCGCTGAGCTCCTGGAGGCTGGGGGCTACAGCTGTGGGCTGAAGACGACAGGGAGGGACCAGACAAGGGCTTCCCAAGAGGCACTAATCCTTGAAATCACCCCCTCTGTGACTCAAAACACGTGGCAGGAAAAAGACAGTTAGCCAGGAAGTGGACGCCAAGAAACAAGCCGGGTTCAGAGATACTTCTCCAGGGAGAGGTCACTCACAGATTACCGTGCCGTTGAGCACGCGGAAGTGGTAGCTGTTCAGCACAGGCTGGCAGCCCAGCTCCTTCAGCTTCTCGTAGCAGCAGTCATGTGCCAGACAGCACCTGGGGGCCAGATGGGAGGGAGGTGAGGTGCTTGACCTGGCCCCTGGAAGAGAAGATGCTGAAGGTGGGGAGGAGAGTGGCTGACGTCCCTCCATTTCCATTGGGCAGTTGGTGTTGGGAGCCCCCGCAAAGACACAAAAGCCAACAGGTGCTCAAGTTCCATTCATGAAAGGGTAGAAAATTTGCATAACACGGTCACTCACCCTCCGTGTACACTCATCTCCAGGTGACTTAACACCCATCATGGGAGGGAGCTTCAAAAAGTGCTGGGACAATGGCGGGTTTATTTAAGTGCAAACACTTTGAAGACCATGCACAGTCTTTTCATAATACACACTTTACACTAACTTTTTGAAGGCCTCTTGGATGCATAGATTTCAATTTTTTTTTTTTTTTTTGCAGTGAAAGCAGCTTATTTCTTAATTGCATTTCCCCAGGAATCTCTCACATTAGTCTTGAAGGACGTGAATACTTTGGAAATGGTTGTTGCCTTGTTTAGGGAGCAGCGGCAAGAAAATGCCAGCACATGCACAGTACACATGCAACCTTTTAAAAATATCTGTATTTTTTAATCCACTGAACACCGGTCAGCAATGCAGATGGCTGGGTTGGGTTCTAAGACCCAAAATACCAAGAAAAGCATTACCCTCTCCTCTCCCTCTCCTTCTCTCTCTTCCCCACTCAAGATGGGTTGGTTGTTAGTGATCGTCCTTGACCAACAAGATTGTGTTTCTCATCTGCCTTCGGACTTGGGCAGAGGAGGTACCGAAGAGGCCCGTGTTTGTTCTGCCCCCAACTTTGTCGCTCAGAAGCTGGCAGGCTCCCTGACTCTTGATCTTGGCTCCTCACTGTCCTCGCCTGTAAAATGACAGTGCTGAGTGTCATGCCCCTTCACCGTGACCCAGAACTGGACACCCACTGGACCAATTGTAAGCAGCAGCATCCCTTCCAGATCCTTGGGAACTTCCAGCTGGAGCATTCTATGACCCCAAGAGACCCAAGCATCAGAAAGTTCCCAGGCCTTGCTGCAGGGACATATTTATCCATGCTGGGCTGACCGTAGTCAGCAGCATTTCTCTTTCTTATTCTTCATAGCTAACAACACACACGCTAACTAGCCTGCTTTCTCCCTCCCCAGATTACAACAGCCTCCTCTCTTCCCGGGAACTCACACACCCCCAGCTCTATCCTTAGGAGGAGGTTTGGAAGGTAGGTTTGTGCCACGTGACCACGCCCAGATGGACAACTTTCCCAAACTGGGCCACTCTTGGACGCTGTGTCCCTGAATATGGAATTAGGGCTGGGAACCAGCCAGGCAGTCCTGCTGCACCTGCAGCGTTCAAAGCTGGGGAGCTGACAGCAGAGCCTTTGTGCGGTGAAGGCAAAGGTTTCCAGAGCTCCGGACAGGACTGACCACACGGCCAGTGCAACATGAGCCCGTGCACATGTGTAGTTAGAATCTCAAGGTGTGGCAGCCGAGCAGTAACCCAGGCATGCAGGGGCCCTGGGTGACAGCACAGCCACACATTCAAGAAGCTGGTCCTCAGGGTGAGGACATCTGCTTGACAGGGGCCGGCATGCCCTGTCAGAGAGCCTGGGTTCAAATCCTGATTCTGCTCCGGACCCAGCTTCCTGCTAATGGCGCCCTGAGGTCCCTGTACTAGGGTCCCTGTCACCACACATGGCAGACTTGGATTGAGATGCAGGCTCCTGGGTTCAACCTGGCCTGGCCCTGGCTATGCAGGCATCTGGGGAATGAGCAAGCAGATGGAAGATTCTCTCTCTCTCTCTCTCTCTCTCTCTCTCTCTCTCTCTCTTTCCCTGAAACAAATTAGTTACACATTTTTCAAAAGAGGCTGCCAGCTTCCCTGGATGCCTCAGGACCCAATTCCCACCCTACCCTCCCGAGTCCCACTCAGTCTTTTCTTAGCAGGCTTGCATCGGCTTCTGTTACAGCCATGCACGAGTGCTGACTCCCCCTGGCTGATCTCAGCAAGGACTTCAACACAAATCAAATGCCGGGCGGCCTCCATACGCACCTGTCGGTGTCATCCACAGGGATCCCTTTGCCCCCCAGCCCGCAGTAGCAGCCATAGCCGTAATAGGAGAAGAAGGCGCTCCGGCCTGTGATGTGTTTGACCATCCTCTGAAACTGCCAGAAGCTGCTGAGGGTGGGCACCGCCCCTGCCAAAGAGCAAACAAGGAGGAGGAGAGGGAGGGGCAGTCAGCATGGGGCTACCAAGACCCCTGTCTGGTGTGCTCTGCAGACCCCAAAACGTAGTGCAAGGGCACAGCTCAGGTCCTCAGCCCTACCTGGGGAGGGGAGGAAGCTGGTCAGATTTGCCCCCACACTACCCAGGGACACTTCCTGGCCAGCTCAACAGGAGCATTCAGTTCTCATGCTGCTTAGGATCCTGCTTTCGCCATGCAGAAAACCCCTGTGATGGAGAGGCGCCCTGAGGTCTGATACAAGATAAACAAGACAAGTTCAAAGCCAGAAACGCCAGTCCCCACAGGCATCAGCCAGCATTTACCACCTTATAGGAAAAGCAAAATACTCCAGGCAGGAAGGACACCCTCCAATCTGTTGCTTTTTTTTTTTAATGGCCAAATGTACCTGGACCCAGCAATTATTCCTAGAATATGTTTACAAAGGGGGCACAAATACAAACAGATGGGGGTGTTTGCTACAGTATAACTTGTGATACCAGAAAATTCGCAACCAGCCACAGGCCCACTGGCGTGAGATAATAACAAAATCATCACCAGACAATGGGCCTGAGGAGATAGACCGACATAGGCAACGCTGCTCCAGACACCTCGAAGCTGGTTTTCTTATATGAGCATTTCTATTAGCAGGTCTTGAATGTGTGTGAGCAGCAAGGCCTAGCAGGACCAGTACTAGGCGCTCAGGAATGGTGACGCTTGGGTTTAGGTTCACATGCTGACCGCTCGCTGCTTATGGCCTAGAAGGGCGGCAGTGGATGGCTCAAGTCCTTGGGCCCCTTGCATCCACTTGGGAGACTTGGCAGAAGCTCCTGGCTCCTGACTTCAGATCAGCTCAGCTCTGGCCATTGTGGCCATTTGGAGAGTGAACCAGCAGATGGAAGATCTCTCTCTCTCTCTTCCTCTTTCACTTAAAAACAAAAAAAAAATCTAAAAAAATCGACCTGAGGTTGCGGCAGGACAGGAAGGGACTCTGCCTTGTCACTGTGCTCATTTGCAGGCTCTTTTGAACTGTAAGCACGCATTCGTTTGCTTGGCAACAAAAACACGAAGTTGGCAAAGAAAGCATTTTCAGGAATCTTCTCTGGCATCTTCCTGCCTTCTGAGCTGAAGGGTGGCCCTGGCTGCAGACACCAACCCTAGAAGTGGAGCCATGTGCAGGTGCTGATCCCCGGGATTGTAAACATGGCTCTTCCTGCATCTGCGTACCTTCCGCACCATGAACATGAAGGTCATGACTTGCCACCATGGACTGGCGCAGCGGGGACAGTGGGAAAGAAAGTCTGTTTTGGACATTTTTGACATAAGGATCCAGCGGTTACAGCTGCACAGCCAAAGCAGACAGAAAGAGGAATTTGGGAGAGCCCCTTCCCAGCTGCTCCTGCACAGGCGCCTGTGAGCTTCCTCAGGAACCCCAGGCTGTTTCCCAGGAAGCTCCACCTTGCTCGGCAGAGGGGAGCTGTCAGCTCCTGGCAACAATGCCTTCAAATTACCAGTCACATCCTAGGTCCTCACAATAGCATCTTCCAGTAAGAACAAATGATTCCTAAATTAGACAGAAGTTCGCCTGTGTTTTTGTGCTGGCATTCACACATTAAAGGCATCGAGCATCCCAACATCCCAAGAGCAAGGGGACTGGGAGGTGTAGAGATTCCCTAGGGTCAAGGGCAGCAGACCTGTAGTCCCTGGCCTCGTCCTCGGTGAAGGTCAGGACCTCTGATGGCAGCATGCAACTGGCCCATCTACGCAGGAGCAGAAACACTTGGCCACACCTGCAGTTCTCTTTTGAGTGACTCTGGACCTTCCCCTCACCTGATGCCACCACCCCCACGGCACAGACAGGAGGATAACATCCAACTTATCTTGTAGCCGGGATGCTACTTACAGCAGGACACGAAGACAGCGAGAACAGCAATGACCTTCATTCTCAAGGAGACTGGGGGGCTGAAGCGCCAGGGTCCTGCCTTGGTCTACGCACGAGCAGGCTCCCAGCTGCACACCTATTGGGGAAAAGAAAGGGACTACAGTGAGGCCAGTCCGTTTGGATGCAAAAGCCCAGCTGCTGGGACCTCAGCACAGGGCTCCACAAGACCTAATCATCATTGACAACCATCATTGACCTGACAATGAAACCCTTTCTGGTATTAGACCAAGTGTATCATTTGAAAATTCTAAGTGTGTGGTTTTTTTTTTTGGTGGGGGGGTTCTCTAATTTTCATTCCTTCTTGGACAATTCTATCTCTTCCTTGGTTTTCTTCAGCAGAGTCAACATCCTATCTATTCCCAAGCAAACACACACTTATTCTGGGGCGTGCATTGTGGCACATCAGGCTAAGCTACCACCTGCGATGCCAGCACACTAGACCAAAACACAGTTCAAGTCCTGGCTGCTCCACCCCAGGAAAGCAGCAGAGGATGGCCCAAGTACTTGGGCTCCTGTCATCTACATGGGAGACCCTGATGGAGTTCCAGGCGCCTGGCTTCAGCCGGCCCAGTCCCAGCTATTACAACCATTTGGGAAGTGAACCAGCAGATGGAAGATCTTTCTCTCTCTGTCACTCTACAACACAAATAAACAAAATAATTTTTTTAAGCCAGGTAAACTGTGCATATGAAACCCAGTCCAGGAGAGTCCAAGGCAGAGGTTTCCTTCCTGGTACACAGTTATCATGCGTATCAACTCAGCCCCTGTACATGGGGTTAAAAACACGTGTCAGTAAGACCACGCCTGCAGCAAGACACTCTGAGGGCTCTCTGGACAATTCTCATGGCAACTTAAGTCTCTGTGGTTACATTAGAGACAGAAAAAGTAAAGCCAGAGAGGCTGAATAAATCCCTCCCAGCCTTACAGTTGCAATTGTTGGGGGGGAGGCATTGGTAACACTGAAGGAAAACAACCTTATAAGACACAATGCTGTCACAGGAGAAGGTGCCGTTCCTAGGGCTGCCAGCAACGATCCCAATGGACCAGCAGAGGAGCAGCAGGCAGGCTTGAGTCCCTGCTGAGGCTGTCCCGGGGTCCATCACTAACATTCTTCACACACGAGTTGTGGGCCCCGTCACACATCAGGCCATTCTGGTGACATTAGGGCTAGGAGCAGAGCCCAGAGAATCAGGCTGGCACACAGCCTCAGGTAGCTTTGCACCTCTGGCAAAGGCACCTGCGGTGCCCGGGAGGGTTAGTCATGTGCCTTTGCTATCTTAGCCCCTTCTGGCAGAGGACTGGGTCCTGAGCAGGCCTGGTCCCACCCAGTGTGCACCAGGAGGCCATGAGGGAGGCTGTGGCCTCAGCACGGCTTCAGGGCACTAAGAAGGGACACACATCTCTCAGGCAGACAGGTAATGGTGACATCTTGGAAAGAAACGAGTGGGTTCGGTGCAAGTCTGAGAGTGAAACCCACAGACACTTATCAAGTGCCAGCCACAGTAGCTCATCCATGCTGAGCCAACTTAGAGGCAGTGGGCATCTGGACCAGAGGCAGACCCTGGCCCTGGGAGACAGAGTCGGCTTTGCCGTCAGCTCAGAACGGCTGACCACAGGGTCTCCAGGCACCCCGCACGTGCTCCCTGCAGCAGGGAACTGTGTGAGCCTAGGGTACAGCCTTTCCTTTGGAGGGCACCTGGCTGAGAGGGTACTGTCTCCCGACTCCTTCCAGTCAGTGCCCAAGAGCCACCTGGGCCCCAGGTGTGCCCGGAGGATGGGCTGAGGCCTCAGCAACTAGCCTTGTGTCAGCTCCTCCCTCGAGCTCAGCTTCTCCTCAGTGTGTCACTTCCTCTCTCAGAGCTACCTTCTCTCTGTGCCAGCTCTTCTTCTCCATGCCAGCTTCTCCTTATTGTGTCTCGGCATCTCTCTCCATTGCAGTTACTCTGGTGCGTGTCTCCTCTCTGGGCCAGCTTCTCTGTGTCAGACTGCGTGTCAGCTCTCCATCCATTACTTGTGCGTTTGTGTCACCGTCTCTCCATCTCTCCATCCCAGTTGCGCTCTCCATGTCACTGTCACCGCATCAGCTTCTCCCACCGTGTGTCAGCTCCTCCCTCTCCTCAGTCTCGCTGGACTCACTTCCAACAGCTACACCCCCCAGGAGCTCCCCGAGCCAGGCATACCTCTGTCTGCAAGTCTGTTCCCAGGGGGCTCCACATGCGGGACCTGAGTGCGTGTATAACCCAACACCTCTGAGCCCAGAGGCTGCAGTGTGAGCTGCTGAGAGGCAGAAGCTTCCAGAAGGAGGTGGTGGGAGCAGGCCCTGACTGCCCTCACATTTTGCGTGGACTCCTCACCACATGAAGATGAGAAAACAAAGCTCCGAGTGAGGCGGAATTGCAGGCGGAATTGCAAAGTCGACACAGCAGCACCCAGGACCCCAGCCGCCCACACCACAACCCTGCCTGCCTCTGGCTGTCGCAGGGCTCTGATCACATGAGGGCAGCCTCGGGGAGACCCGGCCCCATCTTCACAGTCTTGATTTAGGGAAGATGGACATGGCTCTCTCCCTATCAGCCTTTGCTTGGGGTTTGTAAAACAAGAGCACAAGGCCAGAGCGCCTGGGAGTTGGGAGGTAATGGGAGTGTGAAAGGATGCGAGGGTTGGCCTCCCAGGCCACCTCCCAGGCACGAGGTGGTCAGGAGCCCCCATCCCTTTACAGTCAGCAATGGAAGATGGGCTGGCATTGAAGCTGAAGCGAGCCAGCGAACTCCCTAAGGACAGAGGTCACGTCCACTCTGTGTCTCTTCTTCATGCCCAAGCCCTGCTGGGGACAGCACCTGTCACACAGTGGTGGCGAAAGGCAACCTACAGGCCACTTCACCTTCTGACCCTTCACACAGTTGATGGGGAAACAGAATTACAAGATAAGTTCATCTCAGAATTTGAGGTCCATGCCTACCAAGGGTCTTCAAACAGCCCACAGAAACTCAGCACTACAAAAAAAGCTAGGCATGTATTAAAAAAAAAAGTGCACCTCTATAAACTCCTCTTTTCATTCTATTCTTTCACGAGTCTGTTAAAAAGATTTGTTTACTTCTTGATTTGTTCGAAAAGCACAGTAACAAATTGAGCGAGAGGCAGAAAAAGAGATGTCCCATCCACTGATTCACTCTCCAAATGTCCATAACAGCCAGACCAGGCTGGGCCAGACTGAAGGCAGCAGCTGGGCACTCCAGCCTGGTCTCCTGTGTGGGTGGCAGGAACCCAAGGACTTGAACCATCACCCGCTGCCTGTCCAGGAAGCTGGATCAGAAGCAGAGCATCTGGGACCAGCGCTCTGATACGTAATGCAGGCATCACAAGTGGGGCTGGGGGCTTAACCCCATGCACCTGCCTCTTGCCACGCACTTCCTGAGGCACCCACATGTGAATCATCCACAAAAGAGTATTGTAGGTCCAAAACACAGCCCTGAAGGCAAGGCTCGGGACACTGGAGAAGCACCACAGTTCCCCCAGCTCTTGTTGTAGATACTAGTCTAACAAGTGTCTCAGCCTCAGCTTCCCAGCCCCAGCTGGTGAAGAGGAATGGAGCTAGAGCAGTTCTCTTACCATTTAGGCCACAGAGGAAGGATTTAAGGACAAGGAGCGGCAGAGCGTGGGAATCCGAGGCCATTGAGCATAGGGGCAGGCAGTTCCAACAACATCTGCAATACTATTAGCTGGACCGTAATTACTGAGCAGCCAAGACAAGGCTGCATTGTGCAAGGTACGGGCAGTTAACTCAGGGTTCTACATCAAAGACGAGGGTTGCAACCGGTTGACTACTTCCAGACAGAGCTGGGGTGGAGACCTAACCACGGCTCCCAAGGAATGCTGGCAAGAGTCCACCAGCTCCTGAAGATGAAACAGCAGCAGTCACAGCCAATCACAGCGCTCAACAGGCTCTGCTCAAGCAGAGTGCAAAAGGGGCTGGCATTGCGCCACAGCAGGTGAAGCTGCTGCTTGCAGTGCTGCCAGGCTGTATCAGAACACTAGATCGAGTCCCAGCTTCCTGTTAACACTACCTGGGAAGGCTGCAAATGATGACCCAAGACCTTGGGTTCCTGATACCCGCATAGCAGACCCCATGCAGTTCCTGCCTCCCAGCTTCAGCCCAGTCCAGCACCCCCATGACAACGGCAACCATTTGGAGAATAAGCCAGTGTTGGGCAGATTCATACTCTTTCTCTCTCCCCCTTCGAAATAAACAAATGTTCAGAGAAACTGGAAAGCAGACAATACATTTTCAGACTTTTCCAACCATGTAAAACAAATCATTTAAAAATCGCAATAATTCTAGGGGTAAGTTTCCTTCTCCGGAAGCTTTCTCCTTACAGTCCCCCAGGAAGCTGACTGAGCTCTAGACTTGACTACTCTCTTGGCCTCCATCAGATTTTGCACCATGTTCATTTCTAGTGTCAGGGTCTTCCATGACATCCACGAAGTCAGATGGGATCAAGGACCGACAGGGCAGGACACCAGAAGTCACTGATCCAAAAGCTCTCTGGAAACACACAGCTAAGAGACAGGCGCACCTGCTTCTGCCAGCGATGGGGGAGTCTGGAGATCACTTAGATCTCAAACTAGGTGTCCTTGTGTGGTCACCACCTGGCAGCCCACCAGGACCTCTCAGAAGGAAAGCCAGCTGTGGAATCACCATTGCCATCACCACTCACTTAGTTCTCACTGACCAAGTGCCTACCATAAAGCATTAAGTGGGCAAAGCAGGGGTTCCAAGTCAGGCAAGCAGTTGCCCTGAGAAACTCACAACCCACAGAAGGCCAAGTGCACGTGCTATGAGAACGACACAATGACAGTCAATCCGCAGGACACATTTCTGATGCCCCAAGCACTACCCCTGCGCCTGAAAATATTTTCTTGCATTTCATACCCCAGTCATCTCGTTTGCATCTCCATTCTATGGGCACAGAAATTGGGACCCAGACAACTTGACTCCATTGCCCAAGGTCCTTGGCTGGCAGGTGGTGGAGCCATGGAGCCATGGTTCAAGCTCAAGCTCTGGCCCCCAGAAGCCAGACCTGCCATCCGACGACAGGTAAAACTACAGGTGATGGGACACACAGTTGGGGTGGGATCTGAGGCCAGGGTGGGCACTGGACTCGCCAGCTGGATGCAGGTTTTAAGACTGCTGTGCTACTCATCCTCTGGAGGGCCCTGCGGCTCAGCTGTTTGCTCAGGAGTCGTAAACATGGGCAGTGCCCAGTTCCAAGGGGATGCAGCCCCTTTGCAGGCGCCATCCACCAGACCTCAAGGGACCAGGAAGAGCGCAGGAAGCTTGGTAGGGGCAGGATGTGAGCAAGAAGGGCTTGTGAGGGACGTGGTTTTTAGGGATCTGTTTGGATTAAGGTTGAGAACAAGGGGCAGGCATAAGTCGACCCTGGCACTGGCAAAGCCAGGAGGTCCTTTTGGGGAACAGGTTGTCAGGAGCGCAGGGAGAGAACTGAGGACAAGGCAGCAGGCTCTGCTGCTGAGCAGGCAAAGGCCAAACCCTGAGGACTATTTAAAGAAGGCAGGGAGATAGCAGCTGCAGAGGGTAGGCACTGTAACACTCCATCCAGTCTCCGTTTCTTTTCTGCACTGTCCCACTCCGGCTGTGCATTCCACAGACCTGGGAGCAGAAGGTGAGGACTGCTAAGCTCAAGCAGACCCTAGCCCAGCCTCCATGTCACTGTGCTGTAGCAAGGGCATGCATGCGTTCACACACATGCGTACATGATGAGAAGCCAGGGTGGGTCTCTAAGCGATTGCATAATTCTTAGGTGATATCAAAATAGCTGCTGAGGCATCCACTTTCATCTTTTTCGGGTGGGCGTTGCAGGGCTGCAGAGCGGTGCTTAGATATTTTTGACAGAATCATTAACATCAGCCTCCCGCACCAAGCTGAGAAACCATCAGCTCCGAAAAACCGCCAGCTCCTGCATCTCAAAGGGGCCCGATGTCCAGGGTCGGGCAGCTGAGGGGGCAGCCCCCACAGGAGGCCACCCTAGCGTGACCAGCACTCTCCCAGGGGTCAGGAGTTTCGCTTTTGAGCCCACCCCATCCTTTCCGGCCTTCAAAGAACTTCCTGATTGCCCAATCACTTGGCACACACTTGTGTTCAGCCTGTGCCTGCTCCTCTAGCCTTGACTGAAACTGTATTAAAAATTATCTGGCCAGTGGTACTTTATCAGTACATGGCCCATCTTCCCAACCCAACACCTTGCGGGATTGGACGCTCATGGCAATCTGGTATCCATGTGTCTGGGACAGACCAGAGAACAAACATCTTGTCAACAAGGCTGGAAGATAAACACGTAGTTTTCAAATGTCTAGTGACATTCCCTTCTAATAACACAATGGCTAGATTATTCATCTGCATATTCTGAGAGTTGAGAACACCACCTGGCACACACATAGAGTCATGAGGACTTTTAGGGAGTCATCTTAACCCTAAGTGGGAAGAAAGGTTTGATTCATTAGGCTGAGACCTGAGGAGGGCATGGGAACTGGGCAAACTCAGAGCAGGAGACCAGGGAGTGGGGATCTTTGAGGCCAAGGGGCAGTGGGAGCCAAGGGTTGCTGTTCTGTGTGCAATGGGGTATGTTGATGTGGGGGTGACACAGGGCTGGCTCCCAGCACCAAGCAGAGAGAGTCAACCTCATGCCCACTCAGAGGGCAGCCCCTTTCCCTGGGGCAGAACAGAGGGTGGGACACCAGCAGGCAGGTTTGTGGGCTTGGAAACAAAAGCTGGGAAGAGCTGGTGCCATCTTTTCTCAGCAGTAGGCAGCAAGGTGGTCTCCTCTTCTGAGACCACCAGATGAGCGACGCTTCAGACAGGAGGAGGGTGGGGTTTTATATTTAAAACCCTTCTCAGCAGAACAGAGATCAGGGTCGGGGAGGGGGAAATGGGACACCTACCAAATCGGGCTGAGACTCAAGCTCGGGCTGCAGACCACCCCATCTACCACACCAGTCTAAGGGACCAGAGAGATCGAAGTGCCCTCTATACCCAAGCTGGGGGCTGGGGAGGGCAGAATTGGGTGTGGACAGGATAAGCGGATAGCAGGAGAAGCAATGGGAGTATCTTGCCAATAGAATGGACGAGGTATGCATCCTGGCCTCTCAGTAGACCAGGATATTGAAAATCTGATGCCCAGGACTGGCTGAAGTGCAAAAGGCTGTAGTTTGGGCTTCAGGGGAGGTGTGAGTGCCCCAGAGCACAAGGTCCAGCGTGTGTCGGGAGGCTTGGGGCGGGAAGGGTTGTTCTAAGGATGAGCAAGGCATTCAAGGAGCCTGCCCCCAACTCATCCTGATGCCGTTCAGGCGCTGCAGTTGGCAGGAACCAACCAGTCCCACCACCTCATTCAAAGACTCTGACAGGCTTAAGGTCTATCCAGCTATCCCTAGATGGGTGTGAGGCCAGCAGGGCTGCATCCCGGCCCATCGTTCCCCCATCCCGGTGTCCAGGAGTGGTCCTTCCCATGGAAACCCACTCTGCGCCCTGAGGTTGGAGACAGAAGCAGGTAAGCCACAATCAGAACACGTGGACCCCCTGTGGCTTTCCTAGGGGCAGAGCCACTTGTACAAGCCCTCCCTGCCCCGTTGCCCTCACCCCAGCCCCGCAGGCGGTTCCGGTCAGGCCGGAAGCACGTGGCCCCCCCACCCCATAGCGGTTGCCTCGGAAACGGGGCTGTTTACCAGCGGGACCCGGCAGGGTGCCGTGCCGGGGTGCAGGCAGCGGATGGAGCAGAGCAGCGAGGTGAGCAGGCGGCCTCCTCCCGACCCACGGTCTGTCTGGCGTGGAAAAGGGCAGTCCTCGCGTTCCTAGGCTCCCCTTCTCCCCACCACCGGGTGGCCTCCCCAGACCCTGCCCCTTAGCAGCAACCCCAGGAACCACTGGACAGCCGCTACGTCCCAGGGGAAAAGCAAGCCTGGCCAGAGCTCACCTTTGCCGAGATCGGACACCGTCCGGGCTCTGCAAAAGCCGAGGGAGACCTACGACCCGCTGGGCCATGCCCTCCCCGCTGGGCTGTGCAGACCGGGCTACCGACCCAGGTAGAGACGAGGGCGTCGCAGAGGCTGAGAAACAGATGGCGCCGCCCCCCGCCCCGTGCTCAGTCACCCGCGTCCAGCTCGTCTGTCCCTTGTTGGTGCCTGCCCCTCCCCCAGCCATTCCAGTGCTCCTTGGGCTTGACTTCCTGTCTCCCTCTGGCTGCCAGGGGACCCGCCCCACCCCCTTCTCGGCCCTTTGATCACCTGTGGCTGGGTGGGACACAGAGTGGTCTTATGTTCATTTGGCCACATCTGGCAAGGTCCCAAAGTTTTGTGCTGTTCAGTCAACACCCTGTTGATTCCACTGTTTGTATCTTGCAAGCCCCATTGAGGGGGCCGATATTAACTGATAAACATCTAAAAGACCAATTCGAATGTACATATCTTGAATATACAGCCGCAGATGGCTCGTGGGTGTCTGTATTTTTCTGCCTTTACCTAGGGTTTGTGTTGGGTGGAGAGTGGGATAGGGTGACCTGACCCTGTTGTTGGGCACCTTTGGCTTTGGGTTTTCCCACCAAGTAGGCCTAGTCGGCTGTGGCTTCGGTGATGGGTTTTAGGGGGATGAGCACCTGCCCTCTGTCAACATCACAGGGATTGTTTTTTGCCTCCTAGCAGGCCTCTGGGGGACAGGATTTGTGTTTGAGTAAACAGGCCACTTGCCTGTATGGCTGGCAGCTTGATGATGCCCACGCCCAAATCTTATCAGATTGCTTTGTGCTTGAGCCTGTGCCAGGCCTAGAGGTGGTGCAATGAGCCGAGCCACAGCAGTGCCAGCTGCTGCAGAAGCTGTCCCGGGCTGAGGGCGGCCGGCAGAGCTTGGGACCCAGGGCGTGAGTACGAAGGCACAGTTGGTCCCTCCCCACCCACCCCCTGGTCCATGTGATGGCTGCTGGGGAAAGTAAGGTGGCAGATGGTCCCTGCGCTGAGAGGAGGCAGGGGGTTAGGCAAGCAGGTTGGATGTAGCGGTTTTACCTGCAGGAGACAGCAGCCTCTAAATAACTGTGAGTGGGTTCCTGGGAATTAGTCATGATGAAGCTTGTTCTGTGAGCTAGCTCCCAGTCACAGTCTCCTCTGACCAGGGCGGGTCAAACATGACACCCCCCTGAGCATGGATAATTATCCAGGAGCAAGAGGTATGGCAGTGCATGCACGTCCACAAGTTTTCCTTTTAAAAATAACCCGGCAGAGGGCTGCGCCAACACATGACGTTCCCCATCAAAGTTGTTAAGGGAAAGGTTTCTAAGTTACCAAACTTACTGACAGTTAAGCCTTCCCAAGGCGGGTGTGGGAGTTGGAAACTAAGCTGTGGCAAATTAATGGCCCTTCCAGGAGCAGGCAGGGTGGGTGCCTAGGGGAGCCAGTTCACACACTCCTGGCTGCACGGCTTCAGACAGCTCTGGCGGCCCTGGCTGCATGGTGCCAGCCTCAGCTGCAGAGCCGAGAGCTGCTTCACAATGAGAGGCTTTGGAACTCAAGATGAGGGTGCTGGGGTGTTGGGGGGTTACACATCTTTCACAGCTGATCAGAAAATAGATGAAATTAGCAAGGAGCTGGGCAGGCTTTTTTTTTTTTTTTTTTTTTTAATGCCAAAGCTTTGCTAAGCAGAAGCCTCCTGTACCACCAGCAGCCAGATGGGGTGTGAAAGACGAGGGAGAAGTGGGAGATGAGATGGTGAAGGATTCGGGCTGTGAGCAAGATCGAGCAAACGAGAGAGACCTCCAACGTGGGAGAGAGAGACCTGGGGTAGCTTTGTGCAAGATTCGCAGCAGCTGAGCAGGCACCACGTTGTGTGTTGAGGGGTTGTGTGTTTGGTGGTGAGGAAAAGAATGGTCCCTAAAATTAGGCCACAGTGGTACCATGCAGAGAATGATAAGGCTGGAGTATCATGCTGTCCACCCAAGGAGCTGGAGTGACCTGCTTCAGGGTCGTGTGATGCAGGGAGCTTGGAGGAGGAGTTTGGGGGCAGGTGGAAACATGGAATTTGAAGGGTAAAAACCCACTTAGGGGTTATTTCTTGCAGTCGGTTTGGGGGCAGAGAATGGAGACCTCAATGTCATAAGACCTGCCACCAGCTGGCCATGTGGTCACCAGGCAGTTGTCCTGCCTTCCTGCAGAGCTAGCCCATGTTCTTATTCTTCTGCAGTTTGTCTGGGACACAGTGTGACAAGCGCAGAGCCCGTGGGCCTGATCTAGCCCAGCACCTGGCTGTATATGGCTCTTGAGCTAAGAATAGCTCTTACTTTTTAAATCTTCAGGGAGGGGGGAAAAGA
The DNA here is from genome assembly GCF_030435755.1 of Ochotona princeps. Classification (NCBI taxonomy): domain Eukaryota; kingdom Metazoa; phylum Chordata; class Mammalia; order Lagomorpha; family Ochotonidae; genus Ochotona; species Ochotona princeps. The sequence continues at coordinate 13,048,064 of NC_080833.1, forward strand.
GACAAAAGAATATTTTGTAACACAGTAAAAATTATATGAAATTCAAATCCCAAGTCTCTAAATGAAATCTGATGGAGATAGCTATGCCCCGTATATCTCTGCGTGCAAGAGTGGGTAGACGGCAGGGTATGCTCAGCCACGGCCAGCAATCCTCTACCAAGTAGGGGAGTGGGCAAGCGGCCAGCCACGCTCAACCACAGCCAGCCACACTCAGCCACGGCCAGCCATGCTCTGGCTCAGTACAGGGAGGCTTTCTTAGCCGCTGGACTTGAATCTGAGTGCCTGTTTCTGTTATGTGGCCACACCCTGCAGCAGAGCCTTCCTGCCCACACAGTTGGGACAGTGGAGGGGGATGTCCTCCATCCTGAAATTTGTCCACCTTGCGAGGCTGAGGGGAAGGACAGGAGAAGAGAAAGAAAAGAAGCGCCAGCTATGCAGAGATATGAGGAGACACCAGAAAGGACCAGAGAGCTGGGGAAGACAGATGCCCTGAGCCTGGTTCTTTGCACCGTGAATGACGTGCCAGGGCAGGCTGACCCTCGCTTATGGAGGCTCTGAAGGGGCTTGCAAGGTCGACTCTATGCATGTGTCTCTGCACTTTTGAGTGACCCTGAGCCCAGTTTTGCTTGTAACTTCACCAAGTTATTTTCCCTCTTTGGGTTAAAGGCAGCTGCTGGGACGGGGATTCCAAGTCTAGAAGATGCTGTTGGCCACCTGCTAGGGAGGACGGCTCCCCACATGGGGAACCAGCGGATTACCTAAAGTGCACCAGGCATTGCCTGCCCACCCTTTCCCCTTGCCCTTGCTCCCCACAATCCTCCCCACCTCCAGCACGCTCTCTGTCCATTGCTCTAGCTCAGGGCAGGACAGTCTGGCCCAGGTCTTGAAGTGACTCGCAGATTGGCCACACTGTTTCCCACCTGTGACTGCAGAACCTGACCTTGCACTGGAGACCACATGGATCCGAAGGCCAGGAGGATTTGCAGGAGAAATTGGCCAGGCCCTGCGCTGGCTGGGAATGGGGTGTCTCCCTCCTCTGCTCTCGCCTCGTGAGAGTAACAGTCATTGTTGTCCTCCAAGCAGTTACTAATCCCTGATTACACTGGTTTCTCTCCAAGTGTAACCCCCATCTTTCCCTACTGGAAGATGCGTGTGCATTGACTCACTGATACAGTCCAAGTGCCTAAAATAATGAATGAATGAGTGACTTGCAGTTGTTGCCTCATTCCGGATGCCAGAAATCTAGAGACAAGGCCCTCAGACTGTGGCCCATTGGTGCCTACGGGAGTGACCAGCTTGGGTCCAGGTGTCCCAAGCTGTTTAAACTCCACCTTCTTCTATTTTTCACCCCCCTCCCCACTTCCTTAGGGACCTTGAGAAGCGATGACCAAAGAAGCCCTGGTGAACATAGCAGCAGTCAAGCATAACACTGTTGCCAGCCCAGCAGCAGACAGCTTCCTTTGGCAGCCAGGCTCACTCCAAATGCATCTCACTCGGCCCAAGTCCGCCAAGGGACGAACACGGCCAACTCTGCACCGAGCCCAGGCCCCGGAGGTGTGTTCTCGGCGTGTCCCCACTGCTTCCCCACTTGCTGGTCTCTGTGAATCCTCAAGCAGCCAAAAGCCAGTGGCCTGTGCACCCAGGTCTCCAAACCAGGGTGCTCCCGAGGGCCTCCCTGAGTGGTGGCAGCAGCAGGGGCCCACGGGGGCCTCTCTCAACAGGTACCCGGTCCTGCCTTCCATCATGAGGAAGAACCTGGTGGCCGAGGCTGTGGACACAGTGGCTGAAAAGGCCAGCTTGCTGCAGCTGGGCAACGTCCCGATGCATTCCCCAGAGGACACTTACATGGCGAAGACTCAGGAAGATTCCAGAGCCCTGGAGAGGAACTTCATCACCCAAACCAAGACCCAGGCTTCTTGGGGGGCTGGGCACCTGGAGGAACCATCAGACCAAGAACCCAGGCTGCTGCTTGCTGTCAGATCCCCTTCAGGTCGAAGGTTCATCCGCCATTTCCGGCCAACTGATGAGCTGCAGACCGTGGTAGCCGTGGCCGAGCAGAAAAACCAGACCACCTATCACCCGTGCAGCATCGAGACCATGGAGGTGCCCAAGAGACGGTTTTCTGACCTCAGCAAGTCTCTGCAGGAGTGCCACATCCCCCACAAGTCAGTGCTGGGCATCTTACAGGAAGATGCGGAGTGCAGGCTCTGATTCCCCAAGCACCCAGCCAAGGCCCCTGGGGCCCAGGAGCAAGGGATCTGGCTGAGTCCTGTGGCCTCCCGGGTAGCCTGGGTCTGACTGCCAGGTGGGTCTCGGGCAGCCGCAGCCCTCGTCCCTTCTGAGGTTGTGAAGTATGCAGATGTGCTGAGCTCCCAGCCAAGCCTCCCTGGCTGCAGCGAGCTTCTCTGCATCCCCACGGTGAGCTGGCAGGGAACCAACCAGGTCCTGCTACAACAATCCACTATGCTTTCTGGAGCAGCTGCTTGCCTTCTGTCTGGACACCAGCGGGTGCCTTTCTGTATTGAACACAGGATTAAACAGTTCCCCGAGAGGATTTCAGTGTGGTCAATAGCCAAGGTTTAGGAGCTGTGTCTCTTGTGGGCATCTGTAAGCAACAGGCTGTTGACCCTGTCTTCACAGGCAGCTCTTCTGCTGGGCTCTGTGGGACTTCTTGCGGGGTGGGTGTTGGGTAGCATTAGTGTGAGGGACCCTCAAAGAGACTAATGGGTCTTTCACGTATGCAGTTCCCTCCATACATCAGCTTTTCTAAGTTAGTCCTTGCGCTGGCACCAAAGTGGCTCATGCAGGCCAGGGCTCAGCTGGGACCTACTTTTCAGTAGAGACTGAGGAAGTTTGCAGCTTGGATAGCTCCTGGATACAGAATGCTCCCCGCACAGGAAAGCCAGCACCACCTGACTCTCCGTGGTGAATTCCTTTTGTTTGTTTGTTTGTTTGTTTGTTTGTTTTGTAGGTGTACAAGCCCACAGACCTGTGCCAATCTGTGCTCACAGTGCCTTGGAGTGCTTTGGGCATGGGTATGTTGCTGGCATTGCCTCTGCTTCCCATGTTTAAGTCCTCTTCATCAAACATGGAAGGCCCTTTGCGGTGATAAAAACGGTGTCTCCTTATCTGATTTGGAATCTTCTGGAAGAGGAGAAAGACACCTCGTTCATGTGCCGGTGCCCACACGCCTGGCTGATTGACATAACGTGCACCTGTCTGCTTGTGCCAGAGCATCTCCAAAGACCGCTGCATGGCATTGACCCTGATTCCGAAGGCGGTGACGTGGGCCACTTGTTAGGTTCTCCCATCCTGCAAGTCCGTCAGTCTCCCACGACCCACGTGGATCCCTTTGTGGCTGCATCACCACTCAGAGTAGGGACCGTGCAGGTGTTCTGGCATCTCCTGCCTGCTCAACCCCAGATCCCAGCCATGGTGAAGACTTGAGTGCTGACATGCACTCCACCTCTAAGGGCAGGGGAAGGCAGGGATCAGGGGCCTGCTCACACTCACCCCGAGTGCCCCAAAGGCAGCGTCACAGCTGGGCATTCCAAGACAGGCTCACCTGGTCCTGCCTGCACCCCACACCACTCACGTCTTTCTGAAGCAGGCAGTTTCTGCTTTTTCTTTTTCCCCTCAGTGCCATCCTGGTTGGGTAAGCCACTGCTTGGCTTGACAAGGTCAGCCAGGCTGGCAGTGCCTTGGGCAGGCCCAGGCAGCTGACTCTGGCAGCAGGGGCTGGCGGCTGCAGCCTGGGGCCCACAAAACAGAATTCTGCCTCCTGTGACTTGAGCACGTGACTCTGCCCTTCATCTGGAAGGCTTGCAGGGGCTGTGGGTGGGGCGGGGGAGGAGAGCTCCCATACAATCCCACCTACTCAGAGGTAAGAATAAAATCCCACCCACTGGAGAGCCGGTAATTTCTCTGCACCACAAAGCTCCAGAGAACTTGAGTACAAGTAGCGTATGTGGAGGAGCTAGAATCTGCTGCCGTGGCGCTAACGGTTCTTATTTAACTTAGAATTTAAGAGTTTTTTTTTTTTTAAATGGGAAGCGTGAAGGAAAACAGTACTTAAAATATATGATTGTGGCCAAATTTGAACCATGATGATCAACTTTCCTTTTTTTCTGGACAAAAGATGATAATTCCGACATTAAAATCCAATGTATGTGTAACTGACTCAGTGGGTAAGTGCGTCTTGTGTTGGGCCTGAAACTCTAGCTTCCGCACCCTGGTGGGCAGAGAGGCATGGTGACTTCATCCTCTCTTTGCTCCCCAGGAATCCAGTGGTTCTATGGTGCCCCTCCCCACGTGCCCAGGCCCAAGACCCCACACACAGCTCCTGCTTGCAGCTGCTCCCTGAATGCTTAGCTGTTCCTACAGGAAGAGGCTCTTGTGTTTCTCCCAAGTACCCCTGAGCCCCCTACTCGTAGGGCTCCTGCGTGGGGTGTGGACACAGAGCCTGGTCATCTCTGATGGTCATCGAGGGTCTTTTCTGTGCCACACTTGATGACAGCCATTGGTGTCCCAGTCGATGAGAGAATGTTGGCAGGGAAACAGGGTCGCACCACTGGACTTACAGCTCAAGGCTGCTGAAGCCAGTGACAGGCAGGACCCAGAGTGGGGATCGCTGCACCTCTTTCTCCCTCCCTCTTGACAGGGATGGCACCACCAAGACTGCTCATTAGGGTTGTGCACTTTGCACGGGTTGACACTTGATGGTAAGTTATTCTAGTACATTCCCTGACGAAGCCCAGTAGGTAAATCAGTCTTGGCAGCAGAAGGAACAGCAAGAGAAAATAAGTGACTCATGATTTTGAATCCAAAAAGAAAAAAAAGAAAAGCACCAGCAGATGGCAGGTGCTTTGAACACAATAGTGTTGGCCCTGAAAGTACCTGGGGACCCAGCCAGCAGCTGTCAAGTCAGGGCAGCATGCCGGAGAGGTGGCCTGTGAGCCTGACCAGGGACCGACAACCACCCCACAGAACAGACTTCACAAAAAAGCTGTGGGGTTCACACCAGCTCAGTCAACTACCTACAGACCCCTGCAGGATCGCAGGCTTCACAAAGCTGATGTGGGAGGAGCTCAACTCAGAGTAAGTTCGTGCCCTGCTCTGCCACAAGCCTGCCTGCCCCAAATGACGCAAGTGTCACAGAGCTTTGGCTAAGGTGTTCAAGATTGATTCAGGCACAGGAGCTTGGGTTTCCTTTCCATTCAGGATCCACCTAGAACAGCCCTTTCACCTGGAAATAGGATCTTTGTTTAAGAGAACCACAGAGACAGCCCATCCTGGCATTGGCTTGGAGTCCCTCTGACCACAAAGCAGGGAGATTCGTTTCCTTGGTTCACCAAGGCAAAGCGAGTCACAGTCACGTGAAGGTTCACAAGTTGCCCGGAAATCGAAACCAACCATAGCACATTGGAGCAATGGGGGAGGTCAGGGGTCACGGTGAAGGAGTCAGAAACGGAAGTAGAACAGACTTTTGGTGACTCAGTTGCCAGCACATGTGCCGGTAACTGGCAGGATAGAAATAGCCCCGGAGACTGTGTGGTTGTCTAGGCTGGTGACACGCTGCTGACATGCCATTTTCCCTGCCAGCCCTCACTAATGTTCCTCTGTGTCCCTCCCACACTCACAGTTAGAAGGCAGTGGCACTCCAAGCTATACATTGGGAAAAGAAAGTCTCAAGGTATATCTGTTTTTTTTTTAGTTTATTAATTTTTATTGGAAAGTCAAATTTACAGAGAGAAAGGTCTTCCATCTGCTGGTTCATTCCCCAAGTGACCACAACTGCTGGAGCTGAGCTGATCAAAAGCCAAGAGCCAGGAGCTACTTTCAGGTCTCCCACATGGGTACAGGGTCCCAAAGACGTGGGCCATCCTTAATTGCTTTCCCAGGCCACAAGCAGGGAGCTGGATGAGAAGTGGGGCTGCCGGGAATATAACCGGTGCTCATCTGGGATCCCAGCACATGCAAGGCTGCTGCTCTGGGCCCTCAAGGTATCTGGAAACACGTAAATCCTAAGCCAAGAAGATGAACAACCAACGTGACACCTGCCAAAGGGAGGGCGGATGGCAGCCTCCTTGGGAATGCCCTATCCCAAGGAGGAACACCCTGGATATTGGTGGAAGAGGAAAGATAAGCTACCACGTCATGACACCTGCTGAGCAAGAGGTGGTCCGGCCTGAGCGGGGATAGGCGAAATGGACTTGGCGGGATGCTGGACATGAGAAGGCATTTCGCCACATTCTTGTCAAAACAAAGTTCAATGACCAGTTCATTCCATGCCAAAAAACAAAAAAAAAATCGAAATACAAGTATAATTTGCCTCTAATATGCCTTTTTCCACGAATTTTGTGAGGCCTATTTATAACGGAAGATTTTAAAAATAAAGTCATTTTTCCATTCTATTTTTCTACAGATATTTTGAACTACCTCCATACAATCTATTTTTTTTTTCTAGGAAAAAAAATAAAGAGGATAGTGTGACAGGTTGGGATGGATCAAGCAGACTTAGCCTGACCAGTATCACCCACGCAGACTATTTCTGCCAGGAAGAGCAAGCTGGCAAACAGTGACAGCCACCAAGCACGTGGCAGGCAAGGGACCCAGCAGCCAGCAGCGATATTCATAGGAAGGAAATGGATGAATGGTTTTGGACATTCTAATCAGAGAAAATCAAAGCTATTCATTGTTTTAATTAAGATGAGAGACAATTAAAAAAGGTCACTATTTCACCCAATGTTTAGATCTAAGTGAACTAATTAAGATGAATTGCCATCACACCCCAAGGGGTATGACTACTGACCAAGGTTAGTTAAAAATCCTGGTCCCATTTAAAGAACTCATTATTTATCTTCTGCCTCCTTTCTCTTCTCTTTCCCACTGCCCTTCCATCCATTTATCCAAATCAAGCAGCGGATTTGGCAGACATTTGTTCTTCAGAAGCCAAACCAACTCAGCCTCTTGTGGCCTGATGAATAAAGCCCCAGGGACAGGTGTTGGGCACAGTGGTAGAGCAGCCATGTGGGACGCATGTACCCCATATTGAAGTGCCTGGGTACAAACCCCGGCTCCATTTCCAATCCAAGCTTCCTGCTGTTGTACACCCCAGAAGGCAGCAGGTGATGGGTCAAGTCCTGTGGTCCTGGCTAACTGTTGGAGACCCAGTTGGAGCTCCTGTCTCCTGGCTTCAGCCTGACCCAGTCCCTGCTGTTGCTGGCATTTGGGGAATGAACCAGCAATTGGAAGGTCATTGTAAGTGTTTGCCTTTCAAATAAAATGAAAACAAATGTGAAACTTTTATAACTTGTATGCCCACCTGTTGTTCACAACGAAGGATTCTGCACAGGGAGGCCTTGACCTTATGGTGACCAGCTGAAACCTGCAGCCCTCTGCCATGTGCCCTCTCTGCTGAAGATTCGGGCAGGATCCAGGGTCCCCTCTGGCTTGTGAGCACCCTGACAACAGCCCTGGCCTTCCAGGCCCTTCACTTGGTGATCACAAGTGATGAACACCTGCACACAGTCATACCACGGCACCACCTATCACTCAGGCCCTGGGCAGGACAGTCTGGAAGCTGTGTGCTGCCCCTAACCCAAATGCTACCCAAGACCCAGGGACACTATGGCGTCATCCCAGTCCTGAGCAGCCTGGGTCTGATCACCCGGGCACTCAGTATGGGGCGCCTGGGCCTCACTAGCCCTTTTCTCCTGTTTAGCCAAGTCCCCAGCGGGCATCAATCCAACTCACATGGGCTGCAACACATCCACTCAACCAACCACCTTTGTGAAGCCCCTGAGTTCCAGGCATGTGGTGGGGCCTTCTGGAAAGAGATTGGGCTCCAAGTCCCTCCCCAGTAAGGGTACATACATCTTGACGGGTGAGTGGAGACAGGAAGTCAGCTCTCAGCACCACAGACAGTACAGAAGCAAGAAGGGGGTCCATGACAAGCAGAGAGAGAGAGAGCAAGGCAGGTAACCTTGGCAGGTTGGGGTGGCAGGAGATGGTCCAGGAATGCCCGAGCGAGGGGGTGTGAAGGAGATGAGGGAACCAGGCACAGCTCGGGGCGGGATGGGGTGAGTGTTCCTGGCAGAGGGGATGAGATGGTCCCTAGGGTGACCATGGCTGGAGAAAGGGCCGGCGGCCAGAGCGGCTGGAGGTGGGGTCTGTGGCAAGCACTGTGACACTGGGTTTCATGGGAGCCACTGTGGGGTAAAGAACAGGAGAGTGGAACCCAATGGATATGTCTGAATCAGCCCAGCGTGGAGGACAGTCCACCTTTAACAGTATGAAAGTCAGTGCCGCATCATCAAGCTATACCTCACTGTCACAAACTGCTCTTCCGGGCCCAAACAGCTCCTTAGTACAGACTCATTATATTCCAACCCCCCCGCAAGCCAAATATTCTATTTAGGAGAAAATATGGAGAAAATAAAAGAGGAAAATAAAATGATTCTTAACTCTTTCCATCAGAACAGACTTCCCTTTCTCCTTCCAGCATGGACACTCTCATTCTTCAGGCAAAGGCATGGTGCCCAGGACGTCCCCAGCAGCAGTCAGCCAGGCATCCTTCCAGCATTTGTAAGCCTAGCAAACATGGCTTTGCAACCTGTTTCTACATTTCTCCTCTCTCCGTAATTATGTGGAATGCTGAATAATTTTTCAATATGGCAGCATGTGGAATCATTAAGCGATTTCTCTTTGATGGAACCATCTTCTTGTTTCCAGGGTTTGCTCTGGAAGTCAGCCTTGACATCTTTGCATCCTTTGAATTCTTTCCTTAGGACCAACACTCAGGATGAGGATTAGCTGGTCAAATCCCTGGAGCAGTTGTGTGCACCTTGCTTAGCCACTCAAAGGGTCTCTTAGCAAGATGTGTACCAATTTCCCCGCAGTATCTTCTGTTGTGAGATTGCTGCTCTGTAAGTTTTATAATCTTTTCCTAATTTTGTTGGTTGAAAATCGAAGCTAGGGCCCAGCACGGTGGCCTAGCGGCTAAAGTCCTCACGTGCCGGGATCCCATATGGACACTGGTTCTAATCTCAGCAGCTCCGCCTCCCATCCAGCTCCCTGCTTGTGGCCTAGAAAAGCAGTCAAGGACGGCCCAAAGCCTTGGGACCTAGAACCCACGTGGGAGACCCGGAAGAGCTCCTGGCTCCTGACTTCAGATCGGAGCAGCCTTGGCCTTCATGGTCACTTGGGGAGTGAATCATCGGACAGAAGATATTTCTCTCTGTCTCTCCTCCTCTATATATATCTGACTTTGCAATAAAAATAAATCTTAAAAAAAATGGAAGCTATGTTTTTTTCAATTTTGCATGTCATTCAGGACCACTAAATACTGAAGGTTTCCATGTCTTTCAAAAACATTTTTAATGCTAGAACAACAAACTGATAGCAAGTGCTTGTCATAACTTGGAATAGTGTTCTAAGAACTGAGAAAGAAATCTAATATTCATAGAAAGCATTACCCTTCAAAACACGTAGGGTCTTGTATGCATGTTGGATTGAAATCTTTTCAAGTGTGTTGTCTATTTAAGAAGCAGAGAGAGGGGACAGAGAGAGAGAGGTGAGCTCCTACCCATCGACTCATACCGCCTCCCAAATGTCTGCCACAGCCAGGATTTCTGTGGCTGATGCTGAGAGCCAGGAACTCAATCCAGGTCTCCCACGTGGGCAGAAGGGCCATCACTGCTGCTCCCCGTGGTCAGCCTTGGCAGGAAGCATGAGTCAGATGAGCAGCACGGGTCTCTGATAAAGGACACAGGCGTCTTAACCACCATGGTGAACACCTGTCCTTCATGAATGTTGCCTATCTTAACTATCTTTTCATTAGACCCACACACTGAACATGGACGTGCCTCAGTCTTGGAACCTAATAACCAATCAGAGTGGTCTCCGCTCTCATGGGATTTCTGACCTGGTGGGAAGAACCCATGAATTTCAAAATGGCGGATATGGAAGGTACAACAACCCTTCAAAAACTGCTGGTGCACAATGTTGCTACATGAAGCCAGCATTGTGTGGCAGCAGGTTAAGCCACCACCTGCAGTACGGGCATCCATATGAGTGCCAGCTTCCTGCCAAGCTTCTTGCTAATATGCCCAGAAAGACAGTAGAAGGTGGCCCGAGTGCTTGGGTCCCTGCCACCGATGTGGGAGACCCAGATGGAGTTCAGATGCCTGGCGTTGACCTGACCCAGCCCTGGATTCATGGCCATTTGGAGAGTGAACCAGCAGGTGGCAGATCTCTCAACCTCCCTCCCTTTTCTGCTTCTCATTCTGTCTCTCTGCCTTCCAAATAAATAAAACACATCTTTAAAAGTTTGGTTAAAAAAATGGTTTTAAATCCATGCATAGGTTCTTCACAATGAACCTTTTGAAGACCCTTTCCTATGTATGGATTTCATAATTCTTTGCACTAAAACAAGCCTCTTTTAATTCCACTTTCCACACAGTTCACGAGGTCCCCTTGAAGGAATGCTGAGTCTGTACTAGCCATTTGTCTCTTGGCAGGGATCCTCCCTCTCCCTCCCCACCTGTTGCCTGTTGCAGGGAACTGCCTGCAGAATGCAGTGCCAGGAGCCTGGTCAAAGCTAAGGTCACGCACCCCAAGGTCCAGGACTCTCTCATCACCGACCCAGAGGTCAGTCTGCCCCACCTAGAACATTTACCTCTGTTACCACTTTCACCAGAAACACTCCTGGGAATTAAAGAAAGTGCTCTTGGCCTTGGGTCCGACCCATCAGGGTAACACTCCCCTACATTCAGGGCAGCCAGCCACTGCATGTGGTATCAATGTGCCAATGCATCTAGACTCCCAGTACCAGCCTCCAAAAGGCCCAAGGTGTGAGCTGCAGACATGTGCTCAGGGGTCACCGTGGGTCAACAGGTGTACTCACAGCCACTGGAAGTTGCCCCCACTTCCCCGGAGAAACAGGGTGTGACGTGGTGCAGGGGTGCAGCTGCCTGCTGAGGGCATCAATGCCAACACGCGGAGCAGAGCAGAGCAGTGTCAAGTCTCGGAGCAGGTGAGGGTGCACCTTGCTGGGGACAGGACACCTGGAACTCATGCAGCCCAGTAGCTTCTGAGTTTTGAGGTCATGCCCAGTGAGCACCACTTGAGTAATAGGTTTTAAAAATATATACTTATTTATTTCATTTGAAAGGCAGATCTTACACAAAGAGAAGGAGGGACAGAGAGAGAAAGATCTTCCATCCGCTGGTTCATTCCCCAAATGGCCACAATGGCCAGAGCTGCGCTGATCTGAAGTCAGGAGTCAGGAACTTCCTCCAGGTCTCATACATGGGCGCAGGGTCCCAAGGCATTGGGCCATCCTTGACTGCTTTCCCAGGCCACAAGCAGGGAGCTGGATGGGAAGTGGAGCTGCCGGGATATGAACCAGCACCCATGTGGACCGAGGATTAGCTTACTGCACCACTTGTCGGTCCCTAAATAACAAGTCTTGAAAGAGAGTGCCAGCTTTCCAAAGACTCTGGCACCTTTAGAAAATATGATGCCCAGATCTGCTGGGTTACAGATTTGTTTATTTACGTGTTTGTGGGGTTATACATAAAGGCAGAATGACTGAGAGAGGGGTCGGGAGAGAGAGAGAAGGCGGGAGCGGAGGAGGGAGAAAGATCCATGCAATGGTTCACTTCCCACTTGCAGCAATGTCCAAATCGAGGCTAAACCAAAATCAGGGGTCAGGAACTCCATCTAGGTCTCCCAGGGATGGCCTGGGACCATCTTCTGTTTCTTGGTGCATTTGAAGGGAGCTGGATAGGAAGCAGAGAAGCCAGGACTCAAACCCCTACCTTGATACCTGATGCGGTAAAGCCTCAGGCTGATCAACACGCCACAAAGCTGGTTCCAGTCCCTGGGAACTACACTTTCAGAGACTCCCAGAAAGGGCTAAGGATGAGCCAGGCTGGTAGCTTCTGGGTTGGCCAGAGCGGCCCAGGTCCCTGTCACCCGCTAGTGTCACCAGGACAAGCCAGGCCTGCTCCCCAGAGTCCCTGACCCCAGCTGTCTGGACGTCACCAGGAAGCGTCCACTTCCGCCCCAGCCTTGCCCGTGGCTCTCTGCCAGAAGTGACCCCTCCCTTCCTTGAGTTTCTGTTGTTCATTATCTCCCTCAAGTTTTTAAGAAGAAAAAAAAATGCTCCTGCATGGGCGTAGATTCCAGGGTTTGGAATCTGAAGTCCCATGGCAAGCGTCATGGAGGATCACAATTTCTTTGCAGTCAGCTCTGGCCACCCACATGTGGAACCCACATGAGGGCTTGATGTAAAGAATCAGATGAAATCGTGTGCATGGGGGACGCTTTTGTCACCTGGAAAGTGGATGCAAATGGGAGCTTTTATTTTTAGTAACTAACCCATCTTGGGCTGTTGTTCCTCCTCTCTCTGTTTTATGCCACACACATTTCCTGTGCACCTGCTTTGAGCCTGGCCCTGGGTATGCACGAATGAAGGCACATTCACTGCCCAGGGCAGGAGAGCAGCAAGGTGCACAGGTGTCTGTGGTTGGTGAGTTCTGTCATGAGATTGGCATGACCACCTGTTCTCTGTGACTGCTCCAGGGTCCGACACCACGCCTGACACAGCGGATGCTCAGCGTGTATGGAGTGAATCGATACGTTCAACAGGAGGCCTCTGCAACACAGCATGGGAGCCAGGGCTTCAAGGACTGGGCAGGTAAGGACAGGTCCAGGGGAACAGCCATGCCCCAGAAGCTGTGCCCAGCTGGCCTTGTCTCCACGGCCTCTTCTAAGCATCCCCTTGGTCCTTAACAATGGACTTTATTCGTAGTGTCAGCCTTCCTGTAGTGAAAACTACTAGGACTCCCACCTTAAAGAACAGCAAAACCACCCAGCATCCCAGGCATACAACCGGTGTGGGTCATTTGGGTCACCGTGTCCCTTGAGCCAGTCTACAGCGAGGTGACCAGGGTGATGCCAGCCCTAACAGCCTGGCCTGGCTCTGAATGGAGCTGGCAAAGGCAGATGAATCCAGTCCATCTGCTCTGATCCTTATGCACATATATCAGAGCAAGTCTCTCCCAGCCTTAACCAAGATAACACATTCTGCACAGCAAGAGACCATGCACACAGGTAGCATCCTGGCCCCCACGTGTTGGATACTACACAGGGGCATCTGTCTGGTCTACAGGTGGGACGGGACCCTGTAAGTAACCAAATAAGTTGATGACCCCATGAGGGTCCACACAATCTGAGCAAAAGTGCCATGAGATGGCCTCCAGGAGCTGACCCCGGGTGGAGCGCCAAGCCTCAAGGTGCTGGGTGCAGGTGTTTTGGTGGTCTCTCTGTGAGCTCTGTCTTTGCATGCATCCCAGGAGAGAAATACAGCTCTGAGATCAGAAAGGTTTATACGCTCACCAGTTGGAGGCAAAGGCTGGGGGGCGGGGAGGGGTGCCAGCTCAGACGTCTGGATTCTACAGCTCTGTGAGCCCCCCAGGGCTGGATCTCCGTGGCCTGTGACTGGGGATTTTTGCCAACAGCGAAGGCGACTGTGGTGTGTGCACATGAGCAGGCTTTTTCTATGAAGTGCTCATCTCCAAGGTTCAAGTTCAGCCATTGCTGTGAAGCCTCTGACACACACATTTCCTGTGCACCTGCTTTGAGCCTGGCCTGGGTATGCGACGCAGCTGGCACAGAACCATGTTACTGCAGTGTTTACACATCAGCAGGTGCATGAATGAGGTCCCCCAGCAGCTTCATGAGCTCTGGGACCTCCGTTGTTGAGAGCAGTCCCCTCGCCCTGCGTGAATGTCCTCTTTGAGCCTGAACCAGTACTTGGTCACATGGGCCTGTTGTACGAGTGGCTGTGGGCAGAGCTTGCTAGACAGATCCAAGGCCACATTCTCTGCCTGAAGGACCTGGCAGAATCAGAAAGGTTGGGTTCAAAATTTACATAGAGGGGCCTGGTGTGATGGCTCAGTGGTTAAATCCTCACCTCGCATGCACTGGAATTCCATATGGGCTACAGTTTGTGTCCTGGCTCTTCCACTTCCCTTCCGGCTCCCTGTTTGTGGCCTGGGAAATCTGTTTATCAGCTGCTTCCCCAGCCTTGCTGTGATGAGGCCCAGGGGAGCAGGCACAGTGTTGGTCTGTGCCCTTGGCACCCAGGGGAGCAGGCACAGTGTTGGTCTGTGCCCTCGGCACCTGGTGCCCGGCTGAGCAATTCATGCTCCTGACTAATACTCCGGGATCTGAACACAACCCTGGTGTGCTGGTGTGGGAAAATGGTGATGTTGGGACATTTTCTTGGGGGAAGGTCATCCCCTGCCTCCTGGAAGCCACAGCCACTTACTTAACCTTGTCTGCTGGAAGACAAAATAAGCCACAACAAGCCATGTGAGTTATCAGGACAAAGGATGCTCTTTGAGCAGCATGGTAGAGGGGGAGTGTTTCCCAGGGACAGAATAACAGGGTTGCACCCTGACTTACTGGCCAAGTCCCAGGGGCAAGTCCTTTCACACCCTCTGTGTGCGACACACCCTCTGACTTCCTCTCCCAGGACTGAACTGAACTGAACACAGCAACTTGGTAACCACTCCTGTCCACCACTCAGCAAGTGAGGCTTTTGTTGCCCCGTTTCAAAACAGAGATAAGAAGAGCACAAACGAAGGCCCTTGCAGTGTGCTCAAGTGCAATCTTCATGGAAGAGGACTCTCCTAGCTAGCTCTCCTAACCAAAGGGCTCTCAGCACTGCCAGCACAGCCCTGAGCCCTGGGTCCTCCTGCCCGTCCGCTGGTCTCGCCACAGCGCCACCTGGTGTATGTCCTGGAAGGACTTGGCCATGCTCGCCGGGGTGGGTCGTCTTTGCAGCCTCCTTAGAAGACAGGGTTTCAGAACCCCCGAGGAGCTTGGCTTACACAGAAGGGGGAACTCGCATTGGTCCCTTCCCAGCTTCTGCCTCCGCTGTGGCCCCTGAGTGAGGTGTGTGCACCCCAGCCTCTGCTTGGCCACACAGTCCCTGTCCCTCTCCATGCAAGCACAGATGTTAGTCCCAGAGGCTCCAGGAGATGCCAAAACCAGTCAGTTCCATTCTCCTGCTCCTTTCCTTTCTTCTTTTTTTCTTCTCTCTTTCTTCTTCCTTTTCCATTTAAAAAAATTTTTTTGATTTATTTCTTTGAAAGAAAGAGGAGAGACAGAAAGAGCTCTTCCATGTGATGATTCATCCCTTCAAATGATCTCAGCAGCTAGAGTAGGACCAGGCCAAACCCAGAAGCAAGGAGCTCCATCCAGCTCTCCCACATAGGCAGCAGGGCCCAGGCACTCAGGCCATCTTCTACTGCTTTCCCAGGTGCACTAGCAGGAAACTGGACTGGAAGCAGAGCAACTGGGACTTGAACCAGGACTCCAATGTAGGACATTATGCCGGCATCTTGAGTGGAGTGCAGCAGTGAAGGCAGGGGCCCACTTGGAGAGACAGGAGGGCTCGGCTTTCACCAGTAGAGGCTCCTCTCTCAATGCCATGTGGGAAGAGACAGCAGGAGACAGTCCCAGCGCCCCACCGAGCCAGGGCCCTGATGTCTGGAAAGGCAGCATTGCGGGAAAGTGGAACTTGCTGGCCCCCACCTCCAGCCCACCTGCATGCTGCAGGCGGACGCCAATTCTTGTATCCTTGTCAAGTTCTGGGTCTTACACATCAACCAGACCTCCAGGAACGACTTCAAGGCTGGCCTATGGGGCTTCGTTCCCAAACAGCCAACAACCAGGCCTAGGCTGCAGCACCTCGGGGAGTCAGATCCACCATGCCTGAGCTCGCCACCTGCAGGGGAAGCAGACGAGATGGGAGTCCATATGTTACAGCACGGGGACTGGATGCCACAGGAAGCCACAGGTGGCGGTCACCTCGCAGAGGACAACAGGAGTGTGCTGGGTACAGGAGGGGGCTCAGAAGGGCCTTGCCAGCAGTGGGAGGAGGGGGCATGAGCTCAGAGAGGCAACACTGAAGGACCCTGCAGCCCCAGCCACATGTGCAAGCTTCACTCTGGAGGCCACAGGAAGCTGGAACAAGGGTGGAGCCCCTGGCCCAGCCTGGACAGAAGCTGGTCTTGGAAGGCTTGTCTATGACCACACTGAGGAGAGAAGAGGGTGTGGGAGAGAAGGCAGGTCTGGAACAGCCAAGACGAGGTGGCTGTGATTCTAAGCAAGAAAGCAATCCCGCAGGATGGCCAGAAGTGTTAGCAACTAGAGCCGTGCTGAGCAAGCCTGTGCTGCCACCTGCCCACGACGCACACACCTATGCTCCCGTAAGGCCTCGCTCCCGCTCCTGGTCCCGGCCAGCACCCTCTACCCACCACGTGCAGACTGCACTTCCCCACCCTGCACCTGCGTCCCACCAGCTCGTAAACAGTAAACACAAAAGGCTAGGGGGGAACTTCTGTAGGGGCCAAGGGCAGCTGTGCCCCTCTCCCAACCTCCACCTCCTGTTCCTACTCACATAAAGGAACCCTCTCCCCCTGCCATCACGATGCTGGAACTAACACTGGCTGGCAAATACCCCAAACACCTGCTGTGTGGCTGGCACCAGATCCAAGCTCTGAACCAACCACAGGGCTGCCCTGATAGCAGACTCTGAAGGCCAAGGCAACCCCAGAAGACAGAGGGTGCTGGCAGAGGAGGGAGAAATGGCTAGAGACTTTGGACGTCTGATGTCACCAACTGTTATACCACAGTACTCCATACGCAGCCGCCTCCTCCTCCCAGCCTCCACTCCCACCAGAAACCCAGGAGTTTGGGGTTATTTTTCTTCTGATTTATTTATTTATTTATTTGAAAGGTAGAGGTATAGAGAGGAAGAGGAAGGTTCAGAGAGAGAGCCCCCATCCATTGGTTTATTCCCCAAATGGCCGCAAAAGCTGGGGCTGAGCCCAGCAGAAGCCAGGAGCTCAGAGCTCCATCCGGGTCTCCCCTGGTCGGGGGGAGAAGGGATTGCAGGGGACCACCTTCTGCTGCCTTCCCAGCCAGATCAGAAGTGGAGCAGGTGGGACTTAAAAGAGTGCCCATGTGGGAGGCTAGCGCGGCATGCAGCAGCTTAACTCACCATGCCATAACATTTGCCCTCATATTTTTGTTTTTTAACCCAGGGATTTTTATGGTGTTTGTTCAATTTTGGCCATGCTGGTCAGGAAAAGTTCTTCACCAACAGATGATGTGTCCTTTCTTTGAGGATTTTTCACTTCTCCCCAGGCTGGGAAATGGCTCTAATACTTAATGAGGCAGTCGGGGGCTCTGCCAGCAGCCTCATTAGTTGCACTTCCCAATTCTGGGTTTAAAAAAGACATCAGACTCTGACAGGCACACCACAGATGCCTTCACCCCTAGCATTTACCCCCTCAAAAATGAGGCTCCAGGGTGGGGCTCAGAAGTGGCTTCAGCATTTGCCACGTGCAGAAATATTTGGGGAGAGGAGGAGAGAGAGGAAGTGTATGCCACAGCTGGCTCAACCTGAGCCAGAACAAACATGAGCCCTGTGCAGATGCGTTCAGGACACCTGCCCTCGCCCTCCCTCTCCTGGGTCACTGTCAGTCGCGCCACGTGACTGGCGATGTGAGCAGGTGCTGCTCAGGGGAAGGAGCTGCTGGTGAGTTGAGGACAGCAGTTGTCATTCCCTATGAAAAGGCCAGCAGAGAGTCCTGCCGTTTTCAGGGCCATATGCCCAGAGAGTGTCCCCGAGTGTTCCAAGGAGGAGAGGATCGTGGCATCACAGACAATCTAAGGATCTTGCAAAGGCAGTAGTGTGCCAGCCAAGATGGCAGGCTCCCTGCAAAGATGCCCGGGAGTGGGTAGCATTGAGGGAGGGTGCTCAGGAGCCCTGCTGGGGCCCCAGGGTGCATGGACAATGCATTCCCTCTCTGGATTCCTGGAAGCAGTCAGAGGCTGCAGAGTGGGGACTCTGACTCCGACCCCCGGGGAAGGCAATGGCCAAATGGCAGGACCAACCTCCAGGAGGGACTCTCAACGCCCCAGGGATGGCCAGAAGGTCCAGAACCAGACTGCACAAATGTGTTTCCACATGGACAGCTCTGTGCCTTCCCAAGGCCCTGTCAGGAGATGACCCAAAGCTGCCAGGGTGAAGGCACCAGGACACCTTATCCCGAGCTGCACTGTCATGTTCATGTGCAACAGGTGCAAGGCCCTAGCGCTTTGTTGCTGTTGTTTTGTTATAAATATATAAGAATTTATACATTTGCTTCCTTGTTTGTTTGTTTATAGCAGAGAGAAAAGGAGAGACGGAAAGAAATCTTCCAGCTATTGATTCATTGCCCACATGACCACAATGCCCGGGGCTGTGCCAGGCCAAAGCCAGGAGCCTGGAACTCCATCCCTGTCTCCCCCATGGGGGCAGACTCATCTGCTGCTTTCCCAGGCACATTAGCAGGAAATTGGATCAGAGCTAGAGCAGCCAGGACTTGAACCACAACTTCCATACAAGATGCTGGTTTTACAGGAAGTGACTTGGAGGCACCCTGGCCCATAGCTTTCCTGAACATCACCTGCATCAGCACCTGCTCTCATTCTGCGGAATCTTTTTGAGGACCAGAGACAGAGAGAAGAAACGAGGAAGCATGTTGGAAACTCCAAGGGTTTGCGTGCTCGCTGAGCTGGGAATGTCGATGTCACGGGGGCTGTGACCAACTGGAGCCTCCAAAGGGCTCATGGAACTCAGTGTCACAGTTCCATCCAAGCCCCAATGGCTCCTCCCGCTGCTGGCCGGTGCCTGCCAGGGGAGCCTGGGAACTTTAAGTCCCCCTGCACTTCACCTAGAACCGGTCTGAGCTTCGAAGACGTGCTCTCAGAACACAGACAAGAACCCACCATGCCTGTGCCAAAACATTGGTCCAGCATCCTCTAGTGGGAGAAGGCTCTGATCTAGTCCACGGAGAAGCAGCTGACCTCCTCTTGCGATCGCCAGCCAGAAGGCCCTTGGGCCACGGCTGGAGGCCAAGACCAGCTGGCAAACAGGTGGCTCTCGGCCCAGATTCAGAAAGAAGCCCTTTCCCAGGACACTGCTTCCAGAAGGGATTCACATCGTGCACCTGTGGGATGACTGCCCGGCTGCGAGCTGACCTACATGGCCGTCCCCACCGCACGGGGAATTGTCTTCTGCAGGGGGGCCTGTTCTTGGCCACCATCCTCTCGCGGTTCCTCGGTCTGTCCGTTGGCTCCGATCCGTGCCTGCGATCTGTCCCTGGCTTCCCTGGGCCGACTCCAGGGAACAGATGCCCCCAAAGAGATGCCTCCCCGCGCCCACCCCCCAGCGGTAAATCCATCTCTGAACTTCAACTGTGTGTGAAGCGCATTGGTGCCTGCATGGCAATGGAAAAGGGGGTGCAGGGGTGTAGCGGAGAAGCCCAGCAGGCTAACCCAATAGGGGGGAGTCTCTTCTCTCTCTTTCTTCTCCTCCTCCTCTCGCCTTCCTTCTTTCCTCTTTCTCCTCTCTTTCTTTCTCTATTCCTCTCTTCTAGTTCTTTTTCTTCTTCCTTTCCTTCCTTCCTTTCTGTCTTTCTTCCTCTTTCTTCGTTTTCTCTTCCTTCCTCTCTCCTCCATCCCTTCTCCCACTTCTCTCTCTGTCAACCAAGGAATGATCCAAGCAGAAAGGAATTGCACAGAAGGGGAGCTGGCTTCAAAGTCCCCAAGGCCAGGGATGCCTCTTTGTTTTATTCACAGCCTTACCTTGGGTTCCAGCGGCGTGCAAAGAACTCAACAAGCCTCTTCAGGAAATAGACGCCTGCGTGGCTGCCCACTTTCCCAGGACAGTGCACTCCCAGGTGGGGGCGCTGAAGGGCCCTGGCCTAGGGCATCCTGCAGGGTTCTCTCTGCTCTTCACTGCCAGGGTTTGATGGTAGGGGCAGGATGCTGTTCCCGAGAGCTGGGTGGGGGCACTCGCAATGCAGGCAGCTCTTCCGTGTGGGACCTGGGCGCAGAGCGGCGGATTGACCAGAAGCTAAAGGCTAAAGAAAGGAATTCTGTGAAGCAAGGAGGGGAGCCAGCCAGCGGACACCACCCAGGGCGCTAGTGACCACCAACACCAGGAGTGGACCAAAGGGGGCTGCGAGAGGCAGCTCGGCTCCGGATGCCGGGCTCTTGCCAGGACTGTGAGCAAAGGGCTTATCATTGAGTCCCTCTGGCTGATGGCGGTGGAGAGGGCCCCTGTGGTCAAACGACCTGCTTCAGGAAGATGCCCCTTCAGGCCCCTTTCCCAAGCGCCACTGGGCCATGTGTCTGCATCTCCTCTGGTGACTGCCACGAAGCTCCGTTTGTACCCAGCACGAAGAAAGATGGATGGATTCAGAACAGCTCAGGGGCGGCAGACAAGTGACAGAAGCCGGCAAAGCGGGACCAGGAGAGGGTGGGGGCGGACTTGGTGTGCGCACCACATCGAAAAGGCCAGCTGGAGGCGTTCCGGAGCTGACCAACTCAGGTTTCTGGGGCTGTGAAAGGCCAGGGTGCTGACAGCTCCCCACGGGTGTCTGCTTGTGAGCGCCAGGCGTCTGTGGAAGGCAGGGTGGGCTCGGCCCTCCTGCTGGGACAAGGGCCCAGGAGTAAGGGCAGACCCCAAATCTGGAGGCGAGGTAGGCCTGCTAGTCCGTCCCCAGCCAGACAGGGGGGCTTTTCTCTTTCTTCCACTAGGTGGCACTGTGTTTCCAGCTGCGGCTGCCAGGCCCCAGCTGGCCCCGGGTGTTTGTCCGCGGGTTCCACTTGGCTGAGCACAGCAGAGACGCTGGCCTGCTGCTCTCCTAGGACCTAACCAGGATGGTGCAATCGAGCTCTGCAGGTTGAATCCGGGCAGAACAGGAAATGGCAGGAGCTGAAGCTTGAAAGCGCCGTTTGGTTTGAAAAGGGCAAAGCGTGGTGACAGCTGGGTTGGCCCAGGCTCTGACCCCCTATGGCAACGCCTGAGAGGCCACGCGGATCGCCCGGAGCGCCAGAACCCAGCACCGGAGAGTGAGCGAGATCTGAAGCTCTGGGCTGCACAACCCCCGCCTCCCGCGTCTCCTTCACCCCTGCATCTTCCCCTCCCCCCACCTTGCCTCTAGCCCTCCAAGCTGACAAAGGCTCACGCGTCTTTCCTCTTAGCCAGGTTCTCAGCTTTTGTGTGTAGAGAAACTCAAACAGTTCATTCAAGCCCACACATTTGACAGATCCTTATCTGAAATTCTAACCTAGTTATTTATTTACAGAGTTCTCATCTGCTGTTTTGCTCCCTAAAGCCTGGTGACAGCCAAGCCTGGGTCAGGCTGAGACCCAAAGCAAGAATTCAGTCCTTGTCTTCTCCAGGACCCAAGCACCTGAGCCCAACACCTGCTCCCCCCGCCCCCCGGGGTCTGACATCAGCAGGAAAAGGAGCCGGTTCTCAAACATAGGCACTTGGACCCAGATGCGCCCCAGACCCATGACGACACACGTCATCCATAAACCCTTGTGTTTGAAATGATACGATGGTGGGCTAAAATTCACAGGCTCTGGGTGGGGTCGGGGAGCAGGCAGAATAAAATGCATTTAGGGTGGAGCTACGTACTGGAGAGGCAGATATTAGGTTGCAAGCAGGAGCAGAAAGACAGCTTGGTCGATGGCATTTGTGTGAATCGGAATGATTTTCTGCTTCGCAAATCACGCATACATGGCTAGCTTTGCCCTGATGCTTGAAAAAAAAAAAGTCAACGGTAAGTCCCTGGTGACCCAGACTGCTAACTTCTTCCAAGTTCACTTGTATTTCCCCAAAATAATACCTTTCAGTTTTGAAACTCCTTTCCAAAGGTTAGAATTTGCATGGACTGTGATGATTCTTGAGTTAAAGATTCTCTTCCTGAACCTGCCCACTGGTGATATCTGCATTGGTTCTCTATATGCCCTGCAATACACATTTCAGCTCTTGCCTCTTTAAGTTGGAGACACTATCATGTTGAAACGAACTCATCAGAAATCCCCTTGCGATCCCTGTCTCCCACGGTGCTTCCGTGGGTCGTGAACACACCCTTTCCCACCTGCAGTCAAAGCATGCGTGTCATTTCATGGAAGGCCTTTTGAAGGCCTGCCTGAAATTGTGCCTGTAATCTGGCTGACACAGTTTCCAACGCTAAAATGTTCAATACCCACCCCACCTGATCCTTCAAAATGATATTCAGTTAAAACCCAGAACGATCCTGGGAATGACATTACCTAAGGTGACCTACTTAGTTCCCGGGAGCACCAAATACCTGTGGGTTTCTGAATAGTGTAAGACTCTGAGGCGCCATTCAGCCCAGCTCAGCTCCATCCTTGTGGCTAATTGTCCCTCCTGCCTGCTCTCCGGGGAATCTCGGAAGCTCACGTGTGTGTGTGTGTGTGTGTGTAGGCGGACGGCAGGCACCTTACGCTGGACAGTGAGTGGCCAAGATTCCGAGGGGCACCTGGAGACAGTAGTCATGGTATTCCTTAGAAGAAGAGGGCTAAACAAAACGTTTCTCCCCCATTCTCAGTGCTAAGGCAGAATTGGAAATACCTTTCCCATCTCCTATCCGGTAAGAAAGGCACCAGCCAACTCAATCGCACAGTAATGGTCTACCCTGAGCTAATCAAGAGAATTCAAGCAGCTCCCAGGGGCCCCATCCATGCACCGGGCAGTCTCCCGGCCCCGAGCCCTCCAGGAGGGAGAGTGACAAAGGCCAACTCATGGAAAGAGGTAGGGGAGTCATTCGACACCAAGTCTTTCTTTGACGACACAGGGACTCAGAAGTCATTTTATGACACCAGATTTCTATTTTAACTCTATAGAACAAGATCAGTGCTACTGTTCCACAGAAACAAATGCAAAATCAGGAGCTGGAATCTAACCTAGCGATGAAGATGCCCACGTCCCACACCAAGGATGGACACCCAGCTCCAGACTCCAGTTTGCTGCCAATGACGATCTGGGAGGCAGTGGTGACGATTCCTGTGGTTTGGTGCTTGCCACCTCCTCCATAGGCAACCTGGATAAAGTTCCTAGCTCCCAGCTTCAGCCAAAGCCAGCCTCAGTTATTGGAAGTGAGCCAATGAATTCAAGTTTACAAACACACATACAGAGAGAGAGAGACAGAGGAGAGAGAGAGAGGTCTTCCACCCACTAGCTTACTGTCCAGTGCCCACAGCAGGCAGGACTGGACCAGGCCAAAACCAAGAGTCCAAAATTCAATCCAGATCTCCCACACAGGTAGCAGGGACCCAGCTATTTAAACTACCACCTGCTGCCTCCCATTAGCAGGAAGTTGGAATGGGGGTTGAGGAGGGGCAAAGCCAGGACTTGAATCCAGATACTTTGATATGGGCTATGATTTCACAAGCAGCATCTTAATTGCTAAGCCAAATGCCTGGCTCCTAAAGCTTTGAGAAATATCAAATCAGCAGCGGTGATGGCTCCAAGCAAACCTGCACGTCCCCGTCCAGAGCCAGTAATTAAACTGTAATGTTGCTTTCATGCCCTCACAGGGTAAGGACGGGCATGACTAGGTACGGCACCACTGTATGAAGATAACGACTCCATCCTTCTCTGCAAGGCTGTGTTAAGCCTTCCTTGTATCCTCAGATAGCAGGACAAAAGAGACACCTTTTAATAAAGCTTTATCACATCTTCATCTATTTATACCCTGCCCTGACTCAGAAAGGATTTGACGGAGCCAACAACAACAGTAGCAGCCAAAGCTGCCACAGTAAGACTTACACGGCAGACACCGCGTGGCAGGCGCTGTGTTGACGTGGCCTATAATTTCACAGGACTCCCTGCAGGAAGGCTGTTATTAGGGAGGCAACAGGGGTAGAGGTTGGAAACTTGGCCCAGAGACAGACAATTTGGCTTTGATCCTGACCCCATCGTTGAACGCTGGGAACCATCAGCAAGTGATGCAGCCCTTCTGCGGCTCAGGTTAGCGTCTGTAGAGAGATCGGCAGCTGCTTCCAAGATTGAGGATTGGAGGAGTGGATGGAAGTGGCCCCACAGTGCACACAAGAAGGGCAGAAGGTGCACGCGCGTACACGCACACACACACACACACACGCACACCCCTGAGCTTGCCAGCACTTTGCAGTCAGACAAGGTCATGTGACTGGCTTGAGTCCAGGAAGTGTGAGTGGAGGTGACTTGCTCTTCTCTGGTCATGACACGTACGAGCCTGTGTGTGAGCTTTGAGGTGCCCTTGCCTGCCTAGAAGCCAGGTTGTTGAGACGTGGGTACACCAGGGGAAGACACCTGCTTCTCACTGTCACCACAGGCTAGAGGGCCCAGGCAACGCACACCAGATGTTGCACCAGTGTAAAGTCTGCTTTTGTTGTGCTGTGCCCAGGTTTGCCGAAGAGCCTGCCCTGGCCCAATGAGCACAGCTGCTCCTCCGTTCTTTTTAGTATTTGGTTTTTTTTTTTTTTTTTTTTTTTTTAAGGATTTGTTCATTTGAAAGCAGAGTCTCAAAGATCACACACACAGATCTTCCATTCACTGGTTCACTTCCCAAATGGCTACAACAGTTGGGACTGGGTCAAGCCATCTCACACATATTGCATCTCACACATATTATAGCAGCCCAAGCTCTTGGGCCATCATCTACTGTTTTTCCAGGCCATCATCAGGAAGCTGGATTGGAAGTAGAGCAGTTGAGCCTCGAACCGGCACCCTTATGAAGTGCTGGTGCTACAGGGAGTAGCTTTACCCACTGTGCCATAACACTGATCCCAGTACCTTGTTTTCACCATTGAAGAAACGAAGCATTACCCAGCAGGGAGGAGAGCCACCATCACAACAGGGAGATCTATTTGTCTCTGAAAGTGGCACCATTAGAGCCATTTTTCAAATTCCCTTCCCTCTCTTGTGATGAAAAAACTAAAAAAGCTTGGCTGCAGCTAAGCACTGATAAAAGTATCAGAGACACTGGACCACTGTGTGCACCTGCTTCCTTGCAATCTGGGAGACAGACACCTCGGAAACCTGCATCAGAAAATTGGGAGAAAGGGAAGCTTACAATTCTCACATCCCCTGTGGAGAATATGCCCTGAATCCTACATCTGGAAGCTGCCAAAGATGGACCAAGCAGCAGCAAACGCCAAGAGGAATCAAAACCCAGCAAGCAGGAAGCAGGGACGTGAAGAGGGATGGGAACAAGAGGAGCTTCGCTGTCCGGCAGGGAGAGCAGCAGGTGCATGGATCAGCCAGGGAGTCTGGCCAGGTGAGAGACCACGTCGCCTTCTCTTGCCTCCACTGGCTTCCTACCTCACCCTGTCTGATCTGTAACAATAATCCAGGGTCCCTTCTAAAAGGTCCTCAACAGGAATCATGCGAGAGCTACAAAGCTCCCCAGGAAAGTCAGCACACTGAACAACAGGCCTGGGCTGTCTTTACCAATTCAAGGTTAACTCACTGCTTCCCCCACGTCCACCCCTGTGAGGGAGTGAACCTCGCGCTGTTCCCTGGGGCCCCTGCCGATCCTAAGCTTCCATGCTGCCACAGTAGAGGCATGGTGGCACCATGTCCTCGTGCAGCCCCTACTCCACAGCTTAAAAACACAGACTCCAGTTTCGTTAGAATCGTTGCAACTCCCACTGCCTTCCACACAAGAGGGGATGAAGACAGCTCAGGCACCACAGAATACCTCAAGGGCCTCCCCCAAGAGGTTATGTAAGTGCAGAGCACGGCTCTCCAACTGCGACTTCCAACAATCGCACCACCGTCAACTCCTTCCTGAACCCGTGAGATTTTGTCTTTGCTTTCGCTAAGTAACACTTTTCCCTACTTTGAAGTAATTCTTGTGTGCAGTGATATGTTAGAAAAATATGAGGAAATACAGCGAATAAAAAGAAAACCACCACCCCACACCCAAGTGACAACGTGGGTGCAATTTTCAGCTTAGTACATTTCATCTCAGTTTTTTTCATCCGCATGTCATTTTCTTCCTTTTTTAAAGATTTATTTATTTTTGTTTGAAAGGAAGATTTACAGAGAGAGAATGAGAGACATACACAGAGGGGGGAGAGATCTTCCATTGGTGGTATACTCCCCGATTAACCACAACAGACAGAGGTGGCCCTGTCCAAAGCTAGAAGCTTCTTCCAGGTTTCCCACGTGAGTACAAGAGCACAAGGGTTTCAGCCATCTTCTGTTGCTTCCCCAGGCACACCAGCAGGGAGCTGGAGAGGAAGTAGAGCAGCCAGGATTCGAACCGGTGCCCATATGAGATGCCAGAATCACAAGCAAGGCCTTCATCTATTACACTATAATACCAGTCACTGTGCATTGCTTTTTGTTTGAAGTCAGAACAAGGCTGAATATGCAACTGATGTGCTATTTGATATTACACCATAAATATGTCCCCCACATCTTCCGTTAAGAACCACTGGTAAATGCAATTTTTTAGGCTTATTTATTGTTATTGGAAAGGCAGATATACAGAGAGAAGGAGAGAGAGAGAGGAAGATCTCCCATCTGCTGATTCACTCCACAAGTGGCCACAATGACTGGAGCTGAGCTAAGGAGCCAGGAGCCTCTTCTGGGCCTCCCACATGGATGCAGGTGCCAAGGCTTTGGGCCATCATTGACTGCTTTTTCAGGTCACAAGCAGGGAGCTGGCTGGGAAGCAGGGCCACTGGGATTAGAACCGGTGTCCATATGGGATCATGTTGCATGCAAGGCAAGCGCTTTAGCTGCTAGGCCACTGCAAACAGGCCCTGGTAAACACAATTTTTCACGGCCACAGAAAACCCACTTGGGCTCTCTCATCTGTAACGACACCCTCCTGGCTGGACGCTACAGGTGTTTCCCACTCTTCCCAGTAGGAGCAATGCTTAGTCCAATTTCTTTAGCTTTGTTGGCTGTTTCTGACTCTTTCCTTAGCACATAGATATTGCCATGTGTGACTAGTCTGTGGTGTGACCTTCTCCGTCAAAAACTCCATCTTGCACAAAAGGGAAGAGAGAATCCAGCCATTGTAGGCAATGGCACAAATGGTCTAACCTATGTGGGAGGGCTGCTTTGAGGAGAGCCGGGGAGTGAAGATGCGCCAAGCTCTTGTAAAAAGCACAAAGAGAGAGGAGCCCTTCAGGTTGCTCTTAAGCTGAAGTCTAGATGATGCTCTAGGCAACCTCTTCACCAGAGAGCTGTTCAATCAGGACCATGCCAGAAGTTTCAACAGTTTCTCTCTGTGGCAGACAAAGCCTCTGCCCACCCACACCTTCCTTGTAACCCCATGGCCTCTCTGCAGAGCACCGCCCGACAGAGGCACGCTTACTCTGCAAACCCTTTCTACCCCACACCGGCCCTCTCTAGCAGAGCTCCAGGAAACTCGCTGTTCCTGCTGCTGCTACACAGTTGCCAAGGATACCCCAGCAGCCGGCAGCGGCTGTGCACCAGGGCTCCGGAAACCCGCAGGCCCTCATCGGTTGCATATTGTGTTCCTTCTGTTTTGACAGGTTAATTCATATTTTGCAAACCCCAAACAGGCAAAATGCATAAAAGCACCCTGGGATGGATGTTTTGTCTGCATTCTGTGCCTGGAAATCTCTCTTGAAAAGAGACTGAGCCATCAATAAGCATAACGATCCATAACGATCCCAAAGACAACAACAATTAAAACAACAAACCAGGCACTGTATCCGTCACACCTCCATGCAAACGGGGTGGAGATGAATCAGCTCTGCCCTGGCAGGTGCACACCCAGGCCCCTAAGGAGCTCTCCTACAGAACTCTGACTTTTAGCAACACATGTTGGTCAGGTGACATCTCAGACCACACGCACTACCAGGGGCTGTTTCAAAGCACTCCTCACAGTCCCACTTCTCAGAAAAGGAAAACAGTAGTCCTAGAGGTTGAGACAGTGTACACCTGTCAAGGGCAGAGTGGGCTTTTCCTGCCCTTTCCACTCCTCAGCAAGATCACTGGGTTGGCAGCAGTTTTTGGCCAAGAGCTGGGAAGCAGTGCCGTGTGAGACTCAGGTGGACAGCAGACAGAACTGGACAGCCAGGCTTGCCAGTTCTTCAGCCAATCCTTGCTAAATGGAGGGTGGCCAAGCCACTGCTGCCGACAGCAGAAGCATCTGTGGCCCTTCCCCTCCAGGATGCCCCTGTAGGGCCCCCTGTGACAAATCTCCAGATAACACCCACTACTTCATCTCCGGAGGACAGGCCATTTCACCTCCGCTCTAACCAGCACTTCCTAGCCCTTGTCCAGCCAGAGAAAGGCCCAGAGCCTCTGGGTGGGAAGCATGCTTTGGCCAAATCCTTCAAGAAGGGATGAGAGATAAACGCTGTTTCTGCTGGGAAGTGGGAGAAGCAGCCTTCCTCTGAAGGAAGAATTGGAAGTGACAGGGAGTCTGCAAAGGTGCCATAATAGTGACAGGTGATGAGGACAAGCAGGGGAGGTGGCCACATTGCTGCTGACAGCCGTGGCTCTGGAGAGAGTGGCTTCATGCCATGTCCCTAGTGGGTGACAGTGAGCTAGCACCTTTTAAACTAGCAAGGGCCTCCTCCAGGTTGCAGGAATTTTCGCTCCAGCAGGTGTGCCTTGACCCAGGGTGGGGAGCTCTGTTGGAAGGATTCTAAGAAACCTGGGCCAGAAGTCTAGATTCGGAGCGCATCCCTGCCAGGAATGAGCTGGATCTCCCTTCACCTCCCTGTATATGAAGGGAGAATGGCAGTCCAGCTGAGGGCCCCTCCAGGGTTACCCTGGTGTGACTGAATCCGCTTTGGCAAACACCATCTGAACCCATGCATACACCAGCCAGATGTGGGCCTGGTTCTACAATGTAAAGACTTGGTTCCCGCCCTTGAGAAACCTAAAGTCACAATGAGTACTTAGTGTGGTGGGTACAAAAAGCACGTTCAAGGGGACGAGAGGCCCAGTGATGCTGATTTGGGGTTCTAGAAGGGTTCTGAATTGGGGGCCTAGACAAGTGCATGAAGTTAGTGGTGTCCAACTGGATTTCAAAGGAGCATGTTGTATTGTGGGGAGGACATGGCAGGGGTAGGGCAGTAGGAGCTGGGGCTGCCTGGTACTGTCTAAGCTGGAGCCATCTGGAAATCAGAAATCAGTGGGCTAAGTGAAGAGGAGCAGGCCTTGACTCAGACATGGGGCAGAGTGGTGCTCAGCCTTAGAACAGAACCCAAGGCCATCCTGTGTAGAGCAGTGCTTAAGTACAGAGGTCCCATAAACTTTCTGTGGGACAGGTTCTTCCACCATCCTTCCTGGGAGCCCTGGACCCCGAGGCAGCAGGGTGCAGTTGAAGCTGAGGGAGCAGGACTGGTCTGTGGCTCTTCCAGTGTCCCTGTTGAAGTCTTGGCTTTCAAGAGCGGATGTTGCTTTGACAGCCAGCGTGCTCGGTCCCTCCATGGCTCTCGGATCCACGCTCAAAGCCTGGAAGGTCCTTTCTGGTCTCCTCTTCTTGGCTCTGGCAGAGGCTTCGTAGTTGGTTTGGAAGACTCCTGCTTCATCTCTTCTGAGAGACGGATGGACGTGGGGATCCCTCAGGGCTCTGCCCTGGCTTTGCCCCCCCCCTCAAGTGACCCCCATGCCAGGAGAATACCAGGGAGCCCTAGCCTTGCAGCCCACCTGTGTGGCCAAGACACTCACCTCTCCAACCCCTTAGGCTCCAGATCCGGCCATCACACCGCCCTCCAGGACACTGCCACTTCATCACCAGATGCCAGCAACCGGATGTGGCTGAGACTTGAATATATAATTGTTCATCCTCATTGCAACTCCATCTCTCTACCAAAGCTCCTACCAGTCATATATATGCAAACATATATATAATACATATGCATACATATGTGTGTATTTATAAACAAATATGTATTCATGTTTGTGTAGATACAAGAATGCTTCAAAAAGCTCATGGGAAGTAGCATTAAAAGGTAAGTTTATTTCAGTGCAAAAATATGAAAGCTATGCATAATTTTTTTCATAATACACATTTTTCAGGAGGAGGCCCTCAGATGCAAGGGTTTCAAACACTTTTTTGTATAGACATAATTCATCTTTTCATTCCACTTTCTATAAATTTTTGAAGCATCTGTGTGTGTGTGTAAGAGAGAGAGACGGGGCATGAATGAATTAACTAATTCAACTTAGTCTAAATGGACAGCTGCTGTCTCAGACACCCCATTCTTCGGAGGAGGCTTGCTGAGCAGAGCACACCCCTCGAAGGGGTGAGATGCACTGGACCTGGGCACACAGGGAAAAAGTCTCAACCTTTGCAGGAACAAGGCTCCCCGCTCGCTGCACTGCAGGCTCTTCCCGCACAGGCAATGTGACCCACAGCTGAGCTTGAACGACAGAGCCTGATTCGTCTAGCGAAGCCCAACTCTGTAGCAACTGAAGAGGCCATCAACTCCTGTCCAAGCTGCAAACAAAAGGCCAGGGAAGCTTTTCCCATTTCTAATTGATCTGGGCTGTCAACCACTCCATCAGCAGCCCAATTAGATTCTAATTAGCACCCTAATGAAGTGCTTTGAAATCGGAACCTGACAAGGAGATGAACTTGCAAATGAAGGTGAGAGCAAGGTGGACAAGACTACTTGCAAGAAATCCAAATGGGTTTCTTAAAAGCCGAGACAGAATGTAGAGTCTATTCTTGCAAGTGGATTTCCACAGTAAAAGAGCCCAGGGTCTGAAGCCACAGATTCAGCACCTTGCTTAGAACGTCCTGGCTGCAAATCCCAAAGGACTGCTTGCTTATGAAAAGCACAAGGAGATAATTGGAAAATATTTCACAGGCAGGAAAAAAATGAGAAAGAAAAACTGGTGCTTTGGCACTGTTCTATCCAGAACAGCCTCTGACCTGTGCGTGAAATCCTGGCAGCCAGATTCCCCACCTAAGATCCACACCCCCAGCTTCAATCCTTGCAGCGTCAAGAAGGGGTGCGTGGGTCCCAGCACCCTTGAGAAGCTCCTGGCTTCTGAGATGTTTGGTAGAACGCTAGCAGAGCCGACTATGAGAGGACAGCCAGGCCAGGGACCCAGCAAAGTCTGACGTCCCGGCACGAACATTTTGTCCTTCAAACTCACAAGCACCAAAGTTCAGCTGCTAAGTTGTTGTGTTGCGTTTTCCAAACAACCACAAGCCCAGGGGAAACCTCTTCTTGTCTTTCCTAAAACTCCCTCCTTCTAAAAAGGTTCTCCTTTTTCTCCTGTCTTTGCATTGATCGTGACAGCATCAACGAAGGCACCGTTTGGTGATAGCTGTTCATGTAAGCAGGGAATTTCAGGGAATTTCCCAAACCATCGGTCTGATTTTATTTACTTGAGAGAGACAGTGAAAGAGAAAAGGAAATCCCCTTTGCTGGCTTCTTCTCCAAATGTCCACAGTGGCTGGGGCTGGGCCAGGCTGAAGCCAGAAGCTTAAAACTCAATCCAGGTCTCCCATGGGGGTGGCAGGGACCCAGCTACTAAAACCACCACCTGCTGGCTCCTCCAGTGAGCATTGGCAGGGAGCTGGATCTGGACGCAAAGCTGGAGCTCGAACCTAGACACTGCAAGCATCCCAAGTGGCTTCTTAGCCACTGAATGACTGCCCTTGCCACCCGCACATGACGAAACAATTCCTCTGAACAGCCAGCACAGGGCCTTACTGTAGCACTCAAATACTACAACTCCACTTCGCTTCCAGGAGTTTCTAAGTGCAGAAAGCTGATCAACGGTAGGTTCAATCTCTTTGGCCACAGTGGTTTCAATCATAGATAATATGAAAATTAACAGTTAAAACTCAAGCTCTGCAAAAGTTTTCTGAATTAAGGGGGATGTGTGTGTGTGTGTGTCTGTGTGTGTGTGTCTATGTGTCTGTGTGTTTGTGTGTGTATCTGTGTGTTTGTGTCTATGTGTCTCCCTCTGTAGGTGTGTCTCTCTGTGTGTCTGTGTGCCTGCATGTTTCTGTGTGTGTTTGTGTGTCGTGTGAATGTCTGTCTTTGTATATCTGTATGTGTGTCTGTGTGTGTTTTAGAAATAGGAGAAGAGAGAGAGAAGTGTGGGGAACAGAGAGATGGGTAGCAACTCATCACAAACTTTCACTGAGCTGTGCTGTCAATAAACCAAGGTTGTTGCTCAGGAACATCTTCTTCAGATGTGACCTGCTCCCAGCCCAGCTCTTTCAGCAACCAGGAGGAGTTAAGGACAAGGGTTTGGCATCAAGCACTCTGGAGTGTGACCTCAGGAAGGGTTTTATCTGTTCTAAGCCATTCCCTTATCTATACAATGGGGATAACAGCCTTGCAGGCTTTGTGAATATTAAACAGGAAACATTTGTCAAGTGCCAGGCACAGCAGGTGGTGACCAAAAGTTGTTCCCGTCATTCCTCACCTCTTCCCATAGGCTGTTTCCACTCCGTCTCCTACAGCCACTTTCTGTAACTTGACCTTGTCATACCGGAAGCTATTTTTTTCTATTATAGATCACCACTATAAGTTTGACCCTGATATATCAGAAGCTATTTTTTTTTCCTTTTATAGATCAATTGCATCTCTAACACAGATGGTTGGCAAAATTTCCTTAATTTTTTGTGGGGTACCTGTTATGCTGCTACAGGACATGTGCAGCAAACAGATGGGAGGAGTGACTGCCACAGCCTTCATCTTGAATAGTTACCGTTTTCTTTGCCCTAGCTCTTTGGAAATCTGCAGTCACTTGTGGTTAACTGTGGTCACCTGCTGTGAGTGCCAGAACCGAATTCTCATGCCTGTGGAATTCTCTGTAGGCAAAACTCAGGGTGACAACACTTCCCTGGAAGTCCTGGATCTCACACAGGAGCAGGGCTTATCAAAACAGCTGAAACTCAAAGCCCTCCGCATAAGGGTGAGTTTTGTGCGCTCTTGCAACAAATTTATGGAATCCTTCACGCTGTCACAGCATGTCAAGCCTCCTCCCATCCTTGCTGCAGCAGCAGCCTTGACAGAAGTGCTTCGTACAAGACAGGCACGGCCCTCATTCAAGGGCAAACATCGGAAACCAATGTGCTGACACCATTCCTGAGCTTTGACGGACAGGCTTTCAGAGCAGCACAAATGGGAGACACGCTGGTTATTCATGCAAATAACAGTTCGGCTCCTCCTCCCTGCAAGGTGCATCGCTTAACAAATACAAAGGGGTGTCGAGAAGAATGTGAGAAATGTGTGGTGAAAAATATTTTTAGCTATTCAAGAGCCAGAGAGACTGAGACAGCCTGCCCGACAGACAGGTCCCACTTGCATACAGCAGCAGTGACACACCACGCCAAAGTCGAGAGCCTTGTGCTCCATTCTGGTCTCCTGTGGGGATGAAAGGAGCCTGCCACTGGAACCATCACTGTTGCCTCCCAGGTCTGCCTAGCAGGGAGAGCCAGAGCCAGGAATCCAACCCTGGTGCTACCATGACACAGGCATGTCTTCATCAACATCTAAGACACCTGCCCTTGCATTATCTTTCTTTTTTAAGGTTTATTTATCTGAAAGTCAAAATTACAGAGAGAGATTTTCCATCCATGGCTCATTCCCCAGATGCCCTCAGCAGCTAAGATTGGACCAGACCAAAGCCTGTGATGGTTGCCGTGGTTATGGGAGAAGGACAGATCTTGCTTTGAACTCAGTACATCACTCTGACCTCAGACTGGAACCCAGAAAGGACAGTGGAAACGACACACCCCTGAGGCAGCAGAGCTAACGCTGGACCAATGATGGCCACAAGCCAACATTCTTCATCTAATAAGGACCAAAGTGACACCCTCTTCAGCTTCCGAGTCAAGAGGGGCTTAACCGCCCCCCCTGCAAGTTTCTTTCCTCCCCTTTCTGTTCTTTCACAGCACCCCTTCTCCACGTCTCTCTCTCCATTGCGAGGAAGAAAGGTCCAAGAATGGGGTTTCACTGAGTAATGAATGGTCTTCTATATTATTTTCTATACTTGGCTGATATGTTCCTTCATGGATGGTGGGCAAATCTAACCCTTTGGTTACCTGGCCAGGAAGAAGGGTCGTTAAGCCACTTACCACCTGCAGGGTTGAGACTTCCCCCCTTCAACCTCCAAGCTGCCAGCCTCCAAAGACCCTTGCCTGCTGCGAGATGACAGACATGGGGTCAGCCTTTCCACACAGCTCCTTCTGTCCTGGAAAGCCCCCTTCATTTCATTTTGGACCACTGAGTCATGTGCACACAGGTCCTTCCTTGTGGCCCTTTTTTGTGAGCTGAGAGATGTCTCTCTTGCACTGGCCATCAGATTCCAGGGTTCTCAGTGATTCGGGAGATGTCTCATTCACTGATCCACCCTTCTTGTTTGGAATCCGGGCTCCCTCCTAGTCCGAACTCCAAAGTGGGGATGCCTTCCTTGTGTTAGGACTAGCCACGGGGTGCTCTGTCAGGATAGGATGGGCAATGCCAAATTGCTAGCAAAAGGCAATTCAAACTTTAATATTCTCACAGATTTGGACAATTTCTGTCACTGCAGTGGGAAATGGTCTGAGATGCCTTATGTAATGCCTTTCTGGGAAATTCTTCCTCTTCTCTCTTTTTGTTCCTCTTGCTCTGTCCTCCAGTCCTCCCGGCCAAGGCCAAACCTCCTCACCCTTCTACAGATTCCTTGAACCCTGATCAAACTTTCTCTGAGCCACAGGAACTTCCAGGACTCACACCCTGCTCCCACGCTCCCCCCTCCGCAGTTTCCTCCTTTTTTGTATCCACAGGTGCCATCGCTGGGGAAGACATCGTCTCTGCCTTCCTCTGTGATGCCATTATCCCCTCCCGCTACCTCTGCCTTTAGCCTGCAGGCACCATCTTGGAATCTGTTTCTCTCTCTACCCCTCTTCCAACAGCACTGCCCCTGGGCCAAACACCGCCTCTGACTTTCCTGCCAATGCTGAATCCAGGACCCATGAACTCACTTGTCTCTCCTCCCACTGCCTCTCCCACTCGCACTCCTCCCGATGCTCCTCCCTCACCCGTCAGCACTCACACTAGGTCACAGACTAGTCCACCACAGATGGCTGCTCTGCCGGCACGTCTGTGCCATCTCCATGAAGTAGATGGGGCAGAGGTCATAGTTTGGGGACATGTCCCTGTTTCTATTCAGGACCTCTCTCAGATTGAAAAGCGTGTAGGTTCTTATTCGGCTGATTCAGAAATATATATTAAGAACTTTAAATACCTATCTCGGGCTTATGATTTAACCTGGTGGCACATTTATTTATTTATTTATTTATTTTTTAAAGATTTATTTTATTTTTATTACAAAGTCGGATATACAGAGAGGAGGAGAGACAGAGAGGAGGATCTTCTGTCTGATGATTCACTCCCCAAGTGAGCTCAATGGCTGGTGCTGCACTGATCTGAAGCCGGGAACCAGGAAGCTCCTCCAGGTCTCCCACATGGGTGCAGTGTCCCAATGCATTGGGCCTTCCTCAACTGCTTTCGTAGGCCACAAGCAGGGAGCTGGATGGATGGGAAGTGGAGCCGCCGGGATTAGAACCGGCACCTATATGGGATCCCAGCACGTTCAAGGCGAGAACTTTAGCCACCAGGCCACTGTGCCGTGCCCCTGGTGGCACATTCATGTCATTCTCACTTCCTCCTTGACCTCTGAGGAATGGGCTTGCTTTCTACAGGTGACTAGAGACCATGAAGATCAGCAATGCCTTACTGACCAGACCAGGAGCTCAGGCAGTCCCTGATGTACCCCTGGATTGGGAATATCAGGCCAGTCAACGGGGCTATTGCAATGTGTCAGCCCTTTCTGGAAGGCACGCAGGCAATTTCTAACAAGGTGGTCAACTTTGATAAGTTGTGGGAGGTCACACAGGACCCAGATGAAAATCCGGCATTATTCCTGAACAGGTTGACTGAGGCTCCCGTTAAATACACTAAATTATACCCGGAACCTCCCTTGGGGGCCACGATCTTGGAGACCTATTTCATCTCCCAATCTGCCCCAGATAGTCGGAAATGGCATTTAAAGTTTACAACACCCATAAGGAGGCAGCCACACAGGCAAGACAGGCCGAACTGCAGAAAAAGGTGACCCTCCAGCCTGCAGCATTGGTGGCGGCTTTACGACCTACCCCACCTCATGGAGCTCAGGCACCCCCAGGAGCCTGCTTCAAATGCGGGCAGGAGGGGCACTGGACCCCACAGTGTTCAAACCTGGGCTATCACAAGCCCACTGAGCTATGTCCATGCTGCAGATAGATGGGTCACTGCAAATCAGCTTGAGCAATGCGGAGGTCTGGCGGTCTGTCTGCAAGGAACACTGCGCCCTCTCCCAGATCAGTCCTGACGACTTTGCCAATGCCTGAATTCTTGAGACTGGCTGAGGGTTAGCGGGGCCCAGGGGTGGATACACCCATCACCCTGGCTGAACTCTAGCTCTCCATTGAGGTAGTGGGTAAGTCCATGGATTTCCTGGTGAACATAGGGGCTACCTAGTCTGTGCTGCCTGCTCACCATGATTGCACGTGTCTTTCCCAGATCTCAGTTATGGGTATTGATGGAACGCCTTCTAAACCCTCACAAACAGGTTGCTTGCCATGCTTCCTTGAGGGAATACCCTTCACCCATTCCTTCCTGGTCATCCCCTGATGCCCCACTCCATTATTGGGACATGACACCTTATCCACACTGGGAGCCACCCTCACCCTGTTCAGAACACAGCCTTTACTGACATTACTTCTTCCCGTCTTGGAATGAGTCCAGTTAGATGAGTCCCTCTTCCAAAGTTGATTCCTGGGTTTGGGACATTTCCACTCCCGTTGTGGCCACTCATCATGAACCTGTTCAGATATCCCTTAAATTGGGCACTCCTTACCCTTCCAGGCCTCTGTTTCTCATTTCACTGCAACACCAACGAGGTCTTAAGCCCATCATCAACCGACTGCTGGACCAAGGACATCTCATCCCCACTAACTCTCCCTGTAACACGCTATTCTTCCTGTACGCAAATTCTCAGGAGCTTATTGGTTGGTTCAAGATCTCCGCCTCATTAATGCCACAGTTGTCCCCATCCATCTGGTA
This sequence comes from Ochotona princeps, assembly GCF_030435755.1. Classification (NCBI taxonomy): domain Eukaryota; kingdom Metazoa; phylum Chordata; class Mammalia; order Lagomorpha; family Ochotonidae; genus Ochotona; species Ochotona princeps. Next base: position 13,085,057 of record NC_080833.1, read on the forward strand.
GTTTTACACCTTTCTCTCTCGGGTCCCTCCTACACCACCCACTTTACAGTCCTGGATCTCATGGATACTTTTTTCACATTCCCCCTCCACAAAAAAATTTTAACCATCTGTTCACCTTTATCTGGGAGGACCTGCAGTCAATCATGGCAGCTCATGTGGACTGCCCTCCCAATGGGGTTCAGAGATAGCCCCCAATTTTTTTGACCAGGTGCTGGCCAAGCACCTCGTGTTGTATGACCAAGGCAGCTCTGCCTTACTGCAATACATGGATGATCTTCTCCTATGCAGCCCTTCCCTAGAGGCCTCACACTCCCCTAAAGCAGCTTTACTATATTTGGGGGACAATAAAGGGTACAGATCTCCCCAGCCAAGACCCAGCTCTCCTCTCCACAGGTGACCTACCTGGAGGTCATCCTCTAACTGGAACAGAAGTCTCTCATGGGAGACAGAATCCAAGCCCTTTTAAAGAGCTCCAACCACCCATGGACGCTGACTCTACGCTTTCTTTTCTGGGACTGGTTGGCTTTTTTCAACATTGTATACCTAACTTTGCAGTGTTGGCTATTAAGTAGCCAACCCCCAAGGGGCCCCTAACTTCTCCTATGGGGGTGGCTTGGGCCTTTGCTCTCCTACGGGACTCACTGACCTCCTCACCCTGTTTTGTCTCTCCCCAACCCCAAGCAACCTTTCTACCTCTTTGCAGATGGATGATGGGGAATTGCTGTGGGCCTATTGGCACAACCTCTGGGTCCAACTCACTGGCCAGTAGCCTATTTGTCTAAACATCTGGATCTCACAGCCAGGAGTTGGCCAGACCTTCTCACAAAGGAAGCTCTAAAATTGACTCTTCGATTGCCTGTCACTGAATTTTCAGCCCAGCACCTCAAAGACCTTCTGGGGGCAAAGACTCTTCTGCTACTTAGCCCCTCTCAGATTCATGAGATGCACCTGCTTTTCATCAAAAACCTGGACATCACTCTAGCTCCACCACCACCACTCAATCCAGCCTCCCTCTCCCAACTCCTAAGGAGCCTCACACTTACTCTGGTCAACACCTTTTCAGGAGGTATTCCCAACAGCCAAGGAAACATCAGTGATGGTGGTGGAGACCCTACTTAAATACATTGTTCCCAGGTTTGGTTTGCCTCTATCCATCCAGTCTGACAAAGGGCCAGCCTTCATTTCACAGGTCACCCAACAGGTGTCGGAGGCCTTACACATCACCTGGAAACTCCATATCCCTTGCCATCCCCAGTCATCAGGAAAGGTGGAGAGAGCCGATGGGATTATCAAGAACCACCTCATAAAATTATTCTTGGAGCTCGGATCCTCGAGGGTAGATTTACTTGCCTGGGCCCTGATGTGCAACAGGGCTGCCCCTCACAAGCCCCTTGGATTGAACCCATTTGATCTGATGCATGACCAACCCTTACTGGTTACCTGCCAGCTCCCTGCAAAGTCTCCTCTCTTGGCTATTTACCTGATGTGCCACTACTAGAGTTCTTGATCTGTTGACTGTCAGAGCTGAGGGCTATCCAGATCTTTCTTGGATGGAATCTGTAGGATGCAACATTGTTGCAGTTCACTGAGCCAGAAATGAGTTCACTCCCAGCTCCATGCCATTCACAGTCCTGCCCCATAGTCCTTGCCTCCTTAAACAAAATGGCAACTGATATGGTTCTAAGAGGCAGACTGGACTATGAAATCCATCTTGTTCATGCACCACCCATCTGGGACCTGCTCTGCTCTGCTCCTAGTCAAATCAAACAGACCAGCAGGACGGGCAGTTCTTTGTCTGGGTTTTCCTCTGGAGCTCCCAGTAAATGTCCCTTCCCACCTGGTTGCTGGTGGAGTTCCAGCTGTGGGTGAAGTTCAGATCACCATTAGCTGAATGCCCCTAGGGTATCAGTTACTGCAATACCACACCATTGTTTTTGCTGCTTTCCTGTGTCTGTCAGTCTCCAGGTACCCCTCTGCTGTTGTTCTGTCCTCTTCTATTTCCTGGAATGTGCCCTCTCTGCTTCACACTGGCTAATATTTCTCCATCTGTTTAAATGGATCCTTACCCTATCCTGCCATCTTGAATCTCTCTGAGCCATAATTTAATGAACAATCCATAGATTGCTAGATATTCAAAACAACCTTCTAAGAGAGTGTTGGCATCAACCCATTTCTCAGATTAGAAACTTGAGACAAAATGAGTATTTTTATGTATTTACCATTCTAAACAATTTAGCAAAATAATTAGGAGTAGAATTTGGGCTTGACCTCTTTCCACTACTTTTAATGTGTTGTATCCATAGCAGGCAACATTCTCCTTCAGCCGATAACTCCGGAGCATCTGGGGCAGCCTCGGGTCCTGACACCTTCTTAGCACCCCCAGCTCCCCTCCACCAGGCCAGTGGCACTTGCGTGCATGGCCGCAGCTGCAGCAGCCACCTGACTGTCGATGACAGGTCCCCAGCTGCTATAGGCTCTGGAGCCTTCACCCACCACCTCTCCAAGGGTGCCAAGGTTTCTCACACTGTTGAGGAGTTCAGCAACTCAATGAGCTCCAGGACCATGAACTTGTAACAGAAAACTCACCGGTGATGTTGGATTGACCCCAGGCCCAAATATACTGAAATTAGACACATTTCTCATCTCACATTTCCCCAAGAAAGACCTTGACGTTGACTCTGTATTCACCACTCGCTAGCTGACTAGTATTGGGAGGGCAGCCTCACTCCCATCTGTAAAATGGGTAGCATCCATCCCCTGCAGGCTCATCACAGGGCAGTGTGTTCCTATGCGGGAAGCAGAGGCCCATGAAACTAAGCAAGTAATCAGTGGCCAGGGCAACAAATAGCAGGGAGCAACAAAAGAGAGTGGTCCCTTTTAAGGGCCCGGTCAAGGCACCTGTCAGGTTCAAATGTACTTTAACCCTTGCTAACCACCTTTTTGTTTTTAATTCTTACTTTTCATTTGAGAAGCAAAGACAGAGAACTTCCATCTGCTGGTTTGTTTCCCAAATGTCTGCCTAGATCAGGCATGGCCTTCGATGAGCCAAAATCAGGGGCCAGAAATTCAATCCAGGTCTCCCACCGGGGAGACTGGCAAAGCCTTCAACTACTTAAATCATCACCTGCTACCTTCCCAGTGTCTGCATTAGCAGGAAGCTGGGATTGGAAACCAGAGTTGGGATTTGAACCCAGGCACTTAGGCTGGGACATGGGTAACTTAATTGCTAAGCCAAATGTTCCCCAGCCCTACCTCCCCTCACCTCACTGAACTTGTCAGCACTACTCTATTTTAACTGTATTTATATTCCTGATGAATATGTATTTATGCTAGATGGTGCTTTAGTAACTTTGCTTTGGAAACATGCGTATTTAAAACATTCATGAGAGTCAAAGGCAAAGAAAACGGTCAATAGCACCGTGAACACACAACCGTGTCGAGGAACTGTGTATACAGATCACAGACGACTGAATGTGGATGACCATTGTTTCAATGATTGGAGAATGCAGGCCGATCGCCTAACATGCTGGCCAGACAGCAGGCACCCAACAGACACTCCCTATCAGATAAAGAGATTTTAAGCATTAGCCTTGGGTTTCCCAGCACATTTCACTGCCAACATACCCACAGGCTCCAATTTTTTTCTCGAGGGGCTCTGACAAGCACTCAGCAGCTTTCCTGGTAAAGGACGAGAAAGAGAGGAGGAAGCAGAAGATTGCAAATGGTTCGAATTCACAGCACAATCCCATCCCTGGCGGGTTGGATAACCTTGTGTAAGCAAAGCATCTGGCTGAGTTCCAACTCTGTGATGACAGCTTAACACGGACCACATGGCAATCCTGCATCAGCCTGCATGCTCCAATCCCACAACTCCATCAAGGAGACGCCATCACCTTGGCTCCAGAGGTGGAGAAATTAAACTCAAAGGAGTCACGTGGGACCATTCAAGCCACTCAGCTGGGGATTGGCAATGTCAGCATTCCAGTCCAAGCCAGCCCAGCTCCATATCCACCTCCCAGAGTGGGCATGAGGACCAAAAACCAGGGTATCTAGGAAGTGCCTTGTACATATCTGACACTTAATCGTTAGCCGTTCTAGGCACAGCCCTGGTGAGGTACCTGACAAACTGGGGTCCAGAGATGACAGGAAGAAGGAAGGAGGTAGCAGCTGCTGCTTCGGAGGAGCTGTCAGTGGACACCCCATTTTTGACATTTGCAGCAGACCTAGAACTTGCACTCCCCTAGAGATTTGCCTGGGGAAAAAGACAGCTAAGGAGGCTGGGCAAGGGTGAGTGGGCAATAGCACAGCTGCTGCTACCAGCATGTCTACAGCATCAATGCTCAAGAACTGCCCCGATCTGAAGGAAAACCAAGGTTTGGAAAGCTGCTGCCACTCTGCAGCTGCCTGTATTGTTGGTCGTGGCATTGTTGTTATGAAACTGCAGGCTAACATTGCTTTAAAAATCGGGAGAGGGAGGATGCTCTGGAGGTCACAGACACTGGTCATCCCTTCCCACTGTTCCCAGAACTGAGCTCTCCAAGGAAGAAATTGCCAGGCTCATGGAGGGGAGTCCCCAGCTGCTGTGGGCCCTGGAGAGCAAGATCAGGTGCTTCCTCACTGAGCTGGGATGGGATACAGGGCACCCTCTACAGGAACAGGGCACAGGCAGCAGGGTGGCAGCAGACCTGTGTCGGAGAGCTGCAGGAGCATTCCTGAAAGGGCTGCATGAATTGGGAAGGGCCTGAGTTGCCAGCTGTCCTGGCTTGTGTATGCATTATGCGAATGAACCCAAAGGGGGACCAGTAAGACTTCAGGGTCACCACCTGTCATATTCTGGCCCCTTGCATCTCGGAAAGGGTTAAGAACATCTAATTTCATCCTTTAAATAGCTGCGTGGGCATCCACTGTCTTCATCTCCATTGTTTGGGATCTGACTCACCGGGCAACACTAATTTCCTATTTACAGAAACCACTCTCCGACACATGATAGATTCTATTTATTCAATTTCCCGCCTACACATCTGCCAGGTAGTCGCATTGTCCACTGGCAGATACTAGTGTTCCCCAGAGACTCAGGAAAGCTACATTTGTTTTTTTCTCTTTTTTTTTCCAATTGCAGTCAGAAAACAGGAGCATCCAATGTGTGCCTCAATTGTAAATTAATAAACATGCCGTGAACTGTTCGAATGGTTTCAGAGTGCCAGAGGGGACATAAATTTGCTTCGGAATATGCCAGTCCACCAGATGCCAATCCCACTCCAAACAGCCTTTCCCCTTCAGTAAGACCTAAAGGAAACAGCTTTCACCACTCTCACTCCAATGCTGTCTGGATGCCATGAGCTTTCAGCTGCTCAATGACCAGAACCTCAAGAACTGGCACGAGAAGACAGAACCTGTTGGGTTTCTTGAAAAGATTTTTATTTTTATTTGAAAGGCAGATTTACAGAGAGAAGGAGAGAGCAAATATCTCTGTCCACAGGTTCATTTCCCAATTGGCCGCAATGGATGAGCTGGCTCAATCCAAAGCCAAGAGTCAGAAGCTCCTTCCAGGTCTCCCACACGGGGACAGTGGTCTAAGGCTGTGGGCCATCCTTTACTGCTTTCCCAGTCCATAAGCAGTGAGCTGAATGGGAAGTGGAGCAGATACCAGTGCTGGCAGATGGAGAATTAGCCTGTTGAGTTATCGCACCTGCCCCAGAACCTGGTTTAGAGATGGCTTTCCTCTTCATGGCAATGAGGAAAAGACCCCAGAACAAACTAAATGCACATGATAAATGATAAATATGGTGCCAATTCCCGTCTTATCACTTCATTCCTCGAGCTCCTCCACCTTAGATTGCAAGAGAAATGACCAGAGTTCTTCTCGTGTGGCCTATGCAATGTCACAAGTTTAGGGAAGCCAGACTGTGTCTGCACTTGGGCACCCCTTGCTCTATTACCAACTTTATTCTTCCTTCTTTCTTTTCTGTTCTTATGATATCATTTGTACAATAAAGAAACACCAAAAGAAAACAAAACAAGTCAAAAAAATCGGAACCCTTTCCAACTACAAGTTTGAGAGGAATGAAAAATGAACCTGCCATAAACCTGGACAGATGAGTCATCCTTCCAAGGTGGCTGCCCTTGCTCACCCAAGCACACTGCTGCAATAGACACAAGCAGAAACCAGTCTCTGCCTCCTCCTCCTCCTCATGGGGCAAAATGTGGCTGACTGATGGATAGGGAGTGAGTGCCAGCCGACCAGCCTCCACTAATCTATGATCATTCCATTACCACTTCTGTGTGATCTCAGCAGAACATAACCAACAGGTCAGTCGGTGGCAAGCAGAGCACTGTGGACAGGGCTCTGGTGCTTGCAAAGAGCTGGGAGGCAGAGCCTGGTCCTCCCAGAAGTCAGAAACTCCATCTGGGTCACCCATTTGGTTGGTAGGAACCCAAGTACTTGGGTCATCAACTGCTGCTTTCCCAGGTGTGTCTGCAGGGAACTGGATGGGAAGTGGAGCAACCAGGATTGTAACCGGTGCCCCCATAATGGGAGGCCAGTATAACAAGCAACAACTTTAACCATGGCACTACAGCACCAGTCTCTTGTTTAATCATTTCCTTCTCAGCATGTGCCTATCAGACATAGCTGGTGAAAGGTCGGTGGTTCGTGTGACAGCTCAGACCAAGGCCAAGAAAGCTACAGCCACAGAGAGTGAGGCCTCGGGTCCTTGTCTCCCAAACCTTATGCTGCTCTATCCCCGACATGGTGGTCCTGAACCCCTAGCCAGCAACCTAGGATCTTAAATGAACAAGGCATGCAAATGAACCAATAGTGCAAAGTGGACTCTGACCCAGGGTCCACACGTGAGACAGAAAAGGTTCCAGTTCATGAAAAGACCCATCAGTCCGATTCTGGAGCTGGGAAGGCCTGGGGAAGCGGCTGCACCTTGAAATCAGATGAGGTGAGTTCAGGAACCAGGAACATACATCCATGGGGAGTGGAGTGGCAGACCTCCCCAAAGGCTCAGCCAGAGAGCCGAAGGAAAGCCCCGGAGATGCGCCCTTCCTGTGCGCATCCTTCGTGACTGGGTCCGTGGTGCAGAATGTGGCTGCACCAGAAGCAGGAGCAGTTCTTCAATTTTTTATTTTCTAACTGTGCTTATTTATTTAAAAGGCAGCGACAGAGAGAAAGCGGGAAGAAACAGAGAGAAAAAGTAAAAGATTTTCCATCTGTGGCTTCCCTCCCGCACATGACCACAACAACTGGCGCTGGGCCAGGCAGAAACCAGGAGCCTGGAACTCCATCCGGGTCCCCCAGGCGGGTGTGAGAACCAAAGCACTCCAGCCACCATCCGCTGCCTCCCAGATGCATTAGCAGAGATTTAGATCAGAAGTAGAGCAGCTGGGACTCACGCCAGGCATTTGCGTATGGGACACAGGAGTCCAGGTAGCGGCGTAACCTGCTGCACCACAATGCCTACCCCCACAGGTAAATTCTTTGTCATGACAACTTTAGGTCTTGGAAAACATGAAACGAAGATTCTAAATGTGGCAGTCACTGAAGAAATAAAAAATGATGCCAAGCCTGAGTCCAATAAAACAACCAAAGGCTCTAATAAAATAATGACAGTTGTCCGTGACATGCTGTTCAGGGGTTATTAACTCGCCTTGTTCCACCTCCTTTCCTCTCATCGCTGTGAGAGCCTTGAGAAGAGGACCCGCACCACAGTCACTTTCTTATGTCTCACACGCCCGACACAATGCCTTTTCCATGTGAGCTGTTGCTTCGATGTGTTTTCAACCACAAGAAGACAAATACTAAGCCAACCATTGGTCTACAGTTGGAACAATGAATCCTGTGAATTGAAAGAAGAAGCAATGGAGGTGCCAAAGCTCTCCTTCACCCCCTGAGTTTTTCTCAACCAACAAGGACAGAAGGAGAACAGGAGCCAAACATCCCATCTTTGACATCAACGATTTCTGGTCTCCCAGACTGATTAGGACATGGCGATGTGTGTCAGACCTGCCAGAGACCCACATTCAGGGCAGCTTCCCAACTCCAGGTCCTTGGAAAGAACCTGAAGGATCCATGCCCTGCCGGCAAGGGCAATCCCAGGCCTCTGCTTGCTCCAAGCCAATCCTGTCCTCACCTCTTCCAGGGACTAATTGGATCCATTTGTGAGAAATCTGGCCCTGGTGAGTGGAGTGACCCAAGGCCAGGAAACAGGAAAGCTTGACCTCTTTCTTGATAAAAAGCAAAACTCCAATTATATAAGACACAGACTTTCATAAGAGCTCACATTTATAACGCACTTAAAAGCTTGCCAAGGGCTTTCACTTTTCTGGTCTCATTTGATTTCCCCACAATAATCTTGTGTGAGGAAGAAGCACTTAGCACCATGCCTGTTGAGACTGCATTAATACTCTCTGCAGGAACAAAGGACAGGCAAGGACCTGTGATTCCATTTCACAGATGAGAACTCAGGCCCAGAGAAGTGAGTGTAAGCTAAGCTCAACCCAGGGCTCCCAGAAGGGTCAGGGCCCAGTGTGTCCAGCTGTTGCAGATGCTCATGAGCTAGGATGGTTCTCTTTGAGCTCTGGGGCATTCCCTGGCTTTTGGACAAGTTCTACAAGGGTCACCTGTGGACCCTCAGGCCACAGAGCTTGTCGGCTACTCCAGGCTGGCACTGACCTGGACTCTGGCACCAATGAGACCATAGCACCTGGATCAGAGTTGCCTGTGATACTGCCCGAGAGGGGGTCCCAAATTTGGGCTTCAGTTTCAAGACCAAATTCTCAGGCTTTCCATCAGGCTAGAGGTATCGTGAAATAAGACAGAGGAGATGAGACTCCTGGGACACTTGGAGGGAAGGTCAGGGTAGAACTTGCAATGAAACGCCAACAGCATCAGCAATCTGTTCAAGGGTAGTGTTGACACCATGCTTGTCTGCTCTAATACTTGAGATAATAAAATTACATGTTAACCTGCTGCTTGCTGCATGACATGAACTCTTCCACTCATGTCTGCTAGCATCTTTCAACCCCCTGTTAACCTGAAACTAAGGTTCAAGGTCGCCTAGATAGCAGGTGGTAAAGCCAGGAGCCATCTGGATCCTAACCTGCCTTTCCAGAAGCTTCTGTTTGGATGCAAGCTCACCTGCATCTTCCTAACCAGCACTTTGAAAAGAACATCTAAAGGACCATCTGGCTTTGGAAGTTCAAGGCTAGAGAGAAAGGCCATGCAGGAGCAACCTGGAGGACAGAGCAAAGGAGGCTCAGGAAGGCTGGTGGCCTTGCCTGCTGCCCTGAGACAGAAGAAACCCCGAGAACCCAGCAGCCATGTCCTGCACTGTTGGCCTCAGGTATCAGCAAGTGAATGTTAATTCAGGCAACCTTGGAGGACCATCTGGCTGACCCAACCCAGAAGGCTTCATATTCGGAAACAAATTAAGGGATTACGTTTGGCCATTTAGAGTAGTGATGAAATATAGTATCACCTTAACTACAGGGAATTATGCCTCTGGCTCTCCTGCTCACCGCTGCCTCTGTAGCACATTTGGTAGGTCTAGTTTGCTTTCTCTGACTGCTCTGGTAAATTATTTCTACACATGTAGTGGTAGTCTCAATCAGTAGCTTCCCCTGACTTAAAAGAACCATCTTGGCCCTTCCCCCATTATTTGCCAGTCTTTTGTCCATTCAAAGAATGTTTATTGGGAGTTTATTATATGCCAGGAGCTATATCATGTGTTTAGCATGCAATAACCAGCAAGGCAGATAGACCATCTGCCTTCAATAATCTCATCCTGCTTGTAATAAAAAAAATAGTAATTATAAATCACAGGGTGCTGCAAAAAAAGAAGAAAAAGAACATGGCTAAGCTGGAGTGGAGGTATATTAAAAAAAATACCAGGCTCTCTAAAAGAAATGGCCTTTCAGTTCAGTTCTGAGTCATGCAAGTGAAAATTGGACTGACCCATGCTCCAGGCAGGGGCCCAGCACCTGAGAAGGCCCCAGATCAGAAAAGAGCTTGAGGAGGACAAAGTAGCCAGAAACCAGGGACCAGAGGCTTGAGGGGAGCCTGGACAGAAGCCCAGTCCTGCAGAACTCGAGGAGTACCATAAAGGTCACATGCACCTGCTAGCGGCCAGCCCAATAGCATGCACATGCTGGCTGCTAGCCCTATAGCATGCACTTGCTAGCAGCTAGCCCTATAGCATGCACCAAGCTCTGCCTGCCTTGGGAGGCAACCACACCATAAGGGAAGATAGGGACACTGCAGAAGAGCATGCTGGCATTCACTCTGGCAAATAATCCAATCCCACCACACTAAGGTTTTTTTAATCTGTCGAAGTAAATAATAATCCATGTGCCAAGGTCATCATTATTTTGAAGAAACTATGCGCTAATTTCAAAGATTTTTTTTTTAAGGATTTATTCATTTTATTACAGCCAGATATACACAGAGGAGGAGAGACAGAGAGGAAGATCTTCCGTCCGATAATTCACTCCCCAAGTGAGCCGCAACGGGCCGGTGCGCGCCGATCCGAAGCCGGGAACCTGGAACCTCCTCCAGGTCCTCCCATGCGGGTGCAGTGTCCCAATGCACTGGGCCGTCCTCAACTGCTTTCCCAGGCCACAAGCAGGGAGCTGGATGGGAAGTGGAGCTGCCGGGATTAGAACCGGCTCCCGTATGGGATCCCGGGGCTTTCAAGGTGAGGACTTTAGCCGCTAGGCCAGGCCGCCGGGCCCCAAAGATTTTTAATGCAAACTTTTCTAATCGATTTTCAAAAAATTTCAAAAGTTATTTTTAAAAATACCATTATTTACTTTAAAAAGATTTACTCACTTTACTTCAAAGACAGAGCTATAAAGACAGAATGGGAAAGACAGAGAGTTCTTCCATCCACTGGTTTACTCCTCAAATGGCTGCAACCACTGGAGCTGGGCTGACTCAAAGCCAAGAGCCAGGAGCTTCTTCTGGACCTCCCAGCGGGTGTAGGACCCAACCATTTGAGTCACCCTCTGCTGCTTACCCAGGTGCATTAACAGGAAGCTGGACCCCGACTTGAGTCAAGCAGCAGCTTTACTCACTATGCCACAGTGCCAGGCTCCATCACCTATTTATGTTTAAGTCAGAAAGACAAGGTGGGCTCGGCGGCGTGGCCTGGTGGCTGGGGTCCTCGCCTTGATCCCATGTGGCCGCTGGTTCTAGTCCCGGCGGCTCCACTTCCTCTCTGTCTCTCCTCCTCTCGGTATGTCTGACTTTGTAATGAAAATAAAATAAATCTTTATTAAAAAAAAAAAAGAAAGACAAGGTGAGAGAATGAGAGAGAGAGAGAGAGAGAGAGAAAGAGAGAGATTGATTTCCATCCACTGATTCACTATCCAAATGTTCACAACTGAGTCTGACCCAAGCTGAAGCCAGAACCATTCTGATCTCCCACATGAGTGGTGGCAACCTAAGTACTTGAGCATCTTCTGCTGCCTTCCCTGGCACAATAGCAGGGATCTAGATCAGAAGTGAGAACCCAGGACTCAAACGGGCACTCCAGTATGGGTTGCAGGCATTGCAGGTGGTGTATAACACACAGCAGCACTACACGCCCAGCCCTTCGTGAGCTTCTTGTAGTACACCCATGTTTCTAGAATGGGCTGAGTATTAAATGGATAATACAGCAGGGGCTTTACAGAATATCAAAGCTCTGATGTTAAGGTTCTGGGATGTGCAAGCCCCAGGATCTTGTCACACATGGTGTCTGGACCCTCCTTTTCCACAAGAATCACAGGCAACGTCATCCCTTCTTTTACTCTGCATATGGACTCCTCTCTTCCCATGCATTATGAGCCAAGTAGGATTTGTTTCCTCAAATCTCATACAATGCTTTAAACTCGGGTATTTTCTTAAAGATTTATTTTGGAAAGGTAGATTAGCAGAGAGGAGGAGAGACAGAAAGATCTTCCATCCACAGATACACCCTCCAAGTGGCTGCAACGGTGGGAGCAGAGCCAATCTGAAGCCAGGAGCTTCTTCTGGGTCTCCCACACAGGGGCAGGGTCCCAAGGCTTTGGGCCATTCTCTGCTGCTTTCCCAGTCCATAAGCAGGGAGCTGGATGGGACATGGAGCAGCCAGTACACGAACAGGTGCCCATATGGGATCCTGGCACTTGCAAGGTGAGAATTTAGCCACAGAGCCATCACAATAGGCCCTAAACTCTGAAGTCTTTTTTTTTTTTAAAGATTTATGTATTTTATTACAAAGTCAGATATACAGAGAGGAGGAGAGACAGAGAGGAAGATCTTCCTTCCGATAATTCACTCCCCAAGTGAGCCGCAACAGCCGGTGTGCGCCGATCCGAAGCCGGGAACCTGGAACCTCCTCCAGGTCTCCCACGCGGGTGCAGGGTCCCAATGCATTGGGCCGTCCTCAACTGCTTTCCCAGGCCACAAGCAGGGAGCTGGATGGGAAGTGGAGCTGCCGGGATTAGAACTGGCCCATATGAGATCCCGGGGCATTCAAGGCGAGGACTTTAGCCGCTAGGCCACGCCGCCGGGCCCTAAACTCTGAAGTCTTAAAGTTAAGGACTGACAGAGAGAAGGTGGAGACTTCATCTAATTGCAGTGGGTAGAGGGTGGAGCCAGGAGAAGGTCTTTGAGTCACTGGGGGCAGGTCCTTGGAGGATGGTTCTCACAAGAGAGTTGATTTGTACATTTATTTGAAAAGCAGAGTGACACAGAGAAGGACACACAGAGAGAGACTCTTCAATCTTCTGATTCACTCCCTAAGTGGCCACAATTTAGCCAGACCAAAAGCAGGAGCCTAGAACTCAATCTGGGTCTTCTACAGGAGTGACAGGGGCCCGTGCACTTGAGCCACCATGTGTTGCTCTCACAGGTGAATTAGTGGGGAATTGGATGCAAAGTGGAACAGCTGGGACTCCAACCAGTCACAAATAGTAGCTTACAACACCAGCCCCACAACGCCGGTAGCTTATACCACAACACCAGAGGTTTGATTTTTTTGGCCTCTGAGTTCTTTGTTGCTTCCCAGCTCACCAGCTGGTCCTGGTGCTCCTGCATCCATCAAGATCAGCCCCCATCAGACATTATACATTGCATTTTCCTGATCCTATAACCTCCTCTATGAGCCAAAATAAACTCATTTTTCCCCAGTGAAGCTCCTCCCAGTTATTTTAGTAGAAATAACAAAAAGTGGATTAATATAAAATGCAAGAAATATTTGCCATTGTTGCTGAACCAGCAGATGATTAACACACTATTATTTTAGCAGGGGGTGGAGAGAGAAGCATTCTCACTCACTGGTTCATTCCACAAATACCTGCAATGAAGGTGGCTGGGCCAGGCTGAACCTGGAAGCCTGGAACTCGGTCAAGGTTTCTCATACGGACGATAGAAGCCACCCAAGATGCTTATCATCAGGAAATTGGAATCAGAAGCCAGAGCCAGCCAGACAGTCTGACGTGAAATATGGGCATCTTAGCCATCAAGCTCAATGCCTGCCGCCATCCTCCATGCTTCCTTGTGCTTCGGTGCACAGATGCGTTCATTCAATAGATACCTGCACATCTCCATCTGTCACAATGCACTACCAAGCAAGAAAAATCATAGTCACAGCCCACAGTGAAGAGCGGGAGCTGTTTCCTCAGCACCTCTAGCCTTCAACTGAACTTCTTTCCTCACTGTTGATGCCAAAGACTTGGTTCACTCCTCCGCCCACACCCACTTCTCATCCCACCAGCACAGCCACACCCCTCACCACCTTGCATAATCTGGATTCCGTATGTCTGTACTCCCTCTTTACATGCCCTGGAAGTCGTGCCTGACACTTCTGTCTGTAACTTTGGTCTCTCTCTTACTGCTGTTTCTCACACTTCTAGTCTAGCATGCAAGACTATGCACTTGCATAAGACAATAGTTATTCCTTCCCAGAGTGTGGGATAAATAAGTTAGAATCACTTGGAACGCGAGACACAGAAGACAGTGGCCAGTAAATGTAAGCTGGTTCTTCCTTTTCTTATCTTCCTCTCTTCCCAAAACACCTCCTTTCTTCCTCCCAGCTGCTGGGAAGTCATGAGAAAATGAAAGGGATGGTGAAGATATGCACAATTTCCTGAGAGAGCTTTTGCTCCAGCAAGGGGATAGGCAGCAAGTCAGCAGTGACACAGTGAACCACAGTATTGGTGGGTCCTGTTGAAGGGAAGGGAACAAAGCTAAAAGACATTTTTAACTGGGTGCTATCATGGTGCGGTAGGACAAGGCCACTGCCTGCGATGCCAGCAACCTCCAGAGGAGTGCAGTCCAAGTGCTAGCTGCTCCACTTCAATCCAGCTCCTTACTAGGGCCTGTGGGAAAACAGCAGGTGCTAGTTCAAGTACTTGGGTCCCTGACACTCATGTGGGAGGCCCATGGATTTCTGGATCCTGGCTTCAGTTTTGCCTACCCTCATCCCTTAAAGCCATTTAGGGAGTGAACCAGCAGATAGGAGATCTCACTCTATCTCTCCACACCTCCTTGCCACCTCAGCAACCCCAGCTTTCCTTCTCTCTGTAATTCCATCTTTCAAATAAAATTTTTTGAATCATTACAAACAGAAGTCCCCAGCTTGGGGAAACTAAACTTCATGTGGGTGGCAATGACCCTCCCAGATGTCGTCTGCTGCTGTCTCAGGGTTGGGGGACAGCCCTGCAGAAATCAGCATTTACCAAGGGGGGAGTTGGCCTCAATGCTGTTGTCCATCCCACTGCGTTGAGTTACCATTTTCCTGCATTTGAAAACATTCAAAGCCAAACCCACTGACAATGTGACTAGAGATCCTCCAGGCATGGGGAAATGTGTCCTGCGTGGACTCATGCTCCAGTGTGAGTGTGGCCGCAGCCCAGGAATCCTCTGCTGTCCAGGAGCCCTGCACAGAACTGCCTGTCCTCATCCTGCCTTGCCTGACCCTGGCTATAGCAGGACGGAAGGATGGGCACTTGGCCTAGCCATTAAGACACCACTGAGGTTGCACCCCAGATCACAGTGGTTGGCCTGACATCTTGGCTCCGCTGCTAATGTCAACTCCTTGTTAGGGAGGCAGCAGGGGATGGAACAAGTCCTTGGATCCCTGCCACCCACATAGGATGCCCAAATGGAGTTCCCAACTCCTGGCTTGGGCATGAGCCAACCCCAACTCCTGCAGTCATTTAGGGAATAAATCAGCAAACGTGAGCTTCTGTCGCTCTCCCTCTCTCCCTCTCTCTCCCTGTCTCCCTTTCTCCTTCTCTCCCTCTCTTCCTGTCTCCCTCTCTCCCTCTCTCCCTCTCTCCCTCTCTCCCTCTCTCTCACACGGGGGTCAGCTTCTGAATCTCCTCATCAGAGACACTGTCGCTCTGGCTGGTATCAGCTCAGCCCAGGTTCTGTGGCATCTATTGGACCCATCCTTCCAGCATTTGTTCCTGTGAAGTTGAGTCTACATTTTCCTCTCCATCCTAGAAGGTGAGGTCACCCCAGTGCCCATGCTGCCTCACCTCAGTGCCCATGCTGCACTACCCCAGTGCCCATGCTGAACATTATTCCTGTTTCTCAACCACAGCATCAAAGACTGAATGGTGCCCATCCCCCAGTCACATGCATACATGCAAGCCTAGTCCCGGGACTTCTGAATGTAACTGTGCTTGGAGGCAGGGCCCTAGCAAATGAAATGAGATAAAAATGAGATCCGTAGGGCGGGCCCCAATCCAACAGAGCAGGCATCCTGACAGGAAGAGGAAATTTGAGTGTAGAGATGCTTACTTGCCAGTTTCCTGGGGAGACTGGGAAATATAAAGAACAGGTGGCCAGCTTTGTGAACACCCATTAGGTTTTGGACCACTCACCTGCCAAGTCCTAGTGAGAGTCATGGGGTCATGCGACCAGCCCAGCTTCACTGGACAGGCAGACTCTGCAGAGTCACTTTCTCCAGGATGCACAGCAGAGCTGGGTGACATGACAGAGCTGGGATTCAATGCCAGAACAGCTTGCTGGCCCCAAGTGCCCCGGGGCTTTATCCTCCCCACTTCTGAAGAAGTGAAATAGCTCAAAGAAAAAAGAGAGAGAAAAGAGCAGGCAGGTGAGAGAAGTAGCTCAGAGACAGAACAAGAGCAGTCGCGTGGCAATGGGCTGGGCAGCTCCTGGCTGCCTGCACTCCAGGTCAGGCCACATAAATCACCCCCAGCTGCCCTCCTGACTGGCTGCAGGAGCCCTGGGCTGCTGCCAGCTCCACTGGAAAGAACCTCAGGTCTTAGAGGAGCTCAAGGTCCCAGGGATGGCACAGCCTCCAGATTCGAGCCCCAGACAGCCTGAGCCTGTGGGGCCGGCTCCTCCTGAGAACTGGAGAAGGGAATCAGCATGAACAAAAGTCCAGGAGACAGGTGGTTGGGAGAGATCTCAGGCCTCCCAAGGAGTGCTGGAAGGGGAGGAGAGCTATTAGGGAAAACTTCCAGAAATAACCTGCTTGGGCAGACTCTAAGACACTCGCTCTAACTCTGGTGTTTTGTCCCCTTGTACCTTTTGACCCTGACTGCTGCATGGTTTTTGTTGTGGGCCAGTCCTGGGCAGCAGCCCTGGCCTCCCCCCACTGCATGCCAGGAGCGGCTACCAGCCCTGCCGCAGGACCCAAAGCATCTCCAGACCCCAAAGCATCTCCCACCCCACCAGTCAGCTCTTGATCGGTGGAGATCTGCCGCTGTAGCCTGGGGGTGGGGGGGAAGAAAAGGTGGGAGAATTCGTGGCCTCTAAAGGCCAGGGCCAGAAGGAGAGTCTCCTAATGGGAAGGCTGACCCCCAGCATGAAGGCAGATCCCAAGAAGGGGACAGCTCCCACAGAGACTTCGTGGTTGGATACAGGGGGCATGCCCTACAGCCTCAGACCCGCAGTGTCGCTGGCAGCTGGCAAGAAGGTTGCTCCACACAGTCCCAGCCTGCAGACAAGAGCAAGAGCCTGTGAAAGGTCTGCCCACAGCAAGCCGTCCCAGGGATCACAGTGTGTTGCCCTCTTCCACCAGCAACGCCAAGTATTGCACCTGGTCTGGGCGCCTGCGCTCCAGCTCCTTGCACAGCTCCTCCTGCCGCAGAGTCCTTCCTCGCCCTCCGTGCAGCTGGCCAAGGATGAGTCACCACCATGGGGCGGTCACCACCCAGGCGATAAAAGGGGAGGAGCTTTCCAGATGGGGAAAAGTGGCTGTAGAAAGGCACAGAGATGTGACGAAATGTGGAATACAGCAGTAGCACACTGTGTGGGGGCTCATAAGTGTGCAGGTGACTAGAACCCCAGAGGCTGAGCCTGCATCTCACCTTGGAGCCAGAGCTTGAAAGGCTGGGTGTCACTGTTTGGAGAACTCCTTCTCACCCTCTAAGACCTTATTTACCAAAGAAGGAAGAACAGAGCTGGTTACGGGTGGGTGTGAAGCTCTTGTCATTGAGTGGTCCCAGTATGTCTGGGAGCAGTTCTGAAAAGCCATGTCTTTGCTTTATTCACACAGAATCTCCTCTCCCACTGTCTTCCAGCCTGATTGGCACCTGCTTGGTAACATCCATGCCAGCTCCTCCAGGAATCTTCCTCTCTCCTTGCTCACTTTGCCACATTCTGTAATTTTTTTTTTAAGATTTACTTTTTATTTTTTTTATTGGAAAGGCAGATATACAGAGAGGAAGAAAGACAGAGAGGAAGATCTGTCCGATGATTCACTCCCCAAGCTGCCGCAACAGCCGGAGCTGTGCTTATCCAAACCCAGGAGCCCAGAGCTTCTTCCTGGTCTCCCACATGTGTGCGGGGTCCCAAGGATTTGGGTCATCCTTGACTGCCTTTCCAGACCACAAGCAGGGAGCTGGATGGGAAGCGAAGCGGGGCAGCCAGGCTTATAACCTGCAGGGTATGGTTCCAGGACCCCTGTCAACACTAAAAGTGGTATCTGCTTGAGATCTTGACATAAAATGCTGTGACATTGGCACATCACATATGCACAACCTCATGCATATTTGATTTCTTAATCATTTTTTAATGTATTTAAAAGGCAGAGAGATGGAGTCAGAGAAATAGAGATCTTTTAGCTATTGGCCACAAATGGCCACAATGGCCAAAGCTGGGCCAGGTCAAAGTCAGAAGCCAGAACTCCACCCAGTCCTCCCTCATGGGTGGAGGGACCCAAACACTTGGGCCCTCTTCTACTACTTTCCCAGGGGGAGCAGCCAGGACTCGACTGCTGCCCCACATTGGTGTGCTGGTGTCACAGGTATGGGCTTCATCCACTGTGTCACAATGCCAACCTGTCCTTTCTTTTCCTTACCCAACCCTCATCCTCTCTTCTTCCCCTTCCTCCTCCTGTTCTGTGTTCACAGTAAGGCAAGCTCAAGGGCAGCAGCCAACTCCACTGCTGGAGCTTCGCACAGCACCCAGCACAGCTCCACCTCCACGTGCACAGTTCAAGGTTCCAGTGGGAAGGTGAGGTAGGAGTGGGAGGGAGTGAAGGGCCGCAGGGAAGAGCCTCCTGGGTCTGGGTCTTTAACAGGAAAGCAATGGCTTTGCTAGAAGCCCGCTGTAGGATTTCACAGATGTCTCACTGGTCCAAACTGGGTTGAGTGATATCTGCATTTCAAAGGAGCCAGCGGATAGGTTTCATTAAACAGGATGCCAATAGGGATTCTGTCAGAGGATGGGCCCTGGGTGGTCACTGGCAACACCGTCATCTTGGTTCTGGGCTGGATGTACAGTGGGTGACACTCCCCTCCTCCCTCGGGGCAGATTGTCTGGGCAAGGAGACAGACAGGACGAGATCTCCCACAGTACAACAAGCAGAGTTGGCCTACGGTATCCAGAGTCAAACCAGGAGAAAACTGCATCTGGACAGAACACACAGGTATTTTCCCACCTAACACGGGGCCCTGAACAATGCTGTATAGCACTTATTTACCCGGCTGTTTACACTTGTGTCGTGTTGGGTATTTTAAGCCATTCAGAGAGAAGTTGACAGACACAGAAGGGACAGGTGTTTGGCCCAGTGGTTAAGATGCCACCGGGAGTGCCCGCTCCCAGCCCGTGTCGGAGGGCCTACTCTCGGTTCTAGCTTCTTGCTAATGCACATCCAGAGACACAGCTGCAGCTGGCTCACCACCATCCAGGTGAGAGAGCTGGACTGAGCTCCAGGTTCCCAGGTTTGGGCTGGCCCCGCTCTGGTTCTCTGTGTGTCTGGCTCTGCCTTTCAAATTAATACATAAATATTCAAAAGAGGAAGAAGAAGGAGGAGGAGGAGAGAAAAGAGAAGAGGAGAGGGGAGGAAAGGGGAGGAGAGGGGAGGGGAGGAGAGGGGAGGGGAGGGGAGGGGAGAGGAGAGGAGAGAAGAGACGGGACTCCACATTAGGCCCTGGGCTCCATCCCTTCTCCCCACCCAGTCAGGATTCAGCCCCCAGCCCCGGCAGTATCTCCTGGAACCCAGGAGGAGGAGGGCACTGGCCTGGAAGGGTGTCCTGCAGTGGGAGAGGTTGTGGTCGCACACAGACAACTAATCAGCTGCAGCCTTACAGCTGCGCCACCCAGCACTGCCTGGCATCTAGGGGAACCTCAGCCCTTTTCCAGTCCTGGTTTCTCCTCTACAGGAACCCCTGAGGCCTAGAGAGGTGGAGTCACTCACCTGAGGTCCCATGGCCTTATACCAAGCCAGCCTTTACATCTAGCTGCTTTTTTTTCTTAAATTTGTTTTTAACGTCAATCCAGAAGTCATTCAAAAGAGAATGATACCCCTCTGCAGGTTCCTCTGAGAGGACAAAGCTCTGTCAGCATCAATCAGTCTTCTTGGCTTTCGCAAGGATGTCTCATCCTTCCTCCCAAGCAGGCACCGTGCTGCAGCCAAAAGAGCAATCACAATAATTAATAAAAATATGTTGCACTTGGAATTTTCCCCTGGCACCAGCTGTTCTGAAAGCATCTACTCACTTAGCCACAAATATCAGTCGATCCATCAGACCATGGAGCACTCCACGCTGCTCCACGCTGGTTCCGTGTTCAGCCCTGCAAGGGACCCAGCAGCCAAGGAAACGGCCCCGGCACTCCACGAGTCTGGGGAAGCCAACACAGAGGCCAACAGAGGCTGTCACCAGGCAAAGACCCAGGCCAATGCAGCACCACTGTCCTCGCTCGGGGCTAAGAGGAGACGCCATTGCAGGAGCCTCCACTTGGGTTCCTTGGCCTGGACCTGGGCCTCAAGTTCACTGGCCAAGGGCATCAGGCTTCATTCAAGAATGCTGGGTAGTGTCTATAACAGAGGCAGGATTAGGGAGCTGTCCCACAGGACACACTCAGAACACAACCATGCGTGTACCAAGACATGCCAGCCAGTGTTGCTGTCATTCCCCCAGCCGCCTGGGTGCTGGTGCCAGCAAGAGGCCCCCTCAGAAGCCTACTGCTTACCAGGAAGAGAGTGTCATAGAGAGGTCGCTAAGGGGGCATGGCCAGGGCAAAGGGAAGCCACAAGGGCTTGGCGGGAGCAGAAAGTGGTCGTTATTAAGAGACAAGCCTCTTAGGGATAATAGCAGGTGCTAGCTGCTGGCAGGGAGTGGGTGGGGGGGAGGCAGGAACTTCAAAGGGACTGCAGCCCAGAGAAAGGAAGCGGCTGTGAGAGCAGGGAGCACAAAGACCCCACCTCCCTCGTGCCCACCCCTCTCCCCTCAGAGAGACTTCTGTGAGCCACAAAAGACTTGAGACTCTGCCAAGTTCCCCAACTGGCTCAAGCCCCCGAGTTGCTAGAGCAAGGATTGAAGGCCAGGAGGACCCACCTCGGCACCTCTCAAATGATCGGGTCTCCTGGAGGGCTTATTCAAAGTTCCCCGCGTTTCTGGGTCAGCCCTCCTAAAATGGGTGGGACCCAGGGGTTTGATTTCTACTGAGTTTCCAGGTGGTGTGGATGTTGCTGGTCCAGGGACCCCCTCTGGAGAACACCTGGTCTGCACTTGAGGCCTCCCAGTCGTGGCCATCTCCTCCACGGACTGTCCTCCCTCCCTACCTTTCCAGCTCCCAACCACAGTCTTGAAGGCTCAGCTCCAACCCAGCCCAAACCCAAAGCTCCATCTGCTTCTTCACAAGGGATCCTAGTGATCAGCCAAGCGTCGCTCGGGGACTGACAGCTCCTGGAAGGCAGGGACCATGCACACGGTGCCCTGCACCTCTTCAGCCCAGCAGGGTACCCTCCCTCCTTCCTTTCTTCCTCCTTACCCATCTGAAGGAAAATACCTTATCTCTGGTGGAGTCTCCTGTAGCCATGATACCATCATCACCTCTCAGACAGCTCCTCTCCCCCACAGACCCTCCCTGCAGAGAAACCCAGCTCACAGGTGTATCTGGAGGGTAAGGCACTGAGAGGGCAGTAGCCCAGCATCTTCTTTCCCACTCTGCCTCGGGAGTGAGCTACCCAGGGAAGCCCATTTCTCCTTGGCTCTTCCGGTCCTTTCCATAGATAGTGCTGCCTCCACCAGGCAGGCACCTGCTTCCCTGTAGACGTGGGAGCATCCCGCGCCCCCCACCCATCACCTTTCTGTTGCTCCTGCTGCTGATGTGCTACTGACTGGGGCAAAGGGCAGGGAGGACAGTTATGACCTGGGCCCACTGACCCTCAGCTCCCACAATGTGTCCTTTGCCCAAACAGTCAATGTGTTCCCAGTCACTGACTCTGGGAAAAAACTTCAGGCTGAGGACAGTCGGTCCAGCTCTGAGCAGCTTGAAGAGTAAAGGAACTGAGAGATCATGTGGGGTGATACTGTTTTATTTAAAAGACAGACTTACAAAGAGAGAGAGAGAGAGAGAGAGAGAGAGAGAGAGTTCCCACCTCCTGGGAATGCCCTGGGCCCAGCCCCACGCCCCATCTCCTTCACTCCCCACAGGCACCCAGCGGAGGTCTTCATCTTCACCTTATTTTGTGGACAAGGTCATTGGGGCATTTTCAGACTCCTGTTCTGGCACTGCTTCTGGTCCCAGCTTCCTGTAACACACATCCTGGGAGATAACAGATGATGATTCAAGTGATTGGGGTTCCTGCCACCCATGTGGGAGATCAGGACTGAGTTTCTGGCTCCCAACTTTGCTTGAGTCCAGCCCCCACTGGCATTTGGGGAGTGAACCAGTGGGCAGAAGTGCTCTCTCTCCCTCTGTCTCTCTCTCTCTCTTTCTCTCTCTCTCTCTCTCAGGAATCATTTGTTGTAAACATTATTTTAAAAAAGGAAACCCTGGTGAGATTTCAGGTCCTGTGTCCACCTCTAGGCTGAGCAACTGGGGGGACATCCTGATGGACAGCTGCAGAAGAGGAGCGGGGTTAACAAATCGAATGTCAGGGTTGAGCTGCCATCACAAGGAGGGGTAGGAGCAGGGGGCAAAACAAAGACCCCCTTGCCTACCAGCCTCACCCCATTTCAGAGATGTGGAGGGCTCCATCGTTTTCTCCCTTAGGGCTGCTCTACTAGAACTGTAAAAGGAGCTGGGTCCAGCTTGAACCGTTTCCAGGAACTAGCTAGGTCTACCTCCAGGAGGACAAGAGGAAGTCTCCTTGGCTGGTAGTGACCCTGTCCCCCAAAAACTGTTTACTCTCCCATGGTAACCAGAGGACCAGGGGACTCCTGACCACGCCCCCTCATTCATTGTTGGAGCCTCAGGAATATTTTACTACAAATTGACACACGGTTCCTTCCATTGCCAAGGTGATACTTTGTTGCCACTCCTGCCACTGAGAGATGGACCCACTTTTCTCCCTGTGCCTGGAGCCCGGGGTCTAAGCCCTGGAACCTGGAGCCTGAAGCCTGGAGCCTGGAGCCTGGGGCTTGGGGCCTGGGGCTTGGGGCCTGGAGCCTGGAGTCTGGGCTTAGGGCCTGGAGTCTGAAGTCTGAAACCTGAAGCCTAGAGCTTGGGGTTAGGGCCTGGAGCATGAAGCATGAAGCCTGAAGCCTGGGTCCTGGAGTCTGGATCTTTGGACCTGGGTCCTGGAGCCTGGGGCTTAGGGCCTGGAGTCTGGAGCCTGGAGTCTGGAGCCTGGAGCTTGGGAACTGGGGACTGGAGCCTGGAGCCTGGAGCCTGGAGCCTGAGCCTGGAGCCTGGGGCTTAGGGCCTGGAGTCTGGAACCTGGAACCTGAGCCTGAAGTCTGGAGCTTAGGGCCTTAAGTCTGGAGCTTAGGGCCTGAAGCCTGGAACCTGGGCCTGGAGGCTGAGCCTGGAGACTAGGGCCTGGAATCTGGATCTTGGGGCCTGGAACCTGAGCCTGGAGTCTGGAGCCTGAGCCTGGGGCCTGGAGTCTGGAGCCTGGGACCTGGCTAAACCTAACCCTGGGGCCTGGAACTTTGTTCTGACTTACCAAAGGCAACAAGATGCCGGTAACTGCCCTCCCTACTGCTCCTTGCCCCCCACTGCGCCCCAAGCCTGCAGAGGTCTTACCACCATTTCCACATTCCACACCTAATACCCAATTTCCTTTCTAGGGACTGAATCATGTCCCCTCCCCTTACCCCAACCCCACACCCATTCCCATATTCACAGGAATCCTAACCCCAAAGTGACAGTTTTTGGCAAATTGGGCCTCAAGGGAAGAAATTCAGGTCACAGGGTCCAGCCCCCCAGAGGGAGTGAGATTGGTGTGGTGATCAGAAAGAGAAGAGACCAGGAGGGTGTGCGGGTGAGGTAAACCATGTGTGGCTCCAGGGCGCGCAGCGTCGACACAGCAGGGAAAACACTGCGGCCCAAGCCAGCCCTGCCTCACCCTGAGCTTCCAGCCTCCAAAACCTTGAGAAAATACTATGCCATGTCCTAAGCTGCCCAGAGGTTCACAAAGATTGACACCCAACCCAAGCTTGAGCTGACAGGATCCTGCAAGGCTTAACCCCGACCCCTTGCCTCACTCCACACTCTAGTCCCTATGCATGTAGTCCATACTGTAGACCTGTTTCCACTTGCTGCTTGAAGTTCAGCTAAAGTCCAGCTCCATTTGTTGCTCAGAGCACGAGCTGGCCATGGCTCTGGTGGTACTCAACCCGGCGGCCAACCACAGTCAAGTCTGTGAGTTGCCATGGACATTTCTTCAGGTTCTGCACTGCTCTACAGATCTCCTCGTTATCCATGGATCTTCGGCATCCCAAGACCCAGAGCCACTCTCACCGGACAGATGGCAGACGTGTAAGAGCATCAACCAAACACTGCAGCTCTGGTCACATCCCCAAACATTCTGTTCACAAAGTCACAGCATTAAATCCAAGGACCAGTCCTCTAATGGAAGGGCAGGCATGCCACAGAGAGAGAAAGAGAACGGAAGGCAACTAGCACACCTGCTTTGTCTGGGCTGTGATGACAGCCTCTGCAATGGCGGTCCTGCTCCAAACCCCTGAAGAACCAGTTTTGAAGACAAGTCTGATGAAGTCCTCTCCAGGTTAAGCCTCTTTGACCTGATGGTTGGGACTCTGGCCCCATATCAGGGTGCCTGGGTTTGATGCTGGTGTTTGGCTCCTGACTCCTTCAATTTCCTGCTCATGTAGACCTTGAGAGGTAGCAGTGATGGTCCAAGAGATTGGGCTCCTGCCACCCACGTGGGAGACCTAGAAGAAGCTCCTGGCTCCTGGCTTCAGCCTGATCAAGTCCCAGCAGCTGTGGCCATTTAGGGAGTAAACCAGCAGATACAAGCGACCTTTGTCTCCATGTATGTCTCTATTGCTCTCTTTCAAAATAAAGAAGAAATCTTAAACAAGAGAGGACACACAACCACACACCAAGGGAAGGCCACGTGAAGATGCAGTAAGCAGGCAGCCACCCACAGTTAGACCATAGAAGAGACTGTCCCTACATGTGCTGTACCCTAGGCTTTGGGACCTCCAGAACTGGGAGAACGTGAACTCTGCTGCTCCAGCCACTTAGGCTCTGCTGCTGTTGTACCAACCCTGGCCAACTCAAGCACATCCTGGACATTCCTTCACAGCAGTAACCACACGTGACGGGCGTGATGTCTCTTCCCCAAGCGGTGGACTCAATACAGCACCTCCTCATCTTGCCCAACGCAGAGCTGGGCACATAGTAGGTGCTCAGGTAATTATTCTGAATGAATGAGCAGGTGAGCATTGCCAAGGTGACAAAGCAAGGAGAGAGGTGGGGGAAGGCACGGTGCAGACCACCCTGTGCCTCCCCCTGCTGCATCAACTCTGGCCTCATTCCTAAGAAGCCTGCTACTGTGGAGCCTTGCAGCTGTGAGATTTCCAATGTGATTTACTCCCAAGTGACGTCACAGCTGTTACTATGGCAACACTCAGCCATGCCTGGCTGCCAGACAAAGTCTCCTCCATCGGAAAAGGGCAAATGGACACCCAGCAAGGAAAGGAATCTTATGAAGCACAGATGTCAGCCTTTGGTGCCCACAAGCCGGGGCCTGAGAGGGTTGGGGCTGGTGCAAAGCAATGCCCTCCAGTAGGATGGCCTCTCTTTGAAGAGCTTTGTGTCTCTGAGTCAGGTCAGCAAAGGAACACAAAATGACTTAGGTGGAGGCCAAGTGTAACACAGGCATGGTTGGCTGGCTGACCTGCTCTAGTCACCCTCCACCTGGCCAAACACCTGAGCAGGAAACCAAGCTCTTGCTTCCTGCTCGTCCATGTCTGTCTCCCCTCATTGCCTGATCTATTTTCCCCCTAATATTTATTTATTTGTGAGATGACAGAGAAGGAAAAACAGAGAGTTAGATGTTTGCATCCATTGGTTTACTTCCCCAAATGCCCCCAATGGCTAGGGCTGGGTGAAGGCCAAAGGCAAGAGCCAAGAACTCAACTCAGGTCTCGCCCATGAGGGTGGCAGGAACCCCATCGCCTGAATCATCACCACGGTCTCCCAGGCTGGAGTCAGGAGCCAAAGCTGAGTCGTGGATGTGGAAAACAGGCATTTTCACCACTAGGCCAAGCACACCTGCCCTTCTCTGCAAAGAGACAGGAAACTTAGAAGATGTCATGGCTTTCAAGGCTTGCCTGGCAATGAAACAACATGGTACCCAACAGAATCAAGACTGGCTCATGTCCCCTGCCCCTGCACTGCCCCTGCACTGCCCCTGCCTGGAGATGGAACTTACCACAAGGAACCTCAGTCTTCTCATCTATAAACTCAGTATCACACTGCCTACATTCCAGGCAAGGCAGAGAGACACAAAGAAAAGCATCTGCAGATGGCACAGGATAAATGCCAGCTGTGCCAGCCACTCTTGTAGGAGGGCAGGCAGGGCTTGCTTACAACCACCCCACTGGCAGAAGCCTCACCAGGGAGAGAGAGATGCTGAGACAGGCTTGGGCGGATGCTGATGGAGGAACCGTGACCATCTGCCTCTAGAAAAACCTCAGTCCAGGACAATCCAGCCGTAATGACTTTGCCCGGACTGCAAGATGTTTCCTGATTATTGGTGTTCAGGAGAGACATGCAACCGCTGAGCTAATTCTCTTTCCCATCAATTTGCAACATCTGCCCCAGCCCTTACTGGCAGTGGGAAAAAAATAATAATAAAAACTTTCTGAGCATGCTCCTGGCATCAGCCTTTGACAAGTTTATTTGCCCTTCCAGAAATCATATTTTTTTCGTTTTCTGCATGGACACTGAGAACTTTGGAAGACAGAGCAACACTGGCCTGTGGACTCCTTGGGGGACTTGCCTTTTTGTTCTGTGGTGCCCCTGTACATAATAGGACATGCGACACAATGGGCATTAATGTTTGCATGCTTGTTGGATGGATGGTGGATGGAGATAGACAAAGGGATAGATGACTAAGAAGGTAAATGGGTGGGTGGATGGTGAGTGTGCAGAGGGAAGGGAAGGGAAGGGGAGGGGAGAGGAGGACGGCAGGAAAGCAGGTAGGTTAGATGGAGAGGGGTGTGGTTAGATGGAGAGGGGTGAGGTTAGGTGGAGAGGGGTGTGGAGGGAGGGAAGAAGGGAGAGAGAAGAGCAAATTGAGGTGACAGTCATCTCCTTCCTGCTAGAGAATTCCAGAAGCATGTGAAGACTCTGGGCTGGAGCTCCAACTCGAGGCAAAGCTGTACAGACCACAGAAGTAGTTGAGCACCAGTGACATGGAGACCCACGGTAGACAAGGTATGTGTCCAAGGGATAAGTCACAAAGCAGGAGTTGTGGGCTTCAGAAGCCCAGTCCAGCAAGTCTTGGGTTTCCGGTTACTTTCCACAGCAAGGACTAATTATGGCACCTCCTTCGTGAAGGTTCCATAAGCTTTGTATTGTGATACTGCCAGCCAAGCAGTTCATAGGCTGTGCATGCACTCCTGGAGACAAAACCAGGTTCCTCATCACAAACCAAGGCCCCACAGGGTCTAGTCTTCAGCCTGCTGCATCATGTACTTGGCTCTCGCTGCACCGACAGCCAATGCATCTCCCCCCACCCCCAGGACCTTGTACCTGCTCTCCTCACCTCTTCCCCTGGTTAATATCCACCCCACTGTGATGAGTTCAAGGTGCTCCTGTCGCTTTCTTGGTGG
The DNA here is from genome assembly GCF_030435755.1 of Ochotona princeps. Taxonomy (NCBI): domain Eukaryota; kingdom Metazoa; phylum Chordata; class Mammalia; order Lagomorpha; family Ochotonidae; genus Ochotona; species Ochotona princeps. The sequence goes on from NC_080833.1 coordinate 13,112,546, forward strand.
CATTTGTCAAAGTTGAGTTTTCGTCTTAATGAGGGGTTCCCTTGTTCGCCAAAACACAAGCTCCATGGGAGTCACCAGGTACATCTCAGTCTCCCTTGGTGTTCTCAGGGCTCAGTAATTGTCACCTCCTAGCAGCATGAGGGACACATTCCAGGCAGGGACTCTCTCGGGAGCACAAGTGGATTAGAAGGGAGCCGTCCTTGGGGACCCTGTCCATGTCACTCCCTGAGTTCATAGCCTCTTGGGGACCAGCATCCCCTTGGCAACACTGCCGTCAGCTGAGGGTGATCTGATGCTTACCCGGACCACACCAGTCAGACCCAGCTGCAGAAGAGCCCAGACGGATACCATGGCAACAGCCTCACTTCTCAGAGGCCCCAGACAGCTCCTTGGGCAACATATCAGCCTTTCTCATCCTCCGGGGACAGGATCCCAGCCCAAGTGCAAAGCGACCTAAGCTTCAGAGAGACGCTACAACCCACAGGCCCAGGGAGGCCACTAACTGCCAGGACCTCAGATACCCCACCAAGTCCCTTCCTTTTAGTGTTTCTAGAAGGTCAGGGACAAGGGACCAGTGTCCCCAAGGTTGGCTGCTGTGCCAACTAGGGGCTGGACGACCATGGACAACCTGTCTTTCAGTCCTTACTAAAGCAATACAAGTTGGTGTCCCGGAGCCTTGCTCCGCAGAGCCCAGGACTGTCCCACAGGTGGTTCGGTGTTCAGGAATATCACTGTACACGTGTCTCCCGCTCTGCCTAGCCATAGGCCTCTGGGCTTCCTCACATAGTTTCCTGTTTCTCCCTGCAGAGCCCATGCCTGTTTGTGGCCTGTCCCAGCCTCTGCTTGTCCAGGGGGTACTGCACACCTGAATGAGCAGGTACGAAAGGAGCGTGCTAGAGACAGTACGAAACCAGGCACTGCAGGCTCTGTTTAACAATGCCCAGAGGGCTCAGAGCAAACTTTCGGTCTCTCCTTCTCTCTGTAAATCTGCCTTTCCAATATAAAAAAGAAAATCTTTAAAACAAAAGAAAAAATGACCAGAGACCTGGAGACATTGAGAGACTTATTCTGGGCCTTGTGGCCACCCCAGAGTGAATTCTGCAGCTGTGAATGTAGTTGAATTGCCTTTGTATCATGCAAAGTAATTCCAAGAAGGCTGATCTAGGAGATATCCTTGGAGAATTTGTTGCAATAAACAGCTAAGCACTCAGTTATTTAATAAGCTCATCAACCTTTTAGTATCTATTTATGGGCATCAGTGGAAAAGCACCCAGACAGCCTCTGGAGTTAAGAAAATTAGATAAAGCTGAGGCCAGCGGGGCAGGGCAGAGGATTAAACTACCACTTGCAACGTTCACACTCCGTTTGAGTCCCAGCTGCTCTGCTTCTGATTCAGCATCTTGTCAGTGTGCCTGAGAAGGCAGCAGAGCATGGCACAAGTGCCTGGGCCCCTGCCACCTATGTGGGAGACTAAGAGATGGCTCGCATCTCTGGCTTGGCCCAGAGGTGGCTGTTGCAACTGTTTGCAGAGTTGAGCAGAGGATGGACGATACTATTCTAAGAGGTAGAGGTCCTGCCCTTGCAAAGCTCCAAGTTTGGTAGATGAGTGGGCAGGGGTCAGAAGAAGGGGCGAGGTTACCTCTCTAGATGGCAATGAAACAAGGCCACCACCCTGGGATTCCATCTTGGGACTGCTGACCTCATCAGATGAGGGAGAGAAGTCAGAGCCAACACACCCTTTCTCAGTCTAGCCACAGGTGTCCCCTGCCATGGGATGATATGGCAGAAGGCCCAGGCCAGACACCACATACTGATGCTGGCCTCCCCAGCCCACAGAGCTCATGAGCCCAACACCCTTCTCGTCTTTACAACTTCCTGTGCTGCTTCTTCAGGTGTTTTGATTTAGCAGCAGAAAAGAGAATCCACCCAGCCTGTTCCCTGCAAAGCAACCAGGATGTCCACAGTAAACGCAAACCGAACCAATGTTCTGACAATCCTTCAATGTTCCCCAAGTGGGATTCTAGCCCTCACAGGGACCCACATGGTCTCCATGACCCTCTCCCAGCCCCTGTCCTCAGCCTGGGCTTCCCACATTGCACCTGCTGTCCCCTCTGGCTCTCTATCCTCCTCCCCCACCCTGTTCTTTGAAAACAGCTAGAAGCAGGATTCTTCATCATCCTTTGTCTTCCATTTCTGCTGTCACATCCTCAGAGAAGCCCTCCTGAATTCCCCCTGCAATACACACACATCCCCACCCTGCCCCCGGCACCCCAGTGGCTTTGCAGTTAATCACTGAATGTGTTCGCTCTGTAGCATTCACCAGATCTATGGTGATCTCATTGCTTTGGAATGTGGGATTCCCACTGGTAGGGACCATGGCTGGAGCTCATAGCCAGCCAGCTGTCTTGTGGATGACGTGAATCTGTGTGTACTGAACTCCCAACGCGGGGCTGGGTACACTGCCAGGCCTTAGCACACTCCTCCCTCATCCTCGGCTGATCTGGAGATGTCGGAGTAAGCAATGCAGAACACAGGAGAGGCGGGAGGGCAAGAGACAGGGGAGTGTGCCTACCACCCCTGGAAGGAAGTAGGGAGTGTCCCTACCTCCCCTGGTGGAAGGCTGGGGGTTGGGGGTTGTTGCAGCATAGACATACAACCTCCACAATTCAAACTCTTTGCCCCCAGAGCAGCCCTTCCTGCCTCATGACCCTTGTGCTGGAGCAGTCTCCTGCTCTGAGACAAGCCAGTAAACGACTGCCCGGAGGCCACTGGCCAGGCCTGGCTGTGTTCCTGCCTCCAGGTCAGCTTGGAAGCCAGGAACTGCCCCACTGCCTGTTTGAGCCGAGGCACCTGTGTGGTGGCAGAGCATGGGAAAGGAATAGGCACCTGCTGTTGGAGCAGCTCTCTGCCATCAGCACTTCCACTGTGCTCACTGCCACCTGTAGACAACCAGGTCCTAGAGCAGGCAGAAGGCAGTAGACAGGCTACTGAGGAGCCAGAGTCCCTCTCAGCTCAGACAGCAGGGTCCCTGGCGTGCCCAGATGACACCTGCTATCACTCCGGCTCTTTCCCGAAACCGGGAGACAAGTAAGTTTTCTAGCTTTTCTGACATTTAGCTTCCTCATCTGTGAATTGGGTATAATGTGAATTCCAATCTCATTTTGGATAAAGCCCTTTCCCATCAACGGTCTCATTTCATTCATTTCATTGTTGAGCATATATGAATATTCATTCAGTGCCAGCCCTCTGCCAGGCACCAAGCAGGCATGGCAGATACAGTCGCCAGAGAGGTAAGGTATTGGCCTTCACTGAGCTTGATTTGTTTTGGGAAAGACCCTAAACAAATGGTTCCCTAACAAATGTTAACTGCAGTAGTGATGAGTGCTACCAGTCCAGGGAGGAAGAGCACTCGTGACAAAGGGATCTGCTAACTGAGACAGTTGATCTGAAAGTTTCTTTGGAGAGTGGACGCTTGAGCTGACAGCTGAAGAAGCAGAGACATTAACTGAAGAGAGGAAGAAAAATATTCTAGAGAAAGGGATCAGAACCCTGGATCAGCAGAAGCCCATGAGGGCCTGGGAAGATATCCAGCCTTCTTTAAGTGGCTGTGTCTCCCACCCTCCTCTTGGGGTCACCCAATGTGGGCAGGACCATAGCCAATCAGCCACATGCACCCATGCACATTCCATGAATGAAGGGGCAGGAGCTAGTTCCACCTTTACAGGGCAACAGTGACCAAGTCTCAGGCATGGAGCATGGCTTTGGGGCGGCGTGAGGCACTGCCGCCACCATGCGTGCTGTGTCCTCCACCACATGGGCAATCAGAAATGGAATGCAGAGGGTCGGGAGGTGGGCTCCTGGGGATTCTTTTGCCAGGAGTGAGCCTCATAGCACTGCACTCCCTCTGGAGTGTGACTCTGATCCCCTCTGTGCCCCACAGCCACGCTAGCTGAGGTGCAAGCCCTCTAGGGGACCTGGGTCTTACTCTCACTCCCATGGTGCTGACCACACTGCCCAAGGCTGGCCACCCTCTGTGTGGGCAGAAACAGCGGCAGACAGAGGGGTAGGAAGGGAAAGAGGAGCACGTTCGGGGGCGAGAGGGACCCCCACATTCCCCTGCCCTCACTGCGTGCCTTCTCACTGCCCACACGCTTCAGCTCATCCACCTTGGTTTCTCTGCCTGTAGAATGAACGAGATGATGTCCTCCCGAGGGCAACCCTGGGGGAAGGAAGCAGAACTGGCCTAGACCTTGGCTGGCCTGAGTGAGTGACCCGAGACGAGTCACCCCCTCTTTCTGGGACTCAATAAAGCAGCGTCATTGATCCAGGGAGTAGCTCACTTTATGAAAAGATTGATTTATTTATTTGAAAGACAGAGGAAGCAGGCAGAGACATAGAGAGAGCTTCCATCCACTGGTTCACTTCCCAAATGGCTGCAACGCCCAGGGCTGTGCCAGGCCAAAACCAGGAACCCAGAACTCCATACAAGTCTCCCAAGTGAGTGGCAGAGCCCAAGTACTTAGACCATCCTCCACTGCTTTCCCAGGCACTTTAGCAGGAGGGTGGATGGGAAGTGGAGAGCCAGGAGTTAGCTGTGGGAGAGTAGCATTGCTAATGGAAGTTTTTCCTCCAGGCCACAGAGCTGGCCTCACATTGACTAATGAACACTAATAGGTTATTTACCAAGTGTATGACTAACTTAAGGACTTAGTGAGTATTCATTCACTAAGTGTCCTACAAATGTTTGAGGTCAACATGGAGGACAGATTGAGGCACAGAGAGGCTAGAAAAACGGCTAGGGAATGACAACCCTGCAGGTAGCCTCAGAGCTCACACTGTGCTATTAGCTGACACTACTACTTGTTCTCCTGTCCTCTCAGAGTTGTTAAAGTCCAGTAACCTGGCCTGGTAGAGTTGTGCCAGTTCTACCTCTTTCTTCATTTCCTCTGAATAATTTCTAAGAGTTGCAAAGAAAAAGAAAAAGAAAAATAGGGGCACCATGACACAGCAAGTTAAACCTCTGCCTGCTGCGCACGCAGGCATTCCATATAGGCACTAGTTCAAGATCTGGCTTCTCAACTTCCAACTCATCTCCTTGCTAGTGTGCCTGGAACAGCAGCGAAAGATGGCACAAGTCCTTGGACCCCTGCCCCCGTGTGGGAGACCTGGAAGAAGCTCCAGGTTCCTGGCCTTTGATCAGCTCAGCTCCGCCATTGAGGCCATTTGGAGAATGAGCCAACGGATGGAAAATTCTTTCTGTTTCTCCTATTCTAAAGATCTGCCTTTCAAATAAATCTTTAAAAAAAAAAAATAAGAGTTGGATTGTACCTTCCCCAAAGGTATGCTTGAGTCCTAATACCCAGTACCTGTGCATGTCACCTGCTTGGAACAGGGGCCTTTGTTGATGTCCTCGAGCTCACAGGAAGTAGGCAAGATCAGGGTGGGTCCTACTCCGGAGTCTTTGCAAGAGAAATGAAAGGGAGATGGAGACAAACACACACAGACCTCACGAGGCAGGCGGTAGCACACATGTGAAACAGGAACAACGCGGCGACAGGACAGGCAGGGCCCGAGGATGCCTTAAGCCCACCCTCACAGCCCCCTGGGATTCACACTCCCAACCTTTGGAATTTGGAAAAGCCACACCCCAGCTGTTCTGAGCCCTCATTAGGGGTGGCCTGTTAGGGCAGGTGCAGCTGGCAAATCCAGTGAAGAAAGGAAGTCCTGAAGCCCTTGAAGTGGCCCAGAGAGAGAGAGAGAGAGAGAGAGAGCTTTGAAAGATCCCTGCAGGTTTTGCAGCCCCTTCCTAGGCTGACGTTATTCTGAAAGAAGTCTTCATCCTGAAACGTAAGCCCGGTACCGTGCAGCAGAGGAGCAGGGCTGACCTGTGGGTCTGGAGCCTGAATGGAGGGTCTCACTGGAAGAGGGAGATAGCACACAGATCATGAACCCCAGTCAGGTTTTGGGAGCCTCGGGACAGAGGCTGTGTCTCCAGTCCTAATCCCCTACCTACAGGAATTCAGGCCCTTCAGAGCTAAAAAGTGGCTCTCAGCCCCTCTGGGTAGCAAGGTGCCAAGGGCATTGGACTTGGCAGTCTGAGGCCACTGGGTCTGAACCCTAGCTCTGCCATTTCTTGTCCTTTCAGCCCCAGTGCCCCCCCAACTCAGGGGGTGGGTAGCATGTACCCACCGTGCTGGTCAAACTTGAGGATTCAACAAGCACACGTATGCCAAAGGGATGAAGGGATACAAGAGTCGACTGCTTCCTGGGAACCTGATCCTCTCTCCTCACTGGCTGCTTGAGGGCAGTGTCCACATGGAACTGAACTGAACTTGACCTGATAACTTCAGTAGCCCACACAGTCGCCAAACTATAACCTGCATCAATGATGGTGAGTTTGCTTCTCACTGAGGCTGGTTTTACACACCCCCCAGCAGGTGTTTAGAGGTGAAGGAGCTGAATAGGAGGACATTACACAGACCCCCATCCGATCCCCTTCCTGGGAATGCCCCTACTCACTCTGCTTTGCTCCCCTACTTCTTGGCTGGACCTTCTCTTGTGACCAGCCTCAGGCCCCCGTTTATAGAAGGTGGGTGGATTTAATACTCCTCTGGCACCCCATGATGTGATTGCCTGGCGTGCCAGTCCCTGGAGTGTGGGCTTCTGCGTAGGATCACATCATCTGTCTCCACAGCAGGAAGTCCTCAGACCCCACCCAAAAAGCTCTGTTCCTGGAGACCACTGCATCCACCTCCTGTCCTTACTGCAACCCCAGACTCCAGGCAGAGAGCCCAGAAAGCGGAGAGCTTATCTTCCGTGAGTGCAAACTAGTGGGAGGTAAAGGAGGCAGGGAAGGAACACGGGGTTAGACATACCTAGGTTTTCAGATCTTCTTGCTGTGTGTCCTTGAGCATGTCACATCACCCCACGGAGCTCCTTTGTGGAATGGGACTGCGTCCACCCCCAGTGTCTGATGCAGGGTTGTGTAACGTGCGGGGCACACAGCGACAGCTCTGGCACTAAGAGAAAGGAGATCCCCAGCGTTGGCCTGCTCTGTCGCTCCTGGCCATGTGCCATGGACATGGCACTCCACCTCTGTGAAGTTCAGCTTCTCTGTAAAACTAGAGAGAAGTCCCCTCCTGTGGGTATGCTGTCCCTCCCCCAGCCTATAGCTCCAGAGATCCATCTTCCCAACCTTCGGCTCACCTTGGGCTCAAGTCCTCCCATTTCAGGGTTGCCCTCACCTTTGTCTTTCAGATCCACAAGCCCCTGACCAAGAGAAACCTCTTGCTCTCTGGGCTACTCAGACTCCACGAACTGCACCCCACAAACCTAGAAACATGCCTTAACCATGGTCAGGGGCAACAGGTGATGGCTTGGGACTCCAAACCTAGACAGACTCAGGAGCCAACAGCCTTGGCCAGTCACCTACCTGCCCAGTCCCACAGCAAACGAAGCCACTGGGTTGGCTTTATCATGGCCTCTTGCAGGGACATAGATTGACAGTGTGTATCACTTGGTTTATAAATGGTCTTGCTGGGAACAGGGAGAACACGGGTGGGTCAGCTCCCAGGCCCTGCCCAGGACTGGAGCTCCTGGAGGCAACCCCACTCCTTTCCCAGAGAGCAGCTGTCCGCAGGTCCAGCCCTTTCCATTCGTCCAGGCTGACATCAGCAGAGGCTGCTAAGTGGCCTCCTGCCTTCTTCGTGCTCCGGGGGGAGGGTAGGGAAGGACGAGAGGTGGGGAAGGCAGCACCAGCAGTGTGTGCGCACCCGGGGTGATTGTCATGGTTACGCTCTGACAAAACAAATGGCTCTGCTTCCTGCAGGCCACCTAAACAGCCATTGCAATGTGGGCATTGGTCAAGCCGGCTGTCAGGACAGCGGCTGCTGGGCAAGGGCACCGGAGCCCTGCTCTAAGCGCAGGAGGCAACCAGTGGGCTGCAGAGAGAGGGCATGCTTGCCGGAACACCTGTTGCTCCTGGGGTAAGCGCTGGGCCAGCTGGGGGAGGGGAGGGGCTGGCTGCTGCTGGGCCGTGCTGGGGTTGGGGGGCAGGGGAGCCATGTATGCCTCTGCCGAAGTGGGGGTCACAGGGTGTGAGGTGAGCACTTATTCTGATGAGGGGCGCAGGTTGCTCTGGCATTAGACGTGAAACCAGACCACATGTTGCTGCTCCAATCATCATTCTCTCTCTCTCTCTCTCTCTCTCTCTCTCTCTCTCTCTCTCTCTCTCTCTCTCCTCCCTCCCTCCCCAAGCTGGCTTCTCACCCTCGCTCCCTCCTCCTCCCGCTCCCTTGCTCTTCTCTCGGTGTGTCCATTTGTCTGTCTGTATCCATCTCTGTGTGTGGCTCTCTCTGCATCTCCTTGCCTCCACCTCTGTCTCCCTTCCTCTCTCTCTCTCTCCCTCCCTCCCTACCCATCCCCCAGCTTCCCATCCTGGCCACCTGTGTGCACGGTCTCCCAACCCCCACCCTAGTCCTCCAGCTCCCTGGGGCAGCAGGAGTTGCAGGCTGTGCCCACTCCTGGCTGCTGGACTGCCATCCAGGTGCGGCTGCACTGGCTGCTGCCAGCTACGTGGGACTGTCCCCAAAGCCGTGAGCTGAGCACCCATCCCTGGGTTCTGCAAGGTAAGGGAGGGGGTCCTAGGCAAGGTGGGGGAGGGTGCTGGCAGCGGAACAGTGCAGTGTCTGCCAACACATCAGCTCCCACTGCAAGTCCCGTCATAACATCTCCTGCGGCAGCCCCGACACTTCCACTCTGCCATTCGCTGCTTCTGCTCATTGCTTGATGCAGAAGGAGGCCGGAGGAGTGTCTCTCCCCCTTCTCTCTCTCCCCTCCCCTCTCTGCTCTAAAGAGCAACAGGCACCTGCCTGCCTCTTTTCCCATCTCTCTCTCTCTCTCTCTCTCTCTCCCTGCCTTTCCTTCCTTCCTCTACCCCTCCCCAAGACTTCTCCTCTTCTTCGGGCTCAGCTCCACTGGCTGAACCCACCTGGCCACAGGTCCAGGCAGAGGCTCAAGAAGTCCTGGATGAAGCCCAGTCACCTTTGCTCCAGGTGGAGGGCACCAGACCCCTGTGGGCAGCTAGGGTGGGTATAAGTCCAGGCACATGCATTACGTGTGAGTGTGGTAGGGGCAGGGGGCATGTATGTAGGGACCTGTGCTGGACAGGTGCAAGGGGTACAAGCATGCCATGATGAGTTGGCAAGGACATGTGTGGCCTGTGTGTGGAAAAGGATTTCCAAGTTTCAGGGCTGTGTGAAGGCGTATAGGGTCATAGGGTATGCACACACATGTGTACATGTATATGTCTGTATGAGCACGTGCTGAGGACTAATGGTTGAACTGTGCAGAGACACTCTCCAAGGCCTGCCTCCCTCGTCACCCAGCCTTGACAAGTGTGTGTCTCCAGGAATGGCATTAGGCCATTTCCAATACAACCTTACCCCAGGGAGCATCCTATGTCCTAGTGGGTGGCCTGCAGTCGCCAGACTTGCTTGTCACTGGGCAAGTCAAGGCTCCTCACATGAGGGTGACTGTCGCTCTAAGCATCCCACCCAGCCCTAGCTTTAGGAGTTGGGAGGCTCTGGTGACAATCAGCTTCCTATATGGGGCAGACAACACTCCCAAGTACTGACTCCAGCCATTGGCCGCTGGACTGGTACAGAAGTAGTCCTAGCTGGCCAAAAAGCAACAGGAGATGGGGACCTACTGAGATGACAACGTAGGAACCCAGTTAAGAAGGACTGAGACACCCACTCAGAAATACCCGACCCCCACAGCTACCTGGCCATGCTGCCCCCAGACAGCATGTCCCTCCTCTTCCTACTCATAGCACCCCTTGCCTGCTGGCCTCTCACTGCACAGTGAGCAATGTAGAGACCAGTTTTGGGGGAGGCCAGCTCTACAGGGTGAAGGGACACATTCAGGCAGGAGCAGAGGGGGCAGAGGGTCCCAGCCAGCCCAGGACCCTGGCCTTGGGCTCCCATTCAGGTTCAAGCTGTGCTGTCCACTGGGTGTCTCTTGGCGCCTCCTGCCCAAATCTCTGTGATGTCACCATCTATGGTGAACAACTGCCCTGCTGTGCAGCATTTGACTTCTCCTGGTTCACCCTGGGATGCTTTCTCCAGCCAGCCTGGAATAGGAACTTGGAAAATGCCCAAAGGCAAGTCCCTTAAGAGACTGAGAACAGCCCCGAGAGGTCCATGGACTCTCAGTGGCTCCATGGCCCAAGAATACACAAACCTTTTACCTTACAACCCCCTTTCAAGTGTACGCAACTACCCATGGAGCCTCACCAGGACAATTTTCCCACTCAGGGGCTCCCCAGCAGAGGGGCAGATGTATGACCCTTGTCGGGTTCCTAGATTCCTCAGGGAGAATGTATGTGAGGACAGGGGAGTTTCATGTGCAGCCAGGAAGGCTTCCTAAAGGAGGTGATGTTGGAGAAGAGGTTGGAAGAAGGAAACAACAGTTGGATGCTACTCTTTGGACAAAGAATTCCATGCACAGCCAGGGTGTGAACCGAGGGGGAGTTGGGAGGGACAAGAGGGTGTGGTCAGCCATTGCCCAGTGTGTCCACTGGCATGGGTGAACAAGCTAAGGTGAATGTAGGGAAATGCTGGTTGCTTGGAGCGACTCTCCACCAGGTGCTGTGCTAGGTGCTGGCTCTCTGTCCTCAAGGAGCTGGCTGCCTCCTGCAGGAACCAGACTATGATCTTATGGACCATGGGAGTGTCTGAGATCTATATGTAAGGCAAGAGCGGGGTGGGGTGGCTTAGGCCTTCAGGGTCTGGGGCTGAGGCGCAGGCTCACGGTGCAGCTTTGGCAGAGGAAGAGGCCTGGGACTCAACTTCAGAGGCTTTTGCCTCCACTTCCCACCCTCATCCTGGCCTGAGAGGGAGCCTGCAACACTGGCCAAGCTGAGGCAGCCAGATGGGGGTACAGGGACCAGCACTTGTTATCTTCTCTGCCTGGGTCACAGGTCCCTCACACACACACACACACACAGAAAGAGAGCACAGAGGAGGAAGTTGCTTTTCTGGTTGTACAGGGAGCTGGATTTAAGGTTGCCTCACAAGCAATTGAACCTTTTCATCAGAAACACAGCTACTGAGTCCCTGGATGCCCTTCCCAGCAATGCTAGAAGAGGAATTCGGATAGGTCTATGGAGGGCCATGATGAGAGCAGGATGCAGCTTGCATCCCAGGGGCCTCAGAGGGACAATCGGGAGAGGATTCATGGAGCCAGTGGAAGTTGAAATGGTCCAGCAAGATTGGGAGGTGGGGGCACAGTTCAGAGATGGGTGGAGTCAGGACAAGCACCAGCAGGTAGCTGCAGTGGGACTCATGGGGAGTATAGGAAGCAGTGGATGCACCAGCCAGTCTGCAGTCCAGCGCAGGAGGGACGGGTGATACAGGTCAATGTGCGAAGGCGGGATGAGGACTTCAACAAAACCTGGGAAAGCTCTGGATGACTGTGGCCAGCTCAGGGCCTGAGGATGATGAGCCAACTGGAGGAGCTGTGGGTTCACCTCTTGAATTCTCCTGGGATCCAAGGCATCTGAAAAGATTCCATGCTCCAGTGAGAAAAACTTAGCTCAGAACCAAGTCAACACTTGCAGGTCCTACTCATGTCCTTGGCCCTGGATGCTTGGCCAGGCAGCCTTTATAGCTTCAGCTCCAGAGACAGTCCAGGGCACCAGGCTGGGGCTGGCAGCCAAAGTCGGTGATTTCCCAACAACCCAGTACGGGGTCCTGGGTGGGAGCAGCTGAAGATTCGGGCTGGGTCTCCCTGGTTTACCATTGGGTCCTGTTGCCTTGGATTACACTTTGAAGGAGCTACAGGAGGCTATAGATCTTTGAAAGGTCACCACAATGGAGAAGCATGGAAACATCCATGACTAAGAGTAGTGGTCCCTATAGTGGTCCCTACATGCACACCTGTTGGTGCTCAAGGGCTGTGTCCATCCCCGCCCATCATTCCTCATCCCCGCTGTCAGTTGCTCCATGGTGGCAGAGGAGGTCCGGCAGCGACCTGACCCTTCCCCAAGCCAGAGATCTACCAGGGCATTAGAAATTTCAGGAAAGCTGTGGGACCAAATGGAGTCCACCAGAAGGGGTGCAGGAGGGTCTTCTAATCTGCCCTCTGTAGTCACCAATGAGCCAGGGTGTGGCAGTTAGATCAGCCAAGGACAGGTGAAGAGAAAACTGAGAGTGACAGACTCATGACATCAAACGTCAGCTCGTTATGCTAAATAAAATAAATGCTATCATTGCTAATGCAGCATCTTATTTTTCAGAAACATTTGCTCCCCCAATGTAATCAATCCTTAGGGCAGCACATGGCCGCAATTCCACTCAGATTCTGATATAGCATAAGATTCTATTTTTCTATTTTTAGTTCTGTTTCTACAAAGAAAATCCCAGTTGAAAACGTCATTTACCATTGCCGGTGAAGCACAGCAAGTCACCTTCCTCTATAGGGTATGGGCTGTGGGGCACACTGCCCATCACTCCTCACCCCACCTCTGGACTATGACTTCTGTCCCTAGAGTCGTCATCTTCACTCAGAGACCCAGTGGTCAGTGCCAGGGGAGACCAGGCCTAGCTGCCACAGAAGACAGTCACGTGTTCATTCCTGTTTGTACTTCACATGACGCTGGTGCCTTCGTGATCACTGGGGAACAGCGTGTGACCCAGCACACACGCCCACCCAGGCAGGACACACGTCACTTCCACACATCTCAGGACTCAACCAGGACACCTGCCCCGAGGCCCACAGTGGGCAGGAACTCCATGTTCACCAAGTGCCCAGGGAAGACCATACGCAGATTCATATGAACCAAAGCCTTCAGCAGTCCTGTAACAGGAAAATGGGGAGGGGAAGGATCTCAGGCCTTCCTCCAACCATGAGCAGGTGGCTCTGACCAACCAATCAAAACACCTCATAGCAAGCAGCCCAAAGGCTCAGGAAAGAGGCTACTGCAAATCCTCATGCCACTTCCCCTCCAAGCCTCAGCCTTCAGATCTTTAAAATGGGGATACTAATCTTTGTTGTGGCCCTAGTCATCAAGCTCGGATCCACTTGTGGATGCAAACGTGCTTTGATGATGAGTCACCCTGGGTATGCAGTAGAACTGTGTGACTATCAGGTCTGTGACTTGGGGTGAACTTGGAGGTGTAAATTGGTCCCCAGGGCTACAAGCTCCTTCACTAGTTTCAATTGCATCATTTTCCTTCTTTTGACCCTTGAAGACTCTTCTAAAGTATCCTGCTTCTTTTTTATGAATATTCTATTTATTTTTATTTAAAGCATAGATTTACACAGAGGAGTAACAGAGGAAAGAGATTTTTCATCTGCTGGTTCATTCCCCGAAAGGCCACAATGGCCGGAGCTAAGCTGATCCAAAGCCAGGAACCAGGAGCTTCCTGCAGGTCTTCCACATGGGTACAGGAGCCCAAGGACTTGAGCCATACTCTGCCGTAATCAGGGAACTGGATCAGAAGTGAAGCAACCGAAACACAAACCAGCATCCAACTGGGATGCCAGCACTGTAGGCAGAGGTTTAGGCTACTGTGCCATGGCACCAGCCCCTAATATATCCTGTATGCGTGTGAGGTGCTGTGTATATGACTATGTGTTTACATGCATGGCTACATGTGTGTTGCTTGTTTCAATGTGCTTGAAAACGGAACAAGAACTAAGAACATTAGTGCTGACCCCTAGGACTTGCAGGGCCAACACAGACCCTGAACTACCCTGCCCCAACAGCTGTGCTGTGTGCAGCGATGACAGGCCTGGGTATGGCAGTATGGCTGACAGCAGAGGCCCAGGCTAGAGTTAACCCATGGGGTGGGTAGCAGAGGGTGGGACTCTGTGATGAGGATCCTTGCCACTCCGGTGCCTCCTGTGTGCCATGAGAGAGGACAGAAGTGTCAGGGAGCAGCTTCCCAGCCAGTCCCAACCCCAGCAGAAGCAATGGGCTTATTCAACCAACACCCATGCTGGGCACCTGGGATGGCTGGAAGGGGCAGAGTTAAAGGCTGTGGATGGCCATGGCCACCGGACAAAATGCCCAGATGCAGCCTGAGCTGGTGGTTACTGGTGAGCTGGGAGAGCCAGTCAGAAAGAAACAGAGGATGGCAGGAGGTGGCACCTAGAGGACCAGACCTCGACCCCACCTCTTTGCCCGCTCATAGTACAGGAAGCTCAATAGCACAGACACCCCTAGGGAGAAATAATGAAAAAGGGAAAGGACAGGCTAGTTTCAAGGAAAGATATTCACTCCCTGTCATCTCAGCAGGAGAGAAACTGGGGGAGGGGCAGAGGGCCAGTTCCCTGCAAGCCTCAGGGCAGGAGGGGAGCGGGAGGGTGCCCAGGGCTGTCGGTGCGATTCCCCAATGGCCCTGGCGTGGCCTGAGCTCCTCAGCAGACAAGGCAGAAAGCAGGCTAGAGATTCCTATGAGGCCTGAACACCCAAAGAGAATGCACCTGGGTTACAGGGATACACTGACAGGGATTGGGGTGCAGTACCCTCCTCCAGCACACCCCTGGAAGGGGTATAAACAGAACCTATATAAGGTTCCATCTTCCCCAGAGACACGGAGGCACATTTCTGGGGACCCTCTGTGAACAGAAACTCAGACACTGGAAGGTCAATGAGTCCCCAAGGAACAGGATCTGTGCACCTGCTGGCCAACCCTGGCGATTCATTCTTACAACACCGTGCCCTAAGTTCATACAGCAAGCATCATTCCAGAAGCCCTCATGGATCCAGGGGTTTTACATTTGGAGGCCCCTCCCTGTCCTGTCTCCAGCAGGTTCACTCACAGCCTCTTAGCGGGAAGTCCCAGGCACCTTGGCTTCTGCCTCCCATGGACTGACTGTCCCAGACACCCACTCTGGCAGGACTCCAGGTCTCCCAGGCACAGACACCAAGGAGTGTTGAGCTGGGCACGTTCTGTCCTAGACATGCCCCAAGCCCCTCCTCTCAAGGACACTCCAGCCCTCAGCAGGGCAGTGGAGGGGCAGGGGAGAATCCCATGGGCTTTGAGTTGACCTGGAATTCTATGCTCTCACAGCATAGCCAAGGCCTGGAGCCACCCTGGACCCTTCCCATCCCATTTGGCTGTTTCCTGATTCATTCACTTATTCAACAGATACGGTCCACAATGGTCATCCACTCAGCTCACTGCTGAGTGCCAGCTGTGGGTCACATATGGGCAGAGAGATGTAGTTTTTGCCTCTAGTTCTAGGCGCCCACAGCTCCTGGTTGGGGAGGGTGGGTGGGAATAGGACACCAGGCCTGAGGGTGGAGTCTTGTCCATCTGTTCACTGCTGCAGCCCAGGTCTAGTTCAGTGTCCAACAAGTAGGAGTTTCTCTCTATACATCAAATGGACACCCAGGACCTGGTTAATGGGACAGGAAATACAAGAGGCAATGACCCTGCCAGTGGGGGACCCCAAGAAGGCTTCCTGGGGGTGGTGACATGTAAGTTGGGTCTTGGTGTCCTCTGGCAGAGGAGATCATGCTGGGAGTGGCACTCCTAGCAGCACCAGGAGAAAATCTGCAGCTGGAGAAACAAGGCCTGTTAGGGAAGTCTTGGTGGACTGGAGCCTGGGGTTAGCGAGCCTGGGGAGGGCTCAGAAGTGTGGGGTTGTTACCCAGCATGGAAGGATGTGGGCCTGAGGAGGGAGGTTGAGAAGACAGAGACCAGAATGTGAGAACCCCAGAATTCTGGAAGCTTAGAACAATCACATCAGGATCCTGGGAACCCAACTCCGAGCCACTTCGGCGGCAGCGTGGGTGCTGTCTGCAGGTGAGGCTTCCCGGAGGGGCTGGAGATGAGGAGGAGGAGAAGGACCCCCAGGTCAAGGTCAGTGAACAAAGTGCCTAGTCCAGGGCCTGCACCTAGCCCTGGGCCTGGCTGAGCCCACTCTGCGAGGGAGCCTGAGCTAGGCAGGGGGCACGGTCCGGGCTAGGGTAAGAGCCTCCAGACTAACTCCCCTGACAAAGGAGCGCAGCTGCCAAGTGGCGTCAGGGATGACCCTGAACTGGAGTGCTGGGGAAGCAAACTTCAACACTAAGGTCTGAGCCACAGTCGGGGCGTTGCTGAGTGGGGCGTGTGGGCACAAGCCGCAGGACCTCTCAGCTCTGTGGGCACGGAGGAAGCAAGGGCACAGGAGGTTCAGGAACTTGCTCAAGGTCATGCCATGTGTAAGGGACAGAGCAAGTGCTCACATGGAAGTGACCCTCAGCAACTCTCAACCAAGACAGGACTCTAGAGAGCTGGCAGCTGGCCACCATCCCCTGGCAAGTTTCTGCCTTCCCAATATTTTTGGAAAGCAAGTGTACACAAGAGATCTTCACCCTAACCCCAGAGGTGCCAAGGCAGGAAATGGCCCCATTCCATGAGGGCTGAAGGCATGGGACCCCAAGACTCTCCCACATTCCATTCCCTTTCCTGCACTAGGCACAGGGAAGCAGCTAGGAATGGAGGGAACAGACTCAGAGGCAGGTCCAGTGTCCACCCAGCAGGCCACCCAGCCACTGTGTAAGCTGAGTTGACTTTTCTGCACCTCAGTTTTCCTGCCTGGAAAGTGGGGCAAGCATAAGCGTGAGCAATGTCTGTATGGCTCTCAGAGCAGTTGGCATGCCCTCCTCTCAGCTGGGCCTGGGGCAGGAAGCTGGGACTCAGAGGAGACAGCCAAGGCTCCTCCAGGGTGGCAGCCCTGAGGGCAGCCAGGCTGACACACAGCGTGGTCCCAGCACCTGGGGAGCTGGCATGATCTGAGCATCTGAGCATGATCTGAGGAGTGGCAAGGAAGGCTTCCCGGAGGAAGTGACAGTAATGCTGAGCCTTAACTGATGAGCAGGACTGGAAGTCAGCAGAGGTAGTGATCATCCCAGGAAAAGGGTCCAGGGTGGGAAGGAACCTGGCTTGGTCGGGACATGGGGAGGAGGTCCCTGGGCCTCCAGAGAAGTGTATCCACAGGATGTGACACTAGTGAGAAACAAAGACCCTGGAATACCAAACGAGGTGTTGGACTTGCCCTTTGGAATGAAACCCAAGAGCGGTCATTAAACTCAGGGAGCAATGGAAGCTCGCAGGGGGAGACAGTCATGGAGGGGGACCAGAAGGGAAGATGCTGGCTGGTCCAGGGGCCAGAGAAGCTGGTGCAGGCAATGAGGGTAGAAGAGGGAGGGGGACTTCAAGAGAGCACGGGCAAGGCCCAGGGCAGAGCTCATTGTGGGAGGTGGTACAGCCTCACAAGGAAGCACACTTGGATTCTGTCCCCAGCCCCAACACCCTCTGGCTGCATGACCTTCAACAAGCACCCTTGACTCTGAGCCTTGGCAGTTGTGATCCTTAATCAGAGATGACAGGAGCACCTGTTTCTATGGGTGTTCTGTGCCTGGCTCTGTTCTGCGGATGGATCCAGGCACAGAAGACTGAGCAACTGCGTATCTCAGAAGGAGAGAGGAAAACCAAGGGAAGGAACCAGGGTGTGCTAGGAGGCTGCAATTCTGAGATCATGGGGGATGGAGCAGTCACCAGGAGGGCTGAAGTTCAAGGTGTGAGAGCAGAAACGGAAGCTGAGCTTGGGAAGGAAGCAGCAGCCACTGGCATGCAGGGTTGAGGCAGTGTGTTCTGGGGATGCACAAGTCACCCAGGACAGGGGCAGCACTTGGGGGATGGAGGATGCCTGGAGCCTGATGCTGAGTACTTGCCAAGAGTAGGGCATCATCAGGATCTGGGCAACAATAAAGTCTCCAAGGGCAGACGGAACCAGAGGCAGCAGCACCGGAAGGACAAGGACAGCACAGGAGGATGTGGAAGGTCACACACACGCGCGTGCACACACACACACAGAGGCACAGGGGAGCCGCTGACTGTGAGGCAGGGACTCAAGAAGGCACCTGGGAGGTTGGGAGAGGTGGCAAGGACCTGAATTGGTGGAGTCCAGCGCCTGAGAGCTCCCCCTGTGCATGGAGGATCTCCCACAAAACAGGTGGGACCTCCACGCAGGCAGGAAAAGCAGATCTGGAGCCCCAATGAACACACATGAGCCTCACAGACTTGGCCTCAATGGCCTCTGTGAGAAGCTGGCCCAAGCCTTGTAGCCAGAGAACTGACCTCCCTCCCTTGGCTGCACCAACGTAAACCATGCAAAAGCCAGCCCAGCATTGTGATGCATCCGGTCAGACCAGAACCCACGATCATGCTTCCAGGTTCTTGGGCTCTGTCCATGAGAACAAACCAGGCTCTGGCCCCGTCCTCACAGGCAATAGGCAGGTGATGTGCAGGAAACTCAGGACTTTCTGGTTCCCATGCAGGTGTTGCTGGCTAAGGAGAAAGTCCAGATGGAACAGGATGGAGGCATGAGACTGAACGAGGAGGAATGGGCTACCAGGAGGCCCCCATGAGCAAAGAAGGGAGGGGGTGAGAGACCAAGCCATGTGCACCCCCAGGGGAAAAGCATTCCCAGGAGTGGGAACAGCCAGTGCGAGGGGGCTGAGGCAGGAGAAGGCCCCAAGTGAGGTCTCCACAGAGAGGAGGCCAGCAGGAGGCCCCAGTGGATTGATTACAGGGTTCTCCTCCCCAAGGCTCTCCTCCCCAAGGTTCTCCTCCCCAGTGGATTACGGGTTTCTCCTCTCCAGAAAAGAGACAGGAGAGTGGGGTGGCAGCAGCTGAGGTGACATGGAAGGGTTGGGTGGTAAGACTGCAGCTTTGTTGTCTGCCTCTCCAGCAACAGCCACACTCACCCCTGCTTTGTCCCCACTGCCTGGTGGCCGGCGTGTCCTTGGGACACGCTGACATCCCTCCATCTCACTCCATAAATATTTATTGCACTGTGCATAAATATAAATATGTCCTGGCCGGAAGGGCAGCAGTCACTGGGGCTGATCACTTCATGGCCATCCATGCAGAGCTGCACTTGGTCTGACAGCCAACCAGGCACAGAGTTAGTGTCCACGACAGGACAGGAGCTCGGAAGTCACTAAGAACCACAATCCACCCCAGGCCTCCCTGCCTCTCCATGTGCCTCCCAGCAAAGGGGATGGGCCCCACTTTGTAACTCAGGACACCCTCGTTAGAGCCCCCCTCTTCAGCACTTCCCAATGCCCCCACCCGGGGCTCCCCAGCTCCTCACACCCTCCTCTCCTCAGCCTCCTTTCAGCCTCTTTCTCTGCCCTCTCCAGCTGTTCCCCAGGGTCAGCATCCCCCAAAGTGAAAGGCCCCGGCAGAGACAGGTGTGTGCCAGGCCGGAGAAGGAGAGGAAGAGGGAAACCCGGAGAACCCCCTCTACTCAGACACACGCAATCTGCTCCTCCCACAATGGGCACCTCCTCAGCACTTGCACACCAGCCTGGAGCGCCCTGGTGATAGCTTGCCTGTCCTGAGACCCACTCCGGGCCCAGGGTCAGCATGGAGCTTGCTGTAATCCATATCTCTCGGGGAGCCAGACCTGGGTTCCCCACCTGTCCTCCAGGCCCCCAAACTCAAGTTCACAGCTAAGCTCACCTCTTCCGAGGCCTCAGCATCCCCATCAACAGGCAGCTCTGTTTCCAGGAGATTAAATGAGATGCCACGTGGGCCCATTGTGCTTATTCAATCACTTCCAGCTGCTGCTGCTGTTACCCTCCCTGTCCCAGCCTCTCTCTGCTGCCCACCTATTCCCTCACCAAGGCTGGCTGGTGTCTGATTCTCCTAACACAACAGACGCACTCGGGCTCTGGGATACAGCAGGTGCTTCCCAGTGCTGGCTGAATCTAATTCTTGCTGTCAGACCTCACTTGGCCAACCCCACTCCCTGATCGCAGATCATGGGGGACAACTGGGTTGGACGAGATGCTCCTGGCCAAACATGCCAAGCTGGCTCCCAATCTACCACTCCCCTCACAGTACTGGTTCATGAACCTCAAGGTGGTTCATGGTACCTCATTCTGTGTTCTCTAGCCAGCATTCTGGATGGGAATAAGCTAGGATGGTGAGCAGGTGAGTAGGAAGGAGAGTGGGCCTCAGGAATCATGGTTCCTCCAGAAATGAACTCTACCATCTTGTTCTGCCCCCACTGGGAGGAGCCAAGTCTTGCGCTGCCGCTGGGCCAGAGAATTCCCAAGAGGAGATGGCTGAGAACCCAGACACCTCTTCTTTTTGGAGAGGATTCTCCTTTTTTTGGTTATATTTTTATTTTGAATTTTTGAATTTTGTGGTACAATTTCACATACACTGTGATTATCCCAAAAAACTCCCACCTCCTGACAGATTTTTCCCCATATTGCCACAACAGTATAGTCCCTCACAAGGAGTCACAATTCCATCATTCTCTTGTTTAAGTGTGCCCAACATTGCTGGTACAAACAATGTCAGACACTCCAGCATCCCATTGTCTACATTTCCAACAGTTTCATTGGGAGTCCACCTTTTGTTTGGAAGCAGGAATGCCTGTTGCATTGTACCCCCACATCTGGATATGGAAGACCCCAGTACTCATCACTATACATTTCCATAAATGAGAAGCCATGAAACAAGGTCAACAACTGGTATGAATTAGAACAACAGCCACCACCACCACCACCACCACCACAAATTACAGCACCATGAAAAAACACGCCACTGGGTAACCAATACATGAGTGACAAAAAGGAACACGAAAGTCTCTTGGGAAAAAAGATGCCACTGTGTAATCCATGAGCCAGCGATGAATTCGACAAGAGAAAAGAAAGTATTTGTAGTAAATGAAACTGAAATCAAAAACATCAAAACACTTGGGATGCAGCCAAGAAAATACCAGTATGGATCGGGTTATTGAAATTACACATTGCATGATGGTTTCCTTATATTAGATTGTTCTTTTGTGATTGATTCATGTCACTGAGCATAATGGTCTCTAGTTGGGACCACCTAGTTGCAAATGGCATCATTTCATTCTTTTTAATAGCTGAAAAATATTCCATGGAGTAGATGTACCACAGTCTCTTTAACCACTCTTCTTTAGATGCACATCTGGATTGCTTCCACGTCTTTGCTATTGTGGATTGTGCTGCTGCAAATATAGAATTACAGATGCCCTTCTCATATGCAGATTTCACTTCTATTGGGTATATTCCTAGGAGCGGGATAGCTGGGTCATATGGCAGATTTATTTGCAATTCTCCAAGCAATCTCCATACTGATTTCCACAGTGGTTGTACTAGCCTACCTTCCCGCCAGCAGTGAAGGAGGGTACCTTTCTCCCCACATCCACGCCAGCAGGTGTTGTTAGTTGAGTTCTGAATGTAGGCCAGTCTCACTGGAGTTAGGTGGTACCTCAACGTGGTTTTCATTTGTACCTCTGATGGCTAGGGAGCCTGAGCATCTTTTAATATGTCTGTTAGCCGTTTGAATCTGTTCTTTTGAAAAATGTCTGTTCATTTCCTTTGCCCATTTTGACACAGGGTTGTTTTTTTGTTGTTGTTTTGTTTTTTGTTTGTTTGTTGTTGTTTCTGGGTTTTTGTTGTTTTTGTTTTGTTTTGCTTTGCTTTGCTTTGTTTTTTTACTCTCCCTGGGTTTCTAAAGTTCTTTGTAAATACTGAATATTAGCCCCCTATCACTTGTGTAGTGCGCAAAAATTTTCTCCCATTCTGTTGGTTGCTTCTTCATTTTGTTAATTGTTTCCTTTGCTGTACAGAAGTTTTTTAGTTTGATGTGGTCCCATTTGTTCATTTTGGCTTTGATTGCCTTGCTTTTGGCATTTTTTTTCTAAGAAGTCTTTCCTTGTTCCTATATTTTGGAGAGTGCTTCCTATGTTTTCCTTTAATAGTTTAATGGTTTCTGGGTGTAGATTTAGGTTCTTGATCCATTTAGAGCTGATTTTTATATACTGTGACAGGTGTGGGTCTTGTTTCTTTATTCTGCAAGCTTCTATCCAGTTCAGACGTCTCTTCTTGGCTCTTATGTCAGCTGTAAGTCTCCCTGATGGGAGATAAGCTATCTAGCAGCTATCTGAGTCCAAGCCACCAGGGAAAGCATAGTTTTAAAGATGATGCTGGCCTGGCAGGTGCAGGGAGCACCTGAAAAATCTTAGCTGGGGACAGGAGGAGGAGGATCAAGAGGAGAAGATTCCCTTTCTTGAGAAGGAGGGAGTAGTGAACACTCATCTAACAGCCTTATATCCAAGTGGCCCGAGGGAACCCGCATGTGGAAGCTCACACATGGCAGAGAGAACCCCATGGCCAACTTGTACTCTACACTCTTAATGGCTTCCTCTTCCTGTGGTTCCTGGTAAGGGTCTCAGATCCTGACAGCATCAATCATGACAGTCACCTGAGGGTTCTTTGGCGCTGCAGGCTGCAGGCTGCAGGGAACAGAACCACTGGTGCTTAGACTCCAAAGGCACGAGGGGGTGTAGAAGGAGCCATGGCCCATCAGCACCTGGATGAGGTGTACTCTCTTTAAGGGATGGCCAACACCACAAGAATAACCTTGCACCATACAGCACAATGCAGCAGCCTGGAGGGATGATGACATTCGGCAAGAAAAGAGCTTGGCTCTGTGAGACCGGGGCCAGGGGACACCAGCACAGAGGCCTGACACATGTGCAAGAAGTCACTATCTGACCGAGGGACCGGAGGCTGGACTGTCCTGGAAGAGTGTGGAGCACCAAGTCCCAGCCAGCAGAACATAGCTAAAGAATGGATGCTGTGTGCTTGGGGCCCACTGCCAGGTTGGCTGTGGAGACCAGAAAGGCCTAAGCCACACTGGGCTCTAGGCCCCCACAAGGGTTTTATCTGTCCAGAAAGCCACTGGTGAGAGACAGGTTGGTGGGAGTGGCGGGGATCTGTTGTACCTATGCTTCATTGCACCAATGCTGGCCCCAGGCTGGAGAATGGACTCCACGGGGGCTGCCATTGGCGGCTGCAGCTTGGGCTGAGATGGCAGTGATGTGGGGCAGGGACACCTGCATAGGCAAGGGCATTCTTAATCCAGGGAGAAATCTTTAGTGATGGGTGGGGCAAGAAAGAGCTCAAAGAGTGACTGGCCTGTACATTGGGTGCTCCCCCACAGGGCTGTCCTCACAGGGATGTCTCTCTGCTCCTCCCCACCATCATAACCCAGGCGCCCACTGAGAAGGGTCGGCTTGGCAAGCTGATTCCTTGTCCTTGCTTGGCAGAACACAGCCTTGAGGCTTGGGGACTGGGATAGTCAGAGCCACAGACCCCCAACTTCTATCTCAGCATGGTCTGGGGTAGGAGGAGGATTCCTGCTTGGATGGGAAACTGTGTGGGCTTTAGTCCCAAGCTGCGAATGAACCCCAGCACATCACAAGTCTCCCAACCTCAGTTTCTCCACCTGGAAAGTGGGAAGAGACTGGCCGCTCCTCTTCTGGTGGTTGGGAATTTTCATAAGATCACTTTCTGGGAAGCTTCAATGAAGGGAATGATGTTGTGATTGCTCCGGAAGAGGGGGGTGGTTCAGAAAATGGGGGAATGGGGTTGGGGAGAGATGGGGGAACTCTCTGCAGGCCCCA
This sequence comes from Ochotona princeps, assembly GCF_030435755.1. Taxonomy (NCBI): domain Eukaryota; kingdom Metazoa; phylum Chordata; class Mammalia; order Lagomorpha; family Ochotonidae; genus Ochotona; species Ochotona princeps. The sequence goes on from NC_080833.1 coordinate 13,136,060, forward strand.
CCTTTCCTCTCTCTTGCAGGCTCTAAAGGCCGAGTAGCCGGAGGCATGCCCGGCCTGTTGAACCTCCTCACGGGAGCAGCCCTGCCCCTCACCGCGTCCGATGTCACCTCCTTCGTCAGTGGCTACGCCCTAGGCCTGACCGCCTCCCTCACTTATGGCAACCTGGAACCTCAACCCTTCCAAGGTAGCACCCCAGTGGGGATGGAGGTGGGACGTGCCCTTCTCTGTGCTGACACTGGCAAGTCAGAGAGCTCTCAGAACCTTTGGCTCCCCATCTATAAAATGGGACTCCATTTCTGCCCCACGTGCCTCACAGCTAACAGCAGGGAGGGGCAGGATTCAAACTGGCATGGTTTGGGTACAGCCCCAGCCAAGTGTTCCAACTCTCCAGCCTCCCCACATGTCCAGAGAGCCTCATGGCAGGACAGGCACTGTGACTCGGGAGAAAATAGGCGTGCCCAGCCCAAGGCAAGGCTTTGGCTCCTGTGACCTTGAGGAAGCCTCTGTCCTTCGCAAGGTCAGGATACTCCTCTCTACTGGAATGCTGGGTGGGGGGTGGGGGCGGGGCAGGTGAGGTAATGCAGCAGGGAGGTGGTACGGATAGCAGGCAGCTGCGACTGAGCCATCAATGCAGGGATCAGGCTCTCAGATGGACAGATGGACAGGCGGCTGCCAAGAGGCATCAGTGAATCAGATGCCCTGCTTCCCCGAGAGTGGTCGGCAGGGTGCTATGGGGGCTGGGGGTTGGTGGCAGCCAGGGTCTCCTGCTCCCCTGCAGAGATGGGGCCTCTGGGACACACTGGGACACACATCTTCACTTCTCCGCATGTAGCTCTTACATTCCTATCTTAGAGACGAGCCAATGAGGCTTTGAGAAGTTAAACTGCTCGCACAAGGCCACCTGGACTGGAAACGAGGCAAGTCTTGGACTTGAGCCCTTGTCTACCTCCTCCACAGCCCCAGCTCCCAGTGCTACTGGTGGCAAACTGGTGCCTGTGGTGGAATTGCCACACAGGTGTGTTCTGTTAGGCTTGCAAAACAGATCCACTTTCTCTTTCTTTCTCTCTCTCTCTCTCTCTCTCTCTCTCTCAGCAAATCAGAGGTCCTGGGCACACCATACCTGCCAAGTAAGAGCTGGCTGGAGATGAACAGACCCTACACACACTGTTCCCCTCCCAACCTCCCCACTCCAACCAGAGCTTTGGTCCCAGTCCCCTGCTGGACAGGTCTAGGTCTCAGGGTCCTTTCCTGAAACAGGTGTCTGGGATGGGGCTAGACACCCCAACACAGGGCCCCACCCCTACAGGTCTCTTCGTGTACCCACTGGATGAACACACGACTGTGATAGGCTTCGAGGCTGCCATTGCCGACCGGGTCGTCACGGTACAGATCAAGGACAAAGCCAAGTTGGAGAGTGGCCAGTTCGAAACCTCCCGGGTGCGAGCAGCAACTGTCACAGGTAAGGACACACCAAGGGGGCTCTAGCCTGGGGCACATTGCAAGGGTATCCAGGGCATACGCTAGAGAGAATGTGCTGGTCTCAAGTCAAGACTCCAGAACCAGCATCCTGTGTTTCCTAAGGCTCAGAAGTAACTTGGCTTTGGACTAAGTAGGCTTTGTGGAAGACATTATTATTCAACTGATAACACATCTAATGTGTCACTGTTTACCTACTTGAATGCATCCCGAAGTATGGGGAAAGTACAATAATGAACTAAGTAGGCTGTAATCAAATAAATGATTCTGTCCACCAGTGCGCCCAACCAGGCCAGCTTACAGAGAACACTTACATCATTGTAAGCACTCAAAACCTGGACACTGGGTCTGCCACCAAGGAAAGTGGAACTCAGAGAGGGAGAGTGTCTGGCTCAAGACCACACAGCATGATCCTGGCAGAGCTAGGGAATCCTATGACATAAGACAGTCTTATCGTTGGAGCTCTGATCCTGGTGGAGTTTTTTTCACCTGATCCTAAGCTGTTTGAGAATCTAATTTTCGGTAGCACTTGCCTGAAGAAGGTGGGCAACTGGATCGGGCTATTCCAACTTTCCCCAGGCTGGAAGAGCAGATGGGCACACGCAGGGAGAGCCCTAGGAGGAGCCTGAATGGTACTGGAGGAGAGAGGGGAGGTTCGAGCAAGGGAGGCCTTGCAGAGACCTGGGTGGGTAGGTAGGAGTGGCAGGACTAGAAGGTCAGAGCCTGAGAAAAGCACGGCTCCCAGCCATTGGGGTGCTTCCGTTTGAGTCTGGGGTTGGGGGGTGAGGGTGGGAAGGTGACCCTCTGTTAGGGCTTTCCTTGGGCTACAGTGGGGAAGGCACAGCCCGTAGTCAGCCCCATGTGGGCTAGCCCACAAGTAAGTTCTCCATTGGGTGACTTGGGCTGGTAATATGCCCACACAGAGCCCCGGCTTTCCCTTCAGCATTGTGGGGCGACTCCAGGCTGCCCCACAGCAAACATGGAGGGGACCGGAGTTAACCAATGCACAGCCCCTGACGCCAGCCTGGCACTTAGGGAACATTCTGCAAGAAGGGGTTTCCATCACCCCTCACTCCTGCACACCGGGAAAGGTGGCGTTGGACGAGGATTTGGAGCGCATCCTGTTTGTGGTCAACCTGGGCACCATCGCCCCCATGGAGAATGTCATCATCTTCATTAGCACCTCCTCGGAACTTCTGACGCTGCCCAGCGGGGCCGTGAGGGTCCTGCTGCCCGCTGTCTGCGCCCCAACTGTGCCCCAGTTCTGCACCAAAATCCCAGGCTTCTCCACTCACCAAGCCCAGGGGTAAGAGGCTCTGCCCACATCAGGGCCTGAATCTGAAGTGGGCAGCATCAGTGGGGTGAGGGTGGTGGGCGCAGAATGGGGAGATGGGGAGCGGAGAGGAGGCTCTGTTCTCTGTGCCACTGCTCAGCAGTTTGCACTTCTCCTGCCCGGCCCGCAGGCAATTGAGAAATCCCCCTGAAGCGCCCCATGGTGGCACTGGTTACTTCTAGAATTTGGATAGCTTGGGATCAGCATTTTCAGGCTTTGCTTGTGAATTTGCTCAAGAGATTTTTTTTTCAATGGTTTATCTAAAACGTAGAATGATAGAGGGAGAGAGAGGAAGGGAAATTTATTTGTTGATTCACCCTCCCCCCCAAATGATTACAATTGCAGAAGCTGGGAACTCCATCTGGGTCTCTCACGTGGAAGCATGGGCTCACACACTTGGACCATCTTTCACTGCTTTCCCGGGCTCATCAGTAGGAAGCAGAATCAGAAGTGGGGCAGCTGGGATTGCAAATAGTGCTCCTACTAAATTCAGGCACCTCAGACAGTGCCTTAACTTGCTGCACCACAATGCCAATCCCAAGAGATATTTTCTGATTACCTACTATGTGCTGGAGACTGGGCTGAGCATTAAGGATAGAGAGGAAATGAAACTGGGTCCTGCCCCTTGGGAACTTGGTGGAAAAAATTATTCAACTGATAACACAACTAATGTGTCACCGTTTACCTGCTTGAATGCATCCTGGGGTATGGGGAAATACAATGAAGAAGTTTGTTGAGCTAAGAGTATAGAAGAGGGACCCAAATCAGGATCAGACCAGGGATACAGAGGTGACAACGCAGGGACCAAGGTAGCAAGCTCAGGACCGCCAGGAGGAACAGAAGCACATATGCTGTGTGGTGGCCCTGTCCTTGGCCATAGCAGAGATTCTGTTGTCACAGGGTGAGGGTGTGAGCACACAAGACCAGCACCAGGACAGCTGCTTCTCAGGATGAAAAAAGAGACAAGACACAGTCTGAGGCCCCCATTGCCGAGGTCACATCCTGTCAAAACAACGGCTCTCAGACACAGAGGGGAACAGATGGGGTAGCATAGATGAGGCTTGGGTAACAGCCAGGGCCTGCCCTGAAGGAAAGAGCTAGCCACCGCTGTCCTCTAGAGGAAGGACAGAGAGAAGAGCAGGTGCAGTGGAAAAGCCAGCACAGCTGCTGGCGGTATGAGACAGGGACTGTGACTCTAGAAGGGAAACGGGTGAAGAGCGAGCTTAGAGAGGTAGGGGGAGTCAGAAAGACCAGGGTTCTGAAAGCCAGGAGGGACACATGGCCCAGCAGGAAAGCTCTGGGCACCAGCTGGCCTCAGAACAGGGTGCACAGCTGCATGCTTGGTGCCTCTTGAGCTCCGCTACTGGCCAGCCCTTGTGCATCTGAGAGGCAGGGCCTCACTGGGACACTCAGGACTACAGCAATCCACAGGCAAGAAGCCCCAAAGTGGGTTCTGTGAGCTCACTGCTGCCCATCTAGTCACAAAATAAATAGTGATTGACACACCAGAGACAAGATTGCCTCATCGCTGTGTGCCCCACATAGAGTGATGTCAAACCAACTATGAGAACAGGTGGCACCGAGAGTTAGTGAGGCCGCAGGAGACAAGGTACTCTTGCTCACCACTGATAGGCATGGGAACTGGGGTGGCCCCTCTAGTGACAACGTCACAAGATCCCAGGAAAGTCCCCATGATCTGACACAGAGCAGTGGAGGGAGAGCAGCAAGTATCCACTGTGTCATGGAGGCCTGGCCCGGCACAGGTGCGTCTCAGAGATGGCTGTGGCTTCTGACTCCAGGCTTTCCCTGTAGCCAGGTTGAGGAGGAGAACATGGAATGTCCCAGGCCCCCTTAGCTGGAGCGCCAGGGACTCACCCCCACTCCTTGTCTTCCCACGCCCCTCCCTCACCTTTGTCTACCCTTCCCAGCAAAGACAGGCATTGTTTTGGCCCCCGGGCCCTGGACTCCTGGAATAAGCTGTGCCTGGCAACCTTGCTGGACACTAATGTGTCCAACCCCATGGAGTACGACTTCAACTTCCAGCTGGAGATCCGGGGGCCATGCTTGCTTGCAGGTGAGCAGGGGCTGCCCAGGGCAGGGGGCTCTCTGGGTCAGCAGGGCTTCAGACCCAAAACTCCCAGGGATGGACAGAGAGCGGGGGGAAGATCTGGGGAACCCCTCCCTGGACAGCCTCGAAGACTGTCCTTGGTATCCACAGGGACACAGGTGTCAAGGAACAGGGACTATTAGTCGTCTCCAAGAGGTTGCAGCAACAAGTCTGCTTCCCACACCCTACTCAGAGATTCTGGGATGTGTCCAGTTGGGGTAGGGGAGGCATTTAAAAGCATCGCCGCCCCACCCCCATGTAGTAGTTCTGCCCTGCAGCCAGGACCAAGGGTCACTGTTTTTGTGGTCTCCTCATCCCTCATGGGCCTTTGCCAGGATACCAGGACACTGGCTGTGGCTGGTGAGCACCCACGACGTGGCCTTCCAATGTGAGATACATTGTGATGCACCTGCCAATGGGTAGCCACAGATGGAGCCGAGCCGTCCGTGTCTGCACGGGACCAGGCTGGGTGCTTTGTGGGCCCTGATGGAAGAGCAGCCTCTCTAGCCTCTAGATCGTGAGGGCCATCAGACAGCATCTTCCCGGGTCTACCACATTATACATATGGGGAAACTGAGGCAGCATGTATCCCAGAGCAGGTTAGGGGCCTCTCATGTGGGCAGCATGCCAGTCAGCTCCAATCCAGACCCAATTCCTGTCTCTTCTTCCTGTCTGTGCCTCACTGGGCTGCTCAGGAGTGGAGAGTCCCACGCATGAGATTCGTGCTGACGCTGCTCCATCAGCCTGTTCGGCCAAGAGCATTATCATCACCCTGGCCAACAAGCACACCTTCGACCGGCCCGTGGAGATCCTCATCCACCCCAGTGGTACCGTGTCCCTGGCAGGGCCTGGGTTGCCTGTGGGAGGGAGGGAGGGGTTGACCCAGTGGGCCAGAGCATGTGAGCCCCCCAGCAGCTGATGGGCCCAAGACTTAAGGCTGTGGCAGAAGGGAAACTTGCTATGTGCCTCCTGGGAAATGACCCTGGCAGACAGGCCAGAAGCCCCTGGTCTCAGCTCCTGCCTGGGGCTTTTTACTTCAAATCAGCTGAGCAGAAGCTCTTTGAAACTTTGTTCTTGGAAACTCTGAAACCTCAGAGTAAGACTCTTCGTCTCTTGAAGAATTCACAGAATGCCAGGATCTAAGAAGACCGCAGAGTAGCTAGCTCAATCCCACTCCCATTTTACAGATGGATACATGGAGGCTCAGAATGAGACCCACCTAAAGCATCAGCCCCACTCCTACCTGCTCCAGGCAGCCAGCAACTCCAGCCCCTTCTTCCAATGGAGGGGTCTTACCCCTGTGTAGTTCCCAAGAGCCCTGGAGTCTCCCCTAGCCCCAGACAGTGCTAAGCACTGCTCTCATCTCTGTAGAGCCCCACATGCCTCATGTCCTGATGGAGAAAGGGGACATGACCCTGGGGGAGTTTGACAAGCACCTCAAGGGAAGGACCGACTTCATCAAAGGCACCAAAAAAGACAGCAGCGTCGAGCGTAAGGTGAGTGGATGGCAGTGAAGTAGGGCTCTCCCTCAGCCAGAGAGGAAGGAGGCTGGGCCTGGGGGAGAGACGTGACCCGCCCAAGGTCGCACTGAGGGGTGGCCGACCCTGGGCAAAAGGTGCTTCCCTCTGAGGCAGGGACACTGCAGGGCAGATGAACAGGGCACTTCCAGATGCCACAGACATCTGCTCTGCCTACCCTCCTCCTTCCAGCCCACCTCCACAGTGCCTGAACCAGGCAACATGGGCAGCAGTGGCAAAAACAGACCACCCTGTCCCCAAGGGGCAGCTGAGACCCTGCAGCTGCTGAGTGTCCCCCCAGCTCAGCTTCTGCTTTATCTTCTGGGGCCCCTTGCTCCTCCTCTTACAGATCCTCACTCACTCTCACATCCAGGACACACGCAGAGCTGGTCGGCACAGAGGAGGCTCCCACAGTCCTCATGGAGCTAAAGGAGGAAGGGACCCTGTCCAGGGAAGCAGAGGTGGAGAAGGGAGTTGGCCTAGTGACCTCCCTCCGGCACGGTCCAGAGAGCCCAGATAGCTTCATGGAGACAGCATGAATCTTTCTCTCTGCTCCCTTCTTAGAGAAGAAAACCAAGGTCCGCTGCCCAAAGAGAATCAGTAAGCTAGAGGGAAGAGAAGGCATGTCCTCAGAGTTTTCCCTGGTAACAGAGCTGAGGAATTGGAACCCACCGTGCCATTTAGCTGAAATTACCAACCCTTGCCATGAGGAGCTGGAAGGCCAACAGTGGCTAGGAAAGCATGAGTAGCTTACTGCCATCCTGTGGTTAGAGAGCCCTGTGGAAGCCCCTGACCTCCCAAGTGGCCCCTCACCCAGGTGCATCACTTGGGAGAAGAAGCTGGATAGAGCTGGTGACGCCAGGATGGCACCGAGCTCAAAGAACTGCAGCATATGGGCAGACAGGGGCAAGAGGGGCTCCCTGGCCCCAGGGCTGGCTGCTCTGCCTGTCGAGCTTTAAATCCATTAGCTCAGGGACCACAGAAGCAAATGAGAATTAATTTGCCACCTTAGATTGATTATGCAAATACACAGGATCCTCTCGAGCGCCAGGGTCTGCGCACAGCTGCTGAGCAAGATGAGTTTATTGTAACTGGGTAATGGCAGCTGGAGGAGACCCCCGGAAGCCCACCCAGGCCCTCCACCGGGTCCTCTCAGAGACAGAAACCAGGCTGCTGGAGGTGGCTGTTCTCCCTGACAGATGCAGCAGTTGCTGCCCTGGGCTCTGTCATTGCAAGCCAGCCTGGGCAACAGTCCTTGGCAGAGGGACTCTGCATGGGCGGAAAGGGCAGTGATCAAATCCACCTGGGAGGCTGTGGAAGGTTTTCCAAAAGCTGGAAGTGGAAGTAGAGATGTGTCCACAGAAGGGAATCAGTAAGCCTGCAAAAGCACACTCACTGCTGAGAAAAGCCAGAGCAGGCTCCATCCTGAGTGACTGAAGGGGGCTTCTTGCTGGTGCACCAACTCAACGGCCGCCCTCAGATGTGGCTGTGTGTACTCTGGCTTACTTAGACATCTTAAAATATCTATTTATTGATTTATTTGAGTTAGAGAGAGAGAGACAGAAAGAAAAGAGAGAGAGAGAATGAATCTTCCATCTGTGAGTTCACTTCCCATTTCCCAAATGATCACAATGGCCAGGGCTGAGTCAGACCAAAGCCAGGAACCTGGAACTCCACATGGTTGGCAAATGCCCAAGCACTTAGGCCATCTTTCATTGCTTTCCCAAGCACATAAGCAGGGAGCTCGATTGGAAGTGGAGCAGCCAGGACTCAAATTGACATTCCAATAGGGCATGTTGGGCCCAACACGAAAGCTGAATGGCTGAATCCTCACCTTGGATCCACCAGGATCCCATACGTACACCAGTTCATGTCAAGGCTGTTCCACTTCCCATCCAGCTCCTTGCCAGTGGCCTGAGAAAGCAGTGGAGGATGGCCTAAAGCCTTGGGACCCTGCACCCATGTGGGAGACCCAGAAGAAGCTCCTGGCTTCAGATTGGCTCAGCTCTGGCCATTGCAGCTGCTTGAGGAGTGAACCAGCAAACAGAGAATCTTTCTGTCTCTCTCTGTGTATATCTGCCTTTCCAATAAAAAAAAAAATCTTTAAAAAAAATTAAAAAGCAATGTGGGATGCTGGTGTTGCAGATGTTGACTTAAGCCACTCCACCATAGTACCGATCCTAATTGGCTCCACTTTAATGGGAAAACAGACTTAGAGGAGGACTTGCCCAAGAACATGTAGTTGGATGGTGGCAGATATGGGGTTCACAGCCACGTCTGTCTGCCTGTGAAGTCTGAGCTGATTATTGAAACCTGGGAAAGTCCAGCTCACAGTAGAGCCGAGGATGCTCACCCAGGACATCTGTGGATCATAGTGGGAGAGGGAATGTTGTCTTGGGAAGGGATAACGGGGACCAGCGTGAGTGCCCCAGGGATCTCCAGACCCCTGGACTGCCTGGGAGTGGGGATGTCATCTTGGGGAGGGATAAGGACCAGCTTTAGTGCCCCAGGGATCTCCAGACCCCTGGACTGCCCGAGTCAGAGAGCCTTCTTTCTCCTCCAGACAGAAATCATCCGGAAACGCCTTCACAAAGACATCCCCCACCACTCCGTGATCATGCTCAACTTCTGTCCGGATCTCCAGTCGGTGAAGCCGAACCTGAGGAAGAGCCATGGGGAGTTCATCTTCCTGGTGGACAGGAGTGGCAGCATGAGCGGCACCAACATCCTCCGTGTCAAGGTGGGCACCTGCTCCCAGGCCCCTTCCACCAGCCCTGTGCTCTCCCAATCCGCCTCCTTCAGCCCCTACACTCAATTACTCCATAAATGGAATGCTGCGAGTGGAAGCAGAGCTGTCTCCCTTGCATCAATGGTGGGGTCCCCAACAGCTGTCCTCTCACTCCCCAAACCTCAATTGTGTGTATGCAGTGGCTAAAACATGTCGCCAGATGCTGGATGGAGAGGGGCACAGGGAGGAGACGGGAGAAGCCAATATCTGGGGGCGGGAGGGGGGGAATGTGGTGGTCAGACACTGTGCTGGTCACTTAAAGCACAGCTTGTGATTGCAAATCTAGATAATATCCCTCTACGATTAGTCCTACTGTCACTTTCTCCAACTGGGAGATTACCCCAGGTCACACAGCTGGTGTGATCAAAGATAACATCCACATATTCATGACAGTTCTCACCACCCCACACCAAAAAGCAAGCATTGAACACAGCCCCTGCCACCAAGAAATACATAAAATGTAACAGAAAAGAGTTGACTCCTCTTTTTTTCTGAAATGCTTACCTTATGCCAAGCCCTGTGTTTGGCCCTCTGGGGAGGCAGCAGGTCACAAACACAGGAGCTACCCTGCAGGGGCTCCCAGTCAAGCAAGGGACTCAAGTCAGCCAGCCTGGTCTCCCTGCTAAGAAGAGCTTTGAGAGAAAGTGAGACAGAGTGTGGTGGGCCCTGTCCCCTTCCCGCCAGAAGCGGCTCCTCCTCCTGTTTGTCTTGATTATGGCGCTACCCAATGGTCCCTTGTGGTTTTTGTTGTACATATAGATTGTGAACTCAATAAGAGAAAGAAGGGCTAGATCTTTCTTATCCTTCTGTCCTCATGGAACCTAGCCCTGTGTTTATGCGAGCAAACCCCAGCCTGCTTGTTGAACTGAGTAGAAGCTCATACTTCAGAGAACAAGAGGTGGGAAGACAAGAAGGGAGTAGGGCTCTGCTGTCACCTGGAATGTCATCCACCCCCTGGCACAAGCTCTTGTTTCCAGGGCAACAGACTCAGCAAGGAAAGGTGGGGTTACTGGGTAGAGTATGAGGCCAGCCACCTCTGGAGTCTTCCTAGATCTGAGTTTTGCCTTGAAGTACTACAGAGGACGCCTACGTAAGACCTCTGGAATGTGTGCAGCTGGCTGGGGCTTTCTCCCTCCCCTAACTCCACATCAACAGCAAGAAACAGAGTGTGGAGCTGTCCAGGGTGCTGTGGTCCTGAAGCACTCTCCAGGCCTGTCTTCCATCTGTCTCCCATTGAACAAGCAGTAGGAACATTATGCTTACGAGAGTCCCTCCCTGATGCTAGAGTCACAAACCTGTACCACCCCTAGGGAACACTTCATCCATAAAAAAACAGAGTGCCCAAGAGGCTAAATTCTCCTCCCATTACCACAGGGCTGCTGAGACTCAGCCTCTTGCATCTTGCCTCAATGCTCATCTCCCCTTGCCTTGCTTGTGGGGAATTATACACACTTTTCCACTAGATCAGTTTCCTCTATGATTATGTCATTTCTGCTGTATGGCATTGTGGAAAGAGAAATGCCTGGAGCTCAGTGTTGATTCTATCATTGACTTGCTGTTTGGCTTTAAACAGGATCTCCACTCTGGGCTACATATGTCCTGTCTATAAAATAAGGAAGAAGGGTTAATTCACCCCCTTTCTGCTGTCTTCCCCCAAGCCCAGGCAGACATCACTAATCAATTATGACTCTTTTTTTTTCCCTGTTGAGCCTGAACTGTTTCAATCTCTTTCTTATCCAAGTGTTCTAGGCAATAACAACCAGTTTGTAAATGTAGATGTGCTTCCTGAACTAAAGACCTTTGCTTTCTAGAATTCTCTAACAATTTTATCTGGCACTCCTTTCAGTTCTCTTTTCCTGGGAGCCTGCATTACTCTTCTCCAACTCAACTCTCTGATCTCAAGCTCACCTCCTCACAGATGGTTTTGCATTTATGCATGCCACAACACTAGGCATGAACTTTTACAGAAAGCTGAAGACTACCTAAGCCACAGACACACACATCTCCAAGGACAGTAAAGTCCCTGGGGATTGCTTGGGCCATTTATTATGGCACATTGGGTTGAAGATTTAGGAAACACTGGGCTTAGGGAGAAGGAATAGAATAGAAATCTAAACAGCGTGTGCCAACAGAGAAAGTTCAGCCAATTTAATTTCCTGCAGCTGGTCTCATTCTTCAGCTGCCACTTGCTGCCAAAACCCATGCCTTTAAAATTCTAATAGGTGTGAGCAGAGACAATCTGTGTGGATCAGCAGAGTCTCCTGCTAACAGGAACATGCGCTAGTGGCTAATGGAAAAGTAAGCAGGTATTGACTTCCTTTGTAAAGACACAGAATGTATTGACACAAGCAATGGAGAGAGGGAGACAACGTCAATGCTAATGTTTATTGTTAATGTTTGCAGAACAAGTGGGCGGGGGGAAGCGCTGTGGATCTGCCAGCTTGGGAGGCTGTAGGTGGGCTGTGGGAGTGACCAGCATCCATAGTATCTGTTTCCTCCCTAGATCTCGAAGCATAATGGTTTATCTCTGTGAAGCCAGGATGAGATTTCCCCCATCAGTAAATTCTGGGAATGGAAGGGAGGTTTTTGTTCCTGAGTTCTGTACCAAGGCAGAACAGACATGAATACAGATCTGGGAACTATGTGAGTTTTTTTTAAGATTCACTTATTTATTGAAACACAAAGTCAGAGCAAGAGGGGGCGGGGAGAGAGATCTCCCAACCATTGATTCACTCCTCCAAATAGCCATAACAGCTAGAGTTGAGCTGGACTGAAGCCAAGAACCAGGTCTCGCACATGGGTGTCAGGGGCCCAAGCACTTAGGTCATCTGCTGTTTTCCCAGGTTCATTAATAGAGAGTTGGGTCAAAAGTGGAACAGCAGGTGCTCCAACAAGTACCCATGTGGTATTGCAGATGATGGTTTTACCTGCTACGCCAGAGCAATAGCTCCAGGAGTTGTGTTTTCAGAGTCTGGGTTGTATTCTCAAGTTCTATGAACCAGGACAGCTCCTTAACCCTCCTGAGCCTCAGTTTCCTTATCTGTATAATAGGAATATTACTTTTAGTGTAGACTTTAAATGGGTTAGCAAGAATTGCCACTCATTGCATGTTTACTTTGCGCCAGAGTACCTCTCAGAGGGATGATGTAACCTACCCAAGGTCAAGTTAGTAATAATGAAAGTGGTATTTAAATCTAAATGTGCTTACCTGCAAAAGAAGTCTCCTTAACCACCATGCTGTAACCCATGGTGGAGAGATGATATCAGATAGCTGCTATCAAGGGCTTAGCACAATGTGTAGCATGCAGTGGATATTTAACATCCCAATGTATCATCACCATCAGCACCTCCCTCATCATCTTCACTTCTGCCAACACTTCTACCTTCCTCTCGCTCATTATTTTTCCCATATACATTTATCTGGGGTTCCCAGTGGTGCATAGCTTTATCAATGAAAACTCCAATGTCCCTATACTTAGGAGGCAGATGATGTGTGCTTGCTGTCTGCGTGGCAAGCCACTTCACCTCTCTGTGTCTCAATTGTCTCTTCTATAAAATAGGAATACTGGTGTGCCTGCTTCAAGGGGTTTTGCAGAGATTAATGAGGCAGGGCATAGAAAACACATTCTGTGCTAACAACAATGGTAAGCAGAAGAGACCGTCCCCAGGGATAGAGCTGAGGCAGGCCAAATCCCATGCAAAGGCCCTGGATGAGGGCCAAGAGCTGTTCCATTCACAATGTGACCTCCTCTGGCCACTTCCCTCCCTTTGACATCAATTTTGCTTTGGCAGAGGGGAACAGGTACCCCCTGCACTCAACCTCTCAGGGTGAGGGAGAGGTGAAATGGAGCTGGAGACTGGAATCGAATGGTTTTGGGAAGTTGGACCTGCTGCACTGCTGAGGAGTTTTATAATAATGGTTTTATCCAGTCTCTGTTCAACATCAGTACATTTCTCGACATGAGAAACAAGTGCTGGGTGCGGAGAGGGGGCACAAGGCCTCCATGGAAGCAACTAGACTGAGAGTGTGGGTGCTGGTGTGTGGCAGTGGCAAGGTCAGAGCCCCTGCCTGAACCCTCGAACCCCGTCTCTCACCTCCCAGGATGCCTTGCTGGTGGCACTGAAGAGCCTCATGCCAACCTGCCTCTTCAACATCATTGGGTTTGGATCCACATTTAAGACTCTCTTTCCTTCTAGCCAGACCTACAATGAGGTAAGGCAGGGGCAGCCTGGGGCACCAGGAAAGTAGTGGGTGGTGGGGAGCAGAGGAAGAGGAAAGAGGAGGTGACCCTGAGGACTGTCTCAGCCACTGCCCACCCAAGGAGCCCTGATCACAGCCAGGGCGGCCAAATGGGGTGCAGACGGGAGAGAACCATCTCTGCTGAGGTGTTTTCCTGACCTTTCCACCTCATCAGAATAAAACAGGTGTGTGTGTGTGTGTGTGTGTGTGTGTGTACAGAGAAGGGAAAGGGGAGAGGAGAGGACATGCCCTAGGCATGACACATGGACAGTCTCATGAAGACAAAGGACTCATGCAGGGTTGAGCTGAAAAGGTGAGTGGTGTAGAGAGAGGAGTGAGCAGGTGGGTGAGTGGGCATGAAGTGGGATAAGGAGAGGAGTGCTGCTACTGTTCGAAGCAGGAGGGCTGAGGCCTCAGCAGCAGGTGCAAACATCAGAGCATCCTGCCCAGATCGAAGGAGGATGAAGGGAGAGAGGGAAGCAGGAAGTGAGAACACTGGACAACTTTTTAAATAAGAACCATTTTATGGATTTTTAAAAATGCAGATGTCTTACAATTGTTAAGTTTAGATCATCAAAAAGAAATGGGTTTTTTTTAAATCTCTCATGATTACACCATCCAGGCAATAAAGACAAAACGCTGTGAGAGCTTGGTATCCATCCGTGAGGCCTTGTTCTGTTTGTGTGTGCATGAGTAGGTAGGACCAGGCCTCCACTTTGTTCAGAATCCACGTTTCTAACACCAGAATCTATATGGACCCATTTTTATACTATTAAATATTCATTGCTTACCTGAATTTTAGTAACCATCTAATATTTCACTAGAGAGAGATTTAGTTTATTTCACAAAACCCTACAGTTAGCATTTAAATTGTTTTTATCTTTTTCCGGGTAGTCAGGTTTGTATCATAGATTTTGCTCACATACTTAATCATTCCATTGAGGTGAATTCCTACTCTTACTGGTTCCAGATCTTAAGAATATTTTTTTAAGACTGACTTATTTGAAAGGCAGAGAGAGAGGGGGACAGAGAGAGAGATTTTCCATCTGCTGGTTCACGCCGCCCAAAGACCGTAATAACCAGGACTGAGCCAGGGAGAAACCAAGAGCCAGGAACTCTATCTGGGTCTCCCACATGAGTGCAGTGCAAGCACTCAGACCACCTCCCATTGCCTTCCCAAGCGCATCAGCAGGGAGCCGGAATGGAAGTGCAGCAATGACAGGAACCTCCAGCCAGCCAAGTGCGGGTCCAGAAGGGAGGAGACCTGAAGCCCACACACAAGGCGTAGTTTCCTCAAAGCGTCCCAGGAGTCGGTACCAGAACCAGGCTCAAGGTTCAAGTCCTAACAATTTCTGCTCTGGGATTCTTCCCACATCACCTGTCTCTCGGTGAAAAAGGAAACCTCGCTTGTGCTGAGATTTCAGGCTTCACATGCTGTCCTTGGCAGAGATATATAGATGTGTAAAGAAGAATCCAGAAAGGAAAAGATACAGGAACCACAAACATTTGCCTCTCAGGCATCCCTGATAGAGATGTAGCTGGACAGAACTCTACCAAAAAAGTGACCACCTGTGTTTCCTATGGGCAAAACAGCAATACAGTTGGGAGTAGCCATGCTGTGGGTCAACTCCAGTGAGGCTGCCCTCGCATCCAGGGGGAGGGGCGTTTCAGGGTCTCCATGCCACAGGTGACCCTGGGGTCAACTTCCCCCAACAGGAGAGCCTGGCCCTGGCCTGTGACAACATCCAGAGGATGCGCGCCGACATGGGTGGCACCAACATCCTTTCCCCACTCAAGTGGATCGTCCGGCAGCCGGTGCACCAGGGCCACCCACGGCTCCTCTTCCTCATCACGGACGGCGTGGTCAACAACACCGGGAAGGTGCTGGAGCTGGTGCGCAACCATGCCTTTTCCACCAGGTCAGCCCAGGCTGAGGGCTGAAGGCCTGCTTGCCCACACCCCCGCACCCCAGGTCCAAAGAGCAACCCACTCAGTGCAGGGCGGCTCTCTTCTTCATTCTCCATTTGAATCCGAGGCCAGCTCCCAGATGCTCTGTGCCTTTCCCCACCAATGCGCCAAAGCAGCCCCTCTCTTCCCCCTGCCCCCAGGTGCTATAGCTTTGGCATTGGACCCAACGTCTGCCACAGGCTGGTGAAAGGCCTGGCATGTGTGTCCAAGGGGAGTGCTGAGTTCCTGGTGGAGGGGGAGCGGCTGCAACCCAAGGTAGGTGGAAGAGCCCCCAATCTCTCCACATGCCTGGAACTTAACAGCCCCAGAGAGATCAGGCAGCAATTCAGGTGGAGCTGGGAGCTGCACCCTGGTTACAATCACTGAGGTAAGGCCACAGCTTGGGGAAACCATTGGCGCCATCCCCAGAGCCCAGGCCACCTGGTCTCTAGCCCCTCCAGCCCCAGCCACTGGACGGCCAGGAAAGAGGCATCTCAGGGAGCCCCCATATTTATGGCAAAGGAGTTGTGTTTGGAGTCATTTCTGGCACATTCCTGCTGACCAAAAGGAGTGGCTCAGAAAACTCTCAAGGACTCAGAAATAGAGGTATTTTCAGTCTACTCACCACTTCCCAAGTATTCAGCACAAACAACCATAAGAAAGTCCAGACCCTCCGGGAGGAGCCACAGACTTCCCAGGAGCGCAAAAGGGAAGACTGCAGGCCACAAGGCAGGCCCAGCACCGAGAAAGCAAAGCCAGGGCCGGCTTGGGCCAGGAGTCCTGCAGTGGAGACTTCCTGTTAGAAAATATGCCTGGCACTGTGCCTCCGCTGAGCTTACAGGCTTCCTGGAATGAGTGTGATCGGAGCTCAAAAGCTGCAGCATTGCAGCTGAAAACCATCCCCTAACAGCACTTTTTGGCAGCAACACATGTGGTCCTCCTAAGAGGGAGATTGGAGCACGTGCATCTGCAGGTGCCACACTCTCCAAGTGGCTTGTCCCCAGGCCTGTAGTCCATCTGAGGAAACAGCCTGGGTGATGCCAGCCCACAGCTGTCATTGCTTGAACGCCTACCACATGTTAGATATTTCAAAGTCCATCAGTGCATGTCATCCTAGCTCAGCGCCTCCACTTAAACAGAAGTAGCCTGGAGAAGGATAGGGGCCCACGCGTGGACACAAACCTGGGTGCTAGTCACAGCTTCCTTTTGAGCCTCAGATGTGCCCATTTGACATGGGAGGTTTAAGAAAGAGGAGAGCAACGAGTATTTCCAATTCTGATGTCAGAATTCCAGCAGGGTTTGCCCTGCCAGACCAGCCACCCAAGGCTGCTGCACCTGCTCCCCCATCGAGCCCCTACCCACATGATCCCCATAGCTCCCACCTGCCCATGTCCTGCTCATACACATTCACCCAGCCTGTGTTCTGCTCCTACTCAATAGATGATCAAATCCTTGAAGAAGGCAATGGCGCCTGTCCTGAGTGATGTGTCAGTGGAGTGGATCTTCCCGGAGACCACGGAGGTTCTGATCTCACCCGTCAGCAGCAGCTCCCTCTTCCCAGGCGAGCGGCTGGTGGGCTACGGCATCGTGTGTGATGCTTCCTTGTACATCTCCAATCCCAGATCTGTAAGTAGCCAAGAATCTCCAGGGGTCCCCGGGGGTCCAGCGCCCCTTGCCTACAAACCATCCATTGCTGTACTCATGGTTCGTGGCATCCTGGAGCCAGTCAGGACTGGGTTTGCAGTTGTGGCCAAAGTTGCCAGGCCTCGGGCATTCCATCATGGAAATGCTACTGGAGTGGGGGCCCCCAGTCTCAACGTGGGGTCCTCAGGAACCCCTGCAGCAGGACCTCTGGGGGAACTTTTTTAACATGTGGAGCTAAATCTGGATCTGTTGTCCTGAGGGCAAGGCCAAGGAATC
Source organism: Ochotona princeps (assembly GCF_030435755.1). Taxonomy (NCBI): domain Eukaryota; kingdom Metazoa; phylum Chordata; class Mammalia; order Lagomorpha; family Ochotonidae; genus Ochotona; species Ochotona princeps. The sequence goes on from NC_080833.1 coordinate 13,153,388, forward strand.
TGCATTTAACACACACGTCGGTTCAAGAACAACCGCACTGGGGGCCCTTTCTGTAAACACTCTTGTCAGCTGAGATCTTGAGCAGGTTTGTGGCTTCAGATGTTCGCATGAATCATTCTCTTGTATTTGGTGGTAGAAGTGGAAGAAAAGCAGTGAACTTTCCAAAGGGAGGTCAGATTCACGCTAAAACACAGGAAGTGGCCTGAGACATTCTTCCCTCACCCGTCTCTGTGGGAGATCTCCAACCTCCTTGAAGATTCTCCAGCTTGTTTTTGTTTTTGAAGAAGCAAACCCAGTCTCCAAAAGGATTGGGCAGGTGTGAAATGGGTTTGGTCTATAAGTGAAAAGAATAGACACCATGCTTGATAATAGCAATCACTGAGTTTATAATTCAAGAGGCATTAAGGAGTGGTGAGAGTGTGGCCGGCTGGATAGCACACTGTCTAAATCTGGTAGCTCCTTCTTTCCTCTGCTGTGTAGGAATATGGGCTCTGTGCTAAATACATTTCCAATTTTCCAAGAGAAATTGGAATTTGATGTGAAAAGCCCAGATTTTTTTAATGTTATGGAATGTCTCAAGAACCATGAGCAGGGTCATGGTCCATGCCTTAAGACTGTTCAAGTCCAGGAAGAAGATCATCAACAAATGTTGCTGAAGCTTTTGCACAGAGGAGACCTTCCTGGAGATCTATGAGGTGCCAGATCAACAGACCCTGCAGCCACAAAAGACCCAAGTCGCTAAGCCCAGTCTCCTTTCCTTACTCATAAAGCCAGCAATTTCTTTCTGCTCACGGCAACGCTGTTGAGTAAAAATGTCCTTCAGATATTGTGGCTGCGAACCTGAGCTGCCACAGCCTTCCTGGAAAGCAGTCTAGAAATAATGAGACATTAGAAACACACGCAAAAAAATCTCCCATCTTGCAAATCCCACTGCTAGGAATCCAATACACAGAAATAAAAGCGATGCTATGGATTCAGGACCAAGAATTAATTGCAGCAATTCTTGGGGTGGTGAATGACCACAAAATGCTTGACAATAAGGGATGGAAAGAGAGGTGAGGGGTGTTAGTGTGATATTGTACAATTGAATACTAAAAGGAAAGTTTGACACGGGCAATTTCTAAGGTGTTTCAAGTCTGAAGTGTCAGATACCAACACATGTTAACAGCTCAGTACAGTTTTTATAAGACAGAAAAGTCCTCACGCAACTCTGGCACCGAAGTCAATTATATATATGTATATATGATGTATGTGTGTATATCATGTACATATATGTTTGTATTATGGAGTGTGCTAGAGACAATCTGTGACTCGTTATGTTCATTTTGATGACCTGTTTAGAGACAGGAATAGCATTTTTGACATTTTTGAAGAATGACCTCAAGGACTGAGAACACAGGTGACATAGCTAATATGGAAAGATAACTCCATTTGCCATCTCTTGAGCAGGAATTGGGCTGCATTCCCCGCGCGCATGCTCCTTGCTGCCCCGTGCGAGTCCCTCGTGGCATCTGGCCTCAGGCCCCGCCCCCTCTCTCCCCTCCCTCCAGGACAGCAAGCGGCAACGGTGCAGCACACTGCAGTCCCAGGAGTCCAGCAGCTCGGTCTTCTACCACTCTCCAGATGAGGGGCCTGGCCCGGACAGCGGCGACTGTGCAAAGAGCGTGGGGGCGCCCTTCAACCCGGAGCAGGCCAGGGACACCCGGCTGTTCAGCGGAGACTCCACCCCTCACGCAGGTGCGTCTGCTCTGCTGCTTTGTCCTTTTCGGCAGAGGTGGCATCATGATCACTGGCTTGTGCTGACTGCTCGCAGAATACTAAGCATTTTATTTTGTTTTTTAATCTCAAGGCAGGTGTCTGGCCTAGAGGCTAAGGCTCTGAGACGCCTGCCTCCCATAGGAAAGCACTTGTGGCTCCACTCCCAGTCCCAGCTTCCCTGGGGGGCAGTGATGACGGCTCGGGCAGCTGGGCCCTGCCCCATACAAGGGAGGTCTGGACTCCCAGCTCCTGCCTTCCACACGGCCCAGCCCCGGCCACTGGAGGCATTTGGGGAATAAACCAGCTATGAAAATTTTCCTCACAGCTACAAAAAAAAAAAAAAAAAAAAAAAAAAAGATAATATTAAACCCATTTCACAGATGAGGAAACAGAGACTTGGAGAATTTAAGCAATTTGACTAAGCTCATAGAACTTAGGACAGATAAAGAGTCCAGACCTACTGGATTCCAAAGCCTCTCGACAGGGTTTGTTTCCATTCAAAGAGTATTTGTGGATGACCTGCAAAGGCTAGTGCTGAGCACAAGGTGGGAAGTGGTGGGGTCCCTAACCCAGCACCAGCCCTTCAGGAGCTCGCAGCCTAGCAAGAGAGACCCACAGAAAACCCAGGGATGTGGACGGCAAGAGACCAGCACTTCTGCTGACGGGAAGCAGCACAGACTCTGAGGGAACCGCTACCTAAAGGCAGTGAGAGGGGCCGTGTGGCCCCCAGCGTGGGAAAGGCAGTAGAGGAAGGTCCAAGTCCTGGGCCCCTGTACCCATCAGGCAGGAGACCCAGACAAAGCCTGAGGTTCCAGCCTTCAGCCTGGCGCAACCATCGTAACTGGGAGAATGAACCAGCGGATGCAAGATCTCTCAGTGTCTCGCCCTCACCCACCTCTGTAACTCTTTCAAATCACTCACTCAATACAATCTTTAAAATGCGAGCAGAGAAGGGAGGCACCAGTCATAAGCAGGGGTGTGGGGTGTAACATTCAGGAAGTACATGCTACTGGCTGCTCGTCTCCTCTGCCTAGAATGCGTGGCTCCTCCCGAAGGATCAGAGAGGGCGTCACTGGGAAGATGGAGCCGAGCTGCCGCAGGCAAGGCTTCAGGACCGGGGGATGCGAACAGAAGGGAGTGGAAGTTTCCAAGCAGCAAAGAGACACACAAGTCCCCTCACCCTGATGGCTTCCCCATCCTCATCTCTACCCCCTGCCCAGGTCTGGACTCCTCCCCACGACGCAGGGCTTACAGCACCAACCAAATCCCCAACCCCAAGCCCTGCCCAAGGGCCACCACGGCCAGTGACCCCACCATGCCTGCCAGGAGATACCCACTGCGGAAAGCCAAGCTGCAGGACCTCTCTAATCAGCCCAGCTCAGATGCTGCCACTGCCACCCGTGGGCAAATCAGTGTGCAGGTACCCACATGCGGCAGGCTGGGGATGAGCCAGGGAGGACGCGGGGAGGGGCCGTGGTTCAGCCACAAGGACAGGGTCTGTGCACGGTGTCCACTATGAAGTGAGTCACACCACCTTCCTAATTACCATGCCCACTGGTTCAATTCCCAAATGGCCACAATGGCTGGGGCGGACCAGCCAAAGCCAAGAGCCAGAAACTTCATCCGGATCTCCCACAGGGAGATTGTAGGCCATCTTCCACCAATTCCCCAGGCGTATTAGCAAGGAACTGGATCAGAAACAGAGAAGCCACATCTTTAAACTGGCATCCGTATGGGACATGGCGTTGCAAGCAGAAGCTTGGCCCCCTGCACCACAACACTGGTCCCTCCATGAACTGTTTGCAGTCCCCTAGTACTGCACTGCACAGAGATAACTGTAGCCTGGTGTGCTTCCTAGGACTGAATTTCTCAAAGTAGAACTGCTGGGTCCAGGGGGTGGGACACCTTCCTTCTTACTAGAGAAAGCATTGCAAAACTTCATAGCAGGTTATTCTCCTGCCAAAGTTCACCAGATCCTCCCAGTGCACATGCTGGCTGTCATGAGACATTTAAACATGTGTCAATCTGCACGAGAGGGCAAAGTCGTAACTTGCTGTAATTTACCTTGCCCTCATTTTCTGGGCTGATTGGAGCTCCTCTACCAAGTCCTCCAAGCTGCCTTGCACTTATTACGAAGTTTACTGTTCGCTCCCACGGACTGGTAAGAGGATTCTCTTGATGATGATCTTGGTCAGGTGTGATGCGTGTGTATTTTCTGGCTATATTTGTTGTTTGTTCTAGCGCCAGGCCCACAGATGAAATCAATAAAGCAGAACAGAGCGATCATACAGAAAACCAACTTTGTGCGGAAGCAGGGACGGAGGTGGGAGGCTGATTAGTCACCGTGACTCAGGGGATAATCTGTTTTCAATAAACTGTGGACATTTGTGCCACTCAGAAAAGCAGGGGAAACCCGGCTGCTAGCTCCTCCCGCTGAGACAGATTTCATGCGAATCCAAGACCTGACTCCCCAGACAACACTAAAAGCACAGACACCAAAAAAAAAAAAAAAAATCTACATTTTTGAATGGAAAAGACCTTTGAGGCATGACAGATGGGGAAAATTGATCATTTTAACCACACATCAAAAAGCTTTATGACCAATTTTATTTTAAAAAGTGGTTTTCAACTTATTCGCGGTTTGTGTTTTTCTGTGGTTTCTGAAGCTTGGAGATCAGCCTGTGGCTGGAGATGGTTCTTGCTGGCATTTCTCGTGGGTGTCGGAGCCCAGGCCTTGTGCTGCTGGTGCTCTGGGGTTCTGGAGGTGATAGGAAGGAACACCGTACCTGTCACCTTGGCCTCTGACTCCTACTCTCGCACCCCTTTAGTCCTTGCCAAGCGCTGGCCAGGACAGGAACCAGGTCCCCAAACTCCACGGCCCTGGGGCCCGTAGGCCCTCTCTGCTGCCCCAAGCCTGCCAGCCCCTCCAGCCCTCCAACCAGGACCCTCAGGCCTGGAGTCCCCTGGGAGAGCAGGTTCCAGGCTCCAGCCAGAAGGCTGCGTCAGACCCCTGCAGTCCCAGGGAGCTAGGTAAGCACCTCCTGGGACCAAGGCCAGACTGGGGACTCAGGGGACACTCTTGGCTATAGCCCAACCTCAGTAGACAAATGGGGGACCCAGGCCTGTGTCTAGGTCCTGGCCAGCCCCTCCCTGACAACCTCAACCACTCCATTCAACCTGCCTGTGTGGCCTGGGAGGCTGCTCCCACCCCATCCTTGCTGCCCCCACCCAAGGCTCTGGGTTCCCAGGAGGTGGACCTGCCCCTCCCTTGGGGACAAGCCCATGACACCCCCAACTGGCCTAGGAAAGGGATTTCTGATCCCTGGGAGGGGGTGGGGCTAATCATGCTTTGGGGTAAATTTACCCGTGGAAGGGATGGAGCCACCACCCCCGCCCTTGCGCCCCTTCCAGGCAGGCAGCCTGTCCCCAGCTCAGCGCAGGGCCCTCTTCTCTCTTGGCCGGCAGAGCCTTCCCGTCACTCCTCCACCTTGGAGACAGAGACATCCTCGGACTGGGAGCCCCCGGCTGAGTCGGAAAAGCCGGTCAGTCCTGGGAGATCCGCCACCCCTCGCCCTGTGCTTGGCAAGGCCCTGGTCAGAGGTCTGCGTGACAGCCAGCACCTGCAATGGGAGGTGAGCTTCGAACTGGGGCCCCCTGGCCCGGCGCGAGGCAGTGGGCGCGACAACGACCTGTGGAGCGAGACCTTCCACCACCTGGCAGCCCGCGCCATCATCCGTGACTTTGAGCAGCTGGCGGAGCGCGAAGGCGAGATTGAGCAGGGTGAGCACTCCGGCCCTTGCCACTCTCGCGGTTCTACCCAGCGCCCGCTCACAGCCCGGACCACCCCCACACACACACCTGCAGACCCTGGCCCCTCCTCACAGCACCCTCAGAGCCTGCCCACTGCCCACTCCAAGATCAACTCCTCCTCTGGCTCCAAGCCCTCCATCTCCCCACAACCCCACTACACTCCAAAGTTCCACATATACCCCACCACCACCCTGGCACCTCAAGTCCTGCCTCTCACACCCCACACACACCCTGAACTAAACCCCCCACCTCCAGGCACTCTCTGGTAGGCTCCATGCCTCCTACCTCCCGCTGGGGAATCCCTGCTCTGTGCTTCCAACTCCTATCCCCTCCCCTCCCAGGGCTTGCTCAGTCCTCAGCCAGTCCCACTGTGGGTCTCTGGAGACTGAACAGTGGCAAGCCCTGACCCCCACCCCATCAGCACAAGAGCCAACCAGATGGTACAGGTCCAGATCCCCATGGCAACTGGGGGCCAGGCTCCCCAACGGGCTGTTAGACACAGCTGAAGGTCACCGGGAACACAGCTACCCCCTCAGCCCTTAGCCCTGGTGGCTTGACACCAACAACCCCACAATGGAGTGCACCTGTCCAGGTCTGGGTTCCAAAAACTGTTTCATCAGGGGTGCTGGGCGAGCCAAGCTGGGCACATGGAGCACCTTGGAGGAAGGTGTCGCATAAGGAAGGTCCTATTTTCCTACAGCATCACCCCATATTTAATACACTCTTCTTTTTCTCCATGGGCAGCTCATCTGACCAGTTCCAAAGCACCTGCCAACCCTTCTTGCCTGTTCCCCACACCCGCCCCCAGCCTGCCTGTCTTATTGGTCTCCGTTACCATGCCCTTTAATTTGACGACTTCTTTCCTGTGGTTACTTAGCGAACTGCCAGCCAAAAGCAGAGAACGCTGACCAGGTCCTGCTTTTAGCTGTTGGAGGAGTTCCTGAGTCCTAACCATGACCCTGCCTCTCCCCCGCCCCACCAGGGTCCAACCGCCGCTATCAGGTGAATGCCGTGCACACCAGCAAGGCCTGCAATGTCATCAGCAAATACACAGCCTTTGTGCCCGTGGACTTGAGCAAGAGCCGGTACCTCCCCACCGTGGTGGAATACCCCAATGCTGGTAAGGCGAGCCGCCGGCTGGGGCACTCCTGGGAGCCACATAGGCTTTCTGAGCTGCAGGAGGACAACTGTGATTTGGAAAAAAAATGGAGGGGGTGTCACAGATCTGCAGGGTAGGCTACAAGATGGGCCAAGAGGCTGAAAGGCCCTAAGCAGGAAGTCACCCCTATGAGGGGTCCCATCATGTGAATCCACCTCACCCCCTTTTCCTATCACATCAAAATGACTTTGTTGTAGTTGTCCCAACTGCAACAATGATATGCACTCATTGTAGAGGATTCTAAAATGTAACAGCATACAACAAGGAATGCAATAGAATAGAATAGAATAGAATAGAATAGAATAGAATAGAATAGAATAGAATAGAATAGAAAAAAAGACAAAACACTTGCGAGCCCGGTCACCAGGAATGCGCACCAGCTACCCCCTGGTTGTGACCATCTTTCCAGATTTCCCTCTGTGGATATATCTATAGGTAAAGCAATCAAATGTCACAGGCCCACAATTACACCAATGTGTGCCATGCTTTATAAATGTGGGTGTGAAAAATGCTCTATTAGATTCAGAGAGAATCCATGTGATCCTTTTAACAGCATAGGGGGTCTCCCTTATCATGGTAGGTCCAGGGCATTTGTGTATTTTCCAGGTTGTCTAACCCTGAGAGCTGCTCTGCCAAGTCGGTACTGCTATTACTCCCATTTGTAGGTGGGAACTGGAGGCAGAAGTAAGCTAAGTAACTCTCCTGAGGCTCCCCAGGTCCCTGGGTCAAGTCTGTTTTCTTTTCCGAGATTTATTTATCGGAAAGGCAGAGTTAGAAAGAAAAAGGAAGCAGCATGTTATGTGTGGCCCAGAACGCGAGCACTGGGCCAGAGGTTTCTAAGAGCAGAAAGGAAAAGAAGGGAGAGTCGCTATCCGGAAAGCCGTGCTGCTTCCTGAACAACACTCGGGGGCAGCCTCACCCTGTCCAGGGGAGTGTCACCCCCTCTGCCCAAGGAAGGGACCCGAGGCTCAGAATGGCCAGCGCTCGTCCCATTGGTAAAAGATGAGACTGGGTTGCAAGGCCAAAGGTCAGGGTCTCAACGGCATGATGCCTTTGCATCATTCCAGCATTGGAGCCAGAAGATTCCTGCCAGCTCTGAGAGGAGGCAATGGCCTGGCCCACCTGTGGGTCCGACTAAGTCTTCTCCCTGTCCTCCCCACAGGGGTGGGCTTGCGGATGCTCAGCTCCCGGGTCCTGACTCGACAGTGGAAAGGCGCCTCTGCAGGCTTCGGACGGTCCCAGACCACGCTCAGAGAGGACTCGGCAGCAGGCGATGGCAAATTCCATGTCCCAAGTAAGAGCTACCTGAGGCATGTGCAGAGTGTGGGCCCCGGCAGTCACCGTGCCCTCATATTCAATACTGGAGAGATCTTGCTGGGCCTGTGCTCCAGGTCCATGGGCAGGCCCAGAGCAAGGCCAGGGCTCACAGGACCTCGCGGTTCAACAGACCCACGAGTATCATGAGGAATGCAGCACCCACTGCCCCCACCCCCAGCTTTGCCCCGGCTTCTCTAAAAAGTCTGCAGGTCCTGGTAATGGGTCCCTAACTCCAGCCCCCGAGTCTGCCAGGACCCTGAACAAGGGACTGAGCAAAGCACAGAAAGCCCAGCGCACCTGTTCATGTGCCACCAGCTGCTGGTCGGGCCTTCCAACAGCTTCCTTTCAGTTCTCTCCAGGACTAGACCTTCATGTGTCCTTGAGCTTCATGTAACCTTTCACAGATTTGCAGGATGGTGTTCAACCCTCTCCCTCCTTAAGCTAGCATGTGAAGGAGCCCAGAGTTCACTGGGCCACCATCCCAGGCCCCCAGACCATGAGCACTTGTCACCTGTGGTCACAGCAGGTGTTCCCAGACCCTCATCGATTTTAAACAGAAAGTCAGAAACAGAGTTCTTCAAAAGCAAGACATCTTGCCAACTCCTCAGCCCTCTGGGACCCCAGACTCAGAGGATGCTGCTCAGCCCCCGTGTCAAGCCGAGATGCTAGGCTACAGGCTGTTCCTCTCTGCCCTTCTCCACAGCTTGGAGACCCCTCTGTTTCACTGTCCTCAGATTCACGCCTCAGGGTGTCTGATTTCCAAACCCTTACCCTCCCCCACAACTCTCCCTCCCTGAGGGAGACCACAGATCAGATCATGCGGAGAATTAGGTGGGTGGCGGCCCTTGCTCCCCTTCCCCGGGACTCCCCACAACCAGCCCGAGAGATGAGCAGAGTGAGGCTCTGAGCTGATGGTGGTAATGGAGTCAGGGCTTGAACTCTGTCCAGAGTCCCCAAGGCATCCACGACCCAGCTGCCTCCATCACTCAGTCTCTAGCCCACTCCTGAACTGGGAGTTTGGGACAACATACTGGGCTGCATTCGGCCCTGGCACAGTCAGTGGCCTCCTGACACAAAACAAGGGTTTTACTGAGCCTGCTGGTGCTGGAAGCTTCCTGCAGAACATAGTCACTCCCTCCTCCAAGCAGGTGGCCACCCCTCTTTCAGCACATGATCCCTCCCTCCTAAGTAGCCTGCCTCGTCCCTTTCTAGCCCTGGGAAGGACCATCCTAGGAACAACCCCTTTGATGACACATTTCCAACTAAAGAGCTGTGGTTGTTATCCCCATTTCACAGATGGGGAAAGTGAGGTCCAGAGGCCTCTATCAAATCAGTACCATGTGCTGGTGTCCCTGGGCCCCTCCTCAGCAAGGCTCTGCCCTGGAGACACCCCCTTTGCCTCCTGACCTGTGAGCTCCCAGGAGCCCCCAGCGGTTCCTGCTTCCCACTGGGTCTGTGGCTCAGGACCCTGGTGAGCACCTAGCCAGGCACCAAGCACTGCCCACTGTCTGTGCATCATGGTGTTTAATCCTCACAACAGCATTGTGAGACAGGCACCATGATCCCTAGCGTGCAAGTGAAACTGACAAGGAAGTGACTTTGCCGAGGCCTCACAGCTCATCAGTGGGCAGACCACAGTTCTGTGTTTGGAAGGTGGAGACGGGAATTCGGCCCATGAGAGCTGGTAGAGAGTAGGAAAGGCCGGGGTCAGCCCTTACTTGTTCTCTCCCTCCTCCATTCCAGGCAGGGAGGAGAGCCCAGGAGTGACTATCAGAGAGATGCTGTCCCCTAGCCGCGAGAAGCACATGGCCTTGGAAGGTGAGTGGCAGCTGGCCCTGTTCCTCATCCTGATTTAGAGGGTGACAGCGACCGGTCCAGGAAAGGCTTGTTCCCAACTTGAAGATGAAGGGTAAAGTGACTCACAGGAGTCTGCCTACATACAACTTGGCGACAGAGCAGGGCCTAAGCCAGGCCTCCTAATGTCCAGAGAGGGGCCACTCTGGGCCCGATCCCACTCTGCCTGGAGTCCCCCAGCAACATGCCACAGACTCACTCAGTGTCCTCACTTAGTAATACAGGGATTAACATAAACTTAGCACTGTCCCCATAAGGTCCCAGAATTAACCTGCCGAGGAAACTTGTAATCAGGGGCTCTACCCCTCCCCATGCCAACCAAGTCACAAACAGCCCAGCAACCTAGGGACTGGCTCCTGTTCCTAGTGACACAGGATGCAGGCAAGCCCTGCCCCGAGGTCTGTCCCCATCCCCACTCCCACTCCCACGAGGACAGGTCACTGTCGGGCCTCAGCTCTGATTCCTGTGGTTCTCTAGGGTCTGTGCGCAACCTGCCTCCAGATTCCCTCTCTTCCATCAAGGCCTCAGACACAGTTTTCGGATCCAGGTAAGCAGATTTCCAGCAAGGGGTATCCCACTGAGGTCCAACTTCCTGGGACTGTCCCCTTGGACAGGTACTATAAAGGCCCCACTGTAGCCAATGCTGCCTCCCAGATCTTGCCCTGCCTAACACGCCAGGTCCACCTCCGTCCCCCAATTTCCTACAGTCTTCTTCTAACCACACGTGTCCCTGGGAGGGCTGAACACCAGCACAACCGCTGGGCTGAGCAAGACATAGTATCCAAGGTGGTCGCAGGAAGACCCACCCTCACAGAGCCACCTGCAGCCGATGCTTCCCCATCCCACCCTGCCCAGCCGCCAAGGAACAGAAGGGTGGAAGACACCAGTGCTTGGACCCCTTCCTGGCCCTGACTTTCTGAGGTGTCTGGGCAGGCCCTAAGAGCAGGGCTAATCAGAGATACCTAACCGCCTCCACCACCCCCCTCCCCTGCCAGGCTGAATCTCAACAAGACGAAACTGCTGACACGGGCAGCCAAAGGCTTCCTGGGCAAGCCACTGGCCAGGACTCCCGAGGTGGCCTCAGGCAGCCGGAGCTCCGACTACATCCCCCTGGTGAGTGCACCCCCATGCAGCCCACAGGGCAGCAGGGCCTCTCTGTGAGCACCCCCTATCCGGAGGGAGGAAGCCCTTGGCCTGAGCCCAGACTGCCACAGCTACTTGCCACACCCCAGCCAGCAGGACAGAAGACATACACCTGTGTCTTCCTTGCCCTGGGCACTTGGGACTTGCTAGAAGCCACAGCTAACACCACAGCTATTCTTTGCAATCTATTGCATTTGCCTTAAAAAAAAAAAAATCTCCAGGCTGTTTGCTTTGTACGCCACACTGTCCATGTGTGTATGTGTGGCAAGCTGGCAGTGACTCCCAAGCAAGCACAACGAACAACCTAAGGGGGGGTCCATGCTGTGGTGAGCCAGTGGCACCACAAACACCCCAGCAAGAACAGGCACCAAGACCTGCAGACAAGCAGGAGAGGTGAGTCAGGCCACCAAGGGAATTGTGAATCAGCGGGTACTCAGGAAAGGAACACCCTCAAGCATTGCTGCACACCCAAGTAATAGTGTCCCCTGGGCTTCCAAGTGCATACGGCCACGTTCACTCTGGCAAGCGCTAGTCAGGCTCAGTGGTAGTGGAGGCAACGCTGAGCCAGACGCATGTGGTCCAGGCACTCATGGGGCTGAATGTCTGCAAGGACCCACACAGGGAGCCCGGCAGTTCTCATTCCAGGGAGCTGCAGGCAGGGAAGTTCAGGATTAGTGGGGGAGTGCAAGGGTGGGAGACACCAGGTCAGCTTAGAGGTGCATGGGGGAGGGGGATGGCCAAACAGAGCATCCTAAGGAAACTAATGCCTGTGGCAAGCCCGGACAGCTGAGGAATGCTGGCCAGCGGCCTGGGCAGGGGGAGGGGAAGGCTGGACAGCTAGAGCCACGAGGCTGATTGCTACAGGACAACGGCAGACCAAGGCTGTAAAGATCGCATTTATGCTAAGCAAATCTCACAGCCACTGACTTGACTCCAAAAAGCACAGACCTCTACCTTACACAGCCTGCTCTGACAGTCTGGGGGTACAGGACAGGTAGACTGGGTGAGAGTGGGGCAAAGAGGCGAGGACACCACCGAGAGCAGGCACTCGGTGCATGGCAGAGCTGCGGGGTCCGAGGAGACTTGGAAGCTGATTGGTGCTGAGACAGGAAGGGGCGGGGCGGAAGCAGCCAGGTGGCCAGTGGGGCTCTGGGAGCCACGGGGATGGAGATGCTTCCCGGGCCCAGGCAGCCTAGGTGAGTGTGGGAGGCCAGCGTGGGCTGTGTGGGTGTGAGGGCTCCAGGGACTGCCCCCTGGGAAGCCCACTGAGGGCTCCTCCACACACAGGTGTCTCTGCAGCTGGCCTCCGGAGCCTTCCTGCTCAACCAAGCCTTCTGCGAGGCCATCCAGATCCCTATGGAGAAGCTCAAATGGGCCTCGCCCTTCACCTGCCACCGCGTGTCATTCACGGCCCGCCAGGCAGAGCCCGAGGCCCGTGGCTCCCAGCCGTGCACCCCGGCACAGCACCCCGCATGCACCAGCGCCTCCCTAGATCCGTTAGCTGAGGGCCGGCCGGCCTTGGAGGCCAGGGCGGTGGTGGAGCACACAGGAAAGCTGTGGGCCACCGTGGTGGGGCTGGCCTGGCTGGAACACAGCTCTGCCTCCTACTTCATCGAATGGGAGCTGGTGGCGGCCAAAGCTGACCGGTGGCTGGAGCAGCAGGAGGTGCCCGAAGGCCGCTCTCGGGGCACACTCAGGGCCGCCGCCCGCCAGCTCTTCGTGCTTCTGCGGCACTGGGACGAGAACCTGGAGTTCAACCTGCTGTGCTACAACCCGAGCTACGTGTAGTGGTGGTGGGGCCCAGGGCGGTAGGCGCGTGACAAGGGGCCTTTGCGGCCCACAGCAGGGAACTAGGAGAAGCTGTAGCTGTTCAAAAGAGCTCTGGACTTGCAGATGGGAGGCCGGGGTTCAGTGCTCACTTTGCTACCAACTTTGCTAGCTCTGCCACCGTAGGCCAGCTCCTGCCCCCTATGTGGGCCCCAGTCTATAAAACAAGAAGGTGAGATGAATGTGTCGGACTAGACCTCTGCGCCCAGGCCTGGGGCTTCCAGCTACTGTGGGTGGTGAGAGAAGACAGAGGAGGCACCACTGGGCAGCACTGGGGATGCCCTTTCAGTCCAAGAGTGCCTGGGCAAGCCCAGTGCCTACCAATACCCAGCATGCAGGCCGGCTCCGCATGGGAGGCCCCCTCCATGAGTGCCTGGACTCTTAGCGCCATGCTGCCAGCTTTCAGATCCCCCCATACCCACGTGCAAAAATGTTCCCACCCCTCCTACCCAGCAGTCCATCTTAGTGTTGGCTTGCATGCCAGCTACAGCTTCCTGCCAGAGCAGAGTGGGTGGGCAGCACTGCTGAGAGACCCCATGAGCCCAGGTGCTAAACTCGAGCTGTGCCCTGGGCAAACCTAGCCTGAGAAAAGGGGACAGTGGAAAGACCCACAGCACCTGTGATGAGCCGCATGCAGGAACTGGGGGAGCCAACTCTATGTGCCTGTGCTGAGGCTCCAGAGAGGCAGCTGCATGAGCCTTGCATGCTGGGATAGTGGGGTCCTCCTCAGTTACAGCGCAGTATTGAGGATAGCAGCTGCCTGAGCACCAGAGAACTGGGCATGGCTGCAGTGCTCCTGGGGCAGTAGCTTGGGCATGGGGCATGATTTGCTCAGTGACATGAACAGATCTGGAAGTTCCAAAGTAGGAGTGAGTCTCCAGGGGCTTCCCTCCTGCAGCCCCACTCTCTGACCACTGTGTGGGGATCTGGCTCCCCATTGCCAGGGCCACAGTGTCCAACCAAAGAATCCCCTGGAGGTGGGTGTGGACCTTACCAGCCTGGCACCCCAGACTGAATCTGTGCCCCCTTTCTTCATGGCCTCACCTGATCAAATTCTCCTTCTGGGAATGTCCCATCACCCCGGCATGCAGCCCACATCCCTCTGTGGCCCCACCTTCTGTGTTCCCTGCACTTCAGGGAGAGCTTGATGGTCCCTGCTCATCAGACCAATTTGCAGAGACCTAGTGAGCTCTGGTGCAAGTCCCAGCCTCTGGAAGATTCTGGGAAGGTCCATTCTACAGCAGGGGCTAGGGAGAAGGGAAAGGAGACACCTGTTTCCAACATAGCCCAGTGCCCTGCATCCAACATCCTGTTGTGCTGTGAAACTTCCCGGGGGAGGGGTAAGGGAAGGGGAGGTGGCTGTACAGCCCCACTGGAAACTTAGTTAAAGCCCACAGCTGCTCAGACTGCTGGGCTCAGGGGCAAGCGCACAGCCAGGCAGGGTCCAGCCCTGTGGCCATGTACCAGCCCAGGAGAGTGCAGGATGTGGGATGTTGGCTCAAAGCCAGTGCCCACCTTGGGGAGGCCAAGGTTTTAGGGCTCTCACTTGAGGCCCCTAGGAGATGATAGGAGAGCACATCCTACCCCTGCAAGGCCCACTCTGCAGTCCAGAGTCCCAGCTTCGAGGTGAGGCTGGGCAGGGTGCATGGCTTCCACTTCCCAACCCACCACACATGGACAGCGCATCAAGTGAGGCCTAGCCCCAGTGTGAAGTTGAGAAGCGGCTTTCCCTCGTTGGCCACCCAGGAGCCAGGGCTTTCCTTCTAGGCCGACATCCCCAGGGTTCTGTGCTCCAGAGACACCATCCTCTTAGCGAACATGAATTTGCACTGATGCTGTGTGTGACCTTGAAGAAGTCATGTGTATCCCTGGGCCTCTCCCTCTGACAAGACCAGGTTTGAATGGGGGCTGTGCAGTCCCATTCCCACCCTACCACCACCAGCTGGATTCTGGGTCAGCAGGCCTCAGTATGGACAAGAGCCAGGGCTTGAGGCTGCCCAGCCCCTGCCCAATGCAGAGCCCCAGGTACCCACAGAAGCCTGCTGGGAATCATGGAGAAATCCCTGCAACACTCCTTGGCCCCTGCCCCTGTGGTGGCCACTGCAGCCCAGCTTATATTTTCTTTAAAGATTTATTTCAAAGTCAGAGTGACATGGAGAGAAGGAGAGACGGGAGAGAGATCTCTCACCTCAATGTCCAGAGCTGGGCCAGCCTGAAGCCAAAAGCCAACAGCTCCATCCGGGTCTCCCACGTGGGTGGCAGGGACCTAAGCACTTGGACCATCCTCTGCTGCTTTCCCAGGAGCGTTCAGAGTGAGTCGGATAGAAAGTGGAGCAGCCAGGACTCGAACTGTCGCTCCCAATGTGGGATCCTGGCATTGGAATGGCTACTTCACCCACGGGGCCACAACTCTGGCCCCATGCTCTGCTCGCGTTTGAGCTCCACAGTCCCCGGCCCCACATCCAGCACCAAAGCTGAAAAGGGACATTCTCCTTGATAGCAAATGCTCCGAGGACTCCGCCAGGACCTCAGATGAAAGACACCTTCAGCAGAACTGCAGCAGAGTTGAGATGGCTCGGAGCGAGCGAGCCGGCCCTCGGACCAGGAGCACCAGCATCGGTCCTGAGGGTCAGGCTCCACCACAGAGCTCAAGCTGCTTCCACGAGGTTCTCAAGCCGGAGGCATCTAGCGCCGGCTTCCGGTCTAAGGTGGACTAGTGTGGCCTACAGAACAAGCCGGTTTAAGGTGTTAAGCAGCTGGGAAGGGTCGTGACGTCCCCCTTCTCTGGCAGGAAGACTCCGGGCCCCCTGTGGTGCTCCTGACCCCACGGCCAGTGTGCAGGTGACTTGGGGCAAGCTGCTTGCCTGCCGTTTTGTGTGTGGATGAGGTCCCATTCGATCCAGTGCTGCAGGTGAGATGTGAACAAGCCACGGGCACCTGCGCTGTGGGCCAACGTATTAGAGCCACACCAGGAAAAGAAGCTGCTTTGGGGTAAAACGGTGGCTTGTCAGTGTGCACAATGCCATAACAGCGATGCGGTACACAGCCCCTGCTGGCAACTGAGGTCACTGGCCCACATCTCCCTCAGGGTGGGTCTTTGGGCAGTGGTAAGAAAAGCACCTACTGTGTGCCAGGCACTGTGGGGCATTGCAGCCAATACAGTAAGAACCATCCCTGTCCTTTGCAACTGGGTGGGATGGACCTGATGGGTCTGTCCCGTGGACTGGGTTCCCACTCGTGGACTGGTTTGCCACCCCCTTGGGTCTGCCTTGGGTGTACCTGGCCTTGGACTTGCACCATCCGGTTTCCCTGCACACCCACAGCCAGTTCCTCCTCCCCAAGCTGCCAGGCTGACCACAGAGCACAGCATACCACACAGAGAGGAGCCCCTGCTGTGAGCCTCCATGCCCAGGGACAGTTCCTGTGCCTGAGTGCCTTCCACGGACGACACCAGCTGCACAGACTGGAAGAACTGGGCCCCAGCCTCAGAAGCCTCATCTCCAGTCTGCACCCGCAACCCATCCTCTCCCTGTAGGCAAGCAGGAAGCAGCCAACCTGAGCTAGCACTCACTGGGACCGACACTTGCTGTGACCTCTTCCAGACCCGGCTTCTAGTAGAATGGATTAACAGTTGTTCCCCAAATGTTGGACAAAGCAAAGGGAGGTCCTCCTCCTCCTCCTCCTCCTCCTCCTCCTCCTCCTCCTCCTCCTCCTCCTCCTCCTCCTCCTCCTCCTCCTCCTCCTCCCTTCTAGGTGGCTCACCTGTCAGCAAAGTTTTCTGAAAGTTTCTTCTAAATCCCACCCTGGCCCCTGTTCCCCTCTCCTCTCATTTGAGGGTCACATCTCCTGGCGACCTGAGAGGCCTTCTCCTCTTCCTTGGCAGGGCCTCCCAAAAAGGGAGAGTGAAAATGGGGTTCCCCTCCATCTCTGTGCAGCCTGCTCCCCCTCCCCCGCACAGTGATGGGCCCTATTTACTGCTGTGGCTGCAACCTGTGCGACACCCCAGCCCCCTGTTAATCAGGGGTCCCAGTGCCGCCTGTCTGCCCCTGCACACTGTAACACCACTAACTACTCCCCAGACACAGACACCTTCTGCACTGGTGCCCTGGCAAGGGAGGGGGAGGGGTGCTACCCGGGGAATGGGGCATATGGTCATTGCCAGGACACCCGGAAGATCTTGTTTTAACTCCTACCAATCTAGCAGCGGCTAGAGAAGTCACCACCAACAGAAGCGCAGGCGCGTCCTTCATGCTTCCCCACACCAGTGTGGAGACAGCCAGACAAGGCCATACACAGCACTTGACAGCTAGACAGCCAGACCCAATGAGATCTGTCCCCAGGTCAAGGGCTTGGCAGCAGCATCTGGCCAGGCCCACAACCCCTAACTGCAGACTCCCTGATCCTGTGTCCACCCTGTGCCCAGCCCGCCAGCTTTAGCCTTTCAGCAGCACTGCCCCTAACCCACCCCCTGACTCCGGGCCCCTGACCACCAAATGGGATTTCCCCTGTTCATGCTGCAAACCTCCTAGGCTTGGGGCCAGCCATCTCGAGCTCCCAGCTGCTTCCAAAGCAAAGCTGACCGTGGCGACACCCGCAGGGGCACATTCCGTATGTCCTGGTGGCTCTGGCTCAAGTGCCATGGCCGGTGCTTGTCCCCACAGAGCCTCAAGTGCCTACAACATGCTGCTGTGTCCCTTTGGCTGCCACCTGTCCTGGCCCCGTGGTGCCTGTGACACCTGCTTGTCCTTGGAGTTCACAGCCAGTGGTATCGATGTTGTAGAATTTCCAGATGTCCACTGTCTGTTGTCCACCAACTCTTAGTAGCAAATCCTGCGCTGTGGCTGTGTATGTGTGTGTGAGTTCTCAAGGGAATGACTTCCCTGTACTCAGTGACTCCTGCAGCATCCTCTAGGCTTCGGGCTCATAGATCAGCTGTTGGACCAATGCTGACAAGATGATAAAGTCATCCTTGTGTCTTCTCTTCTGTTAATAAACACTTGGCTTTCACACTGATTGTTCACCAACACCTGCCTCGTTTAGTGTCCCATGTGTCTTGGTTTGGATTCCCCCAGCCTCAACTTTGTCAGCTTTCCAAGGACAGGGAGGGTGCCAGGATATGAGAGCTTCAGTTTTAGATCAAAGATGATCCTGGTCAAGCTGACCACGTTGGCCTCAGAAGCAGAGCCTGAAACACAGAATCAGTGCAGATAGTTGATCTGGAATTGTACACCTAGCAGGATGGGAGTCAAAGAGCGACATGATGGACACAGACCACGGGAGTGTTACTGAACAGCTCACCACCTCCTACCGGGCATCTGGGGACCGGCGCAGCTCCGCTCCTCAGAGCTGCCAGGGAGGGAGTGGAGGCAGACATGATCTCACAGCCACAAGTACAGCAGCTGAGCAGGCTCCTGCGGCCAGAGGAATGCTGGTAGAAGGAGAACATGATGCGACATGAGACGCGCACCCCTCTGCACCCCCCGCAGCAACAATTAAGCACCATGGGCAGGTCTTTGCAGATTTAAAGTTCCCAAATGCCATGTGCTATTCTAAGGCTTGTATATTAATAAGTAATCAGGAAGCAGCATTATTGAAAGAGTCTGAATTACAAAAGGGAACACATATTTCTTTTGTACGTTTGATGTGGTTTGAAATTAGGAAGATGAACTGTGAAATTGATTTTTTTTTTTTTGGTGGAAAAAGAGACGTGAGTGCTAGCAGTTGAGAGTCAGGCCCATGTGCATGGGAACAAGCGAAGGGGCCACAGCACCTGCCACAGTCTCTGGCCTGAGCTCGCCCCACATATCAGAATTTTCTCAGAAGCAATGAATGATCAAAACGCATTTGGGAATGGTCACCATTTTAGAGCCCACACGGCCTGGTCCCAAAATCAAACAGAAAGTTCATTTGGAGAGCCCTGTGCAGCTTGGTTCCTGGCAATCAGTCAACCCTAGGCTGTAGGTGGGAAGGGAGGAGCCCAAGGCTCAGGTGTCTGAGTCCCCTGGGTCCCCTGACCCATGGTGGCCAAGCTAAGGGGACCAAGCTACTCCAAGGCACAGGCTGCCTGACTTGCCCAGGAAACATGGGCTCCATATTCATCCTGGAAAGTGGGGGTGGGGGAGTGCCAAGTTGAATCTCAGCCTGGCTCTGCCAAGCTCTCTTGCCCTGCCGCCAAGAGCAGATGCCTCATCTTGTCCCCCTCCCCCCCGAGCATGTCCTAGGATCTGCCATGCTGACTCTTTCCTGAGGGCAACCACTTCTTTTTTTTTAAAGATTTATTTATTTTTATTACAAAGTCAGATATACAGAGAGAGGGGGAGAGACAGAGAGGAAGATCTTCCATCCAATGATTCACTCCCCAAGTGACCGCAACGGGCCAGTGCGCGCTGATCCGAAGCCAGGAACCAGGAACCTCTTCCAGGTCTCCCACGCGGGTGCAGTGTCCCAATGCATTGGGCCGTCCTCGACTGCTTTCCCAGACCACAAGCAGGGAGCTGGATGGGAAGTGGAGCTGCCGGGATTAGAACCGGCGCCCATATGAGATCCCGGGGCGTTCAAGGTGAGGACTTTAGCTGCTAGGCCACGCCGC
Organism: Ochotona princeps; assembly: GCF_030435755.1. Classification (NCBI taxonomy): domain Eukaryota; kingdom Metazoa; phylum Chordata; class Mammalia; order Lagomorpha; family Ochotonidae; genus Ochotona; species Ochotona princeps. The sequence goes on from NC_080833.1 coordinate 13,172,845, forward strand.
CGGGCCCCAGGGCAACCACTTCTAAGGTCCAGCTACCCGGGTCCACGGCCTTGCAGCAAGGAAGGAAGGGACACACATCCTCCTACAATTCAGTGAGACTCTGACTCACTGGGTGCTCCAGTCAGCACTTGCTGGGAGGGCCTTCCCTTTGCCTGGAGGAAACAGGAACCCTGTATGTCCAGGATGGTGGCCATCCTAACTCAAGAGCCCCCAGTAAGATCTGGGAGACTGGCTTCAAACGCTTCCTTAGCCACTCCCAAGCTCCAAGACCCTCCAGGAACAGATAAGAGCTCTCCAAGATGCTGATGCAAGCCCCTTCTAGCCTTCCTACCTGTTTTCAGAATCCACCACCCGGGCAGGTGCAGGGACTGGGGATCCGTCTGCTGGAATTGCCTCGGCCCGCAGAAGCAGCAGTGCGGTTCTGACACCATCCAGCAGAGGGCGGTGTGGACGTACACTGCCTTCCAGGCCTTAGCCGGCTCAAAGCAGACATTTGAGGAAAGATGAGGGAGGCTTCAGAAGCTATTCCTGTCCCTGCCAGCAGCCCTTTTCTCTGCTAAAAATGAGCGCCTCGTGATGGCTCGGAAGCCCACTGAAAGCCTGTGCTGGTCACGTACTCACGCATGTGTGCAGACTCCAGGCCAGCTCACCTGGGGCTGGACAGAACATAGCAACCTGCTCCTTCCCTGTGCCGCCCAGGCCTCCTGCTGCCCCCTCCCGTTGATGTTCTCTCCATGCAAAGTCCACTTCTTTCAAGAAGCCCTCCCAGACTCCTGTCAGCAGCAGCAACGGATGGGACACACTGTTAGCAGCGCGTGCTCGTGTGTCCTGGTTGGAGGTGTCCTCCAGGACAGGGGCGTGCACCCCTCCCACCACTAATGCCACCATCCCACCAGAGGCTTTCCAGGGTCAGGGAGCGCGGCTCCACCCTCAGACTGGGGTTATCCCAAAGAGGGCTTTGTCTCTTCCCTCAGACCTTGCACCCTCAAGAAGCCACTTTTCCTTTCTTCCTTTTATTTAAAGGAAACTGTTCTTCCAGGCTCAGCAGCTGGGACTCCACACCCATAGGATGGGGAGGCTTAGGGCCCTGACCAAGGTCACTCGGGTCCCTGCCCAGCCTTCAGCCTTATTCTAGTTAGAACTACTCCAGGGTGACACCTTCAGAGGGCCACCTGGAGACGCACAGAATGGGAGATGAGACGCCTGCGGACCCGGGGCCGGCTGTAGGCAGGTGCACAGGGGTGACTCTCACTGCCTGGAGAGGTAGACTTCAGGAAGTCAGGCCAAAGAGGTGGGAGTAACAGCTAAAGGGCCACAGAGGAGCAGAACACCGGAGACAAACCTCGCTGGCGGGGACAGGCTCCTCCTACCCTCGGGCCCTGCACACTCCAACTCTGTGTCTCAGAACTCGGGAGGAGGAAATGGGGTGTGACCTCAGGAGCGGGTGCTCTAGCTTCGAGGTGGCAGTGTCCAGCATCAGGACACCCAGGGCATCGCTGCCCAGCCAGGCAGCTTCACCCCACTGACCTGAGGAAAGCTCTGAGCCCAGGCAGGAAGTGTCCTCCTCAGCCCCGAGCCCGGAGAGGATCCGAACCTCCCTGAGTCAGAGGCCTGGCCCTGGGCTGGCATCTCCACATGCTGGGCACCTTCATTCCCTTCCCAGCAGAAAAACCCACCACACCCACCAGGTGAGGGAGGACTGGAGATGTGTGTTTGGCCCCCAGGGGCGCCCTTCCCGCCCCCCTCCCCACTGAGTGGGTGGGAGGGACAGGGAGGGCAGCTGCCCGGGTTTTATAAACTGCAGTTCCCAGCCCAGAGAGGAGACCTGGGGGTCCCCCCACCGCACCCTCAGCACCAGAGGGGGGGAACTCTACAAGCGCAAAACCCAGGGAAGTCCCCACCCCAAACAAGACCTGCCTGGGAGGCACGAAGCTACGGCACAGAGGAGGCTGGACCCCCAGAAAGCCCCCGGGGGACAGAGGCCTGCCAGGGCCCTCCCCCCTCCTGGGGACCTCAGGCCTCGACCCTGCCCCGAGGCTGGCCCACCTGCACCTGCTTCTCTCCCCTGCCTGGGTCTCTTCCAGCCCTCCCCGACCCGCGCTGCGCTCCGCCCCGCCTCCAAACCCAGCCAAGCCACATCTGTCCTTAACCCACAATCCTGCCAATTAAACCGCTCGCTCCGGCTCGGCAGCGGCTGCTGACGTCGGGACAACCAGGCAAGGCGAGGCCGCCGCCTACGCGGGCCGGTTCCGGGGAGGCGGCGGCACCTCCCGAGGCTCGGTAGCCATCCGTCTGTCCTCCCACGGCCACGCGAGCCCCACGGGGCCCCGGCACCTCCCTCCACCGGGGGTGGCCCTACCTGGGCTCTCGGCACAGCCCCTCCAGTTCGGGGTCCCCCATACCCCCGGCCGAGACCCCGCCTCCCGCGCTCCCGTCCCCGTGCGCGCTCGCGGCACCCTCCGCGCGCTCCGACCTCGGTTTCCCCGCCGGGAGCGGCGCTGGCTCTGCAGCCGCGAAGGCGTCGCCGTAGGAACCGGGAGGGGGGCCCATTAAGCGCAATTAGCGGGCGCGCGTTTGGCAGCGATACCTTAATAAATGATAGGCGCACGGTATGTAAATAAATATTAGCGCGTATTACGCGGACAGGAGGCTTGGCGGGCCTCTCCTGGGCTGGGCTCCCTTGTCCTCCTCCTGCTCAGAAGCCCTCACCTCCATTCTCATCCTCCCTCCCCGGGCTCAGCACCTGGTGGCCTGGGGCACTTTCCCCAGCGGCCAGCACGCCCAGTCTGCGCCCCCAATCCAGCCTGTCTCGGTACTGCAGGCCTCCCCTGGCATGTAGAGTCCGGGCCAGGGCCCACGCTAAACACCTGCCCATCTGCCCCGGCCACAGCTGGACGTTTCTCGAGTGAGGACAGAGTCCCGGGAGCTGCTGCTGACACCCTGTCTCGCTCGCCTGGCCCCAGCCTCTTCTACGTGGACATCCGTCCCTTCTGACTATCCCAGAGCCACCATCATCCGCCGGGATTAGTTGTCGCTGCTCCTGCCCTTACCTCCATAACCCCTCATTCCCCCCAGAGCCTGCTCCATGGACAGAACGAGCTATAAAAATACAAGTCGGCCGTGTCTCTTGCAGAGGAAATGCCAGTCCTTAGAAAGGTGCCCAGGCCCCACCGGCCTCCACACCAGCCTCTCTCCGGCCCTGACCCCGTGACCCCCGTCTGCTCCAGCCATCCCCGCCTTCTCCCCTCAAACCTACCAGTCTGCTGCTTCCTCCTCAGGCTCTGGCCTTCCAGAACATTCCCCAGATGGCACCAGAGCGTGACCTGTCACCTGCTCCGAGGCTTCCTTCAGGCGCCCTATTCCACGACAGGCGCTGTGAACTTTTCTCACAAAGCAACCACTTGCCCCACACCCCTTCCTCCCGCCACCCCACCCTGTCATCTCTTTCACTATGGCCAAGTTCTTTCCCTTTTCCCACTCACCCAAGGAAGCTCTGTGGAAACATTGGCTTTGCTCTCCCCGCCAGCTCACCCTACCGTGGCGTTCCCAGTACCTAAAAGAGGGCCAGGAATATCAGAAACTTGGTGATGGCAGGAGCAAGGGAAAGGAGGGGCGTGGGAGAGGGAGACTGCCAGGAGGGCCATGCCTGGGCAAAGGCAGGCGCAGCAGGCCAGCGGGCTTGAAAGGACGCTGCTGGGCTGGCGTGGGTGAACAGCTCTGTCACCAGGCCAAGGGAATGCCAGACTGAGGGGTCTAAGATACTGCGACCCCTCCCCAACCTGAGACTGGCAGCACCAGCTCCACTTTGGTCCCAGCTGGGTGTTGGACTGGGTACTGCGGGCGGTATTGCATGGGTAGGCCCTGGTAACAGCCACAGTAATTACTGGTTGTGTGCGATTAGGGGATAATTATGCTTAATAAGTCCAAAAGTAATTACCACGCAGGCTGCTTGCTGCTTTGGAAAACAGAGGCCCCCAGTGAGCAGGAGCCGGGGAATGGAGAAGGGGGAGAGTGGGCATCATGGCCATTGGGGTGCTGGCCTACTTCTCCAGCAGATGCCCCAGTCCCACCAGAGGCTTGCTCACCTCTAGTGACGGGGTACTCGCTGTGGCCCAGGCATCCCCAAGAGTCTGCCATTCCTGGTGGCAGGAGCTTTCTCCTTCTCACATTCCCGCTCAACATCTTGGTGTGTGAGGACACGCAGGACTCGTGTGTCACTCCTGACAGCAGCGCATCACCAGAGATACCAAGCTGCACTGACTCATCAGCCCACAGCCACCTGAGCATGTGGGGCTTCCAGCAGTGGTGCAGAGCAGGGTGGGCCGCCCCTCACAGTCACCTGGTGCCAAGTGTGGCTTCCCAGGACCTTTCTGAGCCCATCCGATCCATCTTCCTAGAAATGAACCTGGAGTGGATGTTTTCAGGACACAAGGAAGTCGTTCTGAAAGGTGAGTGCCCTGCCTAGGGGCCCCTCAGTCAGATTCATTTGACACTTTATGGGACACCAGCCTGGGTCAGTTTTTCTACCTGATCTCCACACAACCCCTGCTGAGATGTGGCTAACGCAGTCCATATTTTTACACTGAGACCCACTCAGTGGAAAGAGCTTGACTAAGGTCACGTGGCTAGCAAAGGGCTTAGCCAGGATTTAAATCCAGGTCTGGCTCCAAAGCTTGTGCGTGTAACCTGCTACCACACACATCCTCACAGGCTCAAAGCAACCTGCTCTAACAGCTGGGACATTAGATAAGAGGGCGAGGCAGGATTCCAGAGTCAAATCCACCCTCCCTCCCCCAGCGTTAGAGCGTGGGGTAGCACTCATCATGGGCTAATGACGCTTTCAGACCCTATCCCACTGACATCTTTCTTGGTAGAATGTTCAATGTGATGTTTTTCCCACCGAGGCAGATTTTCTCAGGGTGCCAGAGAGAAGGAGGAAGATCTGGATGAACAAATATCACAATAGAGACTACTCGTCTATCCCTAGTGGGGTGCGATGTGGGAACAGGGACCACGTGAACATGATTAAGGTCATTTGGTTCCCCAGCCACCAGCCTGCAGCAAGGGGAGGAAGGGGTCCTTAGTAGCTGTGGGCTTCAGAGGACCACAGATGTGAAGCTAAGAGGGAACAAGCATCCCCAAGCCCCAAGAGCAGGAAAAAAAAATCTACTGCCAGGAAAATGACAGAAGTGCCAACAGCCCATAAAATCTGTGCCGTTGACATGAAGCATGCATTGTCATTTTCTCAAGGATGCCAAATCATAAATTCTTTTGCAGAAAATCTTGTCCCTGAAAAGCAATCATCTGTGAGAAAGGGCTTGGTTTGGTATACTCAGATGCTCCTCCAAGATAGTGGGGTCCCAAACCAACCCCTTGGCGGGTCTTCAGGCACCATCCCAGGAACTGTGATGCAACAGTGAAAGACCTTGAAGTCTCAAAGTGCAGAGAATGACCCCAACCACCCACCCTGGGAGATTTAGTGGCAGCACTGGCTCCAGCCAGAACTGGAGCTTATGGAGCCCTGCCCAACACCGGGTGACATTTCAGCACCAGGGACAGGGCACCCAGGATGGCTCTTTTGTCTATGCAGGGAAATTTCTCGAACACCTCCACCCTTTTAGCTTTTTTTGATGGCTAGGGAAAGAGTGGGACCTCAGCTCTTCCGTGTCCCTGCCTAGGAGGAAATGGTGTGCTCTTGTTGGCCACTGAGGCCCCCAAGTCTTGAAAGGTATGAAAAGCGAGTTGGGTTACTTGATAATGAGGGAGAGAACAGTCAGGCAGTAGAAGAGTCTTGGCCTAGAAATGGAGTGGAACCATCTTGAGTTGCCTTGATGGTGGTGCCCGCAGCAACCCACTTCCCTTCTCTGGGCCTGGCCATGCCATTTCTTGGATTCTGTGATCAGTGTGGGTGATGCTGGCATTTGACCCCCAACCTTTCTGATGAACTAGATAATACCTTCTCCCTCTAGCTCGTTCCCCATGGTTTCCAAAGAGTGAATCATCCCAAATTAGTATTTCTCAAACTGTGAGCCGCCTCCTGCCCGAAAATGAATGCCTGCCCAGAGGAGTTCTATGAACATGGAGAAGGGGGCATTCTAGCACACTGAAGCTGGAGGATTACTAAGGTAAGCAGAGCCACAGGCCTCTCAACTGCCTGGCACCCCGACTCTCCAAGGTGCTGCCATGTGCCCATAGTCCCAGGACAGTGCTCAGTGCTGCTTAAGCTTGCTCCCCTGCAACACCTAAAGGAGCAGTTAACATAACAGCAGTGTTGTCAGGTCATCCCATTTCACAGTAATCTGTGAAATAGGATGATTATCATCATTTTTACAGAAGGGGAAACTGAGGCATGGAGAGGGCTACATGCTTGTCCAAGATCACCTAGCCAGGACACTGCTGAGCTAGGGTTTAGACCCAAACTCTGTGTTTTTGCCATAGGATTGAGCAGTCCGTCCCACCTTGAGGGTCTGGAGCTAGCTGACCAGGGTGGAAAGCCTAGCTGTCTAGCATTGGACATGTTTATCCATAGTTTTTTAAATTCTTTTCCATTTTGCTTGATTTTTTACTGATGTTTAGATTCCCTGAACAAACCAAGGTAGACCTTGATGAGAGCTGGGAGGCCAGGGGAGCTCAGTGTGGTTTGATCGATTGATTTTTAATTAAGATCAGCTTTGCTGCACAGAGGCCAAAAACAGCTGCTTCTCCGGTCACCTGGTGGGAGGAGGAGAAGAGGAAGGAGCCAGAGCGGCTGCTGGGAGGCGGAGAGGGGAGGTCAATGAAAGAGCAGAAGAAGAGGGTCAGGGAGGAAGAGAGTGTGGCGCATGACTTGGACTGGAGGGCAGAGAAGAGGGCTGGAAGGAGAGAGAAGAGAAAAAGAACAGAAGAGGAGCTCTGAAGATCACCCCCTCAGCATCCGGAGTTTGGGGCTCCTCCCTCTCTGCCCTCCACCCCCAACCTTCTGCTCCCACCATGTAGAGCATCCACGAGAGGGAGCACCTCCTTCCTGCCCAGCACCAAGAAAAGGCCCTCTCCTGAGCAGAGCCTGGAAACAGGTGTTGGGACTGGCCTGCCTCGAGCCTTGGATCCCCGTGCCGGCCTGGCCTCCTCTCCAGGCTGCTGCAGGGTACATCAGGAACAGCTGGAGCCTCCACACTCAGGTTCCCTCCCTGGACTTCACAAAGGCCTGACATGGTCAGTCTCTCTCCTGCCTTCCAGCCTTCTCCGAGGAGGCCCCGTCTGCTCCAGGACCCAGCTGTGCCTCTAACATTCTGGTCTTTAAGAGGGACAAAAAGGTGAAGCATGGATCCTGGTTCTCTGCAGGGGAGTGTCAGCAGGAGCCTGAAGTGTATCATTAGTGGTGGTCGGCGCTCTCTGCACTCTGGGACCAGCCCTGGAGCATCCTGGAGGGCATTAGGGTGACGTCATCCCACAGGCCTGAGCCCAGCAGAAGCTGGAGGACTCCCACCTCTGTCCAGGTCAGCCCCCACCCCAGCCGCAGGCTTTTTGCAGCCCAACCCCTCACTCCCAGCGCTTCTGGGATGAAATTTGGGACCATTGTCACCATGGTAACATGGTACCAGTGATTGTTATTCATCATGCTCAAGGGATAGAATTATATGACCTGGAATCCAAAAACGAGAAGCAGCTAATATTGTGGGAAGAGCAATGGAGTCGGAGATAGTGCCTGGACTCAGCCAAGTTATTCCCGACAGAGCAGCTCCCACGAATTTCCTACCACTGCAGGGATTCAAGTAACACCTCTGTGAGAATGTGGGAAGCACTGAGTGGAATGATGTCCAAACTCCCAGAATCACTGCCTTCCCCCGGAACACACAGCCAAGACCCCCTACCCATCCCCTGCTTCTCCTGGGAGAGGGAGAAGACAGGGTATTGCCAAAGCTGTCCCATGGGTCTGGCTCTCATGGCTGAAGTCAGGAGCATGCCTGCCAGGCCAAAGGCAGTCAGGGTCCTCGCTGGGCCAGGCTTGACCCCCTGCCTCTTGCTAGGGTGGGCTTAGGGAACACTCTCTCCTCTTCCCATCCACCCACTCCCAAAAGCACCTGCTTTCCCCTTTCAGAAACCTCAGCTCAGGGGAAACAGCCAAAGGATGGAAAAAGGTTGAACACAGAGAAGGTGAGGGCTGAGAAACCCTGGCATCTGTTCAGAGGGCACACCTCCCAGCTAGCATGTCTCAACACCATAAGGTGGACTTAGGGGGAGTTCCCACTCAGGTGGGGATACGCTTGCGCTATCGGGACAAGCAAGGAAAACAAGTGGGATGTGCTGTGTGATGTGTGTGAAGATTGATTAATTTCAAGGAGTGAGAGAGAGAGAAAGAAAGAGAGAGAGAGGCCCATCTGCTGGTTCACTCCCCAAATGCCCACAACAGCCAGGGTTGTACCAGACTGAAGCCAGGACTCCATCTGTGTCTGCCCTATGGATGGCAGGGGTCCAAGCACTCCCAGGCACATTAACAGGTGAGAGTCTAACATCACAAGCAGCAGTTTAACTCCCTGTGCCACAAGACCAATCTCTCCATATTCTTTTTAAAGGACAAAGGTAAAGCCAGTTGGTTAGGATAAATTCTATTTTGCTTTTTTTATGCTTCTTACTTCCCAACATCTATAGAAATTCATCTTTCCTTTTTTATAATTTTTTTTTATTTGAAAGTCAGAGAGAGAACACACGCTTTGATACACTGGTTCTCTCCCCCAGATGTCCACAACGGCCAGAGCTGGGCAGTGATGAAACCCAGCGGCAAGAGCTTCATCTGAGTGACCCAAGCACTTGGGCCATCTTCTGCTTTTCCCAGGAGCATTAGCAGGAAGCTGAATCAGAAGTGGAACAGCCAGAACATGAGCCCATATAGGATGCCAGCATCACTACACTGCAATGCCAGCCCCAGCAAACCTCTTCTGAAAGCTGGGCCTTGGCACTAATATCCTCCAGACTCGAAGATTTGCTAGACTTCTCCAAGCTGTGATTTCTGCACTTAAGGATGATCATGATGCCTGTGGCCAATGGCAAATGTGAGGATGCACTGAGACAAGGTCCTGGCACCTGGCACCAGGCCTGGCACCTGGCACCAGGCCTGGCACGTCGCAGGTACACAGGAAACAGCAGGCACTGCAGCCATCAGAGGGGGTTGACTCTTGGTGCTCCCTCACCAGGTCTCCAATCCCATATGGAAAACCGACTCCTCTCCTGCCAGCCCAAGCCCCAAACCAGACCCCAACCCCCTGACTGGGGCTGAGGTAGTTGCACACAAGGCTGCTCCCACAGGCCAGGCTGCGCTGAGTACACAGAGCTGTCACCTCCCAGCCACCTGCAGGACACAGAGCATGCATCCCAGGGCTCTCAGAACCCAGCGGCTCTACAGAAAGGCTGTGGCCCCAGGGCTGAGCTGCTGCACCCGGAAGCCAGGGGGAGGAGTGCCTTTCAATGAATCAGCCCCACAGTACTGGTGACAGACACACTGTGTCTCTGATCATTCCACCCGTTTTGGCACCAAGAGGCTGGGAGAGACAGAGCAGGGCAGGCAAGAGAACAATGAATATTTTGTGAGAGCCAGAGGCAACGGAAGACCTGTGCCAGGCAGAGCGAGGCGGCAGGGAGCGGGGACAGGCTGGTGTCAGCTGCGCGGGGAGGACAGAGGGGCCCCAGGGGCACCAGCTGAGCCCTCCTCCTCCTCCCTCTGCTTTTCCAGATCCTCTGCCTTCTGTCTGCTTCCCTCCCTTCCTTTCTGCCCCTTGACCTTGTTTTTCTTTCTCCCTCCCATCCTCCTCCTTTCTTCTTCGTATTGACTCGTTTCTGTTTGTAGTTCCTTCTTTCCCCTGTTTAAAATCAAGCGATGTTCCCTGAGCTGTGCTCAATGCTGACTGTGGGAAGAGTAAACGCAGCCATGTCCACCCACCCTGAATACTAGAAGCCTCAGCCTTCTAGCACCAGGACAAGTTTCAGCAATGGAGCAGGTGTCTGGGAAGGCCTCCCCTTAGGAAGTGCCCATTGCTTAGAAGGAGGAGGCCTCTGTCTAGTGGACAAGGTAGGGAAAGCAGCGGGGCCAAGAAGACCATGTGGGGGTACAGCAGCAGAAGGGGCTGCAGCAGCTGGGGGTGAGTGTATGGCCAAGTGTGCCCCTTCCGTTACTTCTTCCAGTCCACACAGTGACAAATACTGTCCCTTTTACAGACGGGTAAACTGAGGCTCAAGGTAGCATGATGTGACTAATGACACATAGCCAGCAGGTGGTCAAACTGGAACTTGATCCCAGACTCAGATGATTCTAACAGTCATAATCTTGCCTCTTGGGGCCCGGCGGCGTGGCCTAGAGGCTAAAGTCCCCGCCTTGAACGCGCCAGGATCCCATATGGGCGCCGGTTCTAATCCCGGCAGCTCCACTTCCCATCCAGCCCCCTGCTTGTGGCCTGGGAAAGCAGTCGAGGACAGCCCAAAGCTTTGGGACCTTGCACCCGCGTGGGAGACCCGGAAGAGGTTCCTGGTTCCCGGCTTCGGATCGGTGCGCACCAGCCCGTTGCGGCTCACTTGGGGAGTGAAACATCGGATGGAAGATCTTCCCCTCTGTCTCTCCTCCTCTCTGTATATCCGGCTTTCCAATAATAATAAAAACCTTAAAAAAAAAAATCTTGCCTCTTAGCCCTGACCTAGCTCAACTCGGGCAGAGGTGCAGCCCCCCACCCACAGATAAGTTCTGCTGCTCCTACTAACAAGAGGCCTCTGTCCTGTGACAGGGAGGCTGGCAGTGCCCTGTGCTGCTGGGGCCCATGCCCAGGGTGTCCGGCAGGTCTGGCTGGGAAAAGAACCCTAGCACCTGGTTCTGGCACCTCTGGGGCCCAGCTGCTGGGCGTGGTGGGAGGACCACAGTCACCCAAGGACCCCTTCCTCCCAGCCCTGGCCTCCCAGAGTTGCATAAGAAGCAAGAAGCAGAGCCCGGCACCATAGCACAGTGGTTAAGGTCCTCGCCTTGAACGCACCGGGATCCCATATGGGCACCGGTTCTAATCCCGGCAGCCCCGCTTCCCATCCAGCTCCCTGCCTGTAGCCTGAGAAAGCAGTTGAGGACGGCCCAAAGCCTTGGGACCCTGCACCTGTATGGGAGACCCTGAAGAGCTCCTGGCTTCAGATTGACTCAGCTCCAGCCGTTGCGGTCACTTGGGGAGTGAACCATCGGACGGAAGATCTTCCTTTCTGTCTCTCCTCCTCTCTGTATATCCGCCTTTCCGATAAAAATAAATAACTCTTAAAAAAAAAAAAAAAAAAAAAAAAAGCAAGAAGCGGACTAGAGGCATTACCACCACAGGCCTGTGGGGGCAGTGCTGAGCATCATCAGCCAGGATCGGGACTTCTCAAGCCACTAACTGGTCTATAAAAGGCCAGTAATGCTCACCCCACATCTTCATAGCGGGCGCCTTCTCTGTACCAGTCCGTGGTAAGAGAAAGATGGAGGCTTAGCAGGCAGAGCCCTAGGTCCGGGTTCCAATGGTAGGCTGCCACTCAGTGAATGTGCTGACATGGCGATGGGAATGGGATACCCCAAACCCAGGAGTGGCAAGGTCCCTGTGTCGATATGAAACTATCACTGCCAGTGACTGGAAAACACCTGAGGCAGATTCACCATGGAGGGCTGCTGCAGAAAACAGCCAGCCACATAAAGGCCAAAAAGATCAACATGTGCACAAGTCCCAAGTCTGGAAAAGACTTCATATATGTGAGGCTACGGAGGTTGATGGACTGGGAGTGGGAGGGGAAGTGGCAGGAACTGAGATTGGAGCAGCAATTATGGTCAGCTCAGGGGAAGGTTCTGGAAGGCCTGTGACACACAGTGGGAAATCTGCATGAGGAGAGCTAGGGATGACCTCACGTTCTAGCTGGGACGCTGAGACTGGCAGGGTAAGTGTACCTTCGTCTCCCCCCTCCTCCCTCCCCTACGTGTTGTGGGTCTCTGTGAGGCCATCACAGCTCAGGCCTCAAGTAGAGGATACGACAAAGTGTTGAGGTTTGCTAATTGTGGAGATTTGCCCCCCGGAACCAGACCACCAAATGTGCAGGGGACCCCCCAAATCTCAGCTGTTCTCAGCTGACTGAGCACTATGCAGGAGGCAGAGCTTCCACTGAGATTGCAAACCGCCTTGCCGATTGGAGAGGTAGGAGGCGTCTTCACTACCATTTTTCTTTAGCAATTGTGGCCTAAACGTATCCGAGTACAAAGTTCTGTTAGATTCCTTTTCTAGTTAGATCTGTTCCTGCAACTCGCGTTTTCTCACATAGCCCTTCAAGCCTGGTAATCGTTCCCCTAATCCTTGTGGTCTATCATTAATATAGCTTCTATGCTATTGTTTAGTTAACTTGTAACTTTTACCAGCCTTCTTGCTTTGCAAAAAAATTAGTATAAGTTGCCCCAGAAAAATTCAATAAAGTATGCATTGATTCATCTCACCTTTGCATCCCCTGTGTCCCAAATTTCTTCTTGGCACGGATGTCACACCTCGAGTCCTAGAGGGACCCCCAAGAATAAAGTAAGGCCCAGATTCCACTGGGCCAGGCAGGATCACCTTCTCCAGCCACCTGTAGCCTGCCTGCCTCACCTGCTCCAAACTGTGAAAGCAGGGGTAGCAGGGCAGTGTGGTCCTTGGAAATGGCCTGTCCATCCCAACAGCCAGGCAGGAAGACTCAGCCCTTGCCCAGCAGTGGACCCCCTGAGTCCTGGGGGTTTGGAAGACTTCTTGCCTCCCCCCTCAGCACTTGTGTTCACTGGTGACCTCCATCCCTGGTGGGAAGGACACCTCAGGCCGCCCTGCCAGGTGCTCAGATGCCAGGGACCACCCCCCAGAGCGACCACAGCCCCACTTGGGACCCTCTTGCTCTCTCCCGGTCTCTCTGTCCTCTTTTGTTCCTCCACTCCCAGCTCTGTTCTCCCTCCCCTCTCTTGTTCTCTCTCCCTTCCTTGCGAATTCCTCGGGGGATTTTGGTTGTTGCTATTGCTGTAATCAAGTATCTGAGACAGGCTAGCTTACATGAAAGACGGTGAAAGTGAGAGAGTGCGAGCAAGAGAAAGTGATGTGTTCAACCCTCAATTTTGGAAACTGAAAGTCCAAAGAGCTTAAGGCAGACCCACCCACCTCCAACCGTGTCACCTCCAAACAGGAAGCTGAATGAGCCTAAGGTGCCACCGCCCACTGAGGCCACGCCTCCAATGATCTAAGCACCTCCCCTTAACCCTGCCTCTCTCTCTTTTTTTAAGATTTATTTGCTTGAAAAGCAGAGCTAGAGAGAGAAAAGACAGAGAGATCTTCCATTTGTTGGTTCACTGCCCAAATAGCCACAACAGAGCTAAGTCAAGAACCAAGAGCTTCGTCCAGGTCTCCCATGTGGGGGCAGGGGCCTAAGCACTTGTGCCCTGCTCTGCTGCTTTCCCAGTCCATCAGCAAGAAGTTGGAGTGGAAGTGGAGCAGCCGGGACACGAATTGGTGCCCACATCAGAGGCCTGTGTTGCAGGCAACAGCTTTACCTCATATACCAAAACCTTGATTCCCCAGTGTCTCCTCTTTAAAAAAATTTTTTTATTGGAAAGTCAGGTTTACAAAGAGAAGGAGAGACAGAAAGGTTTTCTACCTGCTGGTTCACTTCCCAAGTGGCCATAGGCCAGAGCTGAGCTGATCTGAAGCCAGGAGCCTTTTCTGCATCTCCTATATGGATCCAGGGTCCCAAGGCTTTGGACAGACCTCTACTGCTTTCCCAGGCCACAAGCAGGGAGCTGGAAGGGAAGTGAAGCAGCTGGAACATGAACTGGCGCCCATATAGGATCCTGGAGCATGTAAGGTGAGGACTTTGGCCAGTAGGCTACTGCACACCACTCCCCCCCACCCCCCCGCCACCACTACCAGTCCCTCCTTTTAAAAGTCCCAGCAGCATACTGAAGATGAGCCCTCTCACACAGAAACTTTAGAAACAAACCACATCACCTGTCTCCTCCTCTCCCTCTCTTCTCTGGATTGACCAACAGTCTGGCTGAATGATAGGCTGCCTGAACTCTCTTTTCTGGTTCCTGACCAGTTTCCAGGTAGTTTACCTAAAAACTCAAGACCACTCACAATCCAGTGCAAGTCCTCAGGGAACTGACTTACACAGTCCCTAATGAGGAGAGGGCTGCCTGAGCCAGTCGGAGAACCTCTGCCAAGAACCCATCTCCCCACGGCTGCAGACCAATGCTGCAGGGAGCCCAGGGGTCCTCCCGTGCTACCCCTCACTGCTGGACCATCAGCTTCCAGCAGTGCCCAGCTCAGGGCAATTGAGTGAAGTCAGGATCATCTAGGGAGCTCACATGAAAATGCAGATCCCCAGGCCCAACCAAGAACATCCAGGGCTAGTGTTGTAACACAGTGGGTTAAGGCTCTGTCTGCAATGCCAACACACCACAAGAGTAGCCACTTATGGTCCTAGCTTTCATCTCTTGGGCCCCTACAGTTACAAGCAAAGCTCCTGTCTCCTGACTTTGGACCAGCCCAGTTCCAGCTGTTACAGCCATTTGGAGAGTAACCCAGTGGGTGGAAGATTCATTCTCTCTCTCTCTCTACCTATCTATCTAACTATCTCTAACTCGCTTCTCCTTCTGTCTCGGTAACTCTGCCTTTGAAAGAAAAATAAAATAAATCTGAAAAAAAAGTTTAAAGTAGTGCTAAACTACGCTTTGCAGGCCTGGAGCTCTGCTGGTTTTTTTTGTTTTGTTTTGTTTTGTTATGTTTTTGCTTGTTTTAGATGTATTTATTTTTACTGCAAAGTCAGATATATAGAGAGAGGAGGATAGACAGAGAGGAAGATCCTCCATCTGTTGAGTCACTCACCAAGCGGCCACAACGGCTGGAGCTACACCAATCCAAAGGCAGGAGACAGGACCCTCTTCCAGGTCTCCCACATGGATACACGGTCCCAAGGCTTTCAGCTGTCCTCGACTGCTTTCCCAGGCCACAAGCAGGGAGCTGGATGGGAAGTGGGGCTGCTGGGATTAGAACTGGCACCCATATGGGATTCCGGTGCATTCAAGGCGAGGACTTTAACCACCAGGCCACCACACCAGGCCCTGGTGTTTATTTATTTTTTTAACAACATTCCTGGGAGTCTGGCTGGACAATGGGAAAAGGGAAAGTCAAGCAAAGTGAAGGCTAGAGAAAAGGAATTTCCACCCCTCTGTCTTCAATTACTGGCCATGTGACTATGGACATCACCTGCTATGTCCCAGGAAATGTGCACAGAGCCAACACACACTGGGGACAGATGCTACTTGGTGACACCTTGCCAAGCTCATGCTGCAGGGACCTGGTCTGAGCCCTAACATTCCTCCTCATCCCATGCCCTGGCCCTGCCCGTATGCCCCTGCCCGTATGCCCCTGCACTCCCAGGGCACCTCCCTGGCTGCATCTACTCTCCCATATTCTGTCCTCTTCTTGCCACAGATGTCCTCCACCCGGCTTCACTCCACCTGCTCAAAACACATTCCTCTCCTGCATCCGCCGTGTCTTGGCCTTATTTGTAATTCCCGAAGCCTGAATTTCAGCCCCAACTCTGTTTCTGATCCCAGCTTCCTGCTAGGGTGCACCCAGGGATCCCAGGGGGACAGCAGGTGATGGGTTGACTAGCAGGTCCCTGCCTCTGATGTGGAGGGACGCAACGAGTCCCTGGTCCCCAGCTTTAGCTTGGTCCAGACCTGGCTGCCATGAACACTTGAGGAGTAAACCAGCAGGTAGAGGGGATCTCTCTCTCTCTCTCTCTCTCTCTCCAGTCCCTCTGTCTCTCCCTCCATGCAAATGTTTTAAAATGCCATCACTTATCTCATCTGCTAAAAACATTGGAGTATTTGGCAAGAGGCTAGACTGACACCAGAAGGCCTGGTTCCAAATCCTCATAACCCCCCACTTTCTAAGTTTAACTTATTGTACACTTTTCTTAGCATTTCTATGCCTCAGTTTCCCAACTTAAAAAATCAGAATCAGTCTTCTCTCATGGGGTAAGGATGAGATGAGGAATGAGTTCATCCTTATAAGGGAAGCAGCTAGAATGACATATTGCTATGGGGGTGACAGAATATGAAACACCTGATCCAACAGAGGTACCTGCTACACCAACAACGTGGTACTGACTAAAGTAACTGCACAGTACTAACTAAACCATCATGAGCACTAACTAAGCCAAAAGTACTGTACTAACTGAACTAACAATGTGAGTACTAACTAAACTGTTAGCATGGATACTAACTAAATCAACAGCACAGTAGTGACTGAACCAATACGGGCACTAACAACCTGAGTGCTAACTAAAGGAATAGCATGGCACTGATTCAGCCTACAGCATGGTGCTGACTAAACCAACAGGGCACTAACTAAACCAATAGCACAGGTACTGGTTAAGTTAATAACGTGAGTATTAACTAAACTAACAACATGGGCCAGAATTGCTAACAACTGAACCAATAGCACATATGTTAACTAAACCAACAGCCAGAGCTCCGGCTGCAGCCGGTCCATCAGCAACACCTGCAGCTCCTTCCCTGCTTCTCTGCTCAACACGAGCACCCTGCCTCTCTGGAATAAAACTCACAGTGATATATAATTGCCTCTCCCTCCACATGGCTGTCGGAGTCATGTCTGTCTTCTCTCTTCCCCACAAAGGCAGACACTGCATCCACTCTGTCCTCACCACTGGGTCCCCAATCCCAGCACAGGCCTGACACTTGGTGGGAGCAGAAAAAGCATCCATTGAAAAAGCCAATGAAGGATTTCAGGATGAGCTGTCTTCGAGCCCAGTCATCTTGCCTCCTCCTTGAAGTCAGCCTCAGCATGAGTCACTTTCAGAGAAGCATTAGCCTCATATCCAGAAACCATCAGAAGGCACGGGGAAGGCTGCGCTGCAGTACCTGGGAGGATGCCAGGAGGTGGGAGCTGGACGCCTGGGTCAGTGTTGACAGCTGACACAACTCCTGCTTCTGCCAGCTCCAGGCTCCTCAGAGGTAGCTGCTTGCCCAGTGCCCCAGTGGGGGATGTGGAGACCCTCTAACTCCCTGGAGGACTCCTGGAGGTCAGGTGGACCAGCTGTGCTAAGTCCCCTGGATGGCAGCCCAGAGAGCCCCTGACCACAACCCTAGCTTCAACCCCACCACCACCACCAATTACTGCCCAGCCTGGCAGATGAGCCCAGAGTACCCTGATTTGGGCACCCTCCCCCCTTCCATTCTTGATTGCCTGTGAGTCCATCCCACGATGGCTGAGCTATCAGGGACCTGGAAAGCCAGACTCTGCCTTTATCAGGCTCCCGGCCTGCTCTGCACCTTGCTTTTCTCAGCCTACACAAGAGCTGCTCCACTCCCTCTAGCTGGAAACCAGTTGGCGGGCCTCCAACAGCCCGACAATGGGCTGGGGGTTAGGCAGGTGGAGCTGAGACCCGAGGGGACTTGGAGTTGACCAGACTCCTGCCGTAAAGTCAGGAGGTGCTAAAGCAACGAAAGCCTAGGACAGGCCTCACTGAAGGACGGCCCAGGGGTGTGGGTATAACTGTAAGCCATCTTTCTCTACCTAGGCCTCGAGGCAGCTTGCTTGGACCTCTAAGACATACCCAAAGGCCACTCTGCTTTAATTTTGCGTGTCTGATCTGCTGCAGGAAGCTGGAAAGCATCCCCACACTCGAGAAACACATTTATTCTTGGAGGTCTTGAATTCTGTGTGCAAATAAATGTGTACTAAATGCTGACTTGAGTTTAAAAAGCAACTTCACCACCTGCTGCTGTGTTGGTAGGCACATTTCTTAACCTCTCTGAACTTCAGTTGTCTCAGCTTTCAAACAAGGATAGAAAATAGACCTGCCTCCACAGTCACTTTTTAGGGCTACTGTACAAAAGCTCTCAATACGCATCAATAATAATGACACATCCTCTTTCAAAGAAGAGAAGAAAAAGTTCGCTGACAGTATTATAATTTCAGTGCTGGTAGTGACCGTGTGGGATGGCAGGGGTGATCACAGTGGCCCAGTTGTTGGTGAGAAGCAGGTGGTTATGGCTGCAGCTGTGGTGACGACACTGATGATGGTGGCAATGTTGGTGGCTATGGTGAGAACAGTGTTAGTGTGATAGTGGCAATGGTGGTGATGCTGATAGCCATGTCAGGGATGAAGACAGTGACCTGTCCGGGGACTGGCAGCCCTGCCTAGGTCAGCTCCGGTTAAACCAGAGCCAGCTCCCACACTGGCCCTTGAGTCCAGCCAGTGCTTGGTTAAGCAGGCCCTTGGAGCCCTGACAAGCCCTTCTGGCCTCCATGCTGTTCCTAAGGTGGAAGTGAAAAGCACACACCAACACACCAATAAAGGCTGGGCTGTTTCATATGACATGTTCTGCCAATAGAAGGTGGACGTGGGGCCCGGCAGCGTGGCCTAGCCGCTAAAGTCCTCACCTTGAACGCGCCCCGGGATCCCATTTGGGTGCCTGTTCTAGTCCTGGCAGCTCCACTTCCCATCCAGCTCCCTGCTTGTGGCCTGGGAAAGCAGTCGAGGACGGCCCAAAGCTTTGGGACCCTGTACCCACATGGGAGACCTGGAAGAGGTTCCTGGTTCCCGGCTTCGGATCGGCACAGCACTGGCTGTTGTGGCTCACTTGGGGAGTGATTCATCAGACAGAAGATCTTCCTCTCTGTCTCTCCTCCTCTCTGTATATCTGACTTTGTAATAAAAATAAAATAAATCTTTTTTAAAAAAGGAGGTGGACGCAATCATTCTGAAAGGAATAGCTATGCACATGAGCTGCTGACCAGCCTTTGAAAACAGCATTTGGCAGGGAAGGCGAGACACGTGGGTACCGAGAACTTGGTGTGTGCCACAGTGCTGGGGCCAGCAGCTGTGCATGCACGGATCACAGGCTGGATTCTGTCCATTTGGGAAGAGGTTGCACAGGGAAACAAACTACAAATCTTTATTCAGCACCTACTACATGCAAGCCCGGCTGTGTGCCTGGCACTGCTGAGTACAGACCCAGCTGCTGCCTTTGAGAGCAGCATACAGGGATGCCCAAGTCAGCTCTGTCCTCCAGGAACTCCCTGCCTGGCATGGAATGCCAGCCGACAAGATAGTTAACACTTGCAGAATAGCAGGTGACCCCATGACATCATCACCAGTGGCTCCCTGGGTGCCTGGTCTTGGCTGGCGAAGAGTGCTCCTCTTGTCTCTTCGTTTATCTCATGGAGTCGGATTTTCCATGAGCCTGGGCTGTCAGGGCCACTGTGCATCCCACTTGACCGAGGAGCAGCAGCTGAGGCCACTCGCTCTTGGTGGAGGAATCAAGGTTGGGGCCTTGAGCACCCTGCTGGGTTCACGGAAGGGAGTCCCAAGTTTGGTGATAAAGGACAAACAGTGGACCCAGAGCTAGGTGGTGGTGGAGAGCTGGGGGGGCTGGAGCAGTGGGAGAAATGGGGTGCCAGTGAGAAAGCCCACAGCGTCCCTGGGGACAGGGAGCAAGAACGGCTGCCAGCTGGGAGCCAGGTGCAGCCTCAGGTCTGGGGGTTGGGGAGGGTCCCAAAACAGTGCTGGGCTCCTGCTGGGCAGGCTGTGCAAGCAGAAAGGAGAACTTACCTGACTGCCCCTGAGCCCCAGTTTTCCCATCCTTAAAATGGCTCAATAACTTCTACAAGAATTACGTGGTGAGAAACTAGCAAAGAAATCAGCAGAAGCTAGCCTAATGCCTGGCATCCAGATGTTCATCGGTCACAGGGCCCTCTTGCTTCTCCTCTCCCTTGCCGGTTGTCCAGTTCCAAGGGGGCATGGGAAGCAGGCAGCCTCGGTTTTCTGCAGGTTGCTTGATTTCCAGTATTCTTTCCACCGTGCTCACAACTACCTGAAAGTCTCAGGAATTCTAAAGTATCCAAATCCAAGCCACGTCTTCCATGATACATGCATCTCTCTTGGAGCCAAGCCTGAAAAAAAAAAGAAAAAAGAAAAAAAAAAAGCTCTGTGGGTGCAGAGCCCGGGGTGGCTGGAAGGGTGGAGAGGGGGATGAACCAGTGGCTGCAGGAAGCCTGATCCATCTCAGAGGTTATAAGCTGCAACCACACAACGGGTGATGGTTCCTGTCCCATCCCCCACCCTGCTGCCTCCCTGTATACTAAAACAAGCCCGGAATTCTCATTTTTGGACAGTCACAAAGTGCAGGATGCGGCCCGTGGCTGGGTGCTGCGACTTGGAAGGACAACACACCCCTATCTCCTCCCACTCTCCAGAACCTTCCAACTGGTTCCACGAGGAGGCCTCAAAAGCGATGCATGACCAAAACTTGATTCCCATCCTCATCCCCAAACCTGGGACTCCCTCAGCCCCATGTCCACCTCCTTCCTCAGCCCCTGGCCCACTTCCTGTCCAGCAGGTGTTCTAAAACCAGGGAGGCTTTGTGTTCACCCCTGGCCCCTGGTCTTCCAGCAGCCTTGTCTGTTACCACTCCCACAGCCCCAGGCCTGGCCTGCGACTTGTGCTCCCTGGGCAGTGCCTGCAGCCTTCAGCCCACCCAGTCTCCCCCCTGCTCTCAGAGCAAAGGAGAAAAGGCAGGAAGGACCTGAGGAAGCAGACTCTCCTTCCTGCCGGTTCTCACTTCCTGCGGGTTCTCACTTCCCACCGCTCACCACTCAGGTGCACCACCATCCTCCCTACACTCTGGGTCTCTCCCCATCCCAGGCCTCTTCCATGTGCTTTCCTTCCTATTCTTTACCTATATACCATCTCACTTTAACATCACAGCTCAAAGATGCTTTCTCCAGGAAGTCTTTCTGGCTTCTAAATCAATCTGGGCTCCCGTCTAGCACCATGAACATCTCTGTGTAGCTCTTCTCAAAGCTGCAAGTGTACAGGATTTGTGTGATCAGACAATGAAAGCCCTGAAACTCCCTAAGACTGGGGATCATGGCTCGCCTTGCTCTTTGCAGAACAGAGGACCTGGCACATTCCTAGCACACTGTGCTGAGAACCAGATGGACCAATAAACTCAAGGCTCCTGGAAAGGCTGGTGGGGCTCAGCCCAGCAGGTGTGCAGGACCCCAGGGTCCCCACTGGGCAGGCTTTCCTAGACTAAGCATGGGCTTGAGGTCTGAGTTCCACAGGGAGGGGGCATAGGGAGCACAGGAGGGAAGAATTACATAAGCCTGGGTCCTGCACACCTGGACTCTAATCTACCTGCAAACACATTGGTGAGAAAAATCTGCTTTTCGTCATCTTTGGGGGGCCCTGAAACACCACATGCAAATGTATGCAAATTATGTGCAAACACAGTCTGGCTGGGATGAGAGAAATCGAAGTGTGCTCCCAGGGGAGCCATGGAAGATGAGAACAAGCTGGAAGCTTGGCAGCTCCTTGGCAGTGCAGCCCTGTAGGCTACTCAGCTAAAGGGGGTAGGAACCAGAACCTGGGTGGTTCTCCCTGAGTGGGGTCTCACCTCTCACTGGCCCATAGTCTGCTGTGCTGTTGGGGGGCGTGCACCTACTCGACTGATAAATCCCTGTTTCTCCTTCCTGGAGATGAAGCTCAAGACTCCCCAAGAAGCACCCCCAGACTCCCTCAATCTCCCCAGTTTGTGAGCATCTCCTACCCACCCTGGGTTTCCCATGGCCCTGGACAGCCCCCGACCTGGGTCACTGGGATCCTGGAATGCTCAGGGCATGTTCCTTCACGAGGGCCTGGCTTTCCTATGGCTCTGGAAAAACCCCAGGGTCACATGACCAATAGGAGGGCTGGTGAGTGAGTGAATGAATGAATGAATGAATGAACATGAGTGATGGGGGAGTGAGGGGAGAAGAAATGCAGCATCAACGGTCACCCCCTGGAAAATCCTAGAGGGTCCGAGAGTGCCAGTGAGGCCAACACGTGAGCTGGGTGGACCTGGCCCCACGTGCCCGAGGCCTTGCCCTGCCTTGGCTGCCATCACCCCCCCACCAGCTCCTGCTCCCGCAGGACCAGCCTAATGGGCTGTCAGCAGCAGCCTCTCATCCAGAAAGTGAGCTGCTCCTTGAAACCTCACAGCCCATGATTAGATCTATGGCAGCTTCCTAAGCCGCTCAGCAGTTCCCATGGCAACCCGGCTGGCACCAGACTGACAGCAGGCCACCTGGAGAAACGGGAGAGAGAAGGGAGACAGGTGTGAGGTAGCTGCCAAAGGCAGGACTTGGGGGGTAGGGAGCGTGAAGGAGAGGCTGGAGGAACCATGGGGTGGGGGGGGCCTGGGAAAGGGCCAAGTGCAAGATCGTGGGACCATAGATGCTGGGGAGTGTAATGGAAACAGTGCCAGGCACATGCCAGGCTTGGGGAGGATAAAGAAGACCAGGGAAAAGTGAGAGCTTGAAATGGGGAGATAGGCAGTAGAGACAGGGCTGGGGGAGCAGTGCAGTGTGGGTGAAGAAGAGACAGGAAAAAAAAAAAGAGCCTGGTTTGGCTAGAGGAGGAGATAGGAAGTCAGGGGCAGCAAGCTGGGGAAACCAAGGCAGAGACTAACCTGTGGCCCTGCTCCACACTAACACCCTTGATTGAATAAGCAGGAAGAGACGGACATTCGGCAGGTGCTAAGGAATGGCTAGCATTCCTTATCATAGTGCCTGTTCAAGTCCCAGCTGCTCCACTTACAATCCAGCACCAGGCGCAGGTCCATGGCAAAGCAGCAAAAGACAGCCCAAGTGCTTAAGGCCCCTGCACTCAAATGGAGCTCCTGGCTTTAGCCTGGTCCAGACCGTCCCAATCTCTCTCTCCTCTCTCTCTCTGCGTTTAAAAAAAAGGAAGGACACAATCATGACCTACAGGGACCTTGACCTCCGACCCCAGCCCCTCTCTAGGCTTGAGGTTAGAGTGCTGATGGTCCAGCCCAGCAGCCATTCCATAGGGGGACGTCTGCTTGACATTGGAGAACCCAGGGAGCCTTATCAATAAGCCACCACCACCACCCAGCAAGTGCTGTGGTAGAAAGCCGCCCCCTGTGATGCTGGCATCCCATACAGGTCCTCCTTAAAATCTCAGCTGCTCTACTCCCCCATCCAGCTCCTTGCTAATGCTCCTGGGAAAGCAGCAGAAGCCGGAACAAGTGTTTGGACCCCTGAACCTACATTAGAGACCCAGAAGAATCTCCTAGCTTCTTGCTTCAGTCTGGCCCAAGCCCTGGTCATAGTAGCTATTTGGAGAATGAACCAGCAGATAAAAGATAACACATTCTCCTTTTCTCTATAACTCTGCCTTATCAATGAACAAAATAAATCTTCCAAAAATAAAGTTCCCAGGGGCCAGCCCTGTGGCATAATGGACTAATAATTCTCCACCTGTGGCACTGGCATCTCATATGGGAACTTGTTTGTGTCCCGGCTGCTCCACTTCAGATCCAGCTCCCTGCTAATGGCCTGGGAAGGCAGCAGAGGATGGCCCGGAAGAAGCCTCTGGCTTCTGATTGGCTCAGCAGCCTAAGCTCATGGACAGGCCAGTAGAGAACTTCTCTGCCTGCAATGAGTGCTAAGGGCAGGAAGCCCTCCACCCACTTTGCAGCCTGCAGAAGGGTTTGATGAGGGAGTGGGGCTCTGACCTGTGAGCTGTGACATCTGTCTCCCTTTCACAGCACCTGAGGTTGATACCGGCTCCAGCTCCTGACTCCAGCAACCTGCTAACACAGACTCTAGGCGCAGCAGTGATGGCTCAAGTAACTGAGTTTCCATCACTCACGTGGGCAATCCAGATGGAGCTCATGACTCTTGGCTTTGTCTCGGTGTAGCCCTGTGCATGGCAGCCATGCGCCCTTGAAAAGTAAGATCTTGCATGCATAACATCATGTAGCTTCAAGGAAAAAATAAACTTTTTTGAAAGATTTATTTTCACTTATTTGAAAGGCAGAGTTACAGAGAGAAAGGGAGAGAAAGGGTGGTCTTCTATCTGCTGGTTCACTCCCCACATGGTTGCAATAGCCAAAGCTGGGCCAAACCAAAATCAGAAGCCAGGAGTTTGGACAAATAGCCAGGACCAGGTCAACACCCAAGGCCACAGCAGCTAGGTTCTCCCATCTGCCCCAAAGCAGGGGAAACAACACCACTGAGTAAAAGCTGTCCTCCTGAGTAATAGCAGACCCAGTGGGGTCCGAGAGCTCCTGACAGCTTCCCCAAGCACTCAGCGTCTTCTCCTGCAGCTCCGAGCTGTGGGTGGTGTTTATAAATCACAGCACTCTGTAATTTCTCTTCAATGATTTCTGTAAACTTATAGGATCTATGTCAGGTGTGGGCCGATTGACTGGCATTGTTGAACGGCCTGCTCAGTGGGTGACAGGCAGCAAGGAGCCTCCTTTGCTGGGTCTGCCTGAAGCTGTTAGCAATAGCTCCACACTTGAGAACGGCCGAGTTGTGGGGCCAAGATGGCGTGGAGGACATCTGGCTTTCCAAAGCCCCCCTAACGCTGGACCCTCACTGACAGCTGAGGCAGGAGTCAGGCTTCAGAGTCAAACAGGTTCAGGTTCAAATCCTGAATCCTCACTCTGCATGGCTACAGGTAAGCACAATGGCTCCTGGGAACCCAGGTTCTCAACTACAGAACAGAGCTAATGGAAGCGCCTGCCCTACAGGTAAAGGGCAATGTCAGAGCATCCGGCACGGTCTTCCCTGGGTATCCAACACAGAGGACTGGCTCCAGGACCTCGCACGATAGCAAACTCCGTAAGTGCTCAAGTTCCTATTAAAAAAAAAAAAAGAATGGCATCTGTATAAAACCTACACACTTCCTCCTGTGGCTTTTAAGTCACCTTCATATTACTTATAATACCTAATGCAGTCTCATGCTGTGTAAATAGCTGTTACACCATATTGTTTAAAGGAAAATGACAAGAAAATAGCCTGTTCACTACAGATGCAAATTTTTGCAAATATTTTCAATCCACACTCGATTGACTCTACAACATGAAACCCATGGATTGGAGGGTGGACCCGGTACACTCGGGTGTATAACCAGTAAACAATAATTAGCATCCTCTACCAATATCTTAGCTCCTTTGTGAGCCCTGTCTCATTCACGCCTTTTTCCCAGAAACATCACCAGTCTTGGTCCCAAGATGTCAAAACCCACTGACCCCACACGCCCCACGTGGTGGAGACCCCACACGTCCCGCATGGTGGAGAGCCCGCACACCCCACATGGTGGAGACCCCGCACACCCCACATGGTGGAGACACCGCACACCCCGCATGGTAGAGACCCCGCACACCCCACGTGGTGGAGACACCGCACACCCCACATGGTGGAAACCCCTGCACGCCCCACATGGTGGAGACCGCAGCAGCAGCATATGCACTGTGAGATGCATGGGGCAACATTGTAACACATGAAGCACTGAACTGAGAGTCTCCCGTGATGAAGGGCCCCAGAACTATGCCTGGTTCAGAACAGGTGCTTACAAAACACCTGCTGACTACTGAGTCAGCTTATATACCCTCTCCTTCAAGAAGCAGTGCTGAACTTCTATTCTGTTTCAGACACTGTGCACACAGATACCTGGCCCAAGGGGCAGAGCAGCTGCAGAAGGCAAGGGAGGCAAAGGTGGACACCCCTCCAGGAGACCTGGCTCTCAGCCCCGCGCTTGGCTTTGAAAAGCTACTTGCAGCCATCATTCCAAGGTAGAAGCACTTGAAAGTCAGTTCTCCTACATTATCTATTCATGAAAAAATATATATATTGGGCCTGGTGCAGTAGCCTAGTGGCTAAAGTTCTAGCCTTGCACACAAACTGAGATCCCATATGGCTGCCGGTTCTAATTCTGGCAGCCCCACTTCCCATCCAGCTCCCTGCTTGTAGCCTGGGAAACCAGTCAAGGATGACCCAAGGCCTTGGAACCCTGCACCAGCATGTGGGAGATCCAGAAAAAACTCCAGGATCCTGGCTTCAGATAGGCTTAGCTCAGCCACTTGGGAAGTGAACCAGCAGAGACAAAAGACCTTCCTCTCTGACTCTCCTCCTCTCTGTATATCTGACTTTCCAATAAAAACAAAATAAAATCTTTAAAAAGATAGCTTTCGGAACAGCTCCTAGAAGCCATAGAGAACAATGCCCCTCTTCCTTTATATATAACAAAAGGGAGGAATGTAAGGAGTTATTCCAATATCCTTCCCTCCCTGGACCCGGCGCCATTCCTTCTTCCTCACAGCTCATGAAGTTCGCACCGGTCCAGCCGTCCACCAATCAGATGCAACCTGGCATTCCACCTGAATCCCACCCCAATCTTCCAGCCCCCTCCCCAACCCCACCCACTCACCAATCATCCCTAGGCACTCACCTGCAGGCGCCAATCCCCTGGGGGCCTGGCCTCAATCCCTCCCAATCCCCGCCCCCTACACCTGGCAGACAAAAGCCCCCCACCCACCCCCCACCCACCCCCCGCCCCAGGTGCGGCTCCCTCTCTGGTCTCTCTGGTCTCTCCCCTCTCTCTCTCTTCTCTCTCTCTCCTCTCTCCCCTTCTTTCCTGATCTTCACCACCTCTACCCTATTCCTGCCCCATTGGAATAAACCTCCTAAGATTAAAAAAAAAAAAAAAGATAGCTTTTGGGCCCAGCGTGATAGTGTAGTAGTTGACATGCTTGTCTTGAACATGCCAGGATCCCATATGTGTGCTGGTTCGTATCCCAGCGGCCCTGCTTCCCATCCAGCTCCCTGCTTGTGGCCTGGGAAAGCAGTTGAGGACAGCCCAAAGCTTTGGGACCCTGCACCTGTGTGGGAGAGCCTAAAGAGACTCCTAGCTCCTGGCTCCTGGCTTTGGATTGGCTTAGCTCCAGTCGTTGCGGCCACTTGGGGAATGAACCATCAGATGGAAGATCTTCCTCTCTGTCTCTCCTCCTCTCTGTGTATCTTCCTTTCCAATAAAATAAATAAATCTTTAAAAAATTACAAGATAGCTTTCAGTCTAATGTCCTGAGGCTACTATTCAATGGCCATGTGCAACGGGGCTCCAGTCTGGCAAGGAGGAATGGGTGAGTGGGTGCAGGGTGAATGGATGGATGGATGGATGGATGGGTGGATGGATAGGAAGACAGATGAGCAGAGAGGAGATGGAGATTGGCAGATGGACAAATGGGGTGTGAGGGTTAGAGGATGGATGGATGCACTCATCAGTAGGTGGATAGATGAACAGGTGGCTAGACAGCTAGATGAATGAACTGTTGAACCTCTCCACCTTTCCCTTCTCAGTGGACCCACCCCTCTGGGCATAAGGACTTGTCAATATGGCCACAACTCTGGTTGGCTGGTTGGATGGATGGATGGTTAGATGGATGGGTGAGTGAATATATAATTGAGTTGCTAGGTCACTGGGTATGTAGGGCAGTAGATGTTCAATGGGAGGATGGATGAACAGTTGACTCTCATGTCTATTTTCCCTGTTGTTGAACTCTCAGGGCATGAAAATCCATGTACCACCACCTTAAGGATTCTCCTAGGCTGTTTATCTACAGTCCCCAGAGAGTAAGCCCCTAACTTTTCCCTACTCACGTGAAACTTCCAGTCAATAACATCTAGTGAAATAAATAATACAGAAACCCATTTAATCATCCATTAATCCTCTGAGTAAATATTCACTGAGCATCTAATACTATGCACAGGCCTTTCATTAGGTATCCAGTGATAAACCAATCACTTATTAGCTCAGGAGCTTAATCATGATTAGCAGGAGAAAAACCTGGAAATTCCATCAGGAGCAGATTCTTTAAGCCCAAAGTAAAGCTTGCGGTCATTAACCAAAGGACTGAGGAAGAGCAAGAATCAAATTCATACAAAACATCTGATGATCACCATTCCACTCCAGCCAAACACCGTAGGGATGAGTCCCCCATCTCTTCCCCAACCCTGTGAGGTGCCGAGAGCTCTACCATTTCCACACTGATAGCAGGAACCCCTCTACCCCACTCCTGCCAAGGAAGACTCTGAGGAGACCAGAATTTCATGCCTGCCAAGTAGCAGCACCCTTCTCTGACACTCCTGTGTCACTGGAGGCTGTTCAGGGACCAGGGAATTCACCCCCACCCAGTGCTAATGAGGCACCTCTAGACATGGTGACAGTGAGAGCTGAATGGAAACCCAGACTTCTCTACCACTCAGCAGTAGCAAAACCTTCTCGAGCTCCAGTGAAGGGAGGACCAA
Organism: Ochotona princeps; assembly: GCF_030435755.1. Classification (NCBI taxonomy): domain Eukaryota; kingdom Metazoa; phylum Chordata; class Mammalia; order Lagomorpha; family Ochotonidae; genus Ochotona; species Ochotona princeps. The sequence goes on from NC_080833.1 coordinate 13,201,011, forward strand.
TCATGAGATACCTCTTCCCCCACCAATTACCACCAACCAAGGGACTATCAAGCAAATTCAGCCGAGAACCTGAGACCACCCCCCATGCCAATGTCACCTGTGTCCCCTGGGGTGACGGGGAAGATAAGTGGGAAATCCAGTGTCAGAAGATGGAAAAGACCAGAGCCTCACAACGTAACACTCATGTTGTCCAGAGTCATTCGTCATACCAGGAAGCAGGAAAATCTCAACTGAAATTAAAAGAAAATCAATAAATGCCAGACCTGAGAAGACAAAGACGTTGGAATTACCCAACTTAAGACAAGCCATCACAAAAATCCTCCAACGAGCAAGTTTAAATGTACCAGAGATAAATGCAGAAGAAATAGAAAGTGTAAGGAGAGAAATAAAAAATTTTTTCAAAATGGAAAATGTTAGCATTAAAAACTATAATAATAAACAACATATGTTAAAAAGACAATGTGGAACACATGGAGGAAGGAAGCAACATTTGAAGCCAGAGCAACAGAACAAAAGTGAAGATAAACTTTTAAAAAGAATTGATCTCATAGACCAAAAGACCATAACAAAAGATGCAACACCCATGTCAACAGAGCCTAGAAGAGAAGAGGATGGGGCTAAAGAAATCTCTGGATAAGGGCTGGCATTGTGCTGTAGCAGGGTTAAGCCCTTCCTGTGACATCAGGATCCCATATGAGCACTAGTTCAAATCCTGGCTGCTCCACTTTTAATCCAGTTCCCAAGTACTGCACCTGGCAACTGCCTGGGTCATGCCACCCACATGGGGGACCCAAATGGAGTTCCAGGCTCCTGTCTCCAGTCTGGCACAGCCCTGGCTGTTGTGCCTATTTGGGAGTGAACCAGTGGGTAGAAGATCTTTCTCCCTTTCTCTGTGTTTCTCTCTCTTGCAAATGTTCTCCGGTGTGGCCAAAGGCATAGACCTGTACGTTCAAGATGAATGAAGTTCAGATAAATGTAAACAAATCCACTTTAAGAACATCATGATCACATTTCAAGAAACTGAAGCCCTGGAGAAAGCAGTGACTGAGAGAAGCCAGGCTGAGTGACAGTGGCTTAGCAGAAATCACAGAAGTCGGAAGAAGGCAGCGTGACATTTGCAAGTACTGAAAAGAAGAACTGTCAACCCTAGACTCTATATCTGCTGAAATTTCCCTTCAAAAATCATGGAAAAGTCAAGACATTATTAGACAAATGCAAAACGAGAGAATTTGTCACAGACTTAACCTAATACATTGACTAAAGGAAGTTCTTAGATTAGTCAGGAAACGAAAGCGAAGCAAAAACGCCCAAAAGCATTCAAGGGCTTCCTCAAAATATGCAGGGAAAATATTTAAAACAATTAAATCCTAAATAAGGCAGCAAAGAAACATTAAAGAAGGAAAAGTCTCTATATCTCACTCACACTGGTAAAATGTCAACATCAGCCAACTTGAGAAATTATGTTGGTTTAATGCAGTCTAGAAAAAAAAATGCTAAAACAAAAAAAAGTCCGGAGGTACGTCCAAATGCACTATACATAAATCAAAATAGAATTTTAGAAAATACCAAAATAGCCCATAAGAAAGCAAATGAAAAAGAAGAAAATGGAAATAAAAGCAGAAACAAAGAGCGAAAAGTAAATCCGTACACTTGGCCTAACGTATCAATTACATTCGATGCTTGTGGTCTAAGTATATCAGTTAAAACAGAGTGGCAGAGTGAATAAAAGGGGGGAAAATTCACCCACCCCCTATTATCTAAAAAAAGCTCACTTTAAATATGATGAGCCTTTGGAAAATTCCTAGAAAATGCATATTATGAAAAAAAATCTGTGCATGGACTTCAAAATAAACTTATCTTTTGCAGCAAAATAAACTTATCTTTTAGTTCTATTTGCCACAAACCTTTTCAAGTAGCTTGTGTAATGGGATAAAGAAAAGAATGGGGGAAAAAAATATATCCTGTAAGCAGTATCAGAAAAGTCAAGAGTGGCTACATTAGTATCAGCTGCAGTAACATCACAGTTCTGCTGGCAATAGTTCAACACTGGAAACAGTGGGCACATAGTTGAACAAAGTGCACTGCATCCATGCCATGGAGTACCACTTAGCAACAAAAAAGAATTCACTGCCAGTGCCTGTATCAACTTGAAAGGCTCCACAGGGGATTATGTTGAGTGGGGGAAAAAAAAAACCTGAATCGGAAGATCACACACTTAGATAACATTATCAGAATGATAAGTACACACAGCTGGAGAACAGATGTGTGGTTGCCAAGGTTCGGGACGGTGCGGGGGAGGGGCGACTGTGACCGTGTCACAGTCTGGCTGTTACTGCCACTCAGCAGCTGAAGCCCTCGGGCCCAGCAGTCTGCCCTTCCCATCTCCCTGCCATTGGAGTGAGACAATAAAGCCTGGTGCTCCCTCCTTTGGCACTAGCAGGAAGTTTAAACCACAGAGGCCACACAGAGCCCAAGCACCAGGCACGGATAACTATCTTTCCAGGCTGCAGCATAGCTTGGTGGTACATCCGACAGTAAATCCAGCAAGCCAGTCTCCTCCTGAAGCCATTTTTTATACCTTCCTGGTATGTGAGCAGACACATGTGCCCGTGTATGTGTGTAGACGCATGTATGTGCACATTACATGCATAAGAGGCTATTCCTAGAGGGACTGGATAGACCCATGGGAGGCACCCAAGGCCCATGCTTTAAATCAGAGAACTGATATTACAGAGTGATGTTTATTCCCAGCTCCAGCCTCCAAATATTCAAGAGTTCTTCCTTGCCCACCTCAGTGGGGTCAAGATGGATCGCTGTACCCCTGTACTCCCAGAACCAAAGCCAGAGAGGTGTCATGGATCTTAGAGAAGGAGGTTAGGACAGGAACACCCCCAAGGAAGAAGCTGGGTTTGGGTTATCTCCAGCTGCTCAGGCCCAGTGCAGTGGTAGCACAGAGCAGGTGCTCACTACAGAGCTAAAGAATGATTGGACCCCCCTCTCTCCTTTGCGCCTCACCAGGGCCCCCTTTAACAAGCCAACCCAGGGTGCAGAAACGCCCTCTCCAGAAGGAAGGCAAGAAGGAACTGGAAAGGTAATAGGAGTTGGGGTAGAGTTTCCAGAACTGGAGCCTCAGGCTGGAGACTTCAGGGAGGCCCTGCCGGGCCCACCGTGGTGATGCTGTGGGCCTGGCTGAGCCAGACAGGAGAGCCCAGGGCTGGCCTTCCGAGGCCGCTGAGCCTGGGGGATGTCCTGTATGCTTTTCCTGGATTTTGAGTGAAGCTGTCAATGGGAATGCTGGTGTTTCTCTGCTGGTCCCAGGAGACGTGGGCAAAAACTGAGCGCTCATATTCACCCTTTGCAAGGCCAGCAGCAGGAAGCAAAGCCAAAAGGCCCCAAGGGCCAGCCGACTCGGGAACCCCAAAACAGCTGGTCAGGGTTCAGACTGATGACTAGCCACGGCTTGATCTTAGTAAGTTACTTCTCTGGGCCTCAATTTATCTCTCTGTAAAATGGGGATCATTATAGCAGCCCACACGGTGAATGTGAGGATTCTTCACCCAAGAAACGGTTCTTGTTTGTTTCCATTTAGAGGCGAGAATCACTGTTGTGGAGGGAGAGGACTTAGCTTGATTCCTGGTACATGACTGGCTGGTCATAGATGCAGAATCTCACAACAGGACAGAAGTCTGAGGAAGAAGACCCAAGAAATGATGGTGAAGTTGGGGATGGTGATAATGATGAGAAGAGGAGGAAGAGGACGAAGATGATGGTGAACCCCTAGCTGGGCCTCTACACAGAGACAACTTTTGTGACCCACTCAAACACTTGGGTTCCTGATAGCCGTCTGAAAGACCCAGACTGAGTTGTGGGCCCTTGTCTCTGGTCTGGCCCTGCCTCTTATGGCTCATTTGGAGAGTGAACCAACCAGTGGATGCAAGATATTTCTCTCTCTCTCTGTCTTTCTCCACCTCTCTCTTTCTCTTTCTCTCTCTCCCTCTCTCCCTTTCAAATAAATAAGAACAAGCACATAGAAAATGGCAGAAGGACATGTCTGAGCTCAGGCATGAGGAGGAGGTTAAGTCTCTCCAGGAGTGGTGCGGCCACGTTCAGGATCCATGGAGAGGGGGGAAGGGGGGCTGGGGCTGAATAACAAAAGACCTCAAACCTGTGCCACGCAGTTTGGATGTCCCCCAAGGGCCGTGGGCACCACAAAAGGGTATCAACCTGATGAGGTTCGCAATTTCAGAGGTGGCCCGAGTGTGCCCGCTGCAGCCTGGAGAGGGACTTGGCATGGGTCTGGATCTCCTTTCCTTGGGAGGAGGCCAGAGAAGGTGCCAGCAAGACCAGGACTATACATCCCACCAAAGCACCCTCGCTGCTACTTAGCTTTCATTTGAGCCATCTGAGGCCCCTAGTTTGGTGGAGCAGGGATCTGGGGAGCAGCAGCAGACACAGCCTAAGCGATGAATCACTCCCCAAGTGGCCACAATGGCCGGTGCTGCGCCAATCCGAAGCCAGGAGCCAGGAACTTCTTTCTGGGTCTCCCACTCAGGTACAGGATCCCAAGGCTTTGGGCCGTCCTCCACTGCTTTCCCAGGCCACAAGCAGGGAGCTGGATGGAAAGTGGAGCTGCCAGGATTAGAACCGGCGCCCATATGGGATCCCAGCACGTTCAGGGCAAGGACCTTAACCGTTACACTATTGCGCCAGGCCCTAAGCCCCCTGAGTTCCAGAGAAGGATCCAGGTTCCACCACTTTCCAGCTGAACAACTTTGGACCTGCCTCACCTTCCCACCTCTCCACCCTGGATCACCGTGGAACTGAACAGAATAGCTTATGCAAAGCCTTTTCTAGCACCTGTAAATCAGTCCACAGTAAGTGCTAATGGCTGTCCCATTTGAAAGCAGACAGGCAGGACCCAGAGGGGTGCTGCGACAGTCATAGCCAAGAGCATCCGAGCCGTGAGTGGAGGCCTACCACTCACCTTCCTGCTCTGCCACATAGCAGGGATGCTGCAGGGTAAGAGTCGAAAGGACCTGAGCAGTGGCAGCCCCAGCAGGTGCGGTGGGCTTGGTGAACTCCCCTTCACCCCCACCCCACAGCCTCCCTTAACTCCCCCTTCCAGTCCACTGTCTTGTGACCACCATTAGGAAACCCTCCCTGACTTCTCCGCCTGTCCCCCACCAGCCTTCCTATAGGATCACACACCAGGCAGCCAAGCCCTCATCCCCTACCCTGTTCCAATAGGACTTCCCTGGGGAACACGACGGAAAGCCCTAGTTGTTTTCACTTGTGCATCAGGACCTTTGGGTAGGGGTCCTGGCTGGGCCACCAACTCCCAGGGGAAACTGGGTTGTTTCCTTCCCACTCTAGGGGTCCTTGCTTCCCAAGGCCACCCACCTGCCTCCCGGGGCTCCTTCTACACCCCCCCTTCCTCCTTTCCTCTCCTTGGCCCTCACCTTCCTTCTCCTGCTAACCCCCCCTTCTTCCCCCCTGAGCTCTGCTTGGGCTGCCCTAGCCTCTTCCTGGCTGGCATTGATGAGCACCCCCCTATGCCAGTGATACCCATGCCTCCCAACCCTCCCCTTGCACCCTGATTCAGCCATCCCCCAATGAAAAACTCTCAGTCTTGCAGGATCCCACTGCAGGGTCTGGCCAGAGCCAGAGTTTTAAAATATAAGGGCCCAGGCACCCTCAATGCCGACCAACCACACAGCCCACTTCCCAGATGCCACCATGGCCACTGTGGGTGGCACAAAGAGAACACAGTCGGGGGGATGGTGAGTCCAGAGAGGCCCGGGGGTGGCTAGTGAGGGGGCTGGACATTCCTCAGAGCCCAGGCCACAGACTAGGGCTGTGGGCACCATCTGGCAGTACTCATTTCTCTGCTCTCTGGAAGAAACAGGCCACTTCTGGGCAGGCTTGTGCCCATGACCATGACCGTGGGAGCTGATCCTATGGGCCCAGCTCCTGACTCAGCCTCTTGCCGGTCAGTCACTTGCCCTCTCTGGGCCTCGCCCTGCCTGGGAAGTAGGGATGATGACAACCCTGTGGGGAGAAGGTAATGACCTGGTGTCTGCTCCCTGCCCCCACCCAGAAGTATTACTGCAGGTGGTCACTTCCTGTTTCAGCGTATGGCTGGTCTTGGCTAGGACCAGATTGGGGAGCAGGGCAAGCACAGAGAACTAGTTGCCTCAGCTCCCTTCTCTTGCCCCAGTGGAAACCACCCCTCCTTGTCCTTGCCCCACCTCCAGAACCTCCAGAGGAGCTGACAGGAGAGTTCAAGGGGGTGAACCTAGGCCCAGAGACAGAACAGGCCAGGACTCAGGAGCCAGGGGGCAGGGAGCAGCACACTTATCCTAGAACTGAGGGGTTCTCCGGGCTACTCCTCCTCTGTTTTCCAGGAAGGGAAACTGAGGATCTGAGAGGAGAGCGCTTCTGAGTCCTGGGAGAGCAAGGACACAAGCCAGGATTCCTGACTCAGTGAGCCCCTGGCTAGGCTCCACAGTGCCAGGGTAGGCCTTGGGCAATGCGGGTGTAGGAGTCCAGCCCCGCCCTGCTGGGGGCTGCCACGTCCCTGCGTTCCCACTAGGACCTGTGACCTCCTTATGTAAGCCACTACAGTTACATAACCAACTGCTGCTGCCCGCCTTCCAGAGTGGCGCTCTGGGAGCAGATGCCAGTGTAGGGAGATAGGGGTTGCCTCCACGAGAAACCAGCGAATGCCAGGCCTACAGCCCCCAGCCCCAGTCCCTGGGGGAAGAGGAGAGGCTCTGGGAGAATGGGAGCCCAGGGCCAAGGCAAGGTTACCATTGGGGCTGCCCCAGGCACGTTTATAAGCCCTGCAAGGTTCCCTGGCAGCAGGCAAAACGAGGCACCTGCCACTCAGAGTCCACTTTGAGTTGCGATCCCCCAGTCACCAGCCCCCACTCACTTCCCCAGGCTTTGTTTTCCTTAGCTGGAAAGTGGGTCTCAAAGGAGCCACCTCATTGGCTGCTGCAACAATTAAATAAAAACCCCAACTGGCAAATGCCTGGCCCAAATCCATGCTGGATAAACAGTAACTCCTTCCAGCAGATCAAAACTCAAGACCCTGGGCCTGGCGGTCTGGCCTAGCGGCTAAAGTCCTCGCCTTGAACATGCCGGGATCCCATATGGGCGCCGGTTCTAATCCCGGCAGCTCCTCTTCCCATCCAGCTCCCTGCTTGTGGCCTGGGAAAGCAGTCAAGGACAGCCCAATGCCTTGGGATCCTGCTCCCGCATGGGAGACCTGGAGGAGGTTCCTGGTTCCCGGCTTCGGATTGGCGCAGCACCGGCCGTTGTACTCACTTGGGGAGTGAATCATCGGATGGAAGATCTTCCTCTCTGTCTCTCCTCTCTGTATATCTGACTTTGTAATAAAATAAATAAATCTTTAAAAAAAAATCAAGGCCCAGACAGACCAGGTGACTGCAGGGCCGCGGCATGGCTCTCCATAGGGCAGCAGACTCCTGGGTGCTGAGCACGGCCGCCCAGCTGGACAGCCACCAGCATTGCATCCTTTGATAAGAAGAACTCAGACTAACAGAGACTGCACAACTTCACTGAGAAACATACACAGGGAGCGGCCTAGCCAGGATCCAATCCCAGGCCACAGAGTCAGAGTCACCCCCCATGAAGCAAGCAGGACCAACAGACTTAGGGGGGAAGGGTACAGCAGCAGAAGTGGAGACTGCGGAAGTCGCGATGGACGCCCCGCGGCTTGTCACCTCCCTGTAAAAACACAGTGGCCTGCTGCCTGTTTTGCCATTGGCTGATCTAGTGATGTGTGACCTGAGAAAAGCCCATCAGCCACTGTGAGCTTACATGACCCCATGTGACACAGGGAGCCTGCTGCCCAGGCTAACTATGCATACATGTGACACACAGAAAACAGCTGTGGCAGTTCAGTGCATGCTCAGCCTCAAGGAGCTCCTTGGGCATCCTCATCATGACCTCTGAGCAGCTGGCACGTGTCTGCCCCCTGTACCTAAATGAGAATATCAAGTGGCCAGGCTCGAGTCACACAGCTCCCAAGCCTGCAGAGCCAGGATTCAATCCAAGCCCCCAGGCTCTTGAGGGCTGCACTGACACTCCACCGTGCAGTTGGTCTCATGCCCATCTGGCGGGGGAAGGGACTGCGCGGACACAGGTGAAGGCTGGAAGTGAGTGAATGCAGCACAAACTCAGGGCTGCACCCTGGCGCATTAACCTTGCACCCTCCTGGCCAAGTCCTGGATGTTCCGACCAGGACACGTAGATGACAGAGGACATTCAGCCCTGAGGAGAAGTCCCACTTGTGAGAGCCATGATCGTTGAAGTCAGAGAGGCCAGGCAGGCTGCCCAAGTCACAGCAGGGAGCACCAGGTAGGCCAAGTCAGGTCCACTCTCTGGTGAACAAAACATCCCAGACCCCAGGTTGGCTGGGCAGACCTGCTAACACCATTCCCCCCGTAGGAGGTTATGGTCCAAACAGAAGCCCTTAACCCTAGCCAATCATCATACTCACCAAGGAGTGTGTTGAAACCCCAAATGCCAGGCTACACCACAGAGTTGGACGGGATGTGACTACAGGGGCCTGGAAACTTACATTCTTTTTAACTTACCCCCTACATGACTCCACCCATACCCCTGTCATCAGCCAAGAGCAAGATACCCCATCGAGGCCTGGAAGACACATAATCCCTGCTCACTGCGGGTCCGGGTTAGGTCAGAGGTTGAATTGTCACAGCTTGAATTGTGAGCTGCCAGAATCCTGTATGTAGGGTTGGGAGAGATGAGACCTTCGAGATGCCCCCACCTTCTTACTGGGCCCGTTCATCATTGGGCGGGTGTTTCTCACTGCCTACAAGATGCTGGGCACCATCTGCTGTACAGAGGGTACAGCTGTGCATATAATGATGGCCTCGGTCTTTTTAGAGATGTACTTACTCATCTATGACAAGTACAGGGACAGAAAAGGGGACAAGACAGAGAGCTCTTCTGTCTGTTGGTTCGTTCGCCAAGTGGCTGCTATGGCCAGAGCTGGGCCAGGCTTCAGCCAGAAGCTCCATCCAGGCCTCCCACGCGGGTGCAGGAGCCCAGACACTTGGGCTGTAGGCTGTTGCTTTTCCAGTTGCAAAAGTTGGATCAAAGGCAGAGTAACTGGAACTCAAACTAAGATCTCCCATATGGGATAATGAAGCCATAACCAGTAGCTTAACCCACTGCACCATCATGGGGATCCCGGTAGTCTTGTTCCTGCAGTGACGAGAAAGCTCATGAGGGAGTGGCCACTTGACCTGGCGGGGACACTGCCCACTAACACACCCACATCCCAACAGAGTGCTTGGGTTGGAATCCTTTCCTGACTCCAGCTTCCTGCTAAAACACACCTTGGGAAGCAGCAAGGGACAGTTCACTCCTTGCTACCCTCATGGGAGATCTGCACTGGGCTTCCAGCTCCCAACTTCCGCCTGGCCCAGTACTGGCCGTTGTGGGAGTGAACCGTAGCTCTTCCCCAGCTCCCACGTAATGAAACAAAAATAGTTTGTAAAGGTTCTTGGAAAATGGGAATTATAAAAAACTGTGCACAGATTTCAAATTTTTGTACTAAAATACTTTTAATTCTCCTTTCCATGAGCTTCCTGAGATCGATTCACAGCAGTGATACAGCTGGGACTGGCACAGCCCTGTAAGCCTCCCAGCAGCCCTCCCCCTCTACCTGCCCTTTGCACAAGCCCCCAGCTATGAGCTGGAAGCCTAGCCCCATTTCACAGAGCAGTCACTGAGGAGCTGAGAGCCACTTCCGCAGCATCTTCCCCTCCGCAGATGCTTCTCTGTGTGCCGGCTGCCTCCAACAGAACTTTTGCTGTTGCCACGGCAACCCCCCTAGGGAGGTCTGTCCTACTTTGCATCCCTGGCATAGGACAGCAGCCTCACCCACCAACTGAGACCTGAGGCCGGAGGGTGCAGTTGACCCCGGTCACAGCAAGGACGGGGCCTCCTCTTTCACATAGTCCGTCATGGGGCAGCGCCTGCAATGCGCCTGGGGACCGAGCCGGTCACTGAGCAGGGGAGGGGCAGAGAAGGAGAAGGCAACTGTGGTCCCTGCCTCCCAGAAATCCAAGGGCTGAATGGCATCCTGATGACCATGGGAGCCAGGTACAGGAAGGCAGGAAAAGCACCTCAGCGTGTGAATCTGTATCCTCCCCCACAGATTGCATCCTCCCCCCATTTTACAGAGGGGGGGAAACTGAGGCTCGGGAGACCAAGACACATGTACAAGGTTGCATCGTTGAGAAGCCACAAAGCCAGAAATTGTAGCCAAGGTGACCCCAGGCCACGCTATGGGTGCACAGTGAAGAGACCCCGATTCCACCAGTATCAGCCAGGAGGTGTCCTGCCTCTGAGGAGGTAAGGGCAGGGAGGAAGCGAGATGAGGGCAGCCAACAGCTGCCTGATCACTCACAGCTGAGCAGGGTAGGGTGATGACCTGATTCTCCTTTGCCTGCTGGGGGCACTCAGAAAGTGAAGCCCAAAGCTCACAGCACAGGAGCAGTGGATGTGGTGGCCACAGGCCTGCGGTCCCTGAAAGAGTTGAATAACCCCTGATGGTCCCCAAGGGGTGCACCCCCTCATCTTCACACCTGTGGGCAAAACTGCCATGCATGTATTCAGACAGACCAAGGCCAGGGGCTGCTGGCATGATCCTGCACAATGAGCATGCGCTGGGGAGCCCAGGGCCCAGGTACAAACCCCAGCCCTCCTGCAGCCCTGCAGTCTCCCTGGGTCTCTGGGAATAGGAATGTTCTAAGCACATCAAATGGTGGTAAGGATTGGCTCTCAGCACTGCCAAAGCTCGCGGTGCCCATGGACTTGCACCATGCCAAAGCTCCCTTCTCTGGGCAACCTGGGAGGAGCCCGGGTTTCTTCAGGCCCCACTGGGACAATAGAAACCTTCCCTCTGGAAAACAAAGATTAATCAACAGGGGGTGGAGAAGTACAGGCGGCTTCAGCCTCCTGCCACAGCACCCTCCGGGAGCACTAGAACCACAATTTAGGAAAGACAAACATATCACAATTAAAGTCGGATGCCCGCCTGCAGCAAGCCAATCAAGCCGCCAAGAGAGGGCTTTTCTGTTTTCCCAGAAAGGAGGCAGTCCCCAAGCAGGCGCTGGCCCCCTGGCAAGTGCTCAAAGCCTGTCTGAGCCCCAGCCACCCCAGCCAGTGGGAGAACAGAATCTGCTGGGCAAAAACCCAACCTTTCCTGTCCCCCCCCACAACACACACACACACACACACACACACACACTCCTTGCCAACAGCACCACCTTGGTTCTCTCTCAGAAGGCAAAGAGAGCACAGGTGGCTGGAGATGGGCCCTGTGGCAAGTCCTGTCCTTGCCCCTGCACCAGGGGTCATGCCCGTGTTGTTAGTTATTTAAAAAGATGCTAGAGGGCCCGGCGGCATGGCCTAGTGGCTCAGGTCCTCGCCTTCAACACCCCAGGATCCCATATGGTCGCCAGTTCTAATCCCGGCTGCTCCACTTCCCATCCAGCTCCCTGCTTGTGGCCTGGGAAAGCAGTCAAGGACGGCCCAAGGCTTTGGGACCCTGCACCCGCATGGGAGACCTGGAGGAGGTTCCTGGTTCCCGGCTTCGGATCAGCACAGCACCAGCCGTTGCGGCTCACTTGGGGAGTGAATCACCGGACGGAAGATCTTCCTCTCTGTCTCTCCTCCTCTCTGTATATCTGACTTTGTAATAAAATAAATAAATCTAAAAAAAAAAATAAATAAATAAATAAATAAATAATAAAAAAATAAAAAGATGTTAGAGTTCTAGTTCATAGGATATTACAATATTATTACACACAGCTAATTCCCGCAACCTGGTTCTTTACCGTGAGCTGAAAACACCAGGCGCAATGAGTTATCTTAGGAGGGTTATTCCAGTGGGGCAGGAACAGGGTGGAGGTGGTGAAGATCAGGAAAGAAGGGGAGAAAGAAGCACCTTGGGCCTTTTTTTGCAGGTAGGCCCGCACGGTGTGGGGGCGGGGATTGGGAGGGATTGAGGGCAGGCCCCCAGGGGATTGGTGCCTGCAGGTGAATGCCAAGAGATGATTGGTGAGTGGGAGGAGTTGGGGAAGGGGCTGGAAGATTGGGGGAGGGATTCTCAGGTGGAATGCCAGGTTACATCTGATTGGTGAATGGCTGGACTGCCGCGAATTTCATGACCTGTGAGGAAGAAGAAATGGCGCCGGGTCCAGGGTGGGATATTGGAATAACTCCTTACACGTGTACCCTCAATTATCTGTGGGGCTTCAAGCTGGCAGGCCCAGGGAGGTCATCCTGAACACGTCCCACAGGTTCACTTTGAGAGCTTGGCATGCTGCTGGACATGCCCAGGCTAAGGCTAGCCCTTTGCTCAACCATGCACCTGCTGGCATTGTCTTCACTTTGCCTATAAGCACAGCCTACAAGTGATTGTGGGAGACCAGATAGGCCACCCTAAAACCTGAAGAGCTGCAGGCTCCCAGAAGCAAGCACAGAGCAATGCCTGCCTCCCCTCTCCAAGACACCATTTGGGGAGTGAACCAGCGGATGGAAGATCTCTCACTACCTATGTATCTTTATTTACATATATCTGTCTCTCCTCTCTATAACTCTGCCTTTTAAATAAAAAAGAAAAATAAATAAATCTTGTGGTGGGGGGGGAGACAAAAAAGGCCAAACTTTCTTGCCCCCAGGGACTTCCAAGCCCAGCCCAGCCCAGTGGGACCAACGTCCTGGCTTGATTATCTGCCCTCCCCCAACCAGTGCCCACAGACTTGAGTCTTCCCCCTGTCTCATCACCCCTCTGGAAGTTTCCTGTGCTTTGTTGCAGCTGCTTCTCTGGAAGCTGGAATTCCAAGCCACCTCGCTGAGAGCTGCTCGATCCTGGCCGACCAGGATTCTGTCTTTGCTTAACGGGGCACTCTGCCTGTTCCAACTTAGAGTCCATTGATGGAGGAGGAGGGTGAATAAAAACACCCTACATCTTCTACCAATGGCCATGCTGCTCTCAGAAGTCACGGAGTGGACTGGCATAGAACCCAGTCTGCAGAAACAGGGGCTTGCTTATATGGCTCCTAATCCTAAGATCACAGAAGGAAGGAGGGTCCGGGGCCTGAGTAGTTGGGGAGCAAGGCAATGGAGTCTTTCTGGCAAGGAAAGACATCATAAGTGAAAAGTCAGAGACCAGAGAAGCTGGAGGGAGTGGGGAGATCGGGGTGGCACAAGTTAGTCTGATGGGAGAATGTCTGGCAGAAAGGAAGGTACAACGACCAGATGCTTGGAGCATAAATGCATGGCCTAGCTGGCAGAACTGTGAGCTTCCTGTTGTATTCAGGTCCAAACACCTGTATTCAGCAGGTGCTTTATGTCCAGGGCAACGAGGGGTGCATGGATGGATGGAAGGCTGGGTAGACGATGGAAGGATGCATGCTAAGCAGTGGGGGAGGTTAAGCGTGACAGTAAGGGCCCTGGGTTGGGCAATGGAGTTGCAAAGGTCATGTCCATGTTCCTGCTAACCAACCATCAAAGGGCCATCTCTTGCCTCCATTTCCCCACAATAAATTCCACCACCTATAAATCTCAGACAGTCCAATTCTGAGGACAGAAGCAGGGACTGAGGCAGGAAGCAGCTGCAGGGGGGCCAAGCCCTGTGGGAAGAGAGGGCAGGTCTGACTGCACTCAGCTTCTATGGGCAGCAGGGGTAGGGGTCTTCCCTGGGGCACAAGGTCACTTCTCCCAGGAGTCTGTGAGCCTTGCCTGAAGCCCATGATGGAAGAAGAACCCAGCCTGGCACCTCCCCTCCCCCACTTAGGGTGTGAAAGCAACTTGGGAATAGCATTTATTCACACCTCCTGGAATTACCTTTCACTTTCCTGGCAGACAAACGGGGCAAAACCGAAGCTGCAGTTGCATTTCAAATGGAGTGCAGCCTGCAGCAGTTTAGAGGATTTGCATACGCATGTTGGCTGTCATTGAATATTCATTTGCTCAGGGGAGAATTGGGCAGCCAGCTCTCTGGGCCCACAGGGAGGTTATTTGAGGTTGGGGGGAAGGGAGGTACAAAGACAGGGCTGGCAGGAAGCCCTGTTCCTCAGCCTTTCAGGAGCTAGCTGAAATGTCACAGGCTCAGAGGAAATTCTGGGAGTGGATACACCTCATGGTTACTGTTGCCATGGCAACCTTCTCCCTGTCACCATGTGCACCAGCAGATCACAGCTGACAAGACAAGCCCAAGGAGGTGATGGATGGGGAGCCAGCCCAGGACTCCAGCAGGCTCCCTTGGAGTTTGAAAATCTGTCCCGGATGCCATGTGCTGGCCTTCACAGACAGTCTTGAGGATGCTGGGAGTGAGCTCAGAGTATGGAGCAACTTTCCCCAAGGTCCCAGAGTGACCAGAGACACCCACAGAATGTCCCTGAGAGCAGTGGCAGAATATCCCCCGGTGCGCACCCCAAGGGCTAGACAGTTCCCTCCCTACTGACCTCAAGCCCCAAGGATTGCTCAGCCTTCAGTCCTGCATCGCAAAAGAGGGTGGAAAGGTTGGCCAGCCAGGCTGAACACAGGGAAGACCTTGTCCTATGCCTTAGCAAACGCCAACAGTCACTGAGTGTGGTCGCACAGCAGTCCCCTCAGAGCCAAGCGGCACCCAGCCTCCTCTTCCCTGAAGTAGGGGTGAGGGGTCGCTGAACCACCCCCCTCATGGCCCCAGCCCCTGGGTGACCATCAGCATATCCATTCCAGAGCCCTAGGGCAGGGGCAAACTGGAGGGGCCACCTCTGGGCTCCCCTTGGCCCAAGCACCTGTCTCCCTAAGGGACACCATTCCTGCCAATGATGTCATGCATAAGAGTCTGGCCAAGGACACCATCCCCTAAGTAGGATAGGAAGGCTGAGCCTTCAGGCCAACCCACCCTCCTGCTCCTCCCTCTCTACCACTTACAGCCAGGTCTTCTCCACACTTGGCCCTTTCTCTGCTGAAGCCCAATTCTCATGCTATCAGCCTCGCCCTGCTACAGCCTCATCCTCCCTCTGCTTCCTCAGGGCCTCCCTGTCCCCGCTCCTGCCCTGTCCACCTCATCACCTAAATGCCAGGTCCTGCCCCTGAGGCTCAGTGCTCATTCCCACGTGTTGCAAATCAGACACACTCAGCTCCCCCTTAATAACCAAGCCTTCTGACAGCCACCCTGTCTGACCTACCCATCACTCTTCCCAGACACCTGCCTGTCTGGGGCTCTCACTGCTCTCAGGAAAAGCCCTGCATTCCTCCCTCTCCTTCTGTCACCAGCCCTCAGGGCTCTGGGCACCACCTACAGATCTCTAGGTGAGCAAGAGGCCACCGCTAAGGTGGACACTGCTGCCAACATGGGTCCTCTCCGAAACACCAGCACTTCTTGGCCATCCCACTGTCTTCAGGGCTAGCCTACACCTGGTCTGGGCAGTACAGAGTCTTAAAGGAAATCAAGCCCAATAGCTTTCACAGTTGGCTTTGGAATGACCTGATGGGGAGTAGGGGGCTTCTAGGCTGCTGGGGAGAAGGGAAGCCGAGAGGGGGGATGTCCTGCAGAAAGAGGCATAGAGCCCTTCACGCAGGCTGCAGCCCGCAGAGACCTCACTGGGATCTGTCCTAGATGGGCATTCACTTATTATTCACCCAGCCACTCGTCAATGTTTATTGAACATTTCCGCTGTGTTAGCTACTGTGGTAGGAACAGGGAATGAAAGGAAAGTGTTTATTCTCATGAGGCTCTGAAGCTGGTAGGGAAAACGGGCAAGAGACGATATAAACAATAAAGACACCGGAAAGACCAAGGAGTGAGAAGAGCTAAGGATGCTACAGGAGAGGGCGGGAGAATGAATGCCCCCAGGGTGGCAGGTGCAGCATGTTCTTAGATAGGCTCTCTACAGAAGGAGTTCTTGAGCTGAGCCTGAATGGCGAGGTGAGAGCCACTACTGTGGCAGGTGTGCAGTGCAATGGCTCTGCCGCTGCTTGGAATGCCTGCAGTCCAGATTGGAATGCCTGGATTTGGCATTTGGCTCCGCTCCCGATTCCAGCTCCCTGCTAATGCAGACCCTGAGAGGCCTGCCTGTGCGCCCTGCCATCCTCGTGAAGACCCACAGTGCTCTCAGCCTGGCCCTGCACCACAGCTACTACAGGCACTTGGAGAATGCAGCAGAGGATGGAAGATCTCTTGTTTTGTCTCTCTCTCTCCTCCTAAATAAATAACTAAAGTATAGTATTAAAGTTTTAAAAAGCCAGTTATGCACAGATCATCCTAGGGGAAGGATAGTCACGCAAAATGAAAGGCCCTCAGGCAGAAATAAGGCCATAACCTGCGGAAGGGTGGCAGCAGGCCTGCCCATGGTGAGACATTCATGGCCGGTTCCAACTTAGGGAAACTGTGTTTGGATGAACAGACATACGGACAATGGATAAGTCATGGACCTAGCCTAATCCTACCACATCGCAGAATTAAATGGAAGAGCTGACACAGGCAGGAACTGCCCAAGATCCAACACAGAACTGGCAGCAGAGCCAGAATCAGTACCCCAGGTCTGGCACACCGTGCACCACCCCCATGGGGGCAGTCACCCAGCCCAGGCCTCCCTGGCACCTGCCTTTCCCAGCCATGCCCGCTCCTGATCCAAACCCATCCGAAGCCGCATGGCAGGTGAGCAGCGGGAATGAGGTCATGTCTCCCGGGCCGGCTGAGCTCCAGGGAGCAGCAGGCAGGCAAATGAAAGCTTCACTGGATTTGCAAGCCACCATCCTGAGCCTCGGCTTCCCAGCACCAGGAGGCATCAGAGGGAAGAGAAAAGCAGACCATTAAAAGGCTGTTCGTAGTTCTTTGTATATTCTGGAGATTAGCCCTCTATCACCTATGTAGTGTGCAAAGATCTTCTCCCATTCTGTGGGTTGCTTTTTTACTTTATTGATTGTTTCCTTTGCTGTGCAGAAGCTTCTTAGTTTGATGAGGTCCCATTTGTTTATTCTGGTCTTGATTTCTATTGCTTTTGGAGTCCTTTTTAGGAAGTAGGGACCTACCCCTAGATCTTGCAGATTACTTCCAACATTTTCTTCCAAAAGTTTGTTATGTATGTTACATGTTGTATATAAACTAAAATTGAAATGTCAATGAGGTGGTCACAGAAGGTGGTTAAGAACTCGCATTTACTTTTAACATATTGGTTACTCATTACTATGTCAACTAATTCTATAATGATGTAAATTTTTGCTGATGGTAAAAAAAAAAAAAGGCTCTTCGTTGCCAGAGGCAGGGCTGACGGCCCAAGTGAATGAGGTGTCTCACCCATCCCCCTTCCCTGTCTCCCCACGTTTATCTGCAGGGCATCCCGACTGGCAGTAGGGAGGCAGTCAGGGCCCAATGACAGCCCTGGGTCTCCCAGCTGACCATCCTCGGCCACCTGACTCCAGGGACCCTGGGAAGGGAGGGAGAAGATCAGGTGTGAGAGAGGTCAGTCGGCCTGTAGCCACGGGCCGCCCTTGCTTGGTCCACACACAGACGCAGCTGAGCAGGCAAGACTCATGTGGCCAGTGTCGCCTGCGGAGACTAAAAAGATGCAACGACAGACAAGTGGACCGATGGATAACTTTGCCTTGCCTGAGCCTAGCCAGTCACTGACAAAGCCAGCGCTGGCCAGCGAGCTGATGGTAGAGAACAGGCCCCGACCCAGAGAAGGGAGACGGGGCGGCAAGGAGGAACAGTCGGGCTGGGTTCAAGGCCAAGGTCCAGCCTTCCCCTGACCCTGGGTCGCATGGTCCTCAGTTTTTCCTGAGGATGCAGTAAGATGTGTAGGGGCGGGGCACCTCATGCTGTCTCTCAGAGGCATCTGGAGCCCCAGTTCCCCACGTCACCCCCCACAGGAGTGCAGGTCTGATGTTTCGCTCCCTGCCCACCCCACCAGACCCACCACAGCTCCCCAGAGCCTGGGACCAGAATATGCGGTGTGTGCCTTTGTATGTGAAATTGCGTGCCATTTTCCCTTCCCCGCTGAGGGCACCATCTGCTAGTTTTCTCTCACTCTCTCTCTGCTCACTCAACCCATGGAGATGTTTGTCTATTAGTAGATGTCACATCCCCATTAGAGTGTTCATGTGTGCACATGTATGTACATGTGGTACGTGTGACCATGTGTGCACTGTGTCTATGTGTGTTTGTGCCTTGTGTGTGTGTGCGTGGAAATGTGCATGTTTGCACTGTGTGTGTGTTACATGCAAGTGTGTGTGTGTGTGTGTTTACGCAGAGAGAGCAGTCTTGCTGAGTGGATGTTCCCAAGGTTAAGGCTATTCCCTGCTGTGTCAGGGTACGTTCCAGCTGGCCATGGGCCACTTTTTCCCATAAAACCCTTTCCCTGTTGTCTCGCAGTGCATATTGCCCTGTGCAGCTGGTTGACCACAGTCCTGTCTGGATCTCCGACACGGGATGCTCTCCGTGACCCTGCAGGTGTCTGCCTCTTCCTTCCACCTGTTGTGACTGTGTCTCCTACACAGGGTTTTTGCCAGGGTTGTTGAAATACACTGGAGTGGAGTTCACAGTAATATACTACTGTCAGGTTGTTGGTTTTTAAGATTTACTTATTTATTTGAAAGGCAGGGTGACAGACAGAAGGACAAACAGAGAGAATCCATCTGCTGGTTCACTCCCCAAATGGCAACAGCCAGAACAGGACCAGGCTGAAGCCAGGAGCCTGGAGCTCCATCTGGTTCTCCACATGGCTGAAAGGGCCTAAACATTTAACCCCTCTTCTGCTGCTTTCCCGGTGCATTAGCAGGAAACTTCATTGGAAGTGGAGCGTTCAGGACTAGAACAGGTGCCCACTGAGGATGCTGGCATTTGCAGGCAGCAGCTTAACTCACTGTGCCACAGCACCAGCCCCAATGTGGATTTCTTAGTTTTCACTACACGCCGTGACTCTATAAGGTGTTAGCAACAGAGGATGGAATACATTTGCTTGCATTCAACCCCCCCAAGGGCCAGAACATCA
Source organism: Ochotona princeps (assembly GCF_030435755.1). Classification (NCBI taxonomy): domain Eukaryota; kingdom Metazoa; phylum Chordata; class Mammalia; order Lagomorpha; family Ochotonidae; genus Ochotona; species Ochotona princeps. The sequence continues at coordinate 13,220,066 of NC_080833.1, forward strand.
TCTCAATGTTATTCATTCAACAAACACACAATGGGTTTAGAGTTAAGGGTTAGGGCTCTCAGGCTGACTCCACTCAATCTACAGGACCCCGGGGACAGAAAGCATGAAACAAGCAAGGAAGCAGGAGAACCCCGTCACGGAAACCACATTCTAGAATCCAGAAAAGGGACCCCAGTTACCCCAAGCCCTCCAGGCCCCACCAGATCATCTGAAGTTCTGGTAGGTCTCCTGCTCTGATGGCAATGGGCCACCCAAAGCACTGGCCCAGGTCCCTCTCTCTTCCTATCCCTACGAAGGTTGTGGCTGGCAGACAATCTACTGCCCACATAAGCACCCACTGTCATAGAGCATCCCTGTTAGACACTCAGCAAACCTTTCATATGGCAGAGAGAGATAACACATAATCCAGCAAGGGCTTGCAGCTCAGCTGTATCACTTCCTGCTGTGTGACCAAGGCCAGACTTCCCAACCTCCCTGAGCTTGTTTCCAGGACTCATGAACAGACCTCCATTGTAATCAGACTTGCACAGCCCACCCAGAACTGCCCACAGGAGGGGCACACAACCCAGCAGATCCTGCCCTGACACCCTCCCAAAGGGAAGCCAATCTCAGCACAGCAGCTGAGTGCCCACAGGGACTCAGTCAGGTTCAGGACCCACGCCAAGCTCCGAGCCTCACATCTCACAGCTCCCAGGAGGGAAGGATAGCACCCCTGCTTCTGAGGCTGAAGGACCTCCACTGAGTCACGCTCCACTCCACCAAGAAAGACTAGGTCCCAAGTGGGAGTGCCTGGTTGGAGCCAACGCCCTCTGGACTTTGAAGGATGAGGCAGTAAATAGCTTTCCTTTAACATATAAGGTAGGGCCCTCCCCAGCCTGCCCTCCCTCCCATCCCCACCCCTCCCCAGCCTGCCCTCCCTCCCTGCGTGCAGGGAACCATACTTTTCTGCCTTCCACAACATAAGTAGTGGGCTGGATTAGAAATAGAGCAGCCAGGACTTGAACCAGTATCCATATGGGATGCCAGTGGTGTGGGCAGCAGCTTAACCCACCATGCCACAATGCTAGCTCTAGGACTCCCTCTCTCAAGGGACTGCCCTTCCCATCAGGAGGAACCATTTTTTAAAAGTTATTTTGTTTTAGTATTTACTACAAAGGTAAGGGGCCGCAGACCCATGTGGGCCTCTGATTAGGATGGAGAAGGTGAGCGTAGGTGTGCGGGAAGGTGGATAAGATAAATGTTTCCATCCTCCTTCCCATCAGAAAGAACATTACAGGCAAGGGCAGCCTGCGGCCAGGTCCTGCTCTCATTCTCACCTCAAGGCCAAGGAGCACCACAGCCAGGAGCCGGGGCTTGAGGGTCGAGAGCCAAGAGCAGATGGTGAGGTAAAGGCTGTGCACCCAGGGCTCCTGAAATACCCCTGGGGGACAAGGTCAGCCCCAGCACAGGGCGGGCCTCAAGGAAACTTCCACATACTCATGTAGATCAGATCCAATAAGCATATGCTTTGTACAAGGCACTGTCCTAGGTGCCGGGGACACAGAGGAGGCCAAACAGCCAAAATCCCTGCCCTCTAGACCACCTGTCTAGACAGGAGAGATCCACCATGAGGAACTGAAATGCTGAAATACTACTCATCACCAGATTCCATAATCAGAAAGTAGGAGCCAGCCTCGTGGGACAATGTGTTAAGGCACATCCTATACTGGAGTGCTGTCAAAGTCACAGCTACTCTTCCTGATGCAGCTCCCAGCTAAGGTGCCTGGGAAGGCAGCAGAAGATGGCCCAAGTTCTTGAGTTCCTGCCACTCATGTTGGAGATCCAGATGGAGTTCCAGGATCCTGGCTTCAGCCTGGCCAGCCCTGGCTATTGCAACCACGTGGGGGGTGAGCCAGCAACTGAAAAACTGCTTTTCTGCCATCTTATGCCACACTGTCTTTCAAATAAAATCTTTTTTTTTTTTCAAAAAAAGATACAATTGATTGAAAATCTGGTGTATATAAATATGTTGGGGCCAACACAGTGACTTGCCACAATGCAGTGTTAGCATCGCAAACAGGTACCAGTTTCAGGGAAGGGAGCAGGAAGGGTTAAATCATCTCTTACACCAAGAGGACCTTGTAAAGCCAAGTGGCTCGAGTTCCACAGCTGGCAGGTAGAGTGAACAGCTCTTCACACGTGCTCAGCTGTGAAACTGTGGGAACTCGTCCATGAAGAGCCACACAAAGCCTCCAGACAGGGTCCCAAGATACAGCCAATAAGGAAACGTGGATCCAGAAAAATGAAGGCTTCCAAGGTCTTCCCAGGAAGGAGAGGACATTGGCTCTTCTTACCATCCCTCACCAGCTGATGGCTGCCATTCTAGGTGAGCACAGCAGGGAGGAGACTGAGGCGAGACTCTTCCTTGCAGGTGATGTGTCAAGAAATACTGGAGCTCCAACTGCTCTCACTCAGGCTCATTCAGAGAGAAGAGGTCCCACAACCGGAGAAGCAAGCTGAGAAGATAAGAGGCTATATCCACCCCCATCCTACCGAGTGCCCAACCCCTAGGCTAGGGCTGTGCTGGAGAGAAATTATGCCATTGTTCTCATCCCCAACTCCAAAAACCTAGTTCAGAGATTTATTTTTTCCAGGGGGATGACACACCATAAAATAGTCTGAAGTTTGCTCAAAAAACCTGACTACATTTTCAGCAGAACGTAAGTAGAAGGCGACGGCAAGGCAATGTCAGAGACGGCATAAGTCGTACTAAGAGCAATGAGGATTTAAGTTAAGCTGCAGGCTGACCAGTTCTACCAGAGACAACCTAGGAGGGAAATAGTTCATCAGAGTCCTTCTAGAGTCATGGTAAATATCAGAGATTTGAAAAACTAGCCCTAGAAAGGAATACATAATTGCTACAATGTATCCTTTTTAAGTGCCTAATTTTCAGCAAAAGAAAGTATGAGCCCTACATGGGAACATGTATTTGGCCCACAGGAAACAAAAAAACAGTAACAGAAACTTCTCCCGTGAGTGACCAGATATCAGAGTAACAGAATTCAAAACAGCCGCTTTAAATAATTTCAAAAACTAAAGAAAAATCATGCTTAAAGAAGCAAGAATTGTAACTAAAGTATCCCATCAAATAGACAATTAAGGAGCATGTTTAAAAGGTGTATTTATTTTTATTGGAAAGGCAGATTAGCAGAGAAGAGACAAAGAGAAAAATCTTCCATCCGCTGAATCACTCCCCAAGTAGCCACAGTAGCAGAAGTTGAGTCAAACAGAAGCTTCTTCTAGGTCCCCAGAGTGGGTTCAGGGTCCCACGACTTTGGCCCATCCTTTACTGCTTTCCCAGGCCACAAGGGAGCTGGATGGGAAGTGGATCAGCTGGTACACAAAGCATATGGGATGCTGGCACTGCAAGGCAGAGGATTAACCAGTTGAGCCATCACACCAGCCCCTAAACAGATTTTTACATGGAAACTTTGGCACTAAAAAAAAAAAAAACAATAACTGAAATTTAAAAATTCACTAAAAGGATTCAACCATAGATTTGAACTGACAGGTGTGGGAAGGGGGTGGGGGGATCATGAAAGAAAATTAACCAAGCCTCAGAGAAACGTGGACCATCTTTAAGTACACCAACATATGTGCAATAAGAATTTTAGAAAGAGAAAATAAAGGAAGGAACGGGGGGAGGAGAATACCAAAGAAATAATCATTTAAAATGTACTAATTTGATTTTTAAAATGACATGCCAATTTAGGTTCAGAAAGTCTCAAGCTAAATAATTGTAAAGTAGTAAAACTTCAGAAAGCCAAAGAGAAAGGGGAATCATCTCAAATGCAATAAGAGAAAAACGGACCATTTCCAAGGGAATCCAATAAGATTTATAGCTGACTTTTCCTCAGAAACAATGGTGGCCAAGAGGCAATGGAGTAATGCATCCAAATGTTCACAGAAATCTGTCAATGAAGAATCCTACATGCAGAAAAACCTTCAAAAAGGAAAAATATCCATTTCACACTGATACAAAAGTCAGACAGAGACACTGTAACACACTGAAATCACAGAAAGTATAGACGCAAAGTCCTAAACAAAATTGTAGCCAACCAAATCCAACCACAAAAACAATTATATCAGGACACTTATTTTCCATGAAAAACATGCAATTAACTTTCTGAGGACCTCTCCTACAGCATGACCAGATGTGATCAACCCCACAAATGGAGGTTTGACTTAGCGTCTATAATAAAATACACCGTATCAGTAGAATGTTATAAATGAAATAGTCATCTCAATAAACACTAAAGGAAAACATTTAAGAAAAAACAAATTCAAACACAAGAAATCAGGACCACAAGGGAGTTTTCTCAATCTGATAAATCACACCAATGAAAAACTCAACCCAAAAAAATACTTTTTGGCGAGAGCCTTTCTAGATGATTTTCTCCCAAAATGAAGAACAAATCAGGATATCCACTCTGGTTTGACTTACTATTGCTCTAGAGCTAGAGAGCTAGGGAGATGAAGAAAGAAAAGAAAGAAACAAGTGAAATACTTCTACTCAAGATGGCATGAACATGAGAAAGAAATGATCCGATAAATACCATTAGAAAAAGTTGATAATTCAGAAGTATGATAAATATCAGCAGAAGAAAATCAGTTACTCTTACATACGTAATAAATAACCTAAAATTGAAATTTAGAAAATGATCTCATGTACATAAAATAACAAAAACAGGACCTGGTGTGAGACTGACTGTTACACCAATTGTGTGTGATAATCACGCAGCAGCTGGAAAACCTTTGTCTCTCCATTTCTCTGTAAATCTGACTTTCCAATAAAAATAAATAAATTTTAAAAATAATAAAAATACTTAAGAATAAATTTATCAAAATAAGTACAAAACTTGTGCTCAAAGAACAAAACTTCTTTTTTTTATTGGATAGTTAGATATACAGAGAGGAGGAGAGACAGAGAGGAAGATCTTCCATCCAATGGTTTACTCCCCAAGCGACCACAATGGCTGGAGCTGCACCGATCCAAAGCCAGGAGCCTGGAGCTTCTTTCAGGTCTCCCACGTGGGTACAGGATCCATCCTCATCTGCTTTCCCAGGCCACAAGCAGGGAGCTGGATGGGAAGTGGAACCGCTGAGATTAGAACCAGCAACCATATGGGATCCCGGCATGTGCAAGGTGAGGACTTTAGCCGCCAGGCCCAAACAAAGCATTTTTGAGGGGCTAAGTCCCACATTCCATATTGTCAATGTTTCAGTGCTGGTTCTGCTTTCCAGTCCAATCACCCGTGAAGGTATCAGGTATCGGGCAGTGTATGAAGTACTTGCATCCCTGACACCCACACGGGAGACCCACGTGGAGGTCCTGCTCCTTGCTTTGGTCTGACCCAGTCCTGATTGTTGCTGGCATTCGTTAAGTGAACCAAATACATAGAAGATTCCTCCCCTTCTCCCTGTCTCCATTTCTCTATTTTCTCTGTCTTTCAAATAAATAAATAAATTTTTAAACATTTATTTATTATTGGAAAGGTAGATATACAGAGAAAAGGAGAGACACAGAGAAAGATCTGTCTGCTGGTTCACTCCCAAAGTAGCCAAAATGGCAGAGCTGAGCTAATTCAAAGTTAGGATCCTGGAGCTTCTTCTGGACATGAACCAGCACCCATATAGGGTCCTGGCACTTGCAAGGTGAGGACTTAGCCACTGAGTTATCATGCCAGGCTCCTAAATAAATAATTTTAAACTTGCTGAAAAATACAGAAAACAAATTAAAAGCCTATGTTCATAAATCATCAGACACTATTGTTAAGATAAAAACCCTCCCCACACTGACCTACAGACGTAATATAGTGCCTATCAAAAGCCCAGTGGCTCTTTGAAGAATGAAAAAGTCAGTCCTAAATTTCATATGCAATTGCAAAGAATCCCAAACATTCTGAAACATTTTGAAAAAGAACAACAAAGATAAAGGAATTCCACTTTCAAACTTCAAAACTGTCATAAATTAGAACATTAAAAACACAATGGTACTGGCAAAGGACCCAGCAGAACTGAGACGCCAAAGTGGAACCCCGGCTCTGTGATCAGCTTAGCAAGGATGTCAGCCCCCATGCTGTGAGGAGCAAGCCATCCCACAAACTAGGCTGAGACCACTGCCAAAGAATGAAATTGGAGCCTCACCTCACATCACACACACACACACACACACAAAACTTTAAATGGCATACAGGGTTAAGTCCTGCCCTGCTGTGCCAGCAACATATATGGGCACCAATTTGAGTCCCTAGGTCCCCTGTTTCCAATCCAGCTCCCTGCTAACAGGAAAAGCAGTGGAAGATGGCCCTTGTAACTCATGTGGAAAACCAAGACCCAAATAAGCTCTTCATTTTGGCTTGGTCCAACCGAGGTCTTTGTGGCCATTTAGGAAGTGGATCAGTAGAAAGAAGATCTCTCTGGGTGTCTCTCTTTCTCTCTCTTGAAATAACAGTCGTGGCAGGAGGAACTCCATCTGGGGTGAGATAACCCCCCACCTGTGAGACTGTAGCCCAGCCAAGAACACCACATCCTTCTAGACAAGAATGTTCGAACTTCTGGCTAGGCTGTTCAAGCATGACTTGGAGAAAAACGAGTTTCGCCTGGTTCAGCAACAAAAGCTTCACAGTAAATTTTTATCCCTGACGTAGTTCTGCATCGGCTCAGTTCCCCTGAACCCACTCTGGCTTCTGATTCTTGCCTTTATAAGCCCTGCTATTCTGTGATTTGGGGTCGAGAGGTCTTCGGGATATGAGTCCCCTCTTCACCACCAATAATAAAGAACCTCCAAACCGTATCAGTGAGTGGTGCTCCTGTGTGTTGGCTTCTGCCTTTCAAATAAGTAAATCAAGATCTCCAAAAAAAATCTGTGAGACTTTAGACTTGACAGGGAGTTCTTACAGGTAAAAATAAAAGCACAAGTGACTAGAGAGAAGAACAAATAAATTAGATGTCATCAAAATTAAAAACTTTCATCCTTCCAAAGATAGCACCAAGAAAGTTAACAGAAAGTCCACAAAAGGAAGAAAATGTTTCACAACGTACTTACATGTATAAAGGATTGAATTTTAGATCCACAAGATATCTAAATACCAAAGAAAATACGAAAATGGCCAGAAACACACAAAAACATAGTCAACATCATTGGCCATCATGGAAATGCAGATCAACATCCCAGCATTTCACTCTCACTAGGATGGCTTCAGAGAGTCAGAGAACCCCAAGTGTTGACAAGGGTGCGAAGAAAACAGGAAACACCACGCATTGCTGATGGGAACGTAAAATGGGGTAACCTCTGTGGGAAAATGGTCTGGCTGCTGTTCAATACGTTAAAGCATAAAACTACCCCATCACCCAGCAGCTCTGCTCCCCAGGGTGATACACCCAAGACAAACAAAATGTCCATTCCGCCCAGAACCAGGGTGTGGGGAGTGGCTTGAGAAGGAGAGCCACTTCCTCTGTGTGTGCCCAGTTAACTCCAGGATGTGGGCAGCAGTGAGGAGCCCAGGACAATCACAAGAGGATAAGGCTCAGCCTCGGAGTGATGCCTACACACGTGTGGGTGCGGGAGCTGCAGGTGTTGGCATGCAGTAGGCTGCTTGATCCCCAAGACCACTCCAGCCACTAGATGGTTCCTGCGTCACCACTCAGCTCTGTTTGGGGCCACGTGGTGTAGACACTGACTGCAGGATCACCCCTGGGCTCTGAGGCCGGATACGGCTGTCCCACATCAAACACCCCGGAGAAACAGCTAGCAGTGGCTTTTCTTACATTGCATTTTTCAATTTGTTGTTGTTGTTTTGAGAGGCAGAGAGACCAAGAGCTCCCATCCTCTGGTTCACTCCCCAAATGCCCACAGGGCCCTGACTGAAGTCAAAGCCAGGAGCTGGAAATGCAGCCCAGATCTGCTGTGCAGGCAGCAGGAGTCCATTTGCTTGCACATCCCTGCAGCCTCTCCAGTTTTGCATCATGGCAAGGAGGACCACAGCTGGTATCATGCCCGTGTGCCCTGCTGCAGACTGTGGGTGTCCTTCCCAGTGTCTTCACTACCAGGCAGGTGCCTCCCTGATGCAGTGACCAGCCGTCACCCAGGTGCCCCTCATTGTATGATGGGAAATGACACTTGCAAGGGACAGACGTGCTTGGAGCCACACAGCAAGGGGATTAGCAGCCAAGCAGCTCCAGACCACAGCCTCGCCCGGGAAGCCTTCCCACTTGCTCCCTGCCTGTTATTCATGCCAGCTGCTTCCTACCACCAAAGCCACAGCCTGACCCAGGCATTCTCGCCCCTGGCCACCTGTGTCCCTCAATATCCTCCACCCTTGTGCCCAATCTCAGCACTCAGACAGCCACAAATTCTCCCTAAGTGACAAGGGCAGCCACCCTCACCATCATTCTATTTTAAAAGAATCCTAGAATCTTTGCCCCTCCCCCCCTACCCATGTTGTAACATGTAGCTTCTGCTCAACTCTTACCTCTGTGACAGCAGCAAGGAGGCCCTGGTCCACATGCATCGTGGGCAGCTAGGTGGCCAGCTGAACTCAGACAGGGGTCGAATTCCAGACCTGGCACTCAGGAACTTCACAACTTGGGGAAAGTCGCACAGCTTGGCTTTTCTTTCTTCCTTCCTTTCTTTTTCCTTCTTCTTAAAATTTCTTTATTTGAAAGTTAGAGAAGGAAGGGGAGACAAAGAGATCTTCCATCTGCTGAGTCACTCCCCCAAATGACCACAACATCCAGCTCTGGGCCAGCCCCAAGTCAGGAGCCAGGTACTTGTTCCCAATCTCCTAAGTGGATACAGGAGCCCAAGCACTTGGGCTGTTAGCAGGGAACTGGATCAGAAGTGGAGTAGCAGGGACTTGAACCAGCACCCATATAGGGTGCCAGCCTTGTTCAATATACCATAACGTTGACCTCATCATTCAACTTTCCTGCACTTCCACTTCTTCACCTGTAAATCCCTGCTGCCTCTAGCAAGGGCTAAGGGAGTGGACGCACGTCACCTCCTTTACAAACTGCCCTGACAGAGCAGACACCTGCCTGGTGCTGACCTGGACAGAGACAAGGAGCAGGGAAGGCAGACAGACACTTGGGGCTGCTTGCCTTCACAACACTCACTGCTCTCTGCTGCACAAGCTTCGTCTCTGCAGTCCATGTTCCCTTCCGCCTCTGATCTGCCACCTTGTAGCACCCCATACCCAGCACAGGGACACGGTTAAACCCACCAGCTGGGGGCAGGCACCGGGGAGCAGTGAGTTAAGCTGCCACATGAGACCCCTGCATCGTGTATCTGTCTGAACATCTCTGTTTCTGACCCTGCTTTCTGCTCACAGCCTGGGAGGCAGCAGGTGATGGCTCAAGTACTTGGGCCCCTTCCACCCATATGGAAGATCCAGCTGGCATTGCCATCTCTTGGCCCAACCTTGACCGTTACAGGCATTTGTGGAATGAACTAGCAGATTCAAAATCTCTCTCTCTCTCTTTCTCCCTTCCCCTCCCCCATCTCTTCCTTTCTGTATTTCAGCCTTTCAAATAAATAAAAATAAATACATATTTCCTTTTAAAACAGTGACCAATTATGCAAAAAGAGAAACCACAGCTCAATATGAAGCTCACAGACCTTGGCTGTGGCATTGGACGCCTTCTCTCTGGCGAGGACAGGGGAGATTCTTCAGAGGGTCTCTTGGAAGCAATCAGAGCCAGCACTCTCCCATTTCACAGATGGGTGAACTGAGGCTTTAGGCCACAGCCCATGTGTTAGTGCCAGAGTCCCAGGGACCTGACTCTCTGTCCCCCTAGTTTAGCCTCCCAGCCCATGTGGGTCCTTCCAGCTGCCCCTGAGGTGCTGGATCCTCGTGGCATCTCCAGGAGGTGCTTTCTACACTTGCCTGTTTGATTTTAAGATGTTTCAAGCCTGGTGGGGAAGAAGAAAGATCCATTTTCCTGCTCTGAAACACTGTCCTCGCTTTGAAAACACCTGCTTTCTAGTGTCCCGCACAAGGCAGCCAGGTTCTGCCCCCGGACCTGCCCCCAGGCCCCGGGTTCAGTCCCCAAACCCTGCCCCATGTCCAGCCCCTCTCACCACCCCAGGGTTGCCCTTGGTGCCTGCAACACATCCCCTCTGCTCCCTCCAGACCACACCTACACTCCTTACTGCCCGGAGCCCAGCCTGTATGCTTCAGCACTCAGCTGCCATACAAAAGCAGCTGGCGTTTCGGCATCAGCACGCCACGGCACCCAGAGGTTCGGCAACATGTCACAAGCGTGTGCAGTCACTGAAGAGTTGGCCATGAGTTCCATGACAAGTCTTCGCTGATGCCCACAAATGCCATACCTGCCTGAGTGAAGACCTGCGATGCTGCACCCTGTACCCACCTGGACCCTGCTGTCCCCCTCATTTGGCAGAGTCCCCAGCACACTGAAGGCAAAGGGAGCACCCACTTGTGCACCTACTTAATGTCACTGGTGTTTGTGTGGGGGTCACCCCATCCTTCCAGGTAGGCTGGATGTCCCCAGGCTATCTATAGAAGAAGTAGATGCACCTGGGGGGGGAGGGGACCGCAGTGTACGCCCAGGCTCCTTCCACTCTGGTTCCACGGAGCACACCCCCAAAACACACACACACACACACACACACACACACACACACACACACACTCATTCCCCCTTAAGACTATTAGAAGTCGCTGGGACCTCTTCAGCCCTTACAGACAGCCAGGACCCGCCCAGGTTGCCAACAGACTAGAATCAGTCCATATCTACGGAGGTGCCAAGTGCTGGGGGGCTTCCTCCTGTACACCATTTGCTCCCAGGGGACAGCCCCCAGCCACCTTTAGACTGCAAAATCCTGGGGTGGCCATGGCACCTGAGTGCCCTCTCGTGGTGGCAGGAAAGAAGCTACGGTGAGGGGTGGAGGGAAGGGAGGCTGGGGCTGTGGGGGGTGAGGGTGATGGGGGTAGTGAGGAGGGAAGGTGGAGCAAGGGAAAGGATGGTGGGAGGGGCCAGAGGAAGAGGCCGGGCTCTCATTGGCTCCCAGACCTTCCCCCTACATCCTGCCCCAAAGAGACCTCTCCTGCCCTAGGGAGTCACCGAGACGTAGTCAGCCTCCTGACCGGACCAGTCCACTACCAGGACAGAGCTGTTCCCCACCCCCATCAAGCTGCAGGTGGACAGAAGGGGCTCACTCCAGCCTCACTCGACCCTGTACAGGACCCCCACAATACTGTACAAGGGCACACACAGCTGGGTCTGCCCCTTCCTCAACCCACTCCTTCTGCACCTCCGCCCAGCCTCCCAGCCCAGCCACCCCCAAATGCCAGCAGCTGCGGTTGTCATGGTGACAGCACCCTCACCCCACCCCCACCCCTGGCACATAACTAAGCAGCAACCTGGGGCGCCGAGCTGGAAGCAGCCGAATGTGCAGCGGCGGCTCCTCTCCCGCTCTCTCACTTCGGGATAATTAGTGCAAATGAAATTTCACACCCTTCTCTCCAGCACTTAGAGCTCCCTGGGAGGGGAGGCCCACGGCTCACGGGGGAGCGAGCTCCCACGGCTGCTCAGCTCCCAGAACCCCACAGGTCCCCAAAGTGCCCACAGTACGGGGCTGGGTATGCGGCTTGAGCCCGTCCCGGCTCTGGTTCTCAGTATCAGGTTTTTCTCACCTGTGAGACCAGGAGACTGAGGGCCACAGTGGTCCCCCAGGACCTCCAAACCCCTGGCTCCCCCTACCCCCTCCCACCCCCCGCTGTGGCTGCAAGCACACAGGCCCCAAGCTCAAAGAACCCAGGCTGTCTGGTGTCTGGTGTAGCCTGGATCCTCAGCCACTCCTCCCTGCACTTCCATCTTTGTGCATTTTAAGTATCTAGTCGTGCCATTGTCCCTGGGACCTTATTTGAAAATTCAGGGTAGGGACTGGCAGGGTAGCTCAACTGACTAATCCTCCATCTGCAAGCACCAGTATCCCACATGGGTTCCAGTTTGTGTCCCAGCTGCTCCGCTTCCCATCCAGATCCCTTCCTACGGCCAGGGAAAGCAGCAGAGAATGGTCCAAAGCATTGGGACCCTGCACTCACGTGGGAGACCCAGCAGAGGCTCCTTGGCTTCTGGCTTTGGATCAACTCAGTTCCAGCCATTGCAGCCATTTGAAGAGTGAATCAACAGCTGGAAGATCTCTTTCTGTCTTCCCTTTCTGTAGATCTGCTTTTCCAATAAAAATGAAAGGGAGGAGTAGAGAGAGAATCTGGGGTGCAGTCAGGGCCACCCGTACACCCTCCTCCACTGCCATTAAATTGGCAACTCCGCGGGGTTCAGGCCTCTCCTGGACTGTTGTCTTGACTTAACCTAAGCTGCCTCCCCAGAACTGCCCCCCCGCCCCGCTTCCAGGTGAGCTTCAGGCTGGCTGGGAAGGACTGGCTGCCTCCCTCCCTCGAGGCCAGGCCTGTCGCCCAGCACCCGTTCCCCAAGGAAGCACATCTCTGCACCCAGCCTCTCCCCTGGCTCCCTCACCCCTCACCCGTCCTCCTGCTGGTAAGCCACACTGCCTCACACTCTGTTTCTAAGCAGCTCACACAAGTAGGCTCTCGGGGCCCAGGCCTGGGGCACTGATGCAGACTTGAGTAAGAGAGGCACTCACTTGGGACAGGCAAGTGACAGATCAAGATTCAGTTCACCTGTGTGCACCCGTTAGCTCTCTGTATCTGTAAGCACGATCCTTATCTGTCTTCACTCTCGCACAGATGCATCTGTGTCCACACAGCCTGAATCTCTGCGTGCACAACACTCTTGCAGACAACGCCTCAGACACCTGCTTAATACGCAGGTGTACACCCCAACATCGTTACCCCCGAACAGGCAGGTGCATGGTCTGTCATTCATCCCATGATTCAGGGAACGGTGACATCTTTCCACCAGACCCCTCCCTTTCTGGAGCCTTCACTGCCTCCCTGAGATGAGGCCCAGGGTCCCCACAGTCATCGCCATCTTGCCTGCTGGTCTCAGGGTTCCCCTGAGTAACCTCAGAGCCAGATGGAGGCCTGGTCCATGCTAAGTGCTGCACCTGCACTTGTTGAGCTGAATGCTGTGTGAGTCAGCCATTGACCGGCTGAGCGACCTCAGACAGGGAATTCGTTCTCAGGATCTCACCATCTTCCAGGCAAGATGGAGTGGGGCAGGAGACTGGGGTAGGCCACCAGGGAAGGACGGGACCCTGAGCTGAGTCTCGGGGGTGATCAGGTCTCGGTCAGGCGAGCAAGGAGAGTATGGGTCAATGGGAAGCGCATGGAGGCTCCAGGCACAGGGACCTTGACTCACTCAAGGAGCTGGAAGAGAGCACATGCGTGGAGCCTGACAACAGCTCTCCCCAGCCAGAGGCAGAAGACACACCACGACGCACAGTTCAGACTAGGTCTCAGGGGCAGCGGGAGCCACTGGGAAACTTAGCAAGAACATCTGATTTGGGCTTTGAAGACCATCCAGACACCTACGTCAAAACTGATGGAGGAAGGCCAGCCTGTGGCTCAGTGCGTACATCTGCTCCCCGTGATCCTGGCATCCCATGTGGGCACCAGTTCTTGTCCTAGTTGTTCCACTTCTCATCAAGCTCCCTGCCAACACACCTGTGGAAAACAGCAGCAGATGGTCCAAGTGCTTGGGCCTCTGAACCCACATGGGAGATTAAATGAACCTCCTGGCTCCTGGCTCCAGCCTGGCCTAGCCCTGGCCACTGGATAGAAGCATTAGCACTCATTCATTCTCTCTCTCTCTCCTCTCCCCTCTCTGACTTTCAAGTAAATACATCTCTAAAAAAATTTTTTTAGGGCCCGGCGGCGTGGCCTAGAGGCTAAAGTCCCTGCCTTGAATGCCCTGGGATCCCATATGGGCGCCGGTTCTAATCCCGGCAGCTCCACTTCCCATCCAGCTCCCTGCTTGTGGCCTGGGAAAGCAGTTGAGGACGGCCCAATGCATTGGGACACTGCACCCGCGTGGGAGACCTGGAAGAGGTTCCAGGTTCCCGGCTTTGGATCGGCGCGCACTGGCCCGTTGCGGCTCACTTGGGGAGTGAAACATCGGATGGAAGATCTTCCTCTCTGTCTCTCCTCCTCTCTGTATATCCGGCTTTCCAATAATAATAAAATCTTAAAAAAAAAATGTTTATTGCAAAGTATAATATACAGAGAGGAGGAGAGACAGAGAGGAAGATCTTCTACTTGCTGGTTCACTCCCCAAGTAGCCGCAACAGCCAGAGCTAAACCAATCTGAAGCCAGGAGCTTCTTCCGGGTCTCCCGTGTAGGTACAGGGTCCCAAGGCTTTGGACCATCCTCAACTGCTTTCCGAGGCCACAAGCGTGGAGGTGGATTGGAAGTGGGGCTGCCAGGACACAAACCAGCACCATATGGGATCCTGGGTGTACAAGGAGAGGACTTTAGCCATTAGGTTACCGCTCCAGGTCCCTGAATAAATCTTAACAGCAGGTGGAGGAATGAGATTTGGCATAGTGGCTGAGACACCCAATTTGCACATTGGAGTGCTTGGCGCTTCATTTCAGTTTCCTGCTAATGCTGGCCCTGGAGGTACAACCTGCGTCTCTGCCACCCACAGCAGAAACCCGGACTGAGGTGACCAGCCCAGGCCATTGCAGTCACTGGAGGAAGGAACCAATAAATAGTCAGCTTTCTCGCTTGCTCTCTCTCTCTGTCCCCCCTCTTCCCACCCCCCCCAAATAAGTAAAAAAAGAAAGAAAATTTTAAAGAAGGGGTTGAGGCTGGGACTGGAGAGCAAGAATGGAAGTGTGGAGGTCATTGTCAAGGAATGGCTACCAACAACCAGTTACCAGATGGTGCAGCCTCAGTCTGGGCGGGGATCCGCGGATCATGGAGAAGTAGCAGGTCTCGGGACATTTCAAAGGAACAACAAAGAGGCCTGGGGGATGGCTTGGCTATAGAGGAAGGGCACACTGGCTCATGACCCCTGGCCCTGTAGAAATCAGGGAGCACCCCTGCCCTGCCCCTGCCTTTGCTTTCCCCAGTTAGGCCAACCCCACCCGTGTTCAGGACCCATAGTCAGCCTGGTTCCCCAAGGTCACAGAACACTCCTCATCTCCAATAAAGTCCCCTTGGCAGGGTTCTACCACTGCACCCACACTGGCCTGACTGGCCCCCAGGCACCAGCTGCGGCAGGAAGAGGCTGGAGCTGAAGCCCTGTCCTCACTCTGCAGCTCACTCGCTTGAGCAAGCTGTTTCTTCCCCTCTGGGCTTCCATCTCTCCCTCTATCAACTGACAGGAAAGGAGGCAAAAATGCTGAAGCATCTGACCAGAGCACCAAATGTGTGGGCACACAACTCAAGCTGAGCCAATGAGAGTCCATCCTAGGGCTTGGGTAGTCACCATTGTCCAGGAGTATCTCGCTTCTGGCTAGGGTTGCTGGTGGGAAGCGTGGAGGCATGGACCCTCTTGAGAGGAAGAGCCTGCTGGCAGACAAAACCAACACTTCGCCCTGAGGGTCCAGCCCAAGCACCTGGATCCAGCCATGCCTGAAATGAGTTTCATGGACCAATAAATTCCCCTTTTCGCCTAAGTCTATCTGAGCCGCTTGCGTGCGATGGAGTCCTGACCCTCATCGGTCTCTCCCCCCATGCACTCAGTGCCACCATGTCTGATAGGTGGAGAAGTCACCCATTCTCACGTCCTTCTCCCACTCTCCTGTTCTCAAACCCAGCACAGGTGACTTCTCCTGGCAGCCTTCCCCGAGCTCTCTAAGCACTTTCCAACCTATGTTCCTCTGAATACTTACCTGTCAAATGTTTCCACTTAATTAAAAATGTGAACGCCCTCCCTTCAGCAGTAGCGTGACTCGTTGCTCTGAGTCTGTTTAAAATCCCAAGATACTCCAGTAGAAAGAAATCGGCCAGCTCAGGGCCAGTGCTGTGGCATAGAACATAAAGCCACTGCCATCAGCACCAGCATCCCATATGAGCATCAGTTCAAGTACCAACTGCTCCACATCCGATCCTGCTCCCTAACAATGAGCCTAGCAGAGCCGCAGAGGACAGCCCAACTGCTGGATCCTGATGTTCATGTAGGAGACCAGAAGAAGCTCCTGACTCCTGGCTTCAGACTAGCACAACTCCAGCTATTGTGGCTATCTGGGAAATGAACCAGTAGGTGAAAAACAAACTCTCTCTCTCTCTCTCTCTCTCTCTCTGTATGTGTAATTCTGCTTTTCAAAAGTTTTTTTTTAAGAAACCAGCTCGGGCCCGGCGGCGTGGCCTAGCAGCTAAAGTCCTCGCCTTGAATGCCCCGGGATCTCATATGGGCCGGTTCTAATCCCGGCTGCTCCACTTCCCACCCAGCTCCCTGCTTGTGGCCTGGGAAAGCAGTTGAGGACGGCCCAATGCATTGGGACACTGCACCCGCGTGGGAGACCCGGAAGAGGTTCCAGGTTCCGGGCTTCGGATCGGCGCGCATCGGCCCGTTGCAGCTCACTTGGGGAGTGAATCATCGGATGGAAGATCTTCCTCTCTGTCTCTCCTCCTCTGTGTATATCTGGCTGTAATAAAATGAATAAATCTTACAAAAAAAGAAACCAGCTCACTGTGTCCAGTACTTCCCATATGTACTTCATTGTTCCTTTCTCACTCTCCTTCTTTTTTTTTTTAGTTTTATTTTTTATTTTTGCTGATGTTTACATAGTTGATTAAGGTGGGAATGGTCGAGGATTAGGGGGAAATGGGTGAGACCACTTTTTTCCAAATTTTCTTTTTCTTCCTATATCTGGGGAAGGGGAGAGATAAGGAGAGAAGCCGCACCCAGCATCCCAACCACCTCAGTACCTGGGGATGGGGAACGGTCACCCAATGTCATTATCCCAGGGTCCCCAACATGCAGCATGTTCTGAAGGTTTCGCTCAAGTGGTTTTGATAGCTCTGAAATGCTGCCCAATCTCACCCATACAAGGATGGGGAAATCCTCCCAAGATCCATTGGCTGACATAGTCCACCTTAGAGTCTCTGTTCGCCCAGATATTTGCTGTCATTGTTTGGCTGGGGTAGTTGTCCAATTTGTTCTGCCCTCCTTCTTCTACTATGGTACCAGATGTCCTCTGCAGGCCCCAGTGAATCGCCGTATCCTCCATGAGCATCTGGGTAGGCCGTCCACTGCTCCATCTAAGCCACTGAGGAGGCCCAGTTTTGACACACACACTCCACGGTCAGACCACAGATCCTACGATTCTCCCCATGGTTGGAGTTCTGAGTCCAGTGGTTCAGTTGGTGGGTGGATGGGGGTCCCCACAGAAACCCCACCTGAAATGACCCCAGACCTGACTCTTATCTGTGCTTGTCAGTACGGGGTCGGGGAGCCCTTTCTTTCCTGTGGATTATCAGCTAACATCATGCAGGTCGCTGTTGTAGGACATCCCTTGGCAAACACTGCTTGTCTTGTGACTTCCGATTACCCACTCCCAGCCTCCAGCCCAAAAGGATTGTCCCAGCAGCAGCAGAGGCTGTTGCAAGTGGGAAACAGGAAGAAAAACACCCTTTGAAGAGCACAGACCGGAGACAGCAGGTGTCACTTTCACTCACATCCCATTGGCTAGATGCCAATCACATGGCCAGAATAGCTGCAAAGGAGCCTGGGAGATGTAGTCTGGAGCTGGAAGGCCATGCGTTTGGGGCAGAGGAGCAGGGACAGGGACAATAGGCAGACTACCCTACCAGGGAGTATGGCCTGAGGATCTGGCTAAGGCATCTGCCAGGATGGATCCCCAGGTGATATTCAAGCATCAGTGTCCCCTAGAGAGAACAGGAGGATGGCATTCCTTCACAACGCGGGGCCAGCCACCCCTCCGAGCCCCTGCTTGGGGATGTTACAGCGACTCTGGTCCCAGACCGCTCTTGGTCCCATCCCTTTTCTACCAGGATTCCACAGACTACGTATTTTCTAGTTTGCTAGCTTGTGTCAAATGGAGCTTTTGGTTTTAAGCTTCAAAGTTTATTGACTTGGGAAATGTTTGCTTTGTCGAAAAGGATAGTGTTTGAACATAAATAAAACCCTGCACCTTCAGCCAACAAAGCAATCCCCCGGGGCTGAGTGGGAGAGAGCCCAAGCTTAGTCCGGACGCCCAGGCTTGCTGCTCACGGGGCGTGCCCAGAGCCTCACCTCGCCGTCTCCGTCCCAAGCCACAGATGCTGCTTTTCCTAATTTTTCCCATAAAGCCATGACTCATAAACAAGAACAGATTTCTCTTGCTTGCAGAAAAGGTAAATTGCTGGCAGAAATAAATTTGCAGATGCTGGAATTTCACAGGAAGGCCCTCATTGGTGGGGAACCGTGACTCTTCTGCCCAACCCCCCCCCCCATTTCTGCCCTTCACCGTCCCTCTCCAGCTAAGCTGGGCACCGCTCGGGCTGCACTGAGCCCAGTGGCAGTAGTGGCACAAAGGTGGGCTCCGCCTCGCAGAAAGACTCCTTGTAGCTCTCCAGGATTCGTCCCAGTTACTGAACCTAGGATTAGGCTGGGGGCCCCTGAGGCCGAGGACTCCCACATCCCTCCGACCTCAATTTATGTGGGTTACTCTCTGCCTCTGGACTGGTCACGTGGCAGCCCAGAGCCCGGGGGAGGTGGTTCCTCACTCAGGTGATGGAACACTCCAGCTGGGGGATGGCCTGCCTGGCAGTCTCCCTCCCAGGCACAGAGTCCCTGGAAAAGCAGGCGCTGTGTGCCAACCGCCAAGCATGCTCACTGCACCAGGCCACCACTCACATCTTCCCCAGTCTTCACACCGGGGCAAACGTTTGGACCCATTGTACAGATAAACAAAGGGAGGCACAAGGAGCGAAACACACAACGCCCTCTAGTGGCAAATCGCATATCCAACAGCTCCTGCCCCTGGTAGCTCAGCCTTTCCTGCCTCCTCCCCTCCCCATCCCTCCTGGCTTCCCTCCAGTCCAGCTCCCACTGGAAACCTGCCTCCTCCTCCTCTCCACTGTTCTTTTCACACAAGCACAGAGCATCCAAGGGAGAATTTTTTCCAAAGAAAACAAATTTGGAGGAGCCAGGAGTTAGGGAGGGAGATGTTCCCAGCACTAAGAGGAAATCCCTGCCTCCCAGGAGTGACCGAGGGCAGGAGTTGGGCTGCCTCCTTGCCCGCCCTCCTCGTGACACCAACACAGGTGCTGTCTGTCGTGGCCTCTGTGTGCTGGCAACTCCCTTAGCAGCTGGACTTGCAAGTTTTAATGCCTCCATGCCCTCCTTCCCTGTTGGCCATTTCTGCTTGTTATCGCTGGGAAGCCTAAATCCCGACCAGCATTTGAAACAGTGGTGAAAATACTGCTTGGGTCCAGTACTCAGCTCAGCTCCTGAGCCCAGCTTCCTGTTAACACACATCCCAAGAGGAAGCAGTGATGGTGGTCAAGTGCTTGGGTCACTGCGACCCACGTGGGACATGCAGTTCAAGTTCCAGGCTCCTGGCTTCAGCCTGGCTCAGGTCCAGGTGTGGAGGGCATTTGAGGAGCAAACCAGAAGATGGAATACCTGCGTATCTGTCTCCTCTCTCTCTCTTGCTGCGTCTCATACAAATTGAAGCCTAGCTTTCTACCTAGACCTTCCCCCCAACCCTCTGCCCTCCCAGGAGGGGTTGGTCATCACACGCTGGTGTGAACCAGTGTCTGGCCAGTTGCTGAGTGTGAATGTCACTCACAGAGGCTATCCCGAGGAGAACACTGGGATCCCAGTGTTCCCAGGCAAGACACTCCTGGTACAGCAGTTCCAAGTCCCCCAGGGTTGAGAGGTGCAGGTGAAACCCAGGACCGGCCCAGAACAGCTCAGCCAGTGGCCTGTGCCGATCCCCAGCATGGTAAAGGCCTGCCGGAGGTCCCCAAAGACAGCAGATGGTGAGCCAACTGTGGCGTTGCCATGGCAGCCCTGGAGTGGGGTGAGGAGCAGGCACCGGGTGTGCACGCGCTGTATTGCCCGGATAACATGTAAGGGTGGGGGTGAGCTTCAGTGCTATCCTATTCCCACTCCACACCCATCTGGTGGATGTAGGAGGGTCTGGATGTGCCCTGGTGAGTGGGGCAGGGCACAGGATCCAGGACATGCAGACCTGGGCTCCGTGGTGCCTAGCTCCTGGCTCCTGATGGAACGAGGCTGGCCTTGGGGTCAGTTGCTGCCCCGGGGGGGAGGGGGTGGTCAGAGGTGGGAGGACCTGTTCGTTGCAGAACACTGCAAGACAACAGGGATGCCCTGAGGCCAAGGGGCCAAGTGTACACTGGTCAGGAGGAGCTGCAGGCCCTGCTGCTCTTGTTTCCACTGCAGGCCCCCACCAGGTAAATCCCACTCCTCGACGCTGGAAGCTGTGAGAGCAGACACCACAGAAGCAGAACCTGGGCCCCGTGGGCAGGGCGCGCAGAGCATGGCACACAGCACTGGACCTTGAAGTCCTTCCCTGGGCCGCCGCCAAGCTTGGTTTTCGGAGGATCGATCCCTGTAGGTGTGCACCTCGCACAGTTCCCACTCACAGTACACCGGACGTGCTCAGGGTGTGTGCCTCGTGCACCTGCTCCAAGGGCTCCTTCATCCTCAGGACACACACACACGCCGTGCATAACTGTGCACACAAGACATGCCTAGAAAGCCCACACACCAGGCAGAAAAAGGGTACAGCAAGAACTTCTGTGAGCAGACCCACACACCCACGGGCAGTGTACACAGTGTGCACATGGAATCAACACAGCCCGCATGGAAGCAACATGGTGCAGTGTTCTGGTGAAAAGCTCACACACACACACACACACACACACACACACACACTGCACCCCCAGCTCTGCAGGCCAGCCTGAAGAATGGACACGGAGAAGCAGGAAAACCCCTTCCTTCTTCAGAGGTAAACTAATGCCTGCAGGGTTGCTAAAGAGGCAGGGTGGGGCCTGAGGAACACCTGCCCTGGGAGAGGCTGGAGCGGGAGTTGGGGCGGGGGAGGGGGAGAAGGCAACAGCCACCTCCATCAGCTACACCTGCAAGGCCAAGAGGCCATGGGGGTGGTGGGAGGGGGCTCAAGGGCAGGGTCAGGTTCTAGGTGCAGGCCTCCTTGGCCTCAGTTTCCCCGTGGACACCCAGAGGGGGTGACCTCGGTCGTGCTGCCCTCTAATCTGGTCCTGAAGTACAGGTGACATAGGTCAGTTGTCACCCAAACCCCCGATGACGCCCCCAGGTCGACCCAGGATGGAGCCCCATGTCTCCCATGGAGCGCTCCAGCAGCAGCCTTGGGGTGGGGACAGAGGGTGCCGGGAAAGGTCAGCAAGAAGATTTAGTCACCCAGGGAGAGCTGGTCCTTCCATGCGGCTCATGCAGGACAGGGGCAGGGGCCTGCTTGGTCTGTGCCTTTGAACCACTGAGGGCAGGGTGGCCAGAGCAGAAGTTTTGGCGGAAGAGGCTTGAGGCTGGAGTCTGGAAAGCGCAGGTTCCACCCACTGATCTTGACCTTGGGCCAGGCTCACTGCAGGCCTCACAGGCTCAACTCAACTCAAACCAGAGGTGGTCCCCATGGGAGAGCCCACTCCGAGACTCTCCAACACTAGAAGCAGCAGGTGGTGGAGCCAGAGCCAGGAGAGGGCAGACCTGCCTGGGGAGCACCCTTTCCTGTCCCCTCTGGGCAGACCCAGGGTCAAGGCCATTATTCACACAAAGGTTTTGTACAAGACGTTAGCAGGCACCCCCAGCACACAGAACAGTAAGTGACAGCTTAGGTAGACTCAAGGTCAGACCCCTAGTGAGTGATAGGGCCAGGACTCAGCATATAAACTTCTGTAAGAGCCCAGCTACTCAGCCCACGGGACGATCCCAAAGGCCATTCCAGAGTGTCACTGATACCTCAGAAAAAGAGAGAGACCTATTAAATGACCTACCCAAAGCCCCACAGTTGGAATGTGGGAAAGGCAGCCTCAAAGCTCTCCGCACCTTGAACTTGATTCACACATCTTGCCTGGTACCTGCAGAGTCCCACGAGGCTCAGAGCCACCTTGCCCCCACGGACCCTCGGGAGGCTTCAGCTGAAGACCCCACTGTGCTTATGCACGCGCTGCCAGCTCTACAGCCCCAACATCAGACCCGAACCTCCCATCCCCAGCTTGTGGGTCAGCGGGCCCAAGCTGCTCCATTGGGCTAGCCTGTAAGCCAGAGCAGCTGAGAGGGGTCCGGCAGATGGGCAGGGGGGCTAACTGGCCAGCGGGAGGATCAGGGCCACAGGGATGTTGGCCCTGTGACAGCGGCATGGGGAGTGGAAGCCTGCGCTCGGGGCTGGAGCTCGACTGCCTTTTCCGTTTGCTGTTCACCGTGGCTGGCTGGGGAGGAGCTGCCATCTCTCCACGAGAGATGCTGATGAGTCCTTTTTGTAAGTGCTGTGATGACAGGGACTGGGAAACAGAGTCCCACACTTTCATTTGTACATATCCTCTTTTTCTGTTTTACTTATAGGATTTATTTCTTTTGATTGAAAAGGCAGATTTACAGAGAGAAGGTGAGACAGAGAAATAGGGTCTTCCATCCACTGGTTCACTCCCCAAGCGGCCGCAACAGCCGGAGCGGAGTCGATCCAAAGCCAGGAGCCAGGAGCTTCCCCAGAGTCTCCCACATGGGTGGAGGAGCCCAAGGTTTTAGGCCATTTTCTCCTGTTTCACAGGCCACCAGCAGGGAACTGGATCAGAAGTGAAGCAGAGGGCCAGGAACCGGTGCCCGAATGGGATGCTGGTCCTTGCAGGTGAATTGAGCCATTGTGCCAGCCCCTATACATTCTCTTTTTTCAAAAGATTTATTTGGGGGGGTCCAACACAGTAGCCTGGTGGCTAAAGTCCTCTCCTTGCATACCCCGGGATCCCATATGGATGCCAGCTCATGTCCCAGCAGCTCCGCTTCCCATCCAGCTCCCTGCCTATGGCCTGGGAAAGCAGTCAAGGGTGGCCCAAAGCCTTGGGATCCTGCACCCACATGGGAGACCCAGAAGAAGCTCCTGACTCCTGACTTCGGATCAGTTCAGTTATGGCCATTGCAGCCACTTGGGGAGTGAACTAGTGGATGGAAGATCTTTCTCTGTGTCTGTCCTTCCCTCTATAAATATGACTTTCCAATAAACAAAAATAAATCAAAGAAAATATTTATCTTTGTTTATTAGAAAGTCAGAATTACAGAGAAAAATCTTTTATTGGATGGTTCACTCCCTAAGTGACTGCAATGGACAGGGCTAAGCCAGACTTCAGCCAGGAGCCATGGGGGTCTTCATTCCCCACTTGGACACAGGGGCCCAAGCACTTGGACCATCCGCCACTGTTTTCCCAGGTGCATTCGCAGGGAGCTGCATCGAAAACGAAGCAGCTGCAACTCAAACCAATCCCCGTACATCGAATGCCAGCATCCCAGGTGTCGCAGTTTTATCAGCTGCCCCGCAGCACTGGCTCCATCTCCCCAGAGTTCTAGCCACAAATGGGGGGGCTGAAGCTGCACTGAAAGTAGCTAAACACGAGCCCACCAGGAGTCTGGGTAGCTCAGAGACTGAGAGCGTCACAGCGCTGACCACAGAGCAAAGGTGCCCGGGGTCAAGTTCCGGAGCTTTGGATAATGAGTATAACCTCACTGTGCTCAGGTTTTCCAACTAACAAACTAGGCATGATAATGACATCACCCATCTGCTATAGCTGAGAAGACGAAATGCATTAACACACCCAAGGCAAGTACTGGCACATAATAAATGTGCAATAAACCCCGGCATTATCCAGCTCCTTGGACTTCTGGACAAGTCAGCTGAGCTGCCCTGCCAGGACTGATGGCCTCATGGGGGCCGGGCAGGGGGCATAGCCGCCCCTCCCCAATCCAGGGCTCTTGTCCCCTTGTCCCCACCCCACACGCTGCCTGAAGATCAAGGGAGACCTTCCAAGGCCGTCCTGCCCCTGCAGTGTGTGTGTGTGTGTGTCTGCATAAAAATGAGGCTGAACACAAAATGAACGCAGAGCAGGGGAACAGTGCTGCGAGGTTCTGGGCAATGCCGTTGTGGACGCTGTGCCTCAAATATCCTTTGCATTTATTTTGGGGCCTCCTTGCTGGCATCTCAAGCAGGCGCTTGGTCGGACTTGACTTTGCTCCTGCCCTGGGTTTTAGCGGGGTCAGAGGAGCTGATGGGTAGCCATGGGCACCTTCCAGAGGCCATCAGAAGATCCTAGAGTTCTCTGCACTCCAGAGGGGCTGCAAGGACAAAACCCCCACCCAGGAGGCTAAAATAAAAACCCCTCCAACCACTAATTTGGCAGCTGCAGTTGGCAGAGAGCTGCTGAGGGAAACGCAGTGCTGCCTCCTGCTCCCAGAGCCCTACCTCCCCCACCAGGGGGGCATTCTCCTCCTGTCAGTGTGGGGGCGAGGGGCCATGCCTGGAAACCAGAGCCCCTAGATCACATTCCCCCATTGTCACACCTTGTCCTCAGAGCAGAGGCTGCCTAGCAATCAGCAGGGGCCAATAGGAATAGCAGGTGGCCTCTGCCTGCAGCTGAGGCCCAGGGTTCCATCAGGCTGTAGAGCCCAGGCTCGTGCCTGCCTGTAAAGCTCAGACCACCGAAACGTGGGAGCCAGGAGTGATGGGAAAACTAAGGAGGAATCATAATAGCGAGCATCGCATGCGGTCTGAAATAGACAGGCTCTTGACATAAACTGCAGATTCCTTACGCAGATGGAGCCCGCCAGCCACTCCAACATCTCCACATGTTGAGTCCCTCTTATTTCTCCCAGACAGTCCACAGTGTCCTTCCTCCCGTGCCTGTCCAGCCCCTGCAACCTGGCACATGCTATTCCTTCTCTTTGCACACCCCTGCCCCCAGAAGATCCCACACCCAGCCAGCTCCTCCCAGTCACCCAGGACCCCCTGGCCTCTGCACAGACACTCTCCGACCAGCCTGCCTGAAGCAGAGAGCAACCCAGCCCTTTCAGAAACACTTGGTACAGCTTATGATGGTGGATCTTGTCTGTTACGTATTTGAGAGTCAGAGAAACAGACAGAGCTCCTGTGTGCAGGCTGACTCCTCAATGGCCTGCAACTCCCACGGAGGAGCCAAGGAAAGCCAAGAAGAGAGGGCTCAGCCCAGATCTCTAACAGGGGCCCAGGTATTGGAGGTATTGGAGCCATCACTGCTGCATGCCAGGATCTGCCTTCGAAGGAATCTAGAATCAGAAATGGGGGCCAGGGCTGGGACACAGAGCATCCAGCGTGGGACCCGGGCATCCCCACTGGGGCCTTGAATGTCCACTCTTGCTCCCTTCCTGACAATCTGTCTCCCAGCCACCAGCAAAGTCCCTGGGCACGAGGATTGTTTCTTTTATTCCCCATTGTCTCCCTGCACCAAGAATGGTGCCTGGCACATGGTAGGTGCTCAACGAATACTTCCTGACTCCATCAAGCTCCAGGCACTTAATCTCCCCAGTCCATATGATGGAGTTTAGTAACCGGGAAAGCCAAGACTAGAACTCCTGCTCTCAAATCCATTGCTCCCTCCCAGCACTAACTCCCTCTGACACCAGTGCAGCCCTGTCCCTTTGCCATCTATAAAATGACCATGCAGGGACTGGGCTGTGGCATCATTTCCCGTCCAGCTCCGTAATAGTGGTCTGGGAAAGCAGCAGAGGATGGCCCAAGTGCTTGAGCCTCTGTACCCACGGTGGAGGCCAGGATGAAGCCCCTGGCTCCTGGCCTTGGCCTCACCCTTGCGGCCATCTGGGAGTGAACCGGCTGATAGCTCTTTTTCTCCCTCTGTGTCTCTCCATCTCTGTAACTCTAACTTTCAAATAAATCAATAAATCTTCCTTTTTTTTAAGTGACAATCCAGAATGTAAACACTCCAAGGGCCTCTGGTGGCTCTCACAGGCCCAAATCCTCCCAGAGACCAGCCGCTGAACCACGCCAGACCTCCACCCATCTCCTGCCCTCTTTAATCCCCAGCCCGCCCCCCGCCATGGCAGAGCTTTAGAGACAAGAGGCCAGGGTCGAGGTTTCAACAAGGCTAAAGAGGAAATTGGTCTCTTGCACATTGCTGGCCGAAACACATGGCAGCAGAGCCATTTCGCAAAGCTGTCAGCGTGTGCTCAGTGTCTGACCCATCAATTCCCCTCCCAGCAATTTCCCCCAAGAGACAAGAGACCACAGGGCCCCACAAAGACTCTTACGTGGTTGTCACAGCAGTCACTCAACAAGGGTAGCAATCCAGATGTCCCTTCACTGGCCAAAGGACAAAACGTGAAGAGCATGTAGGGATAAACACACAGCAGGAGCTCGGGGGAGTCTCGAATGATTTCATTGAGTGAAAGAAGCCAGACCCACACACAATTCCATGTATGCACCATTCCAGAAAGAACAAAACATACCTAGGTACTGAAAGAGCATTGGAAGACGGAATTACAGTGCACATGTTGAGGGCCAAGCGTTGGGCCTTTCGGCTGAAGCACCTGGAGCCTGCATCACAGCGCCTGGCTGGAACCTGGCAGGCCTCTGACTCCAGCGTCTTGCTAATGCCGACCCTGGGAGGCAGCAGGCATAGGCCACCTAGGGGAGACTCCGAATCAAGTCGCAGATGAAAGATCTCTCCCTCTAAATCCTTTAAGAAAACATAAACATTTGGTTTTTCCCCTGGTTCCTGACATGAGAGCTTCTAAAATCCTGAAAACCTCTTGAAGGGTTGGGGTTATTATCCTTAAGCCCCTCCCTGATATTTTACCTGAGTTCATGCTAATGAGATGCCTCTAAGATGGTGTGTGTGTGTGGGGGGGGGCTATTAACAAGGGAACCAACTGGTTTAAGAAGTGGGTTCCTACTCAGAAGTGGGAATTTCAGTCCCAGTTCCCGACTGCAGAGGAGGGAAGACAGACTAAAGGCTGAGTTCATTCCCAGCGGCCCATGAGTTTATCACGCACAGATAGGAAACAGCCTCTCTTCAAAGGCCCTCCATGATGAGCTCAGAGTCCTACCAGGCTGGGAAACACGTCCCCATCCACGGGCAGAAAACCCCTGTCCACAGGACAGCAGGCCCTGAGCCCAGCACATGTCTGCATCCTATGTGCTGGGATGCTCATCTAGAACGCTGATAACAGCCTTTGCTGTGAAGCCACGGTGCCCTGAGCTCTGTGGGCCACAGTGACAAATCATGGAAATGGTCGCGGGGGGAGGGTGGTGTGCAGGATTCTGATCCCTAGTCAAATTGGGCAGAAGTGTGGTCAACACCTGACTGCTCCTCAAGTGGGGACATTGTGTGGATTAGACCCCTCAGCCCTAACTTCAGATAGCCAGCAGAAGATGGCCCAGGCACTTGGGTTCTTGCCACCCACATAGGAGACTCACATGGAATTCCAAGCTCCTAGCTTCTGCCTAGCCCAGCCCCAACCATGGTGGCCGTTTGAGGAGTACCCAGTGAATGGAAGATATCTTCCATCCACCGTTTCACTTCTGAAATGGGCGTAATGGCCAAGTGAACCAGGAGCCAGGAGCCTCATCTGGGAGCCCTCCATGGTGTTCCCTGGCACACGGACCTGTACTGCCCACACCCAGCAGCAGTAGGTGTCGTGGCATGCTCTGATCGTCTCAGAGAAGCAGAGGGGAGGGGAGGACATAGAGTCTGTGGAGATTTCTCCCATCACCATCACTCTGGGCCAGGCCTGTCACGTCTCAGGCCTCTTCTCGCTCTCTCTCCTGCATTGTGTATAAGTCGCTGCCCCCAAAGGGGCTAGGAAGAGTTTGTCTGCTTGACTCTATCCTGTTTCACATCAGCTGCTCCACTTCGCGGAGTTTTGAAAGAATAGGTGAATGGCTGCCTGGATGGACAGAGAGCCAGGTAGACAGACAGAGGGCTGATGAATGAATGGATGAAGAGTGATCGATTGGGAAAATCCGCATATGGACAGGTGGATGAATGGGTGTTGGGTTGAATAGACAATGGTTGGACTTTTGATAGGATAGATGATTGGATGGCTGGGTGATTTTTTTGTTGAATGGATGGACAGGTGGATGGATGAGATGTTAAAATACATGCTCCCTGGCCTCACTGAGCGCTCACGTCAACAACACAGATGACTATGACATCAGGATGGGAGAGAATCCAGCCAGAAGTGGGACGGAAACAGGGCTAAACAGGAGTTAGGAGAGGAGGAGAGATGACGAAGGTGCTTCCTGCCCTCGAGGAGTTCACAGTCTAATGAAACAATTAGCTGCTCCAGATTCCTTTGGGAAACCAGCATAAATAAAACCATAAACAGGATAGTTAACTAAACAAAGAATTCTTTGAAACGCATTGAGCTCAGACAGAATAATAAATGCCTGATTTCAAAGCATCATTTTCTCCTTGGAACAACCTCAGAGTTAATTTTCCAAATTCGCCAGAACACACACATCTCTTTGTCCCTGCTGCTCAGCCTCACCTCCTCCCTGGGCTGCCTGGGCTGCCACGACAGGAAAATAAACCTGGGGGCCTGTCTCCCCAGCACATGCCACAGTCCATGCACCACAATGTGAAAGGATCCAGTCATGTCAGGGCACTGCCCCCACCCACTGCCCTGGAACAGGTGTAAGAAGCAATAGACCAAATACTCACAGTTTGCATGGCCTTCGCCTCGCAGTTGGTGGCTTGGGGGTAATTGACACGGGAAAGACTTCCTGGCATGGGATGTGAAAACTTCCAACCCCCAAAGTAACTGAATGCATGATGCGGCACTGGCCATTGTATTACCTGGCGGAGGGGGTCTCTTTGAGCCCCCGTGCCTCAGCACTCAAGCCCAGGATGAGGACTGGACAATTTCAAAACTCTCTCACTTCAGTCTCATAGCTGAGACTTACAGATGTAAGATCAGAGGAGTGCAAGAGTTTTGCAAACATGAAACGACTTGGGGCCAATGTCCTGCCCTTCCAGGGCCTCTGTTAACCGTCTGAAGACAGGAAGGTGGTCCTGCCAGCCTCATGGCATGGTTATGGGGGAGGTCTGACTATACTATGTCTGCAAAAATGCAGAGACGGCTTTCTAACTCTCAGGGGGGACCTACATGCCACCAGCTCTGGGGGACAGGGACCTTTGAAGTCCATTGTCTGCCTGGGGATGGTAGGCCAAGGCCCCAAAGTGTGCTCAGAACCCTTCCTGGGCCAGTGCAGGAGGGAGGAGGGATGGGAGCCCACGTGCTCTGCTAGCCATGGTCCAGCCAGGCAAGAACCTCACTCCTGCCTGAATCTCGGTTCCTCCAAGGCCAAGGGGCCTGGAGTACAGTGCGCTCCGATGCCAAATCTCTCCCAGCCGTTTCACAGCTGCGCCACATGTGAAGCGACATGCAGGCAAAGACGCCCACCGTGACGGCAGGGACAATGGTGTCACATCGGCAGCTGGGGCGTGGGTGGCCGAGGGAGGTGTTACTTTCCACTCTGAGATGCTGGTGTGGGGAGGTGCAGGGAGGCTGCTGCTGGGCTGCTACTACCGAGCTGCGAGGTGGGCAACATGGGGAGAGGAAGAAGAGATGCAGAGGCTGCACTCACAGCCGTGGTCCCGAGTCCTCCAGGCTGTGTGCCAGGTGAGGAAGCAGCTGTTGACCTGGAGACCCCAGCTGATTGCCCGTCACTGGCTGGGCCCGGAGGGTAGCTGGGCTGGGTCTCTGAATCGGACACTCGTTCCCTGTGTGACTGTGAGGACCAACCAAGGGAGAACTTTAGGAGACAGCTACACAGGGAAGCAGGGAAGGCAAGTCCCCGGCAAGCAGGGAGGGAGGTGGAAGGGCAGTGGCGGGGTGGTGTATGATGGCTCTGCTGCAGCCACCACAGCCCTGGGCAGGACCCAGGCTGAAGGCAGCTCCAGGGAAGCACTTGGAAGTGACCTTTCTGCGGGCCCCACTCCTGGAGCCTGGAGGAAGAGGGGCTGGTGCTTGATGCAAAGGTTAGAAGGCTGCTCGGATACACACATCCCACATCTGCGTGCCTGGTCTGGTCCTACCCCTGCTTCCAATCCAGCTTTCTGCTAACGTGAACCCTAGGAAACAGCAATGATGGCTCAAGGATGTGGGGCCCTGTGATCCGTGTGGGAGGCCCAGACAAGACTCCCGGCTTTTGACCCAGCACTTGTGTTTGCAGGCATCTGGGGAGTTTACCAGAAGCAGATGTAAGGTTCTCTCTCAGTGCCTCCACCATGATATGCACCATTCGCTAAAACTGTTTGGAATTCAACATATATTACTGATTAATACCATCACCGTGACCATTACTATGGCCTTGGGGATCATTGTCACGACCAACTCTATCACCACCAATATGGGCAGCAGCAGCATCTTGGTTCATCCCCAAACCACTGCGGGAATGGAGGACAGCTGATGCCAGCTCACGCATAAGCCACGGGGGCTCAGGGAGGTTCACCAGCCATAGCCAAGCAGCCCTGCAGATGCCTGGCAGAGCCATGCCATGGATGGCTAGATCTGCTTGTGCCTTCTCCCTGCCAAGTGCAAGTTTGGTCACACCAGCCTCTTTCTCCCAGAGCCTGAACAGGGCTCATCTCCACCCAGATTCAACACCAAGATGCTGTCAGGAACCAAAGTCCATCTCCCCTGTGCTGGGATTCCTCAGTGGCCGGGATGCATGACCAAGGCACTTGGTCCTCCATACACACATGCTCCCAGTCCAGGGCCACTGGAGGTGGGCTGTCAGAGCTTGGAGTGTCCCCAGCTGCTCCTTACCAGCTGCCTTCCTGCAGAGACACTGCTCAGTGCCCTCAGGGGTCCTGGCTTTTGGGGTAGACTCTAAGCCCACTTGTCAGGGCTTGCACCAAGTCGCACGGACTTTAGAAGCCCAAAGTCCCGTGTGGATGGCTAGTGGTAGACAAACTAAAGGCAGAACTTCCCCCAGTTACAGTGTGCAAAGGTAAAGCCTTGGAAAGTGACTGGGTTGGATTCGACTGCTGGGGCGTTGCCCCACAAGTGAGTCACGATGGCTTTACAAGGAGGGGTCACACAAAAGGTACAGAAGGGGGCACCCTCTGTCTCTATATGACTGATGAGGCCCACCCAGCCTTGGGCTGTGAACCCCTAAACTGTACCCCAGACCAAACCCTCTTCCTTCACCAACTCCTCTTAGCTATTTGTTGTAGCATTTAAAACACAAACTCCCGTCCCTGCCTCACCTTCCATCCTGGACCAATTTCCATCCATGCACCAGCCCTTCCCCTGCCCCAGCACACATAGACATACACACACACACACACAACCAGTGAATGCTTGGGTGAAAAACACCGGGAGGAGGAAGGAGAGGCTTATGCTGTGATTTCCCCTGGCCACCTAGAGATGAACCAGGAAGAAGGGAGACCTTGACCCCAAGGCCCGAGAGTCCAGCCTTGCCCGGCCTCTCCCTTCTGCCCCACCTCGCTGCCAATCTAATGGCCAAGGATCCTCCTCCCACCCAGCCTGGAAGGACCAGATCTATTCCCAGACAGGGAAGTGACAATTGTCCTGAAATCATGGTCTCCAGGTATCTCTAAGCTTGTGGGAGGCCCAGAGAGGGTACAAAAGCTACACAGCATCACACAGCCAACATGCCTGGCAGCTCTAGTCAACCTTCCCTGCCCTGACCCCAGCAAAACCTTTTGTGTGCAGCAGGTCCAAGGCTGGTGGCTCCACGGGCCACTCTCTCTAGAGCCAGCAAGTAAAGGACACATCTCTTCGCCAGCTCCCTGCTGCCAGCTGGGCCCTGGGAAGCTGGGGGAGCCTGCAGGCCCCTCCGCCTGCCTGCTCTCCTTCTCCCACCCTCCTTCCCTCCTGCCTTGCTCTGTGGCCACTGAGCTCTGCAGGGGAGGGAGCGTGGGAGGCCAGCACCAGGGAGGCTGCAGGTTGGAAATAAATTCTAATCAAACACAGAATCTTTCGGTCTACCCCTGCACTCCGAAGTCGGAGTTGTTCCCAGGTTATTACTCATGTGTTCACAGAGAAATCTTGGGAGGCTGCTCAGAGCCAGGGGGAACTTACAGGGCTGGGAGGATGAAAAAAAAATTTCTTCTCTCTCCCCCTAGGCTGTTTCTTGCTTTTATTATCTTCCCTCCTTGCCTCTCATTATTGAGGACATAGATTTCATGGGCTTGTCTCTCCCCATCTTAAAGGCACAGGAGGCTGGGGAGTGCGGGCCGCATAGGACAGACAAAGCAGAAGGGCTTGGGGTAAGGGTGTTGTTTGGAGCGGGGCCAGCCCAGAGGACCACAGACAGGGGATGGATTTTCACAGCCATGAGGGCAGGGGCCACCAGCAAGGAAGCCACTACAGAAGGGACAAACTTTCCCAAAAGCAAGGACCCACGGAGCCCAGGAGAGGAGCAGGTGTTGGGCTAAGGCTGTAAGCAACCACTTGGGTTCGAGTCCCAGCCCAGCTCAGAAATCCAGCTTCCCTGCCAAAGCAAACTCAGAGGTAGCAGGTGATGGTTCAAAGTGGCTGAGTTCCTGCCACCCACCCCCACCCACATGGGATGAAGTTCCAGGCTCCTGTGTTTAGCCTGGCCTAGGGGCAGTTGTTGCAGGCATTTGGGGAAAGATCCAGCTAGTGGGAGATCTCGATTTCTCTGATTTCAGATACGCAAATAAAAATGTCACCAGTCCCAGAAGAGAGCTCTGTTGCTCTCAAAGGCCCTTTACCTGTCTACCCTTCATCACATACTCAGCTCAACACAACCTCCATGTCCTGAGCAGAACTAAAGCCTACCCAGTCCTCTCGCAGCTCCTAAAGTTTGTCCACTGCAGTCAGAACTAAAACCTACACCTGCCTCTAGCCTAAGAGGCAGTAAGTGCTCCCTACCTCATGACCTCCAGGCTGCACCGCTGCCCCTCAACCCAGTCCTCACCCCCGAGTCATCTTGTCCTCCACGCTGGTCCTGGACCCTGTGAGGTCTCCTCCCCAGGTCCTCACGCAAAGGCCTCTTCCCTAGAGGGGTGTCCCTGCCCCCCTGAGCCAAGGCAACACCCCAGCCTATCTCAGGACCACTGTGACCCACTTCAGCTCCAAACCAGCAAGGCACTGCAGCAGCGCCGCTTACTAAGACTGTGGGGACAGTTCCCAGAATACCTTTCCCTGGGTGGTGCTCAGGCAGCGTGGGAAGCAGGAGACACTGTGTGCAATTGGCAAGGTAGGAGTGAGGCAGTGGCGGCTGTGGTGTGCTTCCATCAAGCTCCCCAGGTCAGAGCAGGGTGCACCCTCATCTCCGGCCCAGCTCAGGGCCGAGGGGCAGGGAACAATCGCTCCTCCAGGCCTGCAGCTCTCATCCACCAGGTATGTGTGGGGCTCCACCGCGAAAGGCACCAGCGTCTGTGGCAGTCAGTCAGCCTACATCAAGGCTGCAATTCTAGGCCCATGCCCATTTATGCTTCTGACTGGTGATTCTTTTAGCTGACCTGCAGCGATCCTGGCCTAGTCCCCAGAGATAGAGGCAGGTGCAGGAGGCCAGAGTTCACAAACTGGAGTGACACCCCATGTTCAAGTCAGAACCATGTGGCTCACAGATGGGAACCCAGAGAGCATTGCCTCCCTTCAAGCTGGTTCTAGTTCATGGATACTCACTGCCTTTTGCACTACATGCAATGGTGAGAACTCTGCCCCAGGGCAAGGTGCACAAATACCAACCAATGTAGAGCATCAGCTGACGAAAGATGGGTATTCAGGGATCAGCAGAGATCTACAGGGTCAGCACAGGTGTACAGGGTCAGCACAGGTGTACAGGGTCAGCACAGGTACACAGGGCCAGCACAGGTGTACAGGGTCAGCATAGGTACACAGGGCCAGCACAGGTATACAGGGTCAGCACAGGTGTACAGGGTCAGCACAGGTACACAGGGTCAGCACAGGTGTACAGGGTCAGCACAGGTGTACAGGGTCAGCACAGGTACACAGGGTCAGCACAGGTACACAGGGCCAGCACAGGTGTACAGGGTCAGCACAGGTACATAGGGCCAGCACAGGTATACAGGGTCAGCACAGGTGTACAGGGCCAGCACAGGTGTACAGGGCCAGCACAGGTACACAGGGTCAGCACAGGTACACAGGGTCAGCACAGGTGTACAGGGTCAGCACAGGTGTACAGGGTCAGCACAGGTACACAGGGCCAGTACAGGTGTACAGGGTCAGCACAGGTACTCCTGGTCTAGTAGGGGGCTGACCCTGGGCTGCCAGTGTTTGGTGACAAGAAGGCACACAGATAGGGGAAGATGGCAGAAGCAGAGTTCACCGCTAGCTATGACACACCCTGGGCATCTCTTGCCTCACCTGCTCCTGCCCACAGCTGGCCTCCTTCTCACTGCCGTGTCCTTCCAAGGAAAGGCCAAGGACCCCAACTCCTTTTCTCCTTCTGACTATCTACATTCTGCCATCTGCCCCACAGTCCCAGGATAGCCATGCTCGAGGTCATCAGTGCTCAGCCGGCCACCAAGCATGGCTCTCCTGTGGCTCCAACCTCACCTGGCATCAGGCTTTCATTATTCTATTGTCCTGTCAGCTCGCAGTACTCGCCTCCTCTGCTGCCCAGGTTTCCAGCTCCTTGTTCCCGGTGTCCGCCTTGCAAGCCATCTTCTCTTCGCCTCGCTTCTCCCTCCACCTTCCAGCCCTTACTGAGACACTCACAGCCCCATCCTCCCTCTGGCCCACACCCTCGCCATCTCCTTCCAGCTTGGTGCCACGATGTGGAAGAGTCGTGGCATCTTGCCATGGGTTTTGGACACAGAAGCACCAAAGTGGACATGCTCAGTTGCACCTGTTACTCTTTATCGAGTCTATTCCTCCAGCCCGCCACTGCCCAAGAGCCTAGTGAGACGCATGAACAGACCCTGGGGGAGGGAAGACAAGGCCGGAACCCTGATTCTGGTGTGGGTCTCAGCACCTGGAGGAACTCAAGGCTTTGCCAAATCAATGCGTGCATGAACCAGTGCCAAGCACACAGCCTCTGATGGGGGAGAGTCTCATGATGCAAGAATCATAATCTTACCAAACCAAAACTCAAAGGAAAGGGTCTGGGGTACTTGGAGGGGAGCCAAAATGCTCATCACTAAATCCACAGATGGGGGTGAGGGTCCCCTGAGTCTCTAGGGGAGGAAGTGAAAGGTTGCCTACCTGTGGTCTACATCAAGGGACACTGGCATGGGTGAATTTGATGAAACTTCCCGCAAGGCACCCTGCTGGTATTTAAAATAAGCAATGGTCTCCACACACACACACACACACACACACACACACACACACACACACATTGAACTGAGCAATACACAGCTTCGCAGCAAGGGAGCTCTTTGTGTGCACTCACCAGGTACACCACAATGAACACTGTGGTGACCGGGGACATGACCCACCACTTATGCAAGCCAGTTACCAGCCTAGTAAGTCCTCTACAAGCAGGCCACAAGTGCATTTGACAGGCAGGGGAAAGAATGGAGGGTCAGGTCCGAGTAGCAAATGGGGTGGTGAAGGGAAAGCCGGGAGTTAGGGACAAGGAGGCAGGACAGCCACTAGGCTGCGGCTGAAGGCCAGTTTTGCCAATGACTCCCTTTGACCGTGGCCCTTCCACTAAGCAGAGGAATCCCAGCAGCAATGACCTTGGTGATGGTGCTTGTCAGCAGGTCATCCTTCCAGCAGCCTCCCCTGGGCTCCCTCTGGGTACCAGGCCCCTCCTCTCTGTACCCACAGCAATGACCTTGGTGATGGTGCTTGTCAGCAGGTCATCCTTCCAGCAGCCTCCCCTGGGCTCCCTCTGGGTACCAGGCCCCTCCTCTCTGTACCCACAACACTCTGAACTTGCTCTGCAACCTTAGTGCCTCATCAGCTCTCCACCTCCTAGAGCGCAAAGGGGAAACCAAGCCATCGGGGCAGATGGTGCAGCACAGCATGTTAAGCCTCCACTTAAAATCTCTGAATCTGATCTCCGAGTGCCTGGTTCAAGTCCTGCCTACTGCTCTAAGCTTCCAATCCAGCTTCCTGCAAGTGCACCAGGAAGGCAGCATAAGCATCCCCAGTGTTTAGGTTCCTGTCGCTCATGGGAGACCCAGAGGGAGTTCCTATCTTCTGGCTTCCACATGACCCAGCTGTGGC
This sequence comes from Ochotona princeps, assembly GCF_030435755.1. Classification (NCBI taxonomy): domain Eukaryota; kingdom Metazoa; phylum Chordata; class Mammalia; order Lagomorpha; family Ochotonidae; genus Ochotona; species Ochotona princeps. Next base: position 13,256,190 of record NC_080833.1, read on the forward strand.
TATTGGGGGGTGAATCAGTAGGTAGAAAGTCTCCTCTCTCTCTCTCTCATTCTTTTTTTCAAAAGGTAAATAATTTTTTAAAAATAAAATAACAGTGAAAATCTACCTCTAGGATTTATTTATTTACCCACCATTGTATTGCTTCATAATGAGATGGATGGATGGACTTCAGGTGGAGGGATGGACACCAGCTGGACGCTGGGATGGAGGGGTGGACAGATGGATAGGCTTGGGGAGGCATGAGGTGGTAAGATGTTGACAGTGATAATGATCACAGACGTTTCAACCTATGTCCCCATTCAGATTAGAAAAACAAATCAATCAAGATCTAACCGAGACCCCTAGCTCCAGAGCCAGAACACCCCAGGACAGGACCCCAGGGGGACAGGCCTGAAAGGACTTCTGAAAGGTGAGGCTGACCACATAGCTCTCCCTGTGCTCACAACACACACACACCACCCAGGACACAGTGCCACACACTAGCCAGAACCAGCAAACTTCCAGCTGAACTTGGTGAGAGCTTGCGAGCACCTACTGTGCGCTCGGTACAGTCATCTGCAGACCAGCTGGCCAGCTGGCAGGCTTTTCCATGGCCAGCTGCCGGCCTGGCCCGCGGCCTGGCGGGGCCTGAATCAGCTTATGCAGCAGCTGGCGCTTGCTCCACTGTAAATGTCCTTGTGTCACTGGGTCGAGAGTGGGATGGTGACAGGAGTGCTTAGGATGCTTTAGCTTCATATCTGATGCCTCCTGCCTAGAGATGTGTCCTTGTCACCAGGGGCTGCCAGGTCACGGCTGTGGGTGTTTAACCAGCCCAGCCATGTGTTCCACCGGCTGCTCTGTACAATGACCCCACAAGCAGATGAGCAGCGGAAGACACAACTCGTCTTTTTAGAGAATGATTACCTGGGAGCTGACCTCCCAGATAAGGAAGGGGCCCCCTCCCAGAAGCCACCCTGCTTGTACCCCAGGGTGCTCATGAGTGTGTCACCTCCAGTTGCTTGGGGGGGAAATAAAGTTCATTGTGAGATCATAATAAAAAAGTAATAGATCATCATTAACAATTATTTAGAGAACTCGGGAAAGTAGAAGAAATTCTCCAATAACTCATCCCAAAGGAAGCAGTGTGAAAATCGCTTTCCTTCTTTTTATTGATTCTCATGTAATACGTACAATATAATGTCCGATATATATAAAGCATACATTTGTTAATATATATTATGTATTCACATGTTTGTTTTAAAGATGTATTTATTTTTATTTGAAAAGCAGAGTTACAGAGATAGAAGGGGAGAGAAAGAGATCTTCCATCTGCTGGTTCACTCCCCAAATGGCTTCAATGGCCAGAGCTGAGCCGACTGAGTCAGGAGCTTCTCCCAGGCCTCCCACGTGGGTGAAGGGGCCCAAGCCCTTAGATCATCCTCCATTGCTTTCCCAGGGACATTACCAAGAAGCCAGATGGAAGTGGAGCAGACATGTATCGCTTCTCAGAACAGCCAGGACTTAACTGGCACTCGTAGTGCTGGCACGGCAAACAGAGGCTTAACTTGCTATGTCATGATGCTGGTTTCCATTAACTCATTCTTATATAAACTGACTGCTGAATTGATAATAATAATTACCAAACTTTAACAAACATTAGGCCTTGCCTTGCATGCCTATCAAGTGTAACTCGTCTATTCCTCCCTACTGCTCTCTCTCCGGTTGGACTGTATTTTGCCCATTTTGCAGATAAGGAGACAAGCACAGAGAGGATTGTCTAGTGGCAGAGCTAGCATGAAAACCAGTCCCACCACCACCTTCCCTACCCCACACCAGTTCACCTCATCTTCTGCTCTGAGCACACATTCCCGCATCATGGCAAAGCATCCTTGTTAATGGCAGCAAATCCTCCAGAAGAGGGACCACGGTTCACTCACTCATTCTCCGCTTTAGGTACTTTTCTAATGGACACAGTAGCGAACACTCCTTCACAGGGGAAAGCCACCGCCACCTGGCCCCGTGCTATCAACACATTGAGCTGGCCCCAGGTGCTTCGGTCCATCCTTGCCAGCCATGGCTACTGGCCTCGTGCTCTCCGCGCCTGGAGCCAGAAGCCTGAGAAGAGCCCTGCTCTGGACCAACTACATGCACCTGCCACAGACTTGGTCACATGGGCCGTGGGGCTTGCCCCTGCCCCGTCCAGCTGGCAGGACACCTGCTGTCTCACAGCCTTCTTTCCTTCCACAGAAAAATAGAGACACTGATTCAAACCCCACCTGCCTCCAGCAACATCTTCTACAAGGATCAGGTTACATAAAAAAGCTTTGGAAGCTAAAACACCACATATGCAAGAGGTGGTTATTATTGTAACATCAAGGCAGCAACGTCCCCTAAGAACTTGCTGGGTGCCAGGTGTTTGTGCGAAGCCCTGGGGATGTGTGGGGATGTGGAGAACCACGAGAGACCTCCAAGCACCTGCCCAAAAGGAAAACACAGCCTGAGGGAGGGGGACAGCTCAGCCATGACACTCAGCAGGATCAGTGTTTGCACAGAGGGAAGCGTGGAGGTTTCAGGCACCCAACTATGGGATCTCATGCAGGTGGAAGTCTCAAGGAGGGCTTCCTGGAACAGGTGGTACCTCACCTGAAATGGGGTTGGGTAGGATTGGGTTTAATAGAAAAGCTGTAAGAGCTTCCAAATAATCTCTTTTCTCTAGTCGAATTCATCATGTGCTCATGAATTATACGATGGCATCATTTTTCCCAAGAGACTTCTGTGTTTCCTTTTTGTCACTCATTTGTTGGTTACTCAGTGGCGTGTGATTTTTTCAAGGTGCTATAATTTGTTGTTGATTTTGTTGTTGATGTGGCTGTTCTAACTCATACCGGTTGTTGACCTTGTTTCATGGCTTTTCACTTATGATAATGTATAGTGATGGAGTACTGGGGTCTATCATATACAGACGTGGGGGTATAATGGAACATGCATCCCTGAATCCAGACCAAAGGTGGATTCCCAATGAAACTGCTGGACATTTGTAGACAACGGGATGCTGGACTGTCTGACATTGCCTGTACCAACAATGTCGGGGTAAACTTAAATAGACTGATAGAATTACGATTCCTTATGAAATGGGAAAAATCTGATGGGGGTGGGAGTTTGGGGGGGAATCCCAGCCTATACAAAACTGTACCACATAATTCAAAATTCAAAATAAAATTATTTTTTTAAAAAAGGAAAGCTATAAGAGCAGCATTTGCAAAAGCTCAGAGGCATAAAAAGTATGGCACTCCAGAAGAGCAGCCTGGGCAGGGCAGGCTTATTTAGAAGTTGGGGGTGGTGTGGAGGGAAGCTTGCAGTGTAGACCACACTCACATTTATACCTTGCCTGCCACTGCTCACAGCTGGCTGAGCTTATATCACAACCGCAGGTCAGCCGGCGAGAGGAGGGGCCGAGTTGTGCAGTCCAGGTCACAGTCAAGGGGACGAGGCAGGAGGGGCAGGGAGCTGGGACACTCCAGCCCTGCATGGCAGCACAGGGCAATCTCCAGAGTGCCAATCCCCACCCCCTGCCCCCAGCAACCTCTGCCCACCCTTGGGTCCCTGCCTCTATCACCCTTATTTGCTCCCACATCCCAGACCGCTCCCCCCCAAGGCTGCAGGAAGACCCTGCCATGTACTGAGCACCTACTAAATGCTGCATATTTTATCATCCCTTCTGCCTGGAGACCTGAGTCCACGCGCCATGTCACAGGTGACAGTCCAGGGAAGGCGAAAAACAGGCCTTGGGTCACTCGTGGGGAGTGTTAGGGTTCAGGCGAATGCAGGTATCACAGAGGTCTCCCTGCTGGTGCCTGGACCAACTGACCACCTCTCTGAACCTCCACAGGGTAACCACAGGGCTGCTATGAGCCACACTGAGCCGGGGGCCGCTGCAGTGGCCTGCCCCTCGCAATGGCTGACCTACCACATGCCCTACAGGCCCCTCCATCCTGAGATCACTGCATTCGTGGAGGGAGTTGTAGTCCTGGCCCAGGCACTAGGCCAGAGTTCAGAGCAAGCCGACCCTCCAGACCCTGCGCTTTCTCTGCTCTGGAAGGGGATGAGAGGCTCCAGCAAGGTCAGGGCCCCCCTTACTCTTAAACCTCTCAGAAGTACCCCCACATGGCAGACCCCCTCAGCCTGTGCCAAGGCCCAGCCAGGCCTCAGCAGCCTAGAGAAATTGCCCAGGGTTTTCCCAGGATGTTGGGGGACCCCAGCTGGGGCCCTCTACCTGTCTGTAGAGGCCCAGGTTTTTCAACATCACAAGACACCCAGGGACTGCCCTCATGCGTGGAGGACTGAGTGCCTCCTCTCACTCCGTAGGATTGTCGTGAGGGTTACAGACCTGCTGTGTGAAGCTCCTGGCACGCACCCTCGAGGCCTGCAGCAGGTGGGTCTCCTTGTTGCACTGGGACTTGAGGGACTGTGAAGCTGAGGGTTGGGGTCGACACACACACAGGAAACCTGGACAGGCAGCAACTGCGTCCCCCTGTAAGGAGTTATTCCAATATCCTTCCCTGGACCCGGCGCCATTCCTTCTTCCTCACAGCTCGTGAAGTTCGCGCCAGTCCAGCTGTCCACCAATCAGATGTAACCTGGCATTCCACCTGAATCCCACCCCAATCTTCCAGCCCCCTCCCCAACTCCGCCCACTCGCCAATCATCCCTAGGCATTCACCTGCAGGCACCAATCCCCTGGGGGCCTGGCCTCAATCCCTCCCAATCCCCGCCCCCTACACCTGGCAGACAAAAAGCCCCCCCCCCAGGTGCGGCTCTCTCTCTTATCCCTCCTTCTCTGGTCTCTGTCTCTCTGCTCTGTCTCTCTCTGGTCTCTCTGGTCTCTCTCTCTCTTCTCTCTCTTCTCTCCCTTCTTTCCTGATCTTCACCACCTCTACCCAGTTCCTGCACCGTTGGAATAAACCTCCTAAGATACCTCGTTGCGTCTGGTGTGTTTCAGCTCACGGTAAAGAACCAGGTTGTGGGAATTAGCTACGTGTAATAATATCGTAATATTGTATGAACTAGAACTCTACCATCTTTTAAATAACTAACACCTCCGACATCAGGCATGATAACCGGTGCCTTTTGCTTATTTGTTTATTTTAGTTTATGACTTGAAGGTAGAGATAGATAAAGAGAGAGCTCCTCTCTGCTGGTTCACTCACCAAAACAGGGAGCCGGGAGCCCAACGCAGGCCTGTGTGTGGGTGATGAGGACCCAAGCCCTTGGGCCATCACTGCCGCCTCCCTGGGTCTCAAATCCCAGCACCCTGATGTGGGATACAGGCGTCTTCCAGTTGGAGAGGAGAGCAAGGAGGCAGGAAAAGTTAACGACTAGCCCCAAATTCACCATAACTGCTCCTGACCTTGCCTGAACTGTGAAACAAGTTTTCTCACCTCAGCTGGGACTGGAGGCCCCTCCTTAGCAGAAGCTGACAGCGCCCCTCAGCCTCACCCCCGTCCCACCCCAGGGACAACCAGAGAAGTCCCCAGATGGGTGCCAGTTCCGCTCCACTGAGCACTACCGCCCCAAACTGGCCCTTAGCTGCTACAACCAGAGCCCCCATGACAGGAACCAACCGCATGGACAAGGCTCTGCCCTTCTAGTGGACCCCAAGTTGCACCTGTCCCCCTGCTGCTGTCTTCCCTGCACCAGAAGTGCCCACCGCTCCCCCCAGCCCAGGTGAGAATCCCCCTCTGTGTCTGTGCCCTGCACCATAACCAGAGCTGCACACAGCTGTTCTCCCAGCCCCCAACTCCACGCCAACTCCAGACAGAAGCATTTTGAAGGCAAGGGTCTGTGCCTGACCCATTAGCAGGGTCCTCCGGGCACACAGAGCAGTCACTCACGCGTGACTGCTGACAGAGCAGCCCCCTGGGGTGCAGGTGAAAGGCTGTCAGGGTAAGAAAGTAACCCGGCCTGGAACTCAGGCCTGGTTAAGCATTAGCAGCACGACCTAGACTCTGGCTCAGTTTCCGCTGCTGGTTTTTTCCTGAGAGCAAGTTGCTCAAAACCTGTGGGTCTCAGCTTACTCATATGTGAAATGTGCATAACATGCAGGGTCCTTGGTGGGCAGAATTGCGTCCAACTGTGCGCAGAATCCTAACCACCGTGGTACCAGCGAAGGCAATTCATAAAATACAAATAAAGGGGGAAAAGTCAAAAAGACTGACAAGTAGCACTGTGTGTGCCCAGCGCTCTGCGAGTGCAGGTTGTTTTGGGGGGCGGCGCAAGGGCACACCCTTGGGACCCTGGCCCAGCTTCAGGTGCCTCTGCTTCCAGGACCACCCCCCAGGCTCTACTGGCGAGCAGGCAGAGCAGCCTCAGAAACCGGCTCCTGAGGCCGGCCAAAGAGGCCGCCGCCGCCGCCGCCGCCGGGGAGGCCGCCAGACGCTGTAAATAATTCACACCGATGAACGGGAGATAGGCGCCACGGCATGGGGGATTGAGTTCAGGTCGCGGGAGGCTGGGTCGCTGTGGGGTCCGGGGAGGGCCGGGGACTTGCGGCCTCCACTGTCTGGGAGCAGAGGATTCCTGTGACTGCCAGCGAAGCACGGCCCCAGGTACCGGCGCGCGGCCACTCCCTGCCAGGGGCGGGAGGGAGCTCCCCGGAACTGCCTCGCGGGTCACCTGGCCTGGCCCGGAGCCACCGCCTCCACCCTGCCGTCCCCATAGCAACTGACTGGCCTGGTCCAGGGTTCACAGCCAACCGGATCCTCAGCCTCCCCTCCCCTGTGGGAGGATGGGCGCGCCTACCTAGGAGCACAGACCAGTCCGAAGAGGTGGGAGGTGGCCTTGCCCAGCTTCCCCTCTGCCTAGGGACAGTTGAGACCTTGGACTCGTGGGATGGACCGCCTGTATTTCAGTTCCAGCCCCACCCATCTTGAACTAAGATGACTGCAAAACCCTGCCTCAGTGACCCTTATCTGTGAAATGGGCATGAGTGCTGCAGTAACCACTTCCCAAAGGGTTGTGAAAATGAAGTAAAACAAACACAAAGGGTACAGAACAGTTTACCGCCCTACAGCCAGCCCCGGGTAAACACTATTTTCCACTCTGGGAAATGGAGTCCCAGAGAGGCCAAACATTTGTCTGAGGGGAGGTCACACAGCAAGTTGCTTGCAGTTGTGGGATTGGTTGCACTGCCAGGCATGTCTGGGTCATCCCCAGGGCACACGACTGGGCTTCACTCCTTATGGGCCCACCCCTTCCTGACCTCCCAAGTTCCCAGACACCGATTGAACACTGACCAGGCAGTGAGGTCCCTGAACCGGAAGAGGCCTTGCGTTGGTCAGCCCCAGCTCCCCAGTGCCTGGGGAAATCACTGCATGGTTATCCATATGATGCAGCCCCTAGCTGTCCAGCTCTGCCTTCCCGGACCCCTTTGCCCTGGTCACTTCCTGTCATCACCGCTGGCCCTGTGATCTCTTAGGATTTCCCATGGCATGGTTCCCATGTTCCCCTCCTCCCCCAGCCTGTCCTTCCTGACTTCCCTCTGCCTTTACTGACCCTATGTCTTCGAAACAGCTGGTTCTGGGTCAAGGACCCTCTTCCAGCCCCTGAACTCCTCCTGGTTAACAAAGGGTCCCTCTGTGAGGGGCAACAAGATAAACCAAATCCTCAGCCTACAACAGAGGGCAAGACCCTGCCTCCTGGGACCCTTAATTCCACCTGGGGGTCGGACGGGGGTTGCTTGTGGACACAGAGTCCCGTCCCCCAGGACCGCTGGACAAGTTCCAGGCCAGCTGCAAGGTTTCCATGGGTACAGGCCGGTCCCGGAGGATTTATTTTTGCAGACGGTTTGAGAGATTCTCTGTTGCTGGAATAACTCGAACCTTTTCTCTCTCTCTCTCTCTCTCCTCCTCCCTCTAATAGGCAGATTTTATAAACCAGAGCAGCTGCCTGAAGGTTTCCAAGAAAAAAATCTGCACAGTTTCTAACCAGGGTGACAGTTCCTCTCCACAGGAAGTTGCTTTTATTAATTTCTTAAATCTCTCTATCAGGCTGCATCTATTGGCCATCGGGCAGCACCCTGGACGTTGTGGGCATGTTTTGTTTTTCCCACTTTGCCTGGAAGTCATGATTGTATCTAAACCACAGTGCATTTGTCCAGCACAAAGGTCAGATGGCTAAGAAGTGGGTTGTTCACACCGTCTGTGCACAGAAATCCAGGTAATTTATGGAGCGAATTCTCACTCGAGGAGGCAGCACATAATTCCAAGACTTCCAGCGCACACTGGGACTTTCTTCCGAGGCGTACAGTAAGGGAAAGAGGAGAGGGAGGAATCCTGCAGCAAGGACTCCGGCCAAACGCCGCCTCAGCTAGATGATCAAGTTCAACAGTCGCAGGATAAGTCAAGTCCACAGCTCTGCCATCACACCACGTGATGGGGACAGCATCTCACCTCCGTGGTCTGTCTCCAAACACCTGAAAGGCCCCCTGGTGCATGCAGCGGGTGGTGGTGGGGAGGAGACAAGCCCCAGCATGGAGGCTGGCTAGGAAATACCCCATATAAAGCTAGGCAAGTCTGAGACACTTAGCACAGCCAAGAGGAGCAAGCACATGGCGTCCTGGGAACAGTAACGGTGCGTGCGGTCAATACACATCGGCAGAGTTAACAGTGGTGTGCCAGCGCTGGGCCCCTCGTGCTGAGAAAGGCAGACAATGACATCTCCATCCCCACCGGGGCTGTGGCAACCCTGTGCTGGGTAAAACTAAAGTCATTTCAAAACAACGATGCTATTGTTATTTTTTTTTTTTAGGTTTACTTGTTTATGTTTGTGAAAAGCAGAGTGACCAAAGAGCTTCTGTCTGCTGGTTCACAACCTCAAATGTTGGTGACAGCTGAGGCTGGGCCAGGCAAACGTAGTAACCCACAATTCCATCTGGGTCTTCCATGCAGCAACCAGCAGGAGCCCAAGGGCTTGGGCCATCTTCCTCCGTCATCCCAGGCGCATTAGCAGGAAGCTGAGCAGGAAGAAGAGGCAGCCGGCACTCCACCTGGTGCCTCAGTCTGGGATGCGGATGTTGCAAGAAGCAGCTTAACTCACTGTGAAACATCGGTCCTCAAAATTCACCATCCTACTCACCATCGATACCCCATTAGCCCAGCACAGCACCAAACACAGGGAAGGTGCCAATCAATCTTTATCAAATGAACATTCAAGGGGGACTTCTGTAAGGCGGTGACCCAAGGCAAAAGTCAAGATCTTCCCTTCCCCAGCAGCAAGTGGGCCACCTGGTCCTGCCTGTGGGAAACAAGCACACGCCTTCACTCCAAGTTACACAACTGTTCTGGAGAGGTTTTGGAGACTGATGGAGATCCTGAGGAGCAGGCTGACTCCCCCAGCCCCTCCCACCTCCTGGCTCAAACCCCTACCTTCCCACTGCCCCAGAGAAGGCGCAGGGAAGCCCCGTGCAGCAGGAAGTGCTTGCTGAGTCCTGCAAGGCCATCACCTGGCACACACCAGGCACTTCCTGCCCACCCCTCTTGCCAACCACCAGGCCCTGCTAAAAAGTGGGAAGGAGCAAGCATCACTACGCCCATTCTAGAGGCAACGACCTGAGGCCCTGGGGAGCTGTGCCTGACGTCACAACCAAAAGTGCAGGAGGGGGGTTTCTAGTCCACATCCAGGCAACGCAGCTACCCCAAGAACTTGAGGACCTGCACCGCCACCTACAGGGGCATCCCTCCCCACCACCACCAACAGCCTGGGCCTCCAGACGACACTCGTTTCCAAGGCTGTTTCTGCTATGACTTCACCAGCCAGCCTCCCCTCCACACACACACACCTCGAAGGTGGATTTCTGACATTCCCTTAGCCTGGACAGGCCTCGCGTGCAGAATCTGAGGAGAGAAACGTTTCCCACCAGCATCCAATTAGTGAGGTTGGAGAAATGCAGCCCTCATGCTGATCTGCAGATGCCCTCCCCACCCTTAGTCTTTGTATAGCCTTATCCATGCGTCCTGCTGCAGAGCCAATATGTCAACAATCTCCTGCACTTGGTACCAACCCAGTCCCCAAAGTGCCACCTTCACCCGTGTCACAGAGTACTTGAAAGACTTCGAGTCCCTTTTGCTGGATACAGCGCTTTTTTTTTAAGATTATTTATTTTTTATTGCAAAGTCAGATATATACAAAGAGGAAGAGAGATAGAGAGGAAGATCTTCCGTCCGATGATTTACTCCCCAAGTGACCTCAACAGCCAGTGCTGTGCTGATCTGACGCCAGGAGCCAGGAACCTCCTGTGGGTCTCCCACGCGGGTGCAGGATCCCAAGGCTTTGGGCCGTCCTCAACTGCTTTCCCAGACCAAAAGCAAGGAGATGGATGGGAAGTGGAATTGCTGGGATTAGAACCGGTACCCATATTGGATTCCTGCACGTTCAAGGCAAGGACTTTAGCCCCTAGGCTACTGCGCTGGTCCCGCTTTTTGGGAAAAGCAGACAGACTCCCCTGGGCAGGGGCGTGGACATAGCTCAGCTTGGACAGGGTGTCCTCCAGTGAAGTGGATTTTAATACATCACTGATTGCGGGAGACTTGCCTGGGGCTCTGTTCTCCCTGAACCTTCCCAGCAGAGGGCAGTCCCAGGCCTGGCTGCCTGCCTCCAAGCCCTGGCCCACACTAATGCCTGTGCAGGATGGCTGGAGACGGGCAGAGCCTCAAAACAACCACCCAACAAAAGGACTTTTAAGGCTGAAGCGGCAGTGCCTGCAGCTGAGGCCCGAGCCTCACTCCAGGATTCTGCACACCCACCCTGGAGCCTGGGGCTCCAGGTTCGAATCTGGCCCCAGTGACCAACTGCTCAGCTGAGTCATCTGGCACAGGTTGCTTCACTTCCCAAACAATCAAGACTCTAGGAAGGCTGCTTTTGTGGGTCTGCATGAGCCTGGCACACGGGAAACACCCAATGCTGCAAGTAACGATGGGGGAGGGGGTGGTCTCCTCTACTGGGGGAAGCAGGGGTCTTCAACGCGGAGAGACCGACGGTGTGCACCAGAGGAAGGGGAGGCATTTAGTCACCGCTCAGTGCTCAGGTCAGGGGACAGCTCACTATGCCTGGGTGCCTGGAGAGTCCTGCTGTCTCTGTGTGGCACTCTGCAGCCTTCTCAGAAGGAAACCTAGGGGACCAGGAATGGCTGTGGTCACCAGACTCAAAGGAGGACCACAGGCCAAAAGCAAACCACAGGGGCATCCCCAGGCACCTGTTGGCACAGCTAGCCTGGTCCCTAATCATGGCTTCATGGCTGCATGCATACAGCACTCTCCTGCTAGGACCCCCTGAGGTGGCAGGGCCCACACCCCCTTGCAAGATGAGACACCACCCCTCCCCCAGGAGCCTCTGGAGCCCCTCACTTCCCTTCCCCTTCCTGGGGCCTTGTACCTGATGTCTGAGTCACACTTCAGTTCCTGTCACTGGGAGCTGTGTTGTGACGCCCCAGCTGACAGTTTTACAATAAACACATTAAAAGCTCCCGAGACTGGAGCTCCTAGATGCCAGTACCAGACAGGGAGAAAAACCTCTCCAGGCCTTCCTTTGGCCGAAACCCTCCTCCATGGCGCGATCTGACCCGCCACAACCACCCCACTTCCCCAGGCCCCACAAGGAGAGGCTTTTCTTCCCCCTAGCCTAGTTCAGCCACATCCGGTGGTGGGAAGCACAGGCTCCACCCCAGAGACCTGGGAGTTCCAGAGGGTGAAGATGTAGGGAAAAGGTCACAGCCTGTCCTTGGCCCTTTCAGGACAGCTGGTCCTTGGAGAGAGACTGAGTGGGCTTGGAGTGGCTCCTGCGCACCCTTCATCCCTCCGACAGCCCTGAGGCCAAAGCTGTTATCCCATGGCACAGATCAGGAAACTGAGGCTTGAAGTTCAGGGACTCCAGCCCACAGGACCGGAATCCTGGGAGCTGGAGTGGGGTCCAAATCTGCTGCCCAGAGTCAGCAATCACCCCAGCAAGGCAGCCAGTGCCCAGCTCACAAACCTCAGCCCAGCTCACCTGCCTTGTGGGGACGGGTATTGCCAGGCCAGCCCACCTTGGCTGCCACCTGAACCCACCCATAGGACACAGCAGCCACCCTCCAAGAGATCAGTGGCACGTCCCCGGGGAACCCAAGCGGAGGGCAGAGAGAAGAGACACAGGAACATTCTTTTATTACACATCAGAGATGGCCCTGTGTGCTGGTTCAAGGTGCAACAGACAGAATATCCAATTCAGAAAAGAGGGAACCAGAAAGGGACGGGAAACATCCTGAGGGCCAAAGTTGCAAACAAAAAAATGCTTGAAGATTTCCTCACGCAAGAGGCATTTTTTTGCAAATACCATGCAAAACAGGCAGCTGGTGTGCCTTAAGGGAATCCCTATAAATAACAGAACAGACTCCCAGCATTCCTCTCCGTGGACTCGGAGCACAGGGGGACGAAACGAAACCAAAACGCTTCGAGGCATTTCCAGATATTTGGCACTCTTGTGATTACATTTTTACAGTCCATTAAAGAGAATAAACTGACACAATATTAGAAAAAGTCAGGCTGCTCACACAACAGACGGCTAGGAGGGTTCAGGAAAAAGCTCAAGCATTTTTTTCTCGTGGTTTTTTTTTTTTTTCCTTCTGACATATAAAATGTGTCCATTTGCATTAACCTGGGCAAAGGGCTTGCTACAACCAATACAAGCTTTACACTTGCTTTGAAAATAGATCCTTCCTCCGGCTCATCCCTTACAAGTTATCTTCTTGCTTCAAACATATTCCTGATAACCTCAAAAGAGGACCACAATCCGACTCTCTCTAGAGACCGGTGTCTGATCTTCTGTGTACATCCGAGGATAGCAAGATTAAAAAAAAAACAAACCAACAGCATTTCAGGTCCAAGTGCACAGAATCATTTTTGCAAGATTAAATAATGTAAACATTGGGAACAGCCAAATGAGCAAAGAATGCCAACACCTCAGAACACCCGCTTCAGGAAGTGGCTCCAAACCCGGACAATTGTGCAATATTCACCAGATATAAAAAGAAATGGATATTCATATCAACAAATAGCTGCAACTGAGACTTTTTAATTTCTTTATATGTGTGTATATAGTGATATTTTTTTAACTTTTTTTTTTTACTTTTTTTTTTTTTTTTTTTTTACTTTTTTATTTTTGCAGAGAAGCCCGGAGCCTCCTCTGCCGCCGCCGCCTCCTCCTCCTCCTCCTCCTCCTCCTGCCTCATCTGTCTCCCGGCCTGACAGGAGATACGGGTTGTTGATTTCATGGTGGAAGCAAGCTAGTCATAAATTTCAAAGTGCTTTCTTTCCTCATGCTTTTTGTCAGTAACTGTTCGCTTACTCCTTCCTCACACTCACTGTCTTCAGGGGAGTTAGACAGCCGGAGGCGTCTTGTCGGTCATGTTTTTCAGCACGTCATCAATCCGATCATCTTCAATAACCACTGCAAAAGAGGGGAGAAAGAGGTCAGTGGCCTGGGCCTAGCCAAGGGGTCGCCGGTGCTTCCCAGGGTGCCCAGTAGGTGGGGACGGGGAGGCAGAGGGAGGAAGGCTGGAAGCCAAAGGAAGGGGCCCCATCCTCCGCCACCTCCTCCCCTACCCCTACCAGGGGTCCCATTGCAGCCCCCTCCCCAGATGGATTCTAAGGAAAGGAAGCAGAGAGGGTACAAACCCAGCAGTCCAGTTCACCGTCCACCCGGCGCGCGCCCCTCTCCCGCGCACCTTCTGCAAGCCCCGGGCCAGAGAACTTGGCCTCTAGGTCTCCCCGCGGCTGCAGTGGCCACCAACCCGTGTTTCTGCCCAGCCTAGCCTTTCTCAGTGCCTGCTTCGAAGCCTTTGGAACGTGCATCACCTGTCGAGACCCCTGGGTCTCTCCGCCCTCGCACTGCCTGCCGCTGCTCAGTCCTGCATCCCTGCGTCCCTAGCTCCGGTCCCTCCCGCGCCAGCTTTCCCCAGCTCTCCCTGGAGCTTCGCCCCGGCCTCCCGCGCACTTGTCTCCATCCCAGCGTCTCTATCCCTCCCTGCAGCCGTCGGTTTCCCAGTCCTCGTGGCTCCGGAGCTTTCCTCGGAGACTCTCCAGAGCTTTTCCAGGTCTCCCGCCCAGCGCCCAGACTTGGAAACCCCCTCCCCTGCCGAGGAACGATGGAAAGCCCGGGAGACCAGGATGTCCCTCGCCATCCCCGCGGGACCTTCCCTATGCCCCGTCCGCACGCCGCGCAATGACCTGGGGAGCCCGGGGACCCCTGGGACCCCCAACTCCGGAGTGGCCCAGCCAGCTCAGCAGCGACTTCACTGCGCCAAAGCGGGGTGGGGGTGGGCAGAGGTGGACAGCAAAAAGCAAACTTTGGCACGGGTGAAGGCGCCGAAGTCAACCTCCAGCCGCCACGCCCCCGGGGTGACCCCAGCGAGGATCTGGTTGAGCGGACCTGCAGTGTGGGATCTTCCAGGTCTGCCTGGAGGAGGGGGCTGCCCGCGTCGAAACCGGCGCGCACGGAGGAGAGACCCTGCGTCTCTCCTAGGCCGGGCCTCAGTGCAGGCAGGGGGCGAGGAGGCTTGAGAACTCACCACGCTTGCTCCGGCCGATCTGGCCCAGCTTGGGCGGCCGCTTGTTCTGCCCAGCGCCAAAGAAGTTGTTGGTGTCCTGCAGGCGGCACGAGAAGATCTGGCCCACGTCGCCGCCGTCGCCGTAGGGGCTCAGCTTCTCGTCGCCGTAGGGCAGCACCTCCGACATGGTCGCGTCCGGGCGCTCCGCAGCGGCGCCTCCTCCGCCTGCGTCCCCGCCCGCGGCGGACAGGGTCAGCGGCGCTGGGGCCGGGGGCGGCCGGCCGGGGACGGCCCGCGGGCTGCGGCGCTAGCGCCGGCGGCAGGCCGGGGGACCCCGCTAGGGCGAGATCGCGGCGCCCGCGCCAGAGACCCGGCGAGCGCCCGCGGCTGCGCTGCGCTGCGCTCGGGCTCGGCGCGCGAGTGGCTGCTGCTCGGGCAGAGGCGAGCAGGACTCACATCCTCGACGCGCTCGGGCGCGGGGCGGGGGCCGGGCCGGGCGGGGCCGCGAGCTGGGGGGGGGTGGAGGAGGGAGTCCCTGCGAGCCCGGAGGGCGCGGGGCCCAGGAGGGCGCGCCCCGGGGAGAGGCGGCCGCGGCGGCGGCGGCCGGGGAGGACTGAGGAGCTGCGCGCAGCGGGGCAGCGAAGGGTAGGGGTGGGGGAGGGGAGCAAGCCGGAGGAGGGGGAGGGCAGCCGAGAGCGAGGGAGGCAGGGGAGCGAAGGAAAGCGGCGAGGGAGACCGGAGAGGGACCGAGCTGGAGAGGAGGGGCCGCGGAGAGACGAGAGGAGTGGGGAGCGGGGGGGTTGGGGGGGACACAGGTCCGGGAGCGGGAGAGCGAGGGGCGGATCGGAGAGGGAAGGCGGAGGGTGGAGGGGAAAGGAGGAAGAGGAGGAGGAGGCAGGGGCCGGAGCTGGCAGCGAGTGCGAGCAGCGAGCGCGAAATGCCGGCCGCGGTGGCGAGCGAGGCGCGGGCAGGAGCGCGGAGGAGGCGGGCGCGGGCCTCAGGGAGAGTTCCCGGGAAGCCGAGCGACGTCACGGGGCCGCGGGGCCGGCCCGGGCCGCCCCGGCTTCCTGCCCCCGCCCCCCGCGCCCGCCGAGGGGCCCCGGGCGCCCCGCCCCGGCCCCGCGGCCTCCGGGCGCCGCCCCCGCCTCCCCGCCCGCGCGCTGTTTACCCGGCCCGGAGCCGGTGCGCTCCGGCTCCGCGCCCGACGGGCCGTGACTGCGGTTCCCGAGGGTAGCTGGGGGCGCCCGGAAGGGGTCATGTCAGAGGGTGCCCGAGAGGCCCCGCGAGCACGCCCCTGCCCCCCACCTGACTCCCCACTCCAGGGCCCACGGCTCAGACCTCCCCCTCACCCCTGCACCCGCCCAGCTGCGAAGCCCTCGAAGAGCCGCTGGGGGAGGGCAGGGCAGCCCCGCCTCCCGCCGGACGGGGAAGCGCCTGGTGACGCCGGGCTCGCCCGGGATGCCCCGCTCCCAGCGCCCGCAGCCTCCCCCGGGGACGTCCCGGGCCTGCCGCCCTCTGCCCTCGGGGACCTCCCTTCCCGCCCTAGGCGGAAGCCCTACGGAGAGGCTGCGGCCCCCGGGTCGAGGAGCGGGCTCCCGGGTCCCGGCAGGGGGACGGGGCAGCCCCAGAGGCTTGGGAGGCGCATCTGCGGCGCAGATGGCAACTCCGAGGGGACAAGGTGCGTGAGGAGCGCTCGTTATCCTTGCCCCGAGCCAGCGGCACCTGCTCTCTCCCTGGAGACGGTAGTCGCTCGGCAGAGCCGGCTAATGGCAGAGACAAGCCAACGGGCAAGGTCAGGCGACCTGCGGGATGCCGGGCCCGCCGGGTAACACGCCCAGGTCGTCCAGATGACCTCTCCCACCAGGCTCAAACTGCCAGCTGGTGTGGAAGGAACCCTGCCAGGTTCTCCCCGACCCCACCCCGCCTCGGGCAGGCGGGAGCTGGCTGGGAGGGAAGGGCAGAGGGTTTTCGGTGGAGGAAGCACCTGAGAGGCCCCAGCCCAAGCCCCCTCCCGAAATTGAACTTGGGGTTAGCAGGCAGCCAGAAGCCAGGCGCCTTGGCGAAGAAGGGAGGGTCCTGAGAATCGGCGGCTTGGAGGCAGAGGGGCAGGTGGGGAGTATGCTTTGGGCGTGGGCCTGGATTTGAATCCAATGCCGTGGGACTTTGAGCAGGTCCTTTCTTTGAACAAATCACCAGTTTCAGCCATGGGATGGCATCTCTGTGCCGGTGGTCCCCTGTGCACCTTGCAGGACAGCAGAGAGAACAAAAACAAAACTACAATAAAAGGGAGGGGGTGTTCCTGACAACCACCTGGGAGTGGGTGTGCAATGAAGGCTTGATAAATGATTTCAGGAACCGGAACAAGCAACCCCACTTCCCTTCCCTGCGGTTTCAGAGCCAGGGGAAATGCCTTGAGGTTACCTTGTCCAACCCCCACCCCCGCCCATCTCCGGGCAGGGCGGCAAAGCTCAGGAGAGCCAGGGTTGAGCCCACTACCCGGCTGGAGTGGTGGAGCCTCGACCCCCAGCCCCTGGCCTTTGCTGGGCTGTGTTCATTCAGGCTTTGCTTGGAGGCCGAGTGCAGGACAGGAGACACAGGTGTGAAATGACAAGAGGCCTCTCCATTTGTAACGTGCTTTCTTTTTTTTCCCCCAAAACAATTTCACATCCATGATTGACCCTGCTTCTCAGAATAATTATTTTTTGAGATGTTGCACGCCCTGTTACAGAAAAAGACTTGCCCAAGGTCACTGGCTACTGGTACAGCCAGGAGGAGCCCGTCTTCCTGGCTGGCTGCGGTTCCACGTCCCTGCAGAGCAAACCGCCAGGGCTGAGACCATTGCACCAGTCTTCTGCAACAGGAATAAAGCAGCATGTATGTTGATTCTCCTACAAGCCACTGTGGAGAAGGTAAGCCGCGAGCCGGTCGGGCTGACCAGTCCTGCGCACCCCACGGCAGTGAGGAGAGAAACACGCTCTCCTTGCCTTCGCCAACGAGGGTTTATTTATTTATTTATTTATTTTTATTGGAAGTGCAGATTTAGAGAAAAGGGAAGAGAGAGTGCTGGTTCACTCCCCAAATGGCTTCAACTACGAAGCTGAACCAATCTGAAGCCAAGAGCTTCTTCTGGAACTCCCACGTGGTTGCAGGGTCCCAAGGCATTGGGCCGTCCTCGACTGCTTTCCCAGGCCACAAACAGCTGATGTTGGAAGTGGAGCAGCTGGAATAAGATTTTTTTTTAGGGCCCGGCGGCGTGGCCTAGCAGCTAAAGTCCTCGCCTTGAACGCCCCAGGATCCCATATGGGCGCCGGTTCTAATCCCGGCAGCTCCACTTCCCATCCAGCTCCCTGCTTGTGGCCTGGGAAAGCAGTTGAGGACGGCCCAATGCATTGGGACCCTGCACCCACGTGGGAGACCCAGAAGAGGTTCCAGGTTCCCGGCTTCGGATCAGCACACACCGGCCCGTTGCAGCTCACTTGAGACAGAGAGGAAGATTTTCCGTTCAATGGTTCATTCCCCAAGTGACTACAATGGCTGGAGCTGAGCCAATCCAAAGCCAGGAGCCAGGAGCTCTTCCGGGTCTCCCACGTGGGTACAGGGTCCCAAGGCTTTGGGCTGTCCTCGACTGCTTTCCCAGGCCACAAGCAGGGAGCTGGATGGGAAGTAGAGCAGCTGGAATATAAACTAGTGCTCATAGGGGTTACTGACACTGCAAGGGGGAGGATTAGCCAGTTGAGACAGCTGGTCCCCCCAATGAAGTTAAAGATGGCAGCATCCTACAATCCAATGCAGCACTCACCCCCATAACAGACCACCCTGTCCCTCCCCCACAACAGAACATCTCAGTCTGACTCCTCTCTGCTGAGGTGGGCAGCGCTGGGGATGGAGGTGGTCAGTCCATTTTTCGGATGAGGCACCTGAAGGTAAGGAGCCGTAGCCAAGGGCACACCTCAGTTCCACCATGGCACAGTACAAGTCAGCCCCACCCAGCCACCCAGGACACCCAGAGTGCAGGGTGTAGGGCAGCCGCCAGGGTCAGTGCCTGCCCTGTCCCTGCCCTCTGGGCCTCAGCCATGTGAGTGACAGCTGCTTGGCATCACAGAGTAGGCTGATCGAGGCTTTGTTTTCGCCTTGCAAAACCAGTTCCCCCAAATCAGAAGAAGCTGAAACTGGCTGGAAGCTGCTCCCACTGCTCCCCCGACTCCACCTCCGCCACACACAGGCATCATCTGGAACTCTGCACAGGCCGCCACAGCACCCATGTGCTAGGAGGCAGACGTGTGTAATGCCAGTGAGTTAGGGAGAAGGACAGCCTGGCTGGGCCCAGCATAAGAGATCCCAGTTTTTGTGCTTAGCCAGGCCACAGATGGGGAAACTGAGGCCCAAGCAGCAGCAGCAGCAGACTGGCAGCCAAGACTTCGAGAGCAGTGGTGCTGCCAGGCATCCCAGGTGCAGGGCATCAGTAGGCAGGCCATGCCCAGGTTCCCATAGAGGTGGTACTTCAGGAATGCTGAGCCTGGCCAGGTGAGGACATGGTGTCCTGTCAGTGGCCAGCTGCTCATTTCTGCGGTGACTAAGCAGCCTTCCATCTGGAAGTCTTTACTCTGAGCCAAGGCTGGGGAGAATAAAACATCACCATCACTCTCCCCAACTCAATAACTTGGATGTAACGGCTAGCTACCATCCCTCTACCCATCCGCTCCTGACAACATGTGCGCGCACACACATGCACATAAGCCTTATAAGCTTGTTTGAATTTGATTTTCTGGAAAAGTAGGTAGAGAGAGAGGCAGAAACATATCTTCCATCCACTAGTTTTCTCCCCTGTGACAGATGAGGCTGAGCCAGGCCACAGCCAGCAGTCTGGAACTCAGTCTAGGTCGTGCACATGGTTGGTGGGGTCCCAGCCGCCTGGAGCCATTGCTGAGCACCCATTCAAGTCCTGGCTGCTCCACTTGCTACCCAGTTGCCTGCTGATGTGCCTGGGAAAGTAGCAGAGGTTGGCCTGAGTGAGTCCCTGACTCCCACACAGGAGACCCAGCTGGAGCTGCAGGCGCCTGACTACCCACTCAGAGAGTCAGCAAAGCAAGGACCCAGCCTCTTCTAGTCTCTGGGAGCGGCCCAGTTGGAGCCCAGGTGTCATACGTCCTCCCCCTCCCCCGCCGCCACCTCCCACTGCCCGTGCTCCGGCCTCAGGAGCTGGTGCAGAGTCACTTAGAGGAGGATTCAGGGAGGAGCCTGCTGCTCGCTCCTGGCTCTCCCTGCTCCTGCCTGTGCGACCCAGCTCTGGGAGTGACAGACCCTCTCAGCTACGAGGGTGCAAGGCAGGCAAAGCGGCTCAGTAGGGCCACAGAATGAGCTGTGCACAGCCTCCATCCCCGGCTCTGCCTCCAGGAGCTACCGGTGAGAGTAGGGGGCCAAAGGACAGCCACCTCGTGGTCACAGGGGCCCTCTCTCCCTAACCTGCCGTGACAGGCCCTTGGGTGGAACAGGGCTGGGGGCCGACGGCCATCCAGGGTAGAGGCAGGTGAGAGGGCTGAGTGCCAAGACAGCGTCACAGAACAGGGCAGGTGTGTGAATCCCACATCACAGTGCATGGATGTAGAGCCCCACTCTGTTCCTAGCCCTAGCTTCCTGCGGGTCAGCGGGTGATGGCTGGGAAATCACAGAGGGAGAAATGTGGGCTATTACCACCATTAGAATTTCTTGGATTTACATCTGCAGCAAGCTCCCTGCTAAGCTGGGCACAGGGAACCAGAGAATTCCAGCTTCTGCCCTCTCCGAGCTGTGTGCAGCTGGTGGTGGGCTCAGCAGCCTGGCATCCTCTTCCACTGCTGCCCTCCTCTGCCAAGGCCTGGTCCTCAGCCCCAGAGAAGAAAACATTGCCTCTGCTTCCGCAGCTCCACAACCTCCAACTCCAGCGGGAGCCCGGATTCTCAACCACAGGGGCACAGTGCCCCCTGGGCGTCACTGGAGGAACTGCAGCATGACTTAGGGCGGAGACAGCGGGTGGAAGGCATTTGTGACCAGCAAGCCAGCAAGGCAGAAGCACTGCCCCAAGGAGTAATTTCAGTAACTAGGACGACTCTGGGAGTGAGGGTGGGGCACAACCAGGGTAGTTTAGAACCTCAGTCTTAGGATGATCTCATTGTACAGCCCAGGCCTGGGGACCATGCCTAAGTGACAGGTGCGAGGTGCCTGGCACACTTGGTGCTTAATGCATGCTGGGTTCAGCAGAGGTCCTTTAGTCACTGCCCACCACTGGAGGGCTCCGCACTGAGGCTGCAGCAGGGCCTGAGGGTCACAGCCAGAGGTGAGCCCCCCTGCTCAGCCCCTCAGACCTCCCGGGCACGGGTGTCACATGCCCCAGGCTTGGGGAAGGGAAATGCCAAGTCCCTAGACTGGGATCGGGAAACAATAAGGCAGCTGCAGGGGAAGTGAGTAATGAGCACTTTGGGGAGCAATTCAGGACATCACACAGCCAGGCTTATCTCATTGCACAGGGATAAGTCAACAACGCCTAAGGACAAAGACGTGCTGAGCCCTAGCTTTTGGAGAAGGCACCGTGGCAAGTGGCTAGCCCGATGGGAGTCACCACTCCTCCCGCAGACTAGCAGCCCTGCAAGAGGGCCTCAACACCGCCTGCCTTGCACATGCCAAGTGTCAGGGCTGAACAGAGCCTTGGAGAGCTTCCAGTCCTCCCTGCACCTTTTAAAGGCAGAACTGAAGCCCAGAAAGGTTAAGTCATTTGGCCACAGTCACACAGCAATGGAGCAGAACGAGGGAGGAAGGCAGCCTGTGGGATCCTGGCCCAGACCACGCATCACTACCTGATGACATCGCTCGGACTTTCCTGGCTGGACTCCCCGGACCTCTGAACAGCTCCCTGGACATAATGTCCCTCCTGGGCACTCCATCCATCTTGTATTCAGGCCCTAAAAGAACCCAATCTTGCTCTTCACAACAAAGTCACGGCTCTCATCTATGGCCCCAGGGCCAGTTCTTCCAGGCAGCCTTCCAGGATTATTCCTAAGCTTACTCTTTGTTAGTCTCTTCCTTCCTCCCATGTACATTGGGTTCTGGAGTTCAAACTTCTGGGATTTAAATCCTATCATCCTCATATACGTGGCAAGACCCGTGGCCTCTCTGGGCCTCCAGGTGAGGCCTGGAAGGGATCCTGTGTACAACATGCATGAGGCTCCGGTGCAGAGAGCCATTGGTGACGTGAGCCCCACTGAGTGTGCACTGCCCACCTAGAACCTCAGCAGAAGGTACAGAAGTGATGTGATCCTTGTGCAAGGTGTGGGCCATGTGGCCGAGAGCAGGAGGCCACAGGGAAAGCTGCCCCACAGGTGCCAGCTAACTGAGCCCCTCAGGGTGAGCAAGGTGAGGTCAGCTAGGGAAAGCAGGGCCCAGAGTCCAAGGTGGAGGCCAGTGTGGCATGCTTAACGGGACAGCTGTTGTGCGCTGTGGGAGGACCCTAGAGCAGGTGCTCCGAACAGCAATCAGGATAGCCCCCCAGCGGAGAAGCCAGCACCCCTGTGGTCCGGCTTCCCACCGGCTTCCCATCCAGCTGCCATGCTAACGTATGGCCTTGGAGGTCACAGGTGCTGGTGCGTGTCTCTGGGCCCCTGCCACCCACGTGGGAGACTTGGATTCAGTTCTGGGCTTCTGGCCCAGCCCCAGCTGTGTGGTCAGCAGACGGAAGATCTGTTTCTCTGCTGAAAAAAAATATATATATTTTCCCAGAGGAACATGAACCGGCTTGGAAAGAAGGCTGGGACAGGGCCACACGGGGATGCAGGAGGGACGAGCAGTACTGACCCTGCAGATGGCAGGGCGCCTGGGCAGAAGAGGGACCTGGCCAGGCTGGCAGTGATGTCGACTGTTCCAGACCCTATCGAGTGTGCTTCTCTTGCGCCACTCCCTCCGTTCCTAACTTCCTTTGGTCTAAGGGCCAGAGGCTCTGCCCTAGCCGGCTGGCTTCAAGGCCCCCCGGCTTCAAGGCCCCCCAGCTGGGCACCTGCGGGATCAGATAGCACTTACCCCCAAGGGCTGAGCTGGTCCATAACTCAGCTCTCTGAGGAAGGGATGTCCTTACCCCTCATCCACCTGCAGGCCCACCACTGACATTCAGCAGATGATTGCCAGTGGCATGAATGTGCACCCATAAAACCAACATGGACAGGCTCGCCCCTGAGCAGCCAGCAGCAGCCGATCCCTTGTCCCAATTCATGTTCCCATCACCCAGGACTGGGGCCCTTAAGTGGAAGGCATCAAGAGACTGGTCTTGCTTGCCATCACGCATTTTAATTTTTCCACGTTTGCTTTTAAAACTTCTGGTAATCTGGACCGAGCATGGTGGCCTAGGGGTTAAAGTCCTCGCCTTGACTGTGCAGGGATCCCATGTGGGCGCTGGTTCTAATCCCAGCAGCTCCACTTCCCATCCAGCTCCCTGCTTGTGGCCTGGAAAAGCAGTCGAGGACGGCCCAAAGCCTTGGGATCCTGCTCCCACGTGGGAGACCTGGAGGAAGTTCCTGGCTCCTGGCTTTGGATCAGCACAGCACCAGCCATTGTGGTCACTTGGGGAATAAATCATCGGTCAGAAGATCTTTCTCTGTTTCTCCTCCTCTCTGTATCTCTGACTTTCCAATAAAAATAAATAAACCTTAAGAAAAACCTGGTAATTATTCTGAGTAGACATCTGGTGCAGCGGTTGAGATGGCCTGTGGGAAACCCTTCACCCACCCCCTTCCAGCCCAGCTCCCCAGGGTGCACCCTGGGAGGCCGCAGGTGATGGCCGAATATTTCAGTCCCTGCCACCCAAATAGCAGACCCAGATTGAGTTCTGGGCTCCTGGTCTAGGCCTGGCCCAGCTCTGCTAGTGGCAGGTATTTGGGGAGTGAATTAGCCAACAATCTTTCCGTCTTACAAATAACTCTTTTTAAAGCTTTACTTATTATTGGAAAGGCAGATCAGATTTACAGAGAGGGGAGACAGAAAGATCTTCCACCTACTGGTTCACTTCCCAAGTAGCTGCAATGGCTGGAGCCAATTTGATCCGAAATCAGAAGCTTTTTCTGGGTCTCCCACATGAGTACAGAATCCCAAGGCTTTGGGCCATCCTCAACGGCTTTCCTGGCAACAAGCAGGGAGCCGGAAGGGAAGAGAGCAGCCAGGATACAAACTGGTGCCCATATGGGATCCTGGTGCATGCAAGGTGAGGACTTAGTCATTGAGCCATTGTGCTGGGACCCAAATAATTCTGAATGAGTAAGTATCCGGAGGACCCCTGGCCTCTGCTCCACCAGGCTTGGCTGGGCTAAGTGTGGCTGCTGTGCGCTCCTAACAGTTGTCTCCTGTATAACGTGCCTTTTCCATCTCCCAGGCTTCACATGGTCAGCAGTCTATGATGAGACCTTGGCAGCCTTGAACAAGTGACAGAACCTTCCCTTGGAAGTGACACCTGCAAAGAGCCTAGTGGTGCCTGGCTTCTGAGATTCTGCCGAGCCTCAGTGCTCTCATTTAAATAGGGGTGACAGTACCTTCGTGTGGGAGAAGACAGCTGAGCATCTGAGGGCATCCAAAAGGTTCATGGAAAACTGAAGTAAAAAGCAAATTGATTTTGGTGCAAAAGTTTTGAAATCCATGCATTTTTAAAAAATAATAAATGCTTCTACCAACTTTTTAAGACCCCTCACATGCTTTAACAGTTCAGAAGCCTTGTGCACCACAATACCCTACCCAGGATTAAAGTGACAGCACAGCCCTAAGCTTGGGAAGCCTCGGGAGTCCTCACGGTCAGAGTCCCATCCCAGCCTCAGCAGTTCAGGCCCCAACAGGCCCTGGGCAGAGGAGGCTTCCGAGTTGGAAAGCGGGAACTTAATGGTATCTACCGTCCCAGACAGCGACCAGGCAGGTACCTGGACCAGAACTGTGCAGTGCTCGAGGGTCTCCCGCAGCAGGCACTGAGCTCTGCTGGCCAGAACACAGCCACCCACCTTTCTCTCATCTCCTGGGTCAGATCCTTGCCAATCTGGGCTTACAAGGCCCTGAGGCAGCTCACTCACCCTGAATCGTAAGATGGACCTTCCCAGAAGCCAAGGACAGAAAAAGGGTTGCCACTTGGCAGGCGCGCTGGTCACTGCCATTAGCCCCCTAACACTTTATGGGAACCCCCACTGGACAAGACACGGCTCCTCCCGGCTCTCACTCGCATAGCCCCCAGCCCCCCCACCTTCAGGGGAGAGGGGTGAGACAAGGGCCTTGCAGGTGGCTCCTCAGGGGGCAAGCAGGAAAGTGGGAGTTTGCAAACAGCCTGCAGCTGAAGCTTGGAGTCACCACCTGGGAGCTCTGTGCCCTGCGCCCTGCGAACGTCCCCTCTGGGGGCCATAAGCACAGCTTGCAGGAGAGAACAAGCTACTCCAAGGTCCACGGGAGAAGATGGTGAAGACGCACACTGCTTCCTCCCAGGGTCCCCCAAGACTCAGCAGGTGGCGCTCAGGCAGACGCTGTGGGCAAGCCCAGGTGAACCCGCAGGTGTTCTCCCATGGCAGCAGTACCCCAGCCTCACTGGGCTACACACCACAAGGGGTCCCCAACCATCTCGCAGCCAGGAACAACGACACAGTGGTTTTCAGTCTGTCATGGCCGGTGCGCCAGTCTCATTTCAGGGACGCCTCAGCTTAGCCCACTAAAACCGTTAGCAAAGCAAGAAGTTGACACTCGGCTGTAAGGTGTTTAATTTGTGCTGTTCACACTGGACACTGCACAGCAACAGTGTCACCCTGAGGGCGCCCCTGCTCCCCACAGAGAGGACCAGGACATGAAGGCAGGGAAGGCAAGCAGAAAACAGTTGTGTGTGGCCCGTGCCCACAGGGAGGTGATGAAGGTCCCCCAGCCACTTCCCTGTGTTCCTGGGCTTGGCGGGGCAGCTGCAGGGTGAGGAGAATGTGGGGTAGACAGTGTAATGCACCCACAGAGTGTTAACTAGGCCTCAGACCAGGGCAGGGGAGCAGCGCTGAAAAGTGTGATGTTCGGGGTGCTAGCAACTTTTTGCAAACAAAGCTACAGAAGCCAGGAGTTAGGACGGAGGGGCTTCCTGCTTCCTGTGGGTGCCTTGCCACTCTTCTGCAACACGCAGACTAGAGCTGTGCTGGCCGGCCGCTCCACTTCAGGCTGGCACTGTGCCCTAGGGCAGCCGCCTTGGGGTAGCGGAGTCGGGCCTCTCTTCCTTCTGCCAACGGGGTCTCCCCCCGAGGCAGGCAGAGGCAGACATACGGGGTTCACCATCTGCTGTCCTCTAAATACACAGGCTCCTGTGCAGGAGGCAGACAGGAGAAGAGACAGACGTAAGGGTGTCACCAGCAGGACACTCGGGAAGCAGGCCCTTCCTGAGGACAGAGCCAGACAGACCACAGCCCGTCTCTGTCTTTCCAGAGGTCACCCATGAGGAGCTCCTACACTCACAGCCCACCTCCCCTCACCCGAGACTCAGCCCTGCAGGCGTACAGCAAGCAACAACCACAGACCCCAGAGAAGGGCTAAAGTCACCAAGCCACTGGCTGTGGCACTCAGGCGTTTCTATCACACGCACTTGCTGGGGCCCGAGAAGGTGCCCCCTCGCCATGGCACCCCCCTGCACAGGGCTTTCATCCTCATGTCCTACTGGGCAGGGATCCCTCCCGGGTGGGCAAAGCAGCCCTTGAGGCAGGGAGGGCTGTTTGCTGCCTAGCTGTTGTACAGTGGGACCACCCGGGTGACATCCCTCCGGCAGATGGGGCAGCGCTTGGGCTCCGGCAAGGCCAGGTAGCACTCGCTGCACGAGCACACATGCCCGCACTCCAGGAAGACACAGGACCTGACGTTGGTCAGACACACGACACAGGTGGGGCCCAGGCCCTCCCTGTCCTCGGATTGGGCCTCGCTCAGCATCCGGGACACCTGCTCCTGTAACTCCTTTTGCATCTGCTGCAGGCGCAGGCGCTCCTGCCACTGCAAGTACTGCTTCCGCAGGAGGAAGAAAAGCATGGCACACGTGGCAAAACCGAAGACCAGCACCAGAACCTTCCAGAATCTGACGCTCGACTCCTGCCTCTGAAGCAGGCTGTCGAAGTCCTGGCTGCTGAGGTAATACTGCATGCCCTGTTTGGGGGGCTGCAGGCGGACGGCATCGTTGTCCAGGACCAGCTCGCCGACGCCCGTGAGTGTGGCTCCCACCTTGAGCACCTCCTCCGTCTCCTGGATGCCTTTGGGGCGCTCGCCGCTGATGTAGTGGCCAATGACATCCGTGAAGGACTGCACCGAGGGGTGGAACTTCTCGTACACCGTCTCCAGGCCCAGGTCCACCGAGTCCAGGGGCTTCAGCACACGCACAGCCACATCCACGCCATCCTCGTGGGGCACCAGGTCAAAGGGCACCGTGTTGGTCCTCTGGTGGATGATCTTGGAACAGTCATTCCTACATGGGCAAGAGATCTGATGACTGAAGTATGGCGCGCAGGCAGGGGAGAGAGGACCCGACACCCAGGAGGACAGGATAAAGTCCATGGGAACCAGACGAGCGCAAGAGAAATCTCTGCCACTCAACATCTCTTTCTTTCCAGAATTTGTTTTTGTGTGAGAGCAAGCAGGCGCACTCCCTTCCGCTGGCTCAGTCCCCTCGTGCCTACAACGGCTGGGGCTGAAGCCAGGAGCAGGAAACTCAGTCTGGCTCCCCACGGGGTGGCAAACGCCCCATCCCTCAGCCACCACCACTGGCGAAGCCCCACTCTGAGACCACAGGCAGGAGCAATGGGCAGCAAGCACCCTCCCAGACAGTCTAACCGTTCATTTCCCTTGGCCACTGAAAGAACACGTCTAGTCCACGGCCGCCAGGACTAGCTTGGGAAATTTACTCCAAGAACGGCTCAAATCACCTGAGCAAAGCCTGAAGTCCTGATCCGGAAGTCAGCGGCCCTCAGACTCTGGTGTGTGGGAGCCAGGAGATCCAGGTCCCCTATCCCAGAACCCGCAGTAGGACTAGAATGGAGCCCGGAATCTGACAAGCCAGCAGGCCAACTGGGTGACCGAGGCGAGCTCCCCAGAACACACAGAGCATCGTGAACATGAGGACAGTTCTTCAGCATGTCTCAAGAGAAGCTGAAGCCAAAGCAGCAGGGGCCGAACGTCAGGCGGTTGACAGGGGTCAAAGGACACCTACCAGAGGTGCGTTGTTCGATTCCACACCATCTTGTGCTCCTGCAGCGTCAGCCGCTGAATCACCCCCTTGCAGTTCTCCACAAACTGGCTGTTCAGGGTTTCTTTAACAGATCGCACAGCTCCTAGGGGGAAACATTATTTCTTGCCTTTAAAAATGTTTTTAAACAATTTATTTCATTTTATTTGAAAGACAGAGAGAGAAAGAGAAATGTCCTTGACTGGTTCACTCCCCAAACACCCAGAACAGCCAGCACTAGCCCTGGCCAAAGCCAGGAGCCCAGAACTGAGTCCCAGCTCTCTCTGGCACCTGCTGGCTCCGAGGGCATATAGGGACAGCGAAGTGGACTGGAGGCAGAACAGCAGGGACTCCTGGCAGGCACTCCTGTATGGGGCGTGGCAGCCTAACTGCCATACCAGTGCCCACTTGTCTTTGAAAAACTGGAAGAGAAAGAGAAAGGAGGGGAGGAAAAAAAAGAAACACATGTAACATGTATGTCTATATATACATACACACACATACAAAGAGCGACAGCAAACCCACGCCCAAGAACACACGGAAGCACTTCCCCTTCCAGTGCACTCCCCACCCGCCTGCTTAGGCAGCAGGGGTCAAGCTCAGGCCAGGTCCCCCACCCCGCCACGAGCTGCCTTTCGTGGGGCCATGCGCACTGACAGCTAGAATCAGGAGCCAGAGCTGAAAGTCCCCACCAGCAGCTCAGGCACTAGGCCGACAGCCCTCTCCTTACTGTGTCTCTGAAGGACTGGCCTGCCTCTCCTTTAGGATAACAGGAGAGCACGTTTTTAGTTTTGAGTTCCTTTAACTTATCCAAGTGATGACACTTTAATCGCTGTAAGTGGGTGTTAGAAGCACCTGCTAAGCACCTCCCACGCTTACGCCACTCATGTCTTCCAACAATGCTGTGAGGCAAGTCTCATCTAAGAGATGAGGCAACAGAGTTCCAGAAAGGTCTGGTAATCTTCCCAAGAGCACACAGCAATAACCCAGGTTTCTCTGACCCCCATACACATCCCAGACCAGGCACTTAATATTAACCAGGTGATCTTTATCAACCTTGGGAGAAGGAAACTGTTTTCCACTTATCAATAAATACTCATACCTTCAATAACTGCATAAGGCACACATTTTCCTGGAGCTTCTGAAAGAATACTCTTTAAATCTTCACCCAGGTGGATTTTTTTAGCTCCCTAAATGCATACCAAAAAAAAAAGTCATCCTTTGCATTCTGATGTATTCAAACTGAAAGGCAAAAAAATAAATAAATACTTATTTTTTCAAGATGTATCATGTTTGAAAGACAGAGTGACACAGAGAGAGGGTGAGGCAGAAAGGGATCTTCCCAGATGGTCACAACGGGTGAGGCCAAAGCAAGACGCCTGGAGTCCAGTCAGGCCGCCCACAGGGGCCGAGGCCCCAGCACTTGGGTCGTTTTGTGCTGGGTTTTTCATGTAGAGAGAATAAGGACCCTGGAGACAGAGGCTGTGACCTTACCGCAGTGCTGGGGGTCTCAGACACACACAGAGGCACAAACGACCTCCTGCCCTCCAGCGTGGGCAACGGTGGAGCCACACGCGTTCCTTCTCCAGTTACCCCAAACTTCTCCTCTAAAAGGTACTTGGTAATATGCACGCCACAGACTCCACATCACTGAATCTGAGCTGTGGCCCAAGGGAGGCTTAGGTAGTAGCAAACGGTTAAACCAAGCCAGCCATCGTGGTACAGCCGGGTAAGACATCCTTAGCATGCAAGCATCCCATACTGGAGCTCCGGTTCAAGCTCAGGCTACTCCGTTTCCAGTCCATGCTGGGAGGCAGCAGACGGCAGCCAAGTGCCTGGGCCCCTGCCACCCCTGTGGGAGACCCAGGCTCCTGATTTGGCCTGGTCTAGTCCTGGCTGTTGCAGACAGCTGAGAGGTGAACCAGTGGATTTCAGATCGCCCGCTCTCTTCTGTCCTGCTCCACCGTTCAAGCGAATTAAACTAAAACAAGCACAAGCTCAGGCACCTGAGCCCGCGATGCGAGCCTCTGCCCATGTGGGCATCCCCACTGGCATCTCGGGTACTATGCTCAATTCCCGTCCCTCACTAAATCTGGGGAATGCCAGGCAAGGGACCCCTAACGAGCGAGACAGCCACTGGGCACATGTTTCTATCACTCTGAATCTATCTTTATTTTTTAAAAAGATTTATCCATCTTTATTTGAAAAGCAGATTTACAGAGAGAAGGGAAGATAAAGTGGGCTCTTCCATCTGCTATTTCACTCCCCAAGTGGCTGCAAAGGCCGGAGCTGGGTCAATCCAAAGCCAGGAGTCAGGAGCTTCCTCCGGGTGTCCCACACAGGTGCAGGAGCCCCAGCACATGGGCCATCTTCAGCTGCTTTTCCAGGCACATTAGCAAGGAGCCAGACCAGAAGTGGAGCAGCCAAGACACGAACCAGCGCTTGCATGGGATGCTGGCACCGTGGCATCAGTCCCATTGTGAATTTAAGCCATGGCTAAACGGTGAATGACAGGGCAAAGGTCAATAGAAAAACAAAAATAACAGTGGCAACAATTAACACAATTTATTCATCCACTATTGCCCAGCACCCTCCGTTGGCATTAAATCTTCTCCTTCGTAACAGTGCTAGACACACAGCAAGCACCTGACATACACAATGACAGATGACGAGCCGGCATCCCATGTGGCAACACCACGCTAAGCACTTTAAATGCAGGCACTCCTTCCCGCCCGCCGCCCGTTACACGGTGTACCTAACACAGAAGCCGCACAGCTCCTCTCCGTCCCTGCTATGGGGAGGGACGGAGAGCACGGGCAGAGAGCTGGAGTTGGATAGGGAGCTCTGGGCGACTCAGATGGGAGTCTCAGCTTTGCCAGCTGAAAAGGGCGGGCAGACATGGTCTCCTGGAACTTCCACATAGGTCACCTGCACACGGATCCCGGAGGCTGGCACACCGCTGAGACACAGCCCCACCACTGGCAGTTTTAATAACCTCACCAGGAAAACGAACCCTCCCCCACCCCAGCAACAAGCTCAGGGGTCTGCACTCTGCAGGAAGGAGCTCCCTGGCAAAACTTTTAAGTCACCCACAGACAGGACCTGGAGGTTTCTCTCTTCAATGACAAGAAGGCAGGAAGTCCAGTGTGGGCCACACTCAGAGCCCAGGCTGACTTGATTATTTAATTAGTGAACATGCAGGCAGCTGGAGTCTCACCAGGGGACCACTTTGCAGGCACCTCCAAGCGCCTTCTACCTGGGTTCATTCCAGACTCCAAAACTCTCTTTTCAGCAGGTTGTTCCCAAGTCGTTACTGAGAGCAAGCAGATGATAATGAACTTGGTCAGGGCTGGGAGCCCATCTTTTTTCCAAGTGTCAAATCAAGCCCTAGTGGTCACACGGAGGAGTTCTAGCCGACATAAACCCATGAGAGAGGGGGAAAAAAAAAAGATAAAATTCCATCTTCCAACTAAGAGGCCCATCTCTATGCGAATCAGATATTCACAATCCGGCAATGAAACCAATCAGAAAAAAAAATAACAATCCCAATTTTGGAATCAAACAATCTAAGTTTAAAGTTCTAAATTAGGGCCCAGCGCGATAGCGTAATGGTTAAAGTCCTCGCCTTGCACTCACCGGGATCCCATGTGGGCACCAGTTCTAGACCCAGCGGCCCCACTTCCCACCCAGCTCCTTGCCTGTGGCCTGGGAAAGCAGTGGAGGACGGTCCAAGGCCTTGGGACCCTGCACCCGCATGGGAGACCCGGAAGAGGTTCCAGGTTCCCGGCATCGGATCGGCGCGCACCGGCCCGTTGCGGCTCACTTGGGGAGTGAATCATCAGACGGAAGATCTTCCTCTCTATCTCTCCTCCTCTCTGTATATCTGACTTTGTAATAAAAATAAATAAATCTTTAAAAAAGATAAATTAAAATTAAAAAAAGGTTCAGACCAACATGGTAGTCCTAGAGGGACAGCAGCGCTGGGGTAGTTAGTAGTGACCAATGCCTAATACCACTCACTGGGACATGCTAAAGCTCAGGCTGGGGACCTACCTGGCAAGGTTAGATCACAGTACTTGCCAATGAGAGTCAAAACAGGGGGCGGGTAATGCTAGACTGGGCCATGGCACTAACCAACACGTAAAAGAACTGGGCCTGGGGGCAAATTCTGTGCGGGATGTGTTGGCCCACCCCTGTGATCTGCAATTTCAGCTGGTTTTCTTGGAGCTGAGGGTGGTGATAGGCTGAGCTAGGTATGACCATGGAACCACCGACATTTATGGGTACTGGGGTTGGGTACAGGCTGGGTTGGTTCAAGCTGTAGCACCCACAAACACACCTAAGAATACAGTGTGGAGCAGGCTGAACCACAACATTCACTGTTCATAATAAGCTGGGATGGAGGAGTAGTCTGTGACTGATAAGGGCCTAGCACCCACTGGCATGGGTAAGATTTGGGTCTGGGAGTGGGTCTGGTGGGGGAACTGAGGCAACTCCCCGATGGGCCACTGATCCTGCCTGTGAGCATGAGACTCAGGCTTGGGTGTTGGTGAGACCGGGCCTGATAGCTCCAACTGTCCACACGCATGTGGGGTGGCTTTGGAAGGGGGTGGATCAGGCAGGGCCAGACCAACCTTAGCTCATTGGCAAGTGCATGAGCCAGCCTGGAATACAGGGCACGCTGAGCTAGGCTATCACAACTACAGGTTTGCACGAGTCAGGGATGGGAGCAGATGGACAGGGCCAGGCTGTAGCACCCCCCAGCGAGAGCAGGAACTGAAGATGGGCCAGGTCAGGCCAGGCAGCATCTTCCGATGGCAAAGGTCAGGATAGAGGGTAGGCTGTGCAGAGCTGAGTCAGAGCAACCACTGGCATGCACACCATCTGGGGCTGGAAACAGGCCTGGTTGGGGACCCTAGGGAATGCCCCAGCTAGGTTGTGATTCCCACTGCTGAGCATGAAAGCCAGAATGGGGGTGGTCTGGGCTGGACATGGCTACAGTGTCCCTCGGCATGGGCGTGGGCAGACTCTGAGGCATGCCAGACTAGGCTAGACTCCAGAATCCACTGGTGCTCATGAGAGTCAGAGTGCAGGATGGGCTGGGCTAGGTTTTGGTTCCCACTGGGCCATATGAGAGCTATGTCAGGGCATGGACTGGGTGTGGCTGGGTTGTAACACCCAACAGTAAGAACCAGATTGGGCGTGGGCCTGTTGGGCAATCCTACTGTTTCTGCCAGGACAGGAGATGGACTAAGCCCAGGCCAAGGACCCACCAGTGTACGTGAGATCTACCACTGACAGGAGATCCAATAAAGGAGCTTGGGGAACTCCTCTGTCAGGGTACAGTCCCTGCAGGTGAGCACAAGAACCAAGGCAAGGAGCAGCCCACACCAGACCAGGTTACAGTACCTGCCAGCATACATATGGCTCAGGTATGGGGGCGGGCCAGTTCATAACACCCACTGGCAGATCTGAGAACCAGGATCGGGTGCAAGACAGGCTGGGTCTAGCTGCATCACCAGCCAGTTCCTGTGAGGACCAGGATAGAGGGCTGACTGCTGGGTTGGGTGGCAGCGCCTGCCAGCACAAGCTGAATTGATAACAAACGGGACCAGGCCAAGCTGCAGTACCCGCTAGCAAATGCCAAGGTGACATGGGCTATAACAGACTGGGCCGCAGCACCCACCAGCACACATAAGACCAGGCGTGGGGGGTAAGCCTGGTAGGGGAGTAGTAGGGACTACAATGCTGGACCACTACTCATGCTGGCGAGCATGAGAGCTGGGACTGGGGGCAGACCAGGCTGAGCAGGGCCACAACACCTGTTGGCCTACATGTGAACCATGCTAGGGAAAGAGCCAGGCTGTATAGCCAATTGTATCCACTGTTACAGGCATAAGTCAGAATAAGGTCAGGTGGGTTGGGCTTTACGGCAGTATCAGCTGGCAAGTGCTGGGACTGGGGGCAAGTCCTGTCAAGCTAGACCACAAAACCACCTGGAGAGTGGGCGATCGGAGATGGGGAGTGGGTTCAGTGGAGGGGTTGTGGGCTCCTCTCAAATGGTCTGCAACTCCCACTGTTGAGCATGAGAACAGGACTGGGGGTGGGCCTGGCTGGACAGGCGGTGACACTCATTGCAGGAGTGTGTGCTGGAGGGTGGAGTCAGTTGGGCTGAGCTAGGTTTCAAATGCCCAATGATGTATATGAGATCTCAATGGGATGTGAGGCAGACTGGACCAGTCTACTACACATGCTGGCAGGCACAGAAACCAGAGCTGGGGGGCCAGTCCAGTAGGGGTTACCAGGGGTCACCCTGACTGGGCTGCTGCTCCGCCTGTGGTACCTGAGAGCCGAGCGTGTGTTGGGCAGGGTTCAGCTGGGCTGCAGCACCCATTGGTTTACTGAGGATGGAGGGCAAAGCAAACTTATCAACTACCCCAGTGAAGCTTGACAGCAAACGTCTGTGCCAATGGAGACTCAGAGGCAGACTGTGACAGCCAATCGACCTCAGAAGGATTTCCTCATCCTTGGAGCAGTGGTATCAACAGCATCTCAG
Source organism: Ochotona princeps (assembly GCF_030435755.1). Lineage (NCBI taxonomy): Eukaryota > Metazoa > Chordata > Mammalia > Lagomorpha > Ochotonidae > Ochotona > Ochotona princeps. The sequence continues at coordinate 13,290,516 of NC_080833.1, forward strand.
AACTATCAAAACCACATGAAGAGAAGAACCCTCAGAAAATGCTCCACAAAGGGGAACTTAGGATGACATTGGGTGGCAGTTCCCCAACCCCTGGGGTGATGTGGCGGTTGGGAAGCTGGGCGTGGTGTCTCCTCTTGTATAACCCTCTCCCCACAGACGGGAAGAAGAAAATGTATAAACACGGGTCTCACCCACTGACCCCTGACCCCCGACCCTTCCCACCCTGATCAACTATGGAAACGTCATCACTAATAAAATTTAAAAAAAAAAAAAAAACTGCACCTACGATCCCAGCGTCTCATCTGAGCGCAGGTTCAAGTCCCAGGTGTTTCACTTCTGAAACAGCTTCCCGCTAATGTGTTTGGGAAAGCAAGCGATCATGGCCCAGGCTCACCCCTCACCCCGCCCCGTAACTCCTTCAAATAGGAAAAGAAAAGAACTGTAATGGAAAAAGCACAGCTCGGGCCCGGCGCCGTGGCCTAGCGGCTAAAGTCCTCGCCTTGAAAGCCCCGGGATCCCATATGGACGCCGGTTCTAATCCCGGCAGCTCCACTTCCCATCCAGCTCCCTGCTTGTGGCCTGGGAAAGCAGTCGAGGACGGCCCAATGCATTGGGACCCTGCACCCGCGTGGGAGACCCGGAAGAGGTTCCTGGTTCCCGGCTTCGGATCGGCACACACCGGCCCGTTGTGGCTCACTTGGGGAGTGAATCATCGGACGGAAGATCTTCCTCTCTGTCTCTCCTCCTCTCTGTATATCTGACTTTGTAATAAAAATAAATCTTAAAAAAAAGCACCTGTCGTGGCTGGGTGTCTCGCAGTGGCCGCCCATACCGCCTCCCTCCTCTGCCTCAGCCCTCCACGCCCCCTCCCTGCCCGGAGCCCCGCACCGTGGGTCCCCCTCGTGCCCGGCACACAGCGGGAGCGGCGGTCAGCACGCCCCTGGCTCCCACGGGCTGGCCACCGTGGGGGGGGGGGGGGGGACGGTGGTCAGCTCCCGCTCTTCCGGCCGAGGCCAAGGCGGCCCCGGCACTGACCTTGAGCTCCCGGGAGACCTGGGCCTTCTGCCGGTACACTGAGTACAGGAAGGCGGTGACGACGGAGCTGGTACCCAGCAGGATGAACTGGCCCAGCGACGGTCTCCCTCCGCTGTCCATGACCACGCCGCGCCGCCCGCCCTCCAACCGGGACGCCACTCCTGGGTCGGCCCTTCTCGGAACGCCCCCCAAGCCTGTCGCCAGGCGATGACGCAACACGCCGGAACCGGACGTGGCGTTGCCAGGGCTACCGGCGGCCTCGGGGCAGCGGAGGAGATGTGGTGCTTCGCGGCTGCGCGGTCGCTCGTAGCTCGAAGAACGTTCTGATCCGCCCGCGGTGTCCGGCCTGTGACTGACTCGTCGAACCCTCTGCTGTCTGGGATTCTGGGGTTGTGTGAGCAAAGAACAGTGTGGGTTCAACACCTAGAATGCGCTCGAAAGGGCGCGCAGGTCTCCCCTGCATCTGTCTAAAAACCCTTGATTGTTACATACCGACTAGAGCTGCACTCACCAAGGGCCTGTCGGGATCAGGTAGCAGAAGACCTGCTCCAAGGACTGCCTGGGATCCTCTGCACGTGGCAGCAGTGCACACCACCGATGAACGGGGTTCAGGGCCTTGAGCTCCAAGTTGATCTGCCAGGGGCCGGCCACGTGGCGTGACAGGCAACACCCAGCCCTTGCTGGCATCCCAGGTGGACAACTGTTGGAGCCCCTGCTGCTCCACTTCAGCTCCAGCTAAGGCACCTGGGAAAACAGCAGAGGAGGGTCTTCGCACTCATGTAAGAGACCTGGAAGAAGCTTCTGGCTCCTGGCTTAGAACAGGCACAGCTCACCACTGCGGTTGTTTGGGGAGTGAACCAGCAGTGAACCAGCTGTCTTTCAAATAAAGAGTGGTAGGATAGGGGCGGGCTTCAGACACAGGTGATCCTTCTTGGCAAATCTAGGCACTGCGTCTCCTCTGTAATAATCAGATCTTCAAAACAACCTGCAAATATAAACTCGCTGAGTAATTCACAAAGGATGCTTTAAATGTATCTAAGGGCTCGGTGGCGTGGCCTAGTGGCTAAGGTCCTCGCCTTGATCCCATATGGCCGCTGGTTCTAATCCCGGCAGCTCCACTTCCTCTCTATCTCTCCTCCTCTCAGTATATCTTTGTAATGAAAATAAAATAAATCTTAAAAAAAAAAATGTATCTAAAATCTGGAAGGCTACAGAAAAGTAAAAACGCCTGTTTTTTTTTTTTTTTTTTTACAAAGGCCTTGCAGCCTTCTGGGGAGTGAACAAGTGGATGGAAAATCCCAACTCTCTCTCTCTCCCCCTCTCTAATCCTGCCCTGCAGTCAAGTTTCTATGCTGGTGCCACAAATGATGGCTTCACTGGCAGACACAGCACCAGGCCCTCATTTTGGCCATTCTGTATAGCTTTTAGATTTGCACATGTTATTAACACTGGGAAAAAGATTTGTCCGTTGTATTATGTGTAAGGAGCTTGGAAGAGTAAACCAGCATGAAAAGACAAACATTGCTTTCGATAACAGTGAAAACCTAAGTGTGATCAATGGTCAGTTGATTAAATGTCTTGAATGTGGGTGTGTATAATAAAGTGAAAAAAGCAACCTACCAAAAAAGCATGATCCTGTTTTTTTTTTTTTTCTATTATTTTTAAAATGCTGATTCACTGCCCCCAGATGCCCACAGTAGCCAGGGCTGGGCCAGGCCTGAAGCCAGGAGCCAGGAACTCCATCCAGGATGACCACATGGGCAGCAGAGACCCAAGGACTTGGTTCATCATTTTGATTCTTCATCTGCTCCTCCCAGCTGCCTTAGCTGTGGCAGAAGCACAGTAGCCATTTTGCAGCTGTCTCAAATTTAACCTGCTATACTACAACAACTGCATTTCTTTAAAATCATCTCTTTTTTTTATTATTTTCAAGACTTATTTTTATTTTGAAAATAGACTGTCAGAGAAGAGAGACAGAGAAGAGAGATCTTCTGTCCACTGATTCACTCCCCAAATAATCACAACGGCCCAGTCTGAAGCCAGAAGCTTCTTCTGGTCTCCCACATGGGTGCAGGGTCCCAAAGCTTTGGGCCATCCTCCACTGCTTTCCCAGGCCACAAGCAGGGAGCTGGGTTGGAAGTAGAGCAGCTGGGACATGAACCAGCACTCATATGGGATGCTGGTGCCAACGGGTGGAGGATTAACCTGTTGAGCCACAGTACCGCCACCCTCACCACCACCCCTGCCCCGCATTCTTTTTCTCTTTCTTTTTTTTTTTTTTTTTCTTAAGAGGGAGATGAGGACCCAGCGCGGTGGCCTAGTGGCTAAAGTCCTTGGGCCATTGGTTCTAATTCCAGCAACCCCTCTTCCCATTCAACTCCCTGCTTGTAGCCTGGGAAAGCAATCAAGGACAGCCCAAAAGCCTTGGGACCCTGCACCCACGTAAGAGACCCGGAAGAAGCTACTGGCTTTAGACCAGATTGGCTCAGCTCCAGCTCTTGCAGTCACTTGGAGAGTGAATCAGTGGATGGAAGATCTTCCTCTCTGTCTCTCCTCCTCTCTGTATATCTGACTTTGCAATAAAAATAAATAAATCTTTAACAAAAAAAGAGGGAGATGAGTATAAGTGTTGTGTATCTCTGGAAAGATTCTCAAATAGCTCATTAATATTGATTGTTTACATAGAAGGAGACCTGAACAGAGAACAGAAAGGGTGACTGTGTATCTTTTGACTATGAATGTATGGCATATTTTGAAATAATAAAGTCAAGTTTAAAAGAAAAAATACTACCACTCTACAACCGATGGCTGCAGAGGGCCTCTGACATCCAGGGCTCTGAGCACTAGGAGGTAGAACCTGATTCAGCCAGGGTCTTTGCTCCGCTGCTCTGCTCCAGTGGCAAGGAAAACACAGGCGGGGACACACGGTCATGAGCTCCGTGGCATTAGGGAAAGCAAAGGACCACCCGCTTTTCCGTATTGCGAGTTCTCCCTAGGGAAAGAATTAGAATTCTGTAAGCAGCATGGAGGATGGAGTGGCAGCCCCTGATGGAAGCAGGAAAGACTTTCACATAGCAGGAGAAGAGGAACAGGTGTACAAAGCTTCCCAGGAGCTGGCCAGGATAGCTAGCATCAGAACAGAACAGGTGCCTGCAAAGTAGAGCCTGCATGTCCCTCAACGCAAAGCAAAACCCACAAACGCCATCGTCTGAGGCACGGGATCGAGGGGAACCTTGTGGAGCTCTAACCTGCTTGAGTGATTGTATTTGAATTTAATCAAAATGCTGTATCTTTGGATCACACAGCAGGGGAAAAAAAAAACAGAGGCTGTGGAATTGGAAATGGTGGACCGTCCACACCGCGGAGAGGTGAGGGCTTGTTGTTCATGGGTACTGATTAATTTCAGCCGTTTTATTCTCTGGAGCCTTCTTTTTTTTTAAAAAAGATTTATTTTATTTTTATTACAAAGTCAGACATACTGAGAGGAGGAGAGATAGAGGAAGTGGAGCTGCCGGGATTAGAATCAGCGGCCATATGGGATCAAGGCGAGGACCTTAGCCACTAGGCCACACTGCTGAGCCCTCTCTGGAGCCTTTTATGGGTTTCTTGGGAGCTCATTAAATGTGACCCTTTTAAATACCTCTTAAATGTGACTGTTTGTTTTTAAATAAACTTCACATTTTTCGGCCACAGGCTGAAGTCTCTCGTTAACCATCCTGAGCACAGTTCTGGGGGACCAGTTGAAAGGAACATCCTGTGGGTTACGTCAGCAGCAAGGACAGATGGGCGGGCCCAACCAGATGTCCCTGGGGAACCGCCCCCCAGCCAGGAATGGCCATTCCCACTGAGTCACCGTTGAAGACTTCACAAAGCCCAGTTCCTAAGGCAGCAAGCTAAGCTGCCCCTGGGTAGAACAGTTGAGCTGGGCGAGCCAGGGTTACTAAGGATGTACCCCTTCTGCGTGTTTATCATTTCAGGTCTAAATCCACTCTTCCATCCCGGGGGCAAAATTGCCCTGTCGGCCATTGGGTGAAGGCTCTTGGGCATCCACCTGTGAGGGTCCAGGGACCAGGTAGATTTGAGGGCAAGCATCTGAGCACCTGCACCAACATCACCAGGCAGGTGCTAGGAAAACAGGAAACAGACAGACATTAATAAAGCATCAGATCACCTCCACACTGGCTGGAGCGGAGCTGATCCAAAGCCAGGAGCCAGGAACTTCCTCTGGGTCTCCCACGCGGGTGCAGGGTCCCAAGGCCTTGGGCCATCCTCAACTGCTTTCCCAGGCTACATCGCAGGGAACTGGATGGGAAGTGGGGCTGCCGGGATTAGAACCGGCGCCCACATGGGATCCCAGCACGTTCAAGGCGAGGACTTTAGCCACTAGGCAACCACGCCAAGTCCAGCTTCAACCTTTTTTAAGGTTTACTCTTTATTCATTTATTTATTTGCAGCAGCCAGAGCTGGGCCACGCAACAGCCAGGATCCAGAAACTCCATCCTGTTTTCCCTCTTGGGCGACAGGGACACAAGTACCCAAATCATCACCTGCTGCCTCCAAGGAATTAGCAGGAAACTAAATCAGAAGTGGAGGTGGAACTTGATCCCAGACACTGGCCTAACTCACTGCCCACAAGGCCGGGCCCCTGTGCAAGTCTGTGTGGGCACATTCCATCCGTGAGTTACGTTTCATATGGAAGATGGATGTTTGCCTTTCTGGGACACTGCTGAGTAGTTCCTGGTAATGGTTGCACCATTTCACATCCCTGCCAACACTATATAGGGAATAGTCCAGATACCCTGCCAGGGCTTCCACTTCTATTTGTCTAATAATGAACAATGCTGAGCATCTTCTTTAAAAAAAAATTGTTGGGGCCAGTGGTATTATAGACTAAGTTTCCATCTGCAATGCTGGCATCCCATATAGGCCCTGGTTCCAGTTCCAGCTGCTCCACTTCTGATCCAGTTCTCTGCTGTGGCCTAGGAAAGCACCAGAGGAGTGGTTTACAGGGGGCGAAACCTGAGGGCATGTCTGGATCAGACCACAACACTCACCCACATGAGAGAACTGGAATGCATTGCCCAGTGCCCACTGGTATATGCAAATGCTGGGCCTCCAGGACATGCTTGGCTGAGCTAGGCCACAGTATCTGCCTGGGAGTGTCCACCAGAATGTGAGACAACCAGATCTGGGGCCAGGTTCTGCAGGGAAATTGTGGGCTTGCCTCTGTGGGACTGCAGCACTCTCTGGTGTGTGCAGAGAGCTGGGAGTTGGTGATGGGCCAAGTCAGGCTGGACCATAGAACTCGTGATAGGAACCTCCTTGACACTCGCAGGACCTGGGGCTGAGAGAAAGCAGGGCGGAGCCAGGCTGCAGCACCTGCTGGCACATGCAAAGGCTGGGACGAAGAGCAGACTGTATCAGACAGGGCTGCTGCACCCTCCAGCATGCTTGGGATCCAGGGCTGTGAACAGGCCTGGTAGGGGAATTTGGGGAATTAGGCCACAGATCCTGCTGGGGAGCACAAGAGTCAGAGCTGGGGGCAGGCCAGACTAAGCAGAACTGCAGTAACCATCAACATGTGTATGACCTGGATCTGGGGTGGGCCAATCCACACCACACACTGACATGAGCGAGAGTCAGGATAGGGCACAGGCCAGGCCAGGTTGGACCACAGCACCCACCAGTTCACGTAAGTGCTGCTGGTGGGCCAGTCCGGGCTAGGCTACTGCACCCACTGGCGAGAGCTGGGACTGAGGGTGGGCAGGACTGAGCCAGATGGCAGCAACTGCTAGCAGATGCCAGGACTGGGGGCTGTCCATCTCAGGTTGGGTCACAGCACCTACTGGCAAGCTCAAGACCCAAGGGTGAGAGCAGGCCTCGTAGGGGAACTTTGGGGACTCCTTTGCTGGGCTGCTTTTTCCACTGGTGAGTGTGAGAGCTAGAACAGGCTGGACTAGGCTGCCACACCTACTGGCATACACAATAGCCGAAATGGGTGTGGGCTAGCTGGGCTAGGCCACGGCACCAGGTAGCAAGTGTCAGGTGTCAGGACTGGGTGCAAGTCGTATCAGGCTGGACCACAGTAGTCTCTGGCAGGAGCAAGATCTGGGCTGGGAGCATGCCTAGCAGGCAAACTGCTGGTTTGAAGTGCCTACTGCTGAACATGAGACCCAGGGCTGTGGGAAATATTCAAAATAAATAAAATTAAAAAAAAAAAAAGATTCGCTCAGAGGATGCCCCACATTGGGGACCCTGGGATGGTTGGGTGTGGCTTCTCCCCTTATCTCTCCGTCCCCCAAGTTACAGGAAGGAAAAAAGAGAATATCAAAACAATGGTCACACCCACTTTCCTCTAGCCCCTGAGCCTTCACACCCTAATCAAATATGTAAAAAATACGAAAAATAAAATTTATACAATAAAAAATCTAAAGTATCTAAGCTAAAACATTAAAACTTATTAAGTCCAATTTGTTGTTTCCTTTGGTAGGTCACACCATTGATACAGCATCTTAGAGATCTTCACCTACTCTAACGTCACAAACCCGTCTCCCAGGCTAATTGCCTTCTTTACTGTACCAGGCACTTTTGTTTCCATGCACCAACACGTGCCACTTTCATATCATCCTTGCAAAGGAATTAGATGCTATTTTTTCTACCCATATTACAGATGAAGAAATGGAGGTGCAGTGAAGCGAGGTTACCAGGTTTAACCAGATCCGAATGCTATGCTGACATTTGCTTAGCTCATGCTGTCATGTATCGGCTGGATTCACACATGTCACTGCTTTTCAATCCCTTAGTCACACAGGTCCCTATTCAAAGATAGCCCTTTTAGGGGTCCAGGATTCTTAGTTTCTTCTTTGGGCTCAGGTCATTTCACCTCTGGTAGATCGTTTATGGAATAATCAGTTTCTGCATTCTCCGACGGGCAGGACGTTCCTAGGAATGTTTAGCATTTGGTGCATTGATACCCTTGGCCACAGGGAGGCGCAAGGAGCACACGCTACACAAGGTGAGGCGCCGCCAGGAGATCTGGGGCGTGAGGAAAGAGGAGGCTTTAAGGGGCACCAGGGCTAACCACGAGGGACTTTATTCAGGAGGCGAGAGTATGCACCTACTTCACCGCCAAACAGGTCAATGAGCAGAATTTGTAAAAGATGATTTGTTTATTTGAAAGTCAGAATTGTGACAGAGTTACAGAGAATCATTCCCCAATGGCCGCAACAGCGGGGCCTGAACCAGGCAGGAACCAGCAGCATCCTCCTAGTCTCCCACATGGGTGGCAGGGACCCAAGCACTTGGACCATCCTCTGCTGCTTTCCAAGGCACATTGACAGGAAGCTGGACAGAAAGTAGAGCAGCTGGGACTGGAACTTGCATCCCATGTGATCACAGCAGAGGCTTTACCCACTCTGCCAAAGCCCCCTGAATAAAACGCTTGTAACTTGGAATTATAACATGCAAGTGGTGTTTGCTTTAGCAAGAATCAGAGCCACTCGGTGACACAGGGGCTAAGCTGCTGCCTGGGACGCCAGCATCCCATAGGGCAGAGCTGGTTTCAGTCCAGTGACATAGGGCAGCACATGGCAAGAGGCAGGGGGCACCCAGGCTTGCCTGTCGTTAGAAAACCACCAGACGTCAATCCGGGGAGCCCAACCCCAACAGCCTGCTAGGGTCTCATCACTCCCCAGGGGTGGCCCCTCGCCACCATGACTGGGTGACATCTTCAGCCCCCTAGACCCACGAATGCTTGTCTTCAGTTTTAATTCCTGACTGAGTCAGGGGCGGCATCAGGGAAACTGTAGCTCTAGCCCTAAGCCTGCTGCCTGCAGGCTCCAGGCTCAGCAGGCAGGCCCCAGGCAGGGGCGAAGCCCCCGGGGCCACAGCAGACACCAGGATCCGCTGGCTCCCCTCCTCTCCCCTCCTCTGCCTGTTGACCTCAGCATCTTCACTCCATTAGCATCCCTGTTCACCTGATGCCAGGCTAAGGGGGAGGATGTACTGGGAGAAAGGCCTTCCATTGGCTGTCTCAGGTCACATGACCTGGCCTGAGGCAATCGCTGTGTCTGGAGGTGATATCGTGTGGAGACCCTGTCTAATTCTTTAGATTTTAACTCGGAAAAGTCCTAAGCCTGTGACTTCGTCCCCTGGAAGCATTTCCTATGGTCTTGGTTTAGTCAGGGGCTTGAGGCAACCATCATGAACGAAGTGATGCATGTATTTAGCGGCAGATCTTCATTTTCTTACTCTTCTTCTTGCTCAGCTGCGGGAGTGACCGGAGACCTTGACGCAAGGCGAGCTAAAAACAAAGAGGCCTCTACTGCGGCTTGACGGGCTGCGCCACTGCGGGTGGACACGGCGCCGATGGAGACCCTGCTGGATGTCACTGCGCCCCAACCGCTCCACCGTGCGCTTCATTTCCAGCTACACCTCCGGTCCCAACAGCGCTCAACAGCGTTCACACTGACCCGAACCCCGTCTGACCCGACAAATCCAAGTCCCAGCCAGTGCAAGATCCTGCCCGAGTCTGTAATACCCCTCATTACTCCATGCAAACACCTCGTTGGTTCTTGAATTTAAAGACACAGAGAACAGGAGCTAGAGTCTGCCTGTGCCACAGACACTTTTAAAACAGCACAGTTGGAAAACCGGAGATTCCCATTTAAAGCGGGGGTGGGGGGTGGGGGGGGGAGGGAAGCCCGCAGGAGAGGATAGGCCAGAAAACAGAAGCAGCTTTCTCTGCCCAGGACCAAGGAGAAAGAGGCTGGGCGGAGCATCGGGCCACAACACAGTAGCACTGTCGTCAGCTCTGTGGCTATATTTGCGACAGTTGCCTAGCACGCCAGGAGTTGCAGGGTGTGGGTTCTATTCTGTAAGCAGCAGAGACCCGAGCAGAAGCTGTCAGTGAAAGGGGTGAAACTTCGGCTCATCCCCCTGGGGCGGGGGCCTGGGGGTCTGGCCGCAGTACTGAGGACACCCACAGAGTCCCAGCGCTGCTCTCACTGACACCTCTTGCTAAGGCACACCCTGGGAGGCAGGGGTGACGGCTCCGTGGGGAGGCCCTTGCCACCCACAGGGGAGACCCGGATTGAGTTCCTGGCTCTTGGTTTCTTGATCCAGCTGTTGGGTGTCCTGCAGAGGGCATTTGGGAGAAAACCAGGAGATAGAAGATGTGTCTAATGTCTCTGTCTCTTTCTGTTTCAAATAAAGTTTTGAACCTCACAAACCCAGGCGTGATCCTGGAAGAGGCAAGCAGTCCAGTGACTGGAGAAGATGTGCAGGGCACATCCAGGTGGCCAGATCCTTCCTGCCACTCCCACGTGGTACTGACAGTCACCCCCAGAACACACGTGTTGAGATGTGGTGTCAGGACGGAGCTGAGCTGAATCGAGGGCATGCTTTTCATCAAACCCTCTGATGCCTCATCTAACCAAATTCCCCTGAGAGCCTGTGGCAGGGATGGCTTTCCACATCCCAATATTTGTTCTTTGGGTTTTTTTTCCTGGTACTGAAATTTGTGATTTATGACTGGACACATAAAGACTGCATTTCTCAACTTCCTTCCAGAAATATAAACATGTAGCTAAGGTCCAGTCAAAGGGAAATGCCACATCAAATTGCTGGAAAAATGTTTCTTTCTGCTGGCTAGAATGCAGTCAAGCTATCTGGAACTGTAGTAGCTGTCTTTGACCATGTGGTGGAGATGGCAGAACAAGAAAAAAGAAACCTGGGGCCCCAGTGGCTGTAGACCCACCCTGGACTTCCCAAATACTTTATGTGAGAAAATAAACGCATAAAAGGCAATAAAACAAAAACTGTGTCATTTGAAGTCACTGTTGCTATTGTTTTTTTATAGATTTATTTTTATTACAAAGTCAGATATACAGAGAGGAGGAGACAGAGAGGAAGATCTTCCGCCCAATGTTTCACTCCCCAAGTGAGCCACAACGGGCCGGTGCACGCCAATCTGATGCCGGGAACCAGGAACCTCCTCCAGGTCTCCCACACGGGTGCAGTGTCCCAATGCATTGGGCCGTCCTCGACTGCTTTCCCAGGCCACAAGCAGGGAGCTGGATGGGAAGTGGAGCTGCAGGGACTAGAACCGACGCCCACATGGGATCCCGGGGCATTCAAGGCGAGGACCCCAGCCACTAGGCCACGCCGCTGGGCCCTGTTATTGTTTTTTTTTAGATTTATGTATTTTCAGTGGAAAGGCAGACTTATAGAGAGGAAAATCAGAGAAAATGATCTTCCATCCAGTGGTTTACCCCTCAAATGACCTCCATGGCCAGAGCTGAGCCAATCTGAAGCCAGGAGCCAGGAACTTTTTCTGGGTCTCCCATGGGAGTGCAGGGTTCCAAGGCTTTAGACCATCCTCTTGGTCTGCTTTCCCAGGCCACAAGCAGGGAGCTGGATGGGAAGTGGAGCAGCCAGGACATGAACCGGCGCTCATATGGGATCCCAGCTCTTGGAAGTGGAGGATTAGCCGGTTGATCCATCGCACTGACCCCTAGTTGGGGCTTTTTGTACTTCCAAATGATCCAGACCTCAACTGTTACTCCCAGTTCCCCTGCCCTGGCTGCCCCTGGTTGCTTCCTGGCTTCATTTCATTGCAAAAGATTTTCTGTCATTTGACACACTGTTTTCCACTGGTCTCCTTCCCCAGCATGCAGTGTGTGTGTGTGTGAGTGTGTGTGTGTGTGTGTGTGTGTGTGTATCCACTGTTACATTTCCACTCTTCAGGAATGGCAGCTACAGGGCAGGTCCCCAGCACAGATTTGGAGTACAGTGAGGACTGCTCCTGCAAGGCCCACACAGGGAGAAAAGGACAGCTTCTGGGAGCTCACCCAGGTAGCGGGCTCCAGGATACCCACGCACATCTTTTCTTCTTTTTTATTTTTTTTTGAAGATTTACTTTTGTTATTGGAAAGTCAGATATACAGAGAAGAGGAGAAACAGAAACGAAGATCTTCTGTCTGTTGATTTGAAGAACCTGGATGTTTTCTGTCTTTTGTGATTCTGCCTTAATGGCTTGGCTGGGGGCTGTGTGAACTCCAGGCCTGACAGTCTACGTGACACCGGGCAGGACACCTGGCAGGTCACGTAGGCAGACCACTCCTCAGGAAGGAGGTACCTGGTGTTTGATAAGATCCACCGCCCTATAGCTCATCGATGTGTACTTTTTCAAAGTTGCTTGTTTCAAACCCACCAATAGAAGCCTGCTAAGTCATGACTGTATAATTAATAGCCTGAAATGTATAAGAACCAGAGGCTTGGACTCTCTCTCTCTCTCTCTCTCTCTGGCTCGCACTTCTTTCTCTTTTTGTCCTCCCTGAGCAGCCTCAGCTGCGGCTGCCCCTCCCCAGCCCAGCATGGGCTGGGAAACCAAGGCTAACCTGAATAAACCACCTTTATGCCTTAGCACGGACTTCAGACTTGATGATTATCTGGGGATTTCAAAATCCGGCACAACAGATTCACTCCCTAAGCAGCCACAACAGCTGGAGGATCCAAAGCCCAGAGCCAGGAGCTCTTCCGGGTCCCCCATGCAGGTGCAGGGTCCCAAGGCATTGGGCTGTCCTCAACTGCTTTCCCAGGCCACAAGCAGGGAGCTGGATGGGAAGTGGAGCTGCCGGGATTAGAACCAGCGCCCATATGGGATCCTGGTGCTTTCAAGGCGAGGACTTTAGCCGCTAGGCCATGTCGCCGGGCCCCATATCTCTACCTTTCAAATAAATAAATAAGTCTTTAAAAGAAGAAGGGCCCAGCGCGGTGATCTGGCGACTGAGGTCCTTACCTTGTACGTGCTGGGGTCCCATACGGGCGCCAGTTCTGGTCCCGGCAGCCCTGCTTCCCATCCAGCTCCCTGCTTGTGGCCTGGGAAAGCAGTTGAGGACGGCCCAAAGCTTTGGGACCCTGCACCCACGTGGGAGACCCGGAACAGGTTCCAGGTTCCGGGCTTCGGATCTGCGTGCATCGGCCCGTTGTGGCTCACTTGGGGAGTGAAACATCAGATGGAAGATCTTCCTCTCTGTCTCTCCTCCTCTATGTATATCTGGCTGTAATAAAATGAATAAATCTTAAAAAAAAAAAAAAAAGAAAAAAAAAAAAAGAAAGGTAGAGATATGGAGAGAGGGAAAGACAAAGATTCTCCATCCTCCAATTCACTCCCCAGATAACCTCAATATCCAGGGCTCGGCCAAGCCGAATCCAGGAGCCTGGAGCTCCATCCGAGCCTCCTGTGTGGGTGGCAGGGGCCCAAGCACTTGGGTCACCCTCTGATGTTTTCCCAGGTGCATTAGCAGGAAGCTGGCTCAGAAGGGGACCAACAGGGATTCAAACTGGCATGCATATGGGTACGGGCTTTGCAAGCAGAAGATTAGCCCACTGCACCACAACACCAGTCCCAGAATGCATGCTTTCACCTACCCAAACAGCATCAAACAGGATCTGGAACCAGACCCCACCTGTCTCTTCTTCAGGGAGGAAACACAAGCAGGAGATCACAGCAATGCTGATGATCCCAGCGCAAATGACACATGCCCTTGATCGGGACACAGCCTGAAGTCCATTCAATCAGGAACACAAAAAGGAACGCTGCGTTCAATAACCGCACAGATCATGTAGCATCATTTCAGCCCAAGACATCCCCCTGGGGAGAAAGCCTCCCCCCGCCTCCCCAAGTCATCTTGGAGAAGCACCACAGACACCTTCTTTTGCTAAAGCTTCCTGGAACAAGCGGAGGTGGGCCAATATTTTCTCTAACCAAACTTAAAACAAGGCTGATTCTTCGATTTTTCACCCCCGCCAGAGGCCCTTTCTCCTTCCTTTTCAAGTCACATCCAACCCTGGTTTTCAAGCTGCCCCAGAGCTGGGGTGTTTAGTCTTCTCTGCTAGACTCGGAGCTGCAGAGTGAGGGCCACGCCTGAATCCCACTCCGGTGGCTGCTGAGGCCCTGGGCAGCACTGGGAACAGAAGTGGCCCCAAGGGTTATGCAGGAGGGAGGAAGGGAACACACCAGTGGCTGGGTGCCTGACCTCAGCCACTCCGCAGACTCAGCACGCAGATGTGTGTGAGTGGAGTTGTCCCCACGGGTGTGCAGGGATCCGAGCTGCAGTGGACAGAAGGGGGTTAGAAAGAGCCCTCCTTGCAGGTCACGGTGGGGAGTGGAAGGCAGTCTCTGTGACCCATTGCAGAGAGTCCCACTCATGCTGGGGGAGGGGCATGTGGAAGAGCTCAGGGTCTCATCCACTCCAGAAGGAAACTTAGGGCTGTCAGTTTCATCAGCCTCTACTCAACTGGCAGACAGGCAGGAGGCAAAGGTACAACATCTCCCCAAAATATGCAGACTGGCGGTTGCCATGAGCACCGTGATCCACATGTCTTTTTTTTTTTTTTTTTTTTTAGAAATCCAGTTGCCATGGGAACAAAACACCATTATCCACCCTGAAGATGACTCCCTGGCTCATATCTGGGCTCTTTCTGGACCAGGAGACGGGGGTGGGAGAAAGCTCTCCATCCCAGGACTGAGGACTGGACGGGCTTCAAGAAATTCAGCCCAGCAAAAAGTGGGCTGGGAGAGACAGTCCCACATAGGCCCCCCTGCGCCCATCTGATGCCCACCCTAGCTCTGACATCACTGCCCAGCATCCAAGTGGCAGGTACTTCCAGGGTCAGCTGCTGGTGCTCATAGCACAGACATCAAGAACAGATGAACACAGCCAGGGTTCATTCCCCTGAATCCATCCTGAGCGTTTACTGCTGCCCAGGCAGTCCCTGGAGACTGTGCATCCTGCCCTGGAGACGCGATAAACACAGGATCATCGGGTGGCCTGAAGGACAGCATGCCACCCCCAGGGAGCCCATAGGCCAACCCCTGTGAAGCCACAGCAAAAGGGATGTGGCAGGTGGATTAACTTAGGATATACATCTATGATTGGTTGATTGATTAAGAGGCAGAGTTACAAAGAGAGGGAAGAAGAGAGGCACAGACAGAGAAATTTTACATCTGCCGATTTATTCCCCGAAACAGGTGGGGCTGGGCCAAGCCAAAACCAGGAGCCTGGTACTCCATCCGGGTCTCCCATATGAGCGCAGGGGCCCAGCACTTGAGCCATCTTCTGCTGCTTTCCCAGGCATGTTAGTAGGGAGCTGGGCCAGCAGTAGAGTCAGGTCTTGAATCAGTACCTATACGGGATGCACACATTGCAGGAGAGGCTTAAACTTGTTACACCACAACACCAACCCCGTGATCCATTTTGTAAGAGATGTCATGATCTACCTATTTTAAAGGCAGAATGACTGAAAGAGGAAGAGATAAAGAGAGAGAAGGAGAGATCTTCCTTCTGTTGATTCATGCCTAAAATGTTTGCAATAGCTGAAACTGGACTAATATGAAGCCAAGAACTCCACTTGGGTCTCCCATGTGGATGACAGAGACACAGGTACTTGGGCCATCACCTTCTGTTTTCCAGGTGTAATGGCAGAGAGCTGGCTGGAAACCAAAGTAGAGGAGACTCCAACCCCTGGTCTGCTATGGGATGCACGTGGCACAAGTGGACACTTGATGTGCTGTGCCGCAATACTGGCCCTGAAATTTGGAGCTGAGACTGTTATCTCGAGGGGTGTGGTAATCACAAGGATTCAAAAGAGACAATGGCCGGAGGTCACAGAAAGATGTTGCACACCCCTGCTGGCTTTGCACTCAGGGGACGCAGCCCTGAGCTACAAGGGAGCCAGCACGGGTGCCTCTCGCAGCTGAAGGTGGAGACCCTCCTGAAGACAGGAACCACGGACAAAACCCCAGCTGACAATGAGAACAGAAGGCTGTATAAAGCAATGGCGGCAGGGCGGGGACTGAGGGAGTGCAGTTGGAAAAGACGTGGCCAGCATGCTGCCTGGAGGAGGTGGCATTTGGGCCAAGAGGCCAGGCAGAGTGTGCCCACTGGAGTTCACAGTCAAGCAGCCAGTACAGGGTGGTCACACCTAGGCAAAGCAAAGGGCACGAGGCCAGCGGGCCCATGGGGATTCCCTGAAGCGTTCTGAGGCGAGAAGGGCCAGGACGGGGTTTCCTTCTGGGAGAACATAAGATCTTGGGGCGGGAGGGGTTGGGGGAGAAGGAAGGAGGGAGGGATGTGGGCTGGGCCAGGCTGCTGAAGAGGATGAAGGTCGGTTGTGGGTGGGAACCTCTGGAGTTGAAGGGAGAGTTCCAGCGGCAGGTGCCTTCCAGAAGTTAATTTGTCAGGTGGTTTTTCAAACCCACCTGGATGTGATAGCCAAGGAAGCCGGAAGGTGGAGCTGAGAAGGAAAGTGAGGAAGGACGTTAAAAAGAGCGCTGGGGAAGCAGCTGCATCAAACTGCTGCTGCTGATAGCCCCCTGAAGGCAAGGCCCTGTCCGTGGTCTTGAGAAGCACCCAGGGGAAGCCAGGCCCCACATGAAGCAGGCCCAGGAGGGCTAAGAGAAGGAGCTGGACACAGCCAGTGGGGAGCTGCTTTTTTTTTTTTTTTCTTAAGTTTTATTGGAAGAAAAGCAGGGCATTGCATTGCACAGAGAGAGAAACCCAAGGCCAAGAGAGTTTATTCTGCTCGGGGCTTTTGTTTTGGATGATGGAAGCCAGAATAACGTGTTTGTATGCTGACAGGAAAGTGATCCCCAAAAGAGGGGGAAGAGGGAACCTGATGATCGGGAGGGAAGCCCACAGCGCTCAGCAGCGACTTCCTGGAGGCGGGCAATTGGTCTGCAGGTGTAGGGGTGGGGGATGAGGGGAGGACTGGCTCCTGGCAGCTCACCCCCAGGAGGGAGGCCCGGCGGGGCAGGCCTGCACACAGCTGCAGGCGGGTGCTGCTGAATACCAGCAAGCTTTCCTCCAGTCATTCTGACCCAGGAAGTAGGAAGCGAGAGCATCCGCTGCGCCTAAGGACGGGGAGGAAGTGTGGGGGCTGCGAGGAGGAGGCGTGTGGTCCGCCAGCTGGAGTCCCGCGGCGGCGCCCAGGGCTGGCGAGCCAAGCACCCACCCCTGGCTGTCTTCCCGCTGCACCGGCGCAGCTGTGAACTCAACGCCGGCTGGGAGGGCTGTTTTTTTTTTCCACCCTCGGCAGCCAGGCAGTCACAGCTGGCTTCCAGGAACTGAGAGTTTTGTTCAGGCTGGTGAAGCAGAGGGAAGCCAAAGCACCCGAGGGGTTTTGGAAGGCAGCAAAATAATGTTCCCTCCCAGTCCCCAACAAGAGACCCACCTCCTGTCCGCAGCACCTCTGAGGAGGTCGAGTAACCTGGCCTAGGGGAGTCAGAATGAAGGGTTTGCAGAGAGAATTAAACAGCCGGTCGGTCAGCTGCCCACGAGATGAAGGATGAGCCTGTACTTTGCAGGTGGTCCCAATGTAATCACAGGGGTTCTTGTAAGTGGGAGAGGGAGGCATCAAAATGAGAACCAGAGAAGCAGCAGCAAGGGTAAGACAGTGCAAGCATGGTCGCATAGCAAACTAATCCTCCTACGCTGTCAGTATCCCATTTGGGCACCTGTTCATGTCCCATCCAGCTCCCTGGGATGTGGCCTGGGAAAGCAGTGGAGGATGGCCCAAAGCCTTGGGCCCCTGCACCTGGTGGGAGATCTGCAGGAAGTTACTGGCTCCTGGCTTCGGATCGGCACAGCACCAGCCGTTGTGGTCACTTGGGGAGTGATTCATGAGACGGAAGATCTTCCTCTCTATCTCTCCTCCTCTCTGTATGTCTGACTTTGCAATAAAAATAAGTAAATCTTCAAAAATAAACCAATCTGAAAAAAAAAAAATAACCTCAGGAGCCAGCACTGCTGCTTGAGCATGAGTGAATCGGTAGGAAGGGCCACGAAGAGCCTCTTGTGAGAGCAGAGGTCAAGCAGGAACACCAATGGGAGTGAGCAAGAGCCTCCAGGCTCTGCAGAGCGATTGGACTGGGGCAGCGAAGGGGATGGGAGCCAGCCAGCCAAACAGGGCTGCGGAGGAGCCACCGAGGTCATGTGAGGACTACGGGCTCCCATCATCCCACTCCTTCCGCTACACCACTCAGGCGGCACAAGGTGAGTGCACCCTCCGAGGCTGCAGCCTGCGGAGAGCAGGACAGTCCTGGTCCACAGCTGCCACTCCAGCCCCTGGCTCGTTGACGCTGTGAGAACTCGGCCACTGCTACATACGCATGTCTCCTCATCCTGAGAAGAGAAGCTGCAGCCTCTGAGAAGGAAGCCAGCGCTGACCTGCCGTCCACATGGTGAACCGTGGCAACCCTTCAGGGGACTTGGAAGAACTGGAGCCCTGGAGACAGAGACCTGCCATCTGCTGGTTCACGCCCCACATGTCCACAACAGCTGGGGCTGGGCCAGGCAAAGACCAGGGACCAGCAACACAATCTGGGTGTCCAACCACTTGGACTATCACCTGCTGCTTCCAAAGCTGGGACCCAAATCCATGCCTTCTGACCCTGGATGCAGATGTCTTAACCACTAGACCAAACACCTGCCCCCTCTTCCCCAGCTGAAATCATGATACAACCTCACCGGAGACCTCAAGCCATACATACCTCGCTGGCTGCTAGGTCCCTAACCATAAAGAGGCAATGAAACAACTGCGTGTGGCTTGGCACACACAGATAAATATACCACCTCCTTTTTTTATATAGCCTCCCTCCTGACAACACCCTGATCACTCGAATGCAGTGACCTCTTTGGACAGGTTACCTTGCACGGCTTCATGAATCTAGGAACCCCTCCTGTAGTGCTCAATTCTCCTCACTGCATGATTAAACCATTGCTTGCATGACAATTGGCATAAGACATAGACTCTTGACACAGGAGTGCCTATCCCAAACAGGACAAAGTGCCATGACCTTGGGGACATCTGCCCTGCTCTGCTCTGTACCCTGGTACCTCCCTTACACAACGCCTGGCACTAAGTGCTGGAGAGAAGCTGTTGATGACGTGGGTGAATGAGCCCAGGTGTGGGGAGATGAGGGACTCGGGCAGAGGAATTCACGTGAGCATCAGTTTCAGTACCAGACGGAGCCAAGCTCCCAATCTTGCTCTCTGGCCTGATGGGATCCCATCTGCTCTGGCTCAGGGCCTGCTGGCTGAGGTATCTCCTCTTTCTGCATTCCTGAGAGCCAGCTGTGTCCACGTCCCGGCCTCTGTTCAGACTGCATCGATGTTTGTGGTGCCAACATGACTTTGCTCTGAATCGGACTGTAACTTTGACAGATGCCCCCGAGCTTATCTCCTGAGCACAGGTGTTGTGCAGGAGCCATTCCCATCCTTCCACTCTGCTCTCCTTCTGCCTCAGTACTTGGCATCACAATATAAGTGAACGCTGTTCTGGGGGCTCCTTTTCATCAAAAATCCTTCAGAATGAGAAGAACTTTTGTCATTTCTCCTTTTAAAAGCATTTCTTTATTTTCATCTACTTGAATGACACACAGAGAGAAATCATCCAGTGAGGCACTGCCCACATGCCCACAACTGCCAGGACCCTGAACTCCATCCAGGTCTCCTGCTGGGGTCCGTGCAGTAGGTGTGGATGGCACGAAGGTGTGAAGAGAACAGCTCCCCTGCTTGCAGGGCCGGGGGGAGCTTCCAGCTGTTTGGCAGGGCCCGGCAGATTTCTCTCTGACCGCCTTGACGCAGTCTCACCAGCTTTTTGCATGGACACTCAAGCACCCCACTAAGAATCCTGTAATCTATTGAGGCACTGTTTGCCCCTGTGAGATGGCTTTTGTCACCAACGTGAGCTTGAGAGTTAATGTCACTGATAATGTCTTGGTGAGTGGGTCTTTAACTGCGCACAGGAGTACAATTAAACCCATGCCATTGCTGGACACCTTATTGTATACCTACCCATTGCCCTGAAATCGGGCCCAGACATATAGCATGCCTTCTGGGAAATGGCTTAATAAGAATTTTACAAAGTAATGGAAGTGATGGGAGTGAGAGCTGAAACTGCTACGGCAATAAATATAGTTATTGCTATCTCAAAGGCTAGCCTGTCTTTACAATTTTTTTCAGCATAGAAAATGTAACTGTTTTAGCCGCTTTTATAATTTTTAGCTAGAGAAATTAAGGATGCTTTTATTAAAGAAAAATGCTTTTGATTATTATTTCATTGTTTATGGGGTTATAGAGTCTATAGTGGTAGGGGGATTTAACATTTGAAACTTTTGCTTTTAGATTTTACATTTTTTCCCTTGTAACCTATTTTCCCATTAAATAATGGGCAAATTGTAGAAATAGAAATGTGGTAGGAATGTACTACTGATTAGAAGGTAATCGCATGTGCCTTGGCCTTGGAGTTCTGGCTGCTGCTCCATGGCTACTTTTGAAGAATGAATAATGGCTTGCTTTGAAGAATATGAATACAGTATTTTAAAGAATTATCTCTAGGGGCACCTGCTTAGCTCTGAAGTGCAAACGGAATGACCGAATGTCTGTACATGCCCCCTTAGTCTTGAAGTAAAAATAGAACAATTAGTTGCTTGTGCAGAAGCTTGTGAGGTGTCTGAGTAATTAAAAAGGACAGCTTTTTCTTGAGCTGTTGTGAGAGCGCACCAAGTGTCAGTGTCTGTGTCTTTCTCTATCGCCGACTCCACGCACCCTTTCCGAGCTCCGAACTCGGCTGGAGCTGGACTCCGGCAGTCTCCCACATGGGTCACGTGGATTCACGTACTTGAGCCATCACCTGTGGCCTTCCAGGGTGCACATAAAAAGGAAGCAGGATCAGAAGGAGCTCAGTAAACCAGAACTGGAACCAGCATTCCAATATGCAATGTGGTTGTCCAAGCAGGAGCTTAACCTGTTGTGCCATAACACCTACCTATCTTGTTCCTTATTTTCCTTTCTTTTCTTTCTTTCTTTCTTTATTTTTATTGCAAAGTCAGAGAGGAGGAGAGACAGAGAGGAAGATCTTCCACCTCATGAATCACTCCCCAAGTGACCGCAATAGCTGGTGCTGTGCTGATCTGAAGCCAGGAGCCAGTAACTTCCTGCAGATCTCCCACCAGGTGCAGGGGCCCAAGGCTTTGGGCCATCCTCCACTGCTTTCCCAGGCCACAAGCAGGGAGCTAGATGGGAAGCAGGACTGCCGGGATTAGAACCAGCATCCATATAGGATCCCGGTGCTTTCAAGGCAAAGGCTTTAGCTGCTAGGCCACGGTGCCGGGCCCGTTCCTTATTTTTTTAGGCACAAATATACACATGCAATTTTGCCAAAACATAGGTGCCAGTTACTGCTGTCCCAGGTCCCAGCTGTGTGATCACAGGCAAGCGGTTTCACTTTCTGAGTCTCAGGTTTGTCTTCTGCGTAATCTGTGAGGGGGATTAGAATAGTTCCATTGTGAGCACCAGCTATGATAATGGAAGAGCGTTTGCATAATCCCTGGCACAAGGGAAGTGTAAGGCAGTATCAGTTTGTCATTAGAAGTGAGTACATGCAGCTTCAAAGAGAGCCAAGGCATTCCATCTTCAAATACACCTGCAGCAGGATTGAGGATGTTCATGAGCATCCTAGAGCAAACACAGACGTTTAAAAAAAACCTATAGATTATTATGCTAAATGAAGTAAGCCAGACACAGAAAGGCAAATATCATATGTCGTTCCTCCTACGTGAATGGTAAAGAATAGATGAGCTTGGATGGGCCTCTGGCCTAGGGGCGAGGGTGCTCACGCTCCAGGGTGCCTGGCTGTGGCTCCATCTCCACTCCCACTTCCTGCTTCCTCTTAATGTACACCCTGAATACACAAGGTGATGATGGCTCAAGTAGTTGGGTCCCTGACGCCCACATGGGAGAACTCCGTGGGGTTCCTGGCTTCAGTATGGTCCAGCTCTAGACAACCTAGGTGTCTGGGAAGCAAACTAGCAGGTAGGAGTGCTCACTCCTCTCTTCAAATCAATTAAATACAGAAAAAATCATTTTAAAGAGATTAGTTGCTTCAAACATAGACTAGTAATTCCCAGAGGCTGAGAAGGGTGGAGAAGGGCATGGAGGGGTTGGTGAACAGTCAGGTAGAAGCGCCAGCTCTATTTCTCTGCCCAATGGGCTGTCGGCATAGAATTGTGTTACCCGGTGCGTAAGGAATTAAAGCAGAGCAGCTGACAGGCTGCAAACCCGGGAGGGCTGAGAAGAATGAAAGCCCAGTGGCCCGGCTTGACTGGTTTGCGCTGTGTCCCTGCGTTGAAGCATTGCACTGTCGCCCTTATGGATGTACAAGCATCAGCATGGGTGCTTTGGTCTGATGGTTAATGAGGTGGTGAGGATGCCAACGTCCCATTTCAGAGTAACTAGGTTCTGTCCTCAGGTCCAGCCTCTGATTCAAGTTTTCTGCTAACACACATCCTGGGAGGCAGCAGGTGATACGCAAATAATTGGGTTCCTGGCACTCACAGGAAAGACCCAGATTGACTTCTTCTTCTTTAATGATTTATTCATTTTTATTACGAAATCATATATACAGAGGAGGAGGAGAAACAGAGAGGAAGATCTTCCATCTGATGATTCACTCCCCAAGCGAGCGCAACAGCCGGTGCTGTGCCGATCCGGAGCCAGGAGCCAGTAACTTCCTCCAGGTCTCCCACGTGGGTGCAGGATCCCAAAGCATCAGGCTGTCCTCAACTGCCTTCCCAGGCCACAAGCAGAGTGCTGGATGGGAAGCAGGGCCGCCGGAATTAGATCCGGTGACCACATGGGATCCCAGTGTGTTCAAGGCGAGGACTTTTAGCCGCTAAGCCACGGCGCCAGGCCCTGGATTGACTTCTGAACTCTCAGCTTTGGACTTCCACTACTGCAGGCATCTGGGGTATAAACCTACAGATAAGGACTAACTCTTTTTATGTTTTTTTTTTTTTTTTTTTTAAGATTTATTTTATTTTTATTACAAAGTCATATATACTGAGAGGAGGAGAGATAGAGAGGAAGTGGAGCTGCCGGGATTAGAACCAGCGGCCATATGGGATCAAGGCGAGGACCTTAGCCGCTAGGCCACGCTGCCAAGCCCCTTTTTATGTTTTTGCCTCTCACATTTGGGGGGAAAAAACACAAGTATCTTATGTTAACCAGATTCTAACTTTTTTAGGCAAAAAAAAGAGAGAGAGAGAGAGACAAATGTACAGCAATCTGACACCAAAAGATGCACACATCCACCCGATCACTGAGCTACATCCACACGGTGAGCTGTAGCTCATTTACAATGATTACTTATGCAATCACTGACCATCACCTAGATAGTAAGAAAACTGCAGGCTGGGAACACAGAAAGCTCTGCCAACATCTCTCTAAATGAAGTAGCTCCCAGCCTTCCAGAGAAGTCTTTTTCCCAATCGTTATCTGCCTTTTTTCAGACAGGAAAGGCGAGCAGCCCAAGGTCATACCATGAGTCAGTGTCGGAAGTGAGACTTTCTGTTTTTAAACAAAAGTGGATGTGCTGCCCTTTCACAACAAGGTACAGACCTGAACCAATTAGGGAATGGCTCTGAACTATTTGCCTTACAGAGATGATGTGAACCGCCCCCCGCCCCCGCCCGTTTTGGCAGGAGCCAGCCTCATCCAACTCTAGCACAGTGTTCTGAGAACCTAGGACAGTCTGGGAGCTGTCCAGGGTACTTAGAGCGAGCAGCGCCTAAGAGACAGTCTACCCCAGGAGCGCGGCGTCTCAGGAGCAGACGGAGACGTGCGGTAAATGAACAATGACATGAATAGTTAATAGACTACAACTCTAGTAGATATTTGAAAGACACATTGAGACACAGGTTTCTGTCGGTCAGGAATCTGGGAGAACTTGGAGATGGTCTGACTCGCAGTGTAGACACGGTTCTGCCATAGTCAGTGATCCAAGATGCCAGCTTAGCAGCAGTGCACTCCTTCATATCCAATTTGTCTCTATTTTTTTAATGTTTACTAATTTATTTGAAAGGCAAAGGATCAGAAAGAGAAAGATCTTCCATCTACTGGCTCACTCCCATTATCGCTGCAATGGCCACAGCTGGGCCAGTCTGATGCCAGAAGCCCAGGGTTCCATCCACATCTCTCACATGGGTGGCTGGGGCCCGAGTATTTGGGCCTTTTCTTTCTGCTTTCACAAGAGCATTACCAGGGAGATGAATAGGAGGCAGAGCAACCAGTACTCAGACCAGCACTTCAGTTTGGGAAACCAGCATCACACGGAACAGTTTAGCTCACTGTGCTACAACGCTGGCCTCCATTTCTGGTTTTGAACACAACACCCACTTAACAAAATGATTCCTGAGCTGGCAAAATGTCTAAACTGGAAGGGACTAGGACTTGACTTCAACATTCTCATTTGACAGAAGATAATTGCCGAATAAATACAATAATCATTTGCTATGCGAGAAGCACTTCTGTGCTCTCGGGAACAAGCGACAACGAGAAGGAGACTCAGAAGCATGAAGGTGAAGCAGAGGCCTTATTAACTCGGCACACTGCAATCCAGTCCCGTTCCTGCCCCAAGTCTCACAACAAAGGAATCAATGTGGCAGAAACTGACAGGAACACAGGGAGGCGGCGGAGACGCTTCACTGCATTTTGGAGGATGCAGGAGGAGGATCAAGGAGGGGGCGGGGAGATGGAAGCCCACAGCATGCGGCATGTGACCCGAGACCCTGGAAGCCCAGGGGCGCCACTGCAGTGGTGGCTGCTGACAGAGGTGCGGGTCCAAGGGACACCTGTTCCCTATCCTGAGCAACACACCCGCCGTGCCCTCCTGCCCAAAGACTGCAGATCTGCTCCTTGCGAACCTTACTCAGAGAGCCTTTGCAGGCACTGACCAGGCAAGGGAGGCTGGACATCCCACACACAGGGCGCACGGGTCAGTAAGTTGTCCCAGCCCCATCTCCACACCACTCCCAGAGTGAGGACAGCCAGGTCCACACACTCCCTTCCCCCAGGACAGGACACTGTCCATCCTGCTCATGAAAGACCCCTGATCTCCACGAGGGCTTCCTTACACGAGGGCTGAGAAGGCCAGCTCTGTCAGGCCCTCGCTCCCTGCCCCACACATAAGATGTTCATAACCCATATGAGAGAGCCGGGGTTTGAATCCCAGCTCTGCTCCAAATTTCAGCTGCCTGCTAATGCTGCGGCTGAAGCAGGCTTCCCTGCCACCCACATGGGAAGCCTGTATTCAGGGCCAGGTTTGTGGCAGTGGCTGGTGCAGGTGTCTGGGGAGTGGACTAGTGGAGGAGAGTGATTTCTTTGCCTCTTGAAGAACATGATTAAATAATTGTGAAAATAAAAAATAAAGACTATTGTAGTTAGAAAACCCTGAAGAATCCATCCAAAAACTTCAGAACTAACAAATTCAGCAAAGTTGTGGGACACAAAACTAACATGTCAATAATAGTCACGTTTTTATACACTAACAATGAACAATCTGAAATAGAAATTAAGAAAACAATTGCACTTAAAAATGTAGTAAAATGGAGTGAAGTACTTAGCATTAAATGTAACCAAAGATGTAAAAAACTTATACACTGAAACATATCAAGCATTGCTGAAAAAAATTAAACAAGACACAATCAATAGGAAGGCATCCCATGTTCATGGTCTGGAAGACTTAATAGTGATAACATTTTTATATAATCCAAAGTAATCCACAGATACAATACAATGACTACCAAAATCACAATGATATTTTTGTAAGAGATAGAAAAATCCATCCAAAATTCTAGATAAAATCTCCAAGCTAGTATTCCTGAATAGCCAAAGAAGAACACAGCCCCCTCACACTTCTGCTTTTTACAAAACTACAACAATCAAAACAGTGTGGTGCTGAAACATGGAATGAAAAAGCCCAAGTATCTGTTAAATATTATATAAATAAATATCCAAAAATAAATGCTTATGTATATGTTCAAATGGTTTTCCAACAAGGGTGCCAAGAACACTTAGGGCAGGCACAACAATTTTTTTCAATAGGTGTTACTAGAAAACTTGGTCTCCACTTGCAAAAAGCATGATCATTAGCATCTATCAGATCATAAACCAAAGTTAACTGAAATTGGAATAGAGGCCTAAACGGAACCATAAAACTCTTGAAAGAAACACAGGGACAAGCTTCCCAATGATGGCTTTGGCAATGATTTCTTCCACATGACAATAAAATCACAGGCAACCACAGAAAACGACACATCAGTCAGACTGCAACCGGTAAGCGTGTGTGCAGGCCTGGCGCTGTGGTGCTCTGGAAATGTGACCACCAGCGAGCCAAGAGCCTCTTGACGTCTCCAGGGGGTGTCAGCCTCGATGGCTCCCCAGGGCCTGAGTCCCAGCGTCTTTCATCTCAGTCTTTTGCAGGGCAAGTGCGTGGGCCTCTGTATGGGCAGCAACAAGTAAGCAGGAAGACTTGGATGCCAATACATGGCAGTTCACAATTTTGGAACTTTCTGAGCTGGCATAGTTCCAGGTATTCCCTAACTGTTTAGTCGGTGTATTAGCTAACTAGCTGTATGGGCCCTGTCCTTTTGTGGCTCAGAGCAAGCTCACCTCCCTCAATGGCATGCCTACATGACTCAGAGCAAGCTCATCTCCTCTATGTAAGCTGTCTTTTCTTGCATGGGTGGCACAGTGGGCTAAGCCACTGCCTACAATACCAGCACCCCCTATTGGAGAACCAGTTTGAGTCCCAGATGCTCTGCTTCTGATCCAGCTCCCAGCTGCTGTGCTTGACAAAGATGCAGACGATAGTCCAGGTACTTGGGCCCCTGCCAGCTACCTGAGAGACCCCGACTGAGTTTCAGGCTCCTGGCTTCGGCCTGGCCCAGTCCTGCCTGTTGTGGTCACTTAGGCAGGATTTTTTTCTCTCTGTGTCACTCTGCTTTTCAAATAAATTAAACAAACCTTTTATAAACTTCATAAACTAAATTCTGTGCATAAAAGGTTCACAATTAACAAAGTAAAAAAGGCAACATATTTCCATATGGGAGAAAATATTCTTAAATCATACCTCTGATGGAGAGTTAATATCCAGAATGCACAGAGAACTCAGGCGACTTGACGACGACAACAACAAAAGAAACAATCAATTTAAAGATGAACAAACGGGTCTCGGCACCATGGCCTAGGGTCTAAAGTCCTCGCCTTGAACGCCCTGGGATCCCACATGGGCACCGGTTCTAATCCCGGCAGCCCCGCTTCCCATCCAGCTCCCTGCTTGTGGCCTGGGAAAGCGGTCAAAGACAGCCTTGGGACCCTGCACCCGCGTGGGAGACCTGGAAGAGACTCCTGGCTCCTGGCTTTGGATCAGCTCAGCTCTGGCCATTGTAGCCATTTGGGGAGTGAACCAATGGATAGAAGTTCTTCCTCTCTGTAAATCTGCATTTCCAATAAAATAAAATTTTTAGGACAGAAAATGGAAAGAACATTTTGAAAAATTAGAAAATCAACCCAAGAGAAGTAACTAAAATAGATCTGGAAGAAAATAAAAACAAAAACAAAAACAAAAAATGAACACAATAAAATTCCCCCAAAACAGATCCCCAGACTGAAAGAGACTGACTTTTAAATTCAGATATGCATAGTCAACGCTGCCATGAAGAAGCTCTGGGCTGCTAAGGCTCCTAAAACCACACCCACAGGCCCATCAGTCGGTGGTCAGAGGGACCGGGCTGAGGCCCTGGGGTCCGCCCCGCCTCCCACGCCAGGCTTCCTGGTGCTGGTCCTGGCTCCTGCGCTCTGATCCTGGCTCCAATGCTTCCAATTCAGCCTTCTCCTAATGCCCATCTCAGGAGGCAACGGGTGCTGGGTCAAGTATTTGAGTCTCTGCCACCAATATGGGAGACATGGGTGGAGTTCTAGGCTCCTAGCTTTGCCCAGGCCAGGCTGCTGGCAGGCATTTGGGGAGTGAACCAGTGAAGGAAGAAATGTGTGTGTGTGTGTGTGTGTGCGCATGCATGCATGTGTACTTTAAAAATAATTTCTTTGGAAAAAAAATGTCATTAAGTCTTTAGTGGTGCAAGATCTTCAAAATTCTAGAGGAAATGCATTTCTGTCTGGAATTCAACACGAGGCCAAACCATTAATCAAGGCTGCTGGGGCATATGCTCTGCCAAAGCAAAGAAACAAACCAAGGTTGGGGACAAGGGGAAACAAAGGATTCAGGAAACTGGATCAGAGCAGAGGCAAACCCATCGAACACGTGTACAAGAGTGTTGACTGTGCAGGGGAGACTGGAGAATGGGGGAAAAGGGTGCCAGGAACTTTTTAAAATTATTACTAAAAGCCAGTTATCTGACTTTTTAAACTAATTTAACTATAAATATGTTAGAAGAAAAAATTAATTTGGGAGGCAGGCATTGTGTTGAGTGTGTTAAGCCACCACATATAACATGAGCATCCCACATGAGTAGTGGTTCTTGCCCCAGATGCTCCATTTCTAATCCAACTCCCTGCTAATGTGCCTAGGAAAGCAGCAGCAGTTGGTCCAAGTACCTGGGCCCCTGCCACCCACATGGGAGACCCTGGCTTTGGCCTGGCCCATTCCCATGTGTGGTAGCCATTTGAGGAGTGAACGAGTGGGTGCAAGATCTCTCTTTCCTCTGTCTCTCCCTCTCTCTCTGTAACTCTGCCTTTCAGATAAATAAATACATAATTTTAATGGAGTTGAAAAGACATCCAACCTCATGACCGTTGGTGAGTCAGTGATGAGCTGGCGTGAGGTCAGGGGCTCTTACCACCGACCGGAGTGGAGGGAAAGCTTAGAGGCGAGACAGGCCTGCCTGCTACCGCTGGCCGTGAAATCAAGCCAGCTCTCCCGGTTGTCTGAACAGGAAGGTCGGTGGGGGCCCAGAGGCCAGCTGAGTGAGGAAGAAGAGCCAAGCGCAAGGTGCAACCTCAGGAGAGGCAGTAACCCAAGGAGGGAGGGGATGAGAACAGCCCCTTGGAGGCCAGATGAGCTGTGAGCATGTGACACGGGCATCCCCCCAACCCACAGGGGCAGTGCCTGACCCCACGCTGCCTATATCACACTGCTTCCTATACATCAGTTTATAAACTGGGTACAGCATGAGATTAACAACAATAATTGAGACAGTAAACCAGGACAATTAGAACGTAAGTCACAAAGTATCTAACTGTACATTCATCTCTTCACTTTAACACCAAGCACTTCCAGCTTTGTGGTGGCATGTCCAACTTGCCAGTGGCCCTCCTCTCCGCACCCTGTAGCCTTGATTAACGAGAACAAGTGTGACTCAAACACAGGCATCGCGTCACCGGGTCAGTCTAAGGAATCTACTAGGCAAAGCGAAGATTCCCATCCAAGACAGGATGTAGCAGGACAGCCCACGCTTCCATCACAATGACCAGAACGGTGCACGAGTTAAAACTTACAACTTGCTTCTTTCTAGAATTTTCCAGCACACATGGGTTGACTAAAGGCAACTGAAACCACAGAGGGCACTAGTCTGAGGTCAGCAGGACTCAAAGCCAAACGACGAGGACACTGGATCTCACACAATTATGGGGAGCCCAGAAGTTTTTCCAAGTTGTGGAAGTACAAGCCCCACCCCCCACCCCAGGGTTATGGAAAGCTAATGGAGCCAGGAAGGGAGTGGAGATATCACAAACATCTCTACAGGGAGACACAGGGCTGCCAGACAAAACACAGGCCATACCTGACACACACTGTAGGCTAAAAAACACTGGAAGTACCCCATTGTAGCCCCAGCAAACACACAGGAGTCTACACTTCCCTTCAAACAAGCTTGGAGCCTTTACACAAAGCCACTCCTGCCAACCTCCCTCCTCAGCAGCTAGGTAAGGAGGGTGGCCCCAGGAGATTTAAAGCAGGGCACAGTGAAACATTTCCATGGACCG
This sequence comes from Ochotona princeps, assembly GCF_030435755.1. Lineage (NCBI taxonomy): Eukaryota > Metazoa > Chordata > Mammalia > Lagomorpha > Ochotonidae > Ochotona > Ochotona princeps. The sequence continues at coordinate 13,320,395 of NC_080833.1, forward strand.
ACTTCCAGGTCAAAGCCCATATGCTTTCGTTTCTGTAAAGGGAGTTGGCTGCCTTAATGTCTTTACGGACCCAAGAGGTGCACAAGGTACCGTGAGCACGCACCTGAGACTGCCAGCTTCATGGGGCCTCCTCTCCCTGGCAAACGAGGCCACATCTGCCAGGCAGGAGCGATGGAGACTCACATCCTCCGTTTGCTCATTTGTGCCACACGCATGCGTGACTTTGTAATCAGCAAAAGGCAATAACGTTACGGAAATGAGCAGAAGCTGCAGCGCAGCAGATAATCAGTGAGGCCCCCTCCAAAGCCAAACTGTGCGAGCCTAAGTCATTTTCGGTCTTTTATCTGCCTGTCCTACGGCAACGTTTGTGGTGCTTTGTTATTTTACTGTCCTTGCCCTGGGATTCGGATCCCAGGCTACACACTGATGCTGCTTGCTGGCCCAGAATGTTGCTGGTAGCCAGTGAGGCTGCTTCTCCTGCCCCCACGCCAGGTGGGAGTGTGCGTGTTTGTGCAGGCGGTGGGGGGTCATATGGTTGGGCGTGGCTCTGAACTCAGCGCGCACGTGCGCGCACACACACACACACACCATCCTGGTCAGACCTTACCCAGAGAGCATCCCCAGATGACACAGGGCTACAGATGCTCCAGCCACAAACAGCACAAAGAAAGGGGTTGGCTGGGGGAGCTGAGTGTGCCCTGGTTCCAATTGCTAACAGCATTGTGACCTTGGGCCATTCAGCTGAGCCCAGGGCCGAGAGAAGGATTAGATAATGAATGCTGAATAGATGGGGACAGCTCAGAAGTGCACAAACAGGAGTTTATCCATTTAATCTTCCCAGAGCGGAGAGGCTGCACTTCACTCAGCAGGAACTGTTCCAATGCAATTGCCCCCAAAACCAGGCTGTTCTGGAAGGTTCCCCCAGCCCTCCAAAGCACCCTCCCTGCTTCAGTCCTGGAGACCACGCTGGGGCAGCTACTGCAGGTCCACGACCTTGGAGGAATCTGGAAGAAAGCTTCACCAAGTGACAGTACTTTTCCACTGCACTGCTCGGTCACTCTAGCTGGCTTTGTGCTGTGCAGACAGGAGGCAAAAGCACCAGGCCGGCCCCACTATGAACTCACCCCAAATGCCACTCTAGTAGATGTGGGCAGAGGACCTGCCGTGGGTGAGGGAAAGAGGGGAGGGCCTACAGATGCACCCCGCGGAGCTGTGAGGCTGGAGAAATGGGCATTGGCTCGGCCTCTGGTACGATTCTCTGCCCCCACCCCTCCGACAACAATGATTAAGCCGGTTCCACCGCGCCTGTGCCGGGTCCGCGCGGCGCGAGCCTGCGCAGGGCGGGGGAGGCGGGACAGGAGGGCGAGGGGAGGGGACTAGAGAGCTAGCGGTCCCTCCCGGTGATGCAGCCCTGGGAGGTGGAGCCTCGACGCCTGAAGGGGTCCCCACCGCAGCCGCGCTCTCGGTCTACCCCACCAAGCAGCCGCCGGCCCCAGCTCCGGTGACCTCCCTGACGCCGCAGTCTGACGGCGGAGACCACAGGCACCACCCCCACCCACCTGCTCGGTCCTCGGGGTGCGTCCACCGCCCCCCATCACCCCAGCCCCTGCCCCTCCTTGCTCCCCAGACGGCTGGAGCCATTCCCCGGGGAAGCTGTTCCCGGCCGCTCGGCCGCCGCTGGACATCTAGGCGGTCAGCCAGGCTCGGGCTTTGGGCATCTGCGAAGCCAGCCCCACCGGACACTGGGCATCTCCGGGCACCTATCGCCTCTTCCGCGCCGCGCTGATCCGGGGCGGTGGACCTCTGCGTGCCTGCCCCTCCCCCGACCACCCCACAAGACGCCCTGCACTCGCCGCGCGCCCCAGCCCCTTCGACCGCCGCGATGCTGCCCTGGAGACGTAACAAATTCGTGCTGGTGGAGGACGAGGCCAAGTGTAAGGCGAAGAGCTTGAGTCCAGGGCTTGCCTACACGTCGCTGCTCTCCAGCTTCCTGCGCTCCTGCCCGGACCTGCTCCCGGACTGGCCGCTGGAGCGTCTGGGCCGCGTGTTCCGCAGCCGGCGCCAAAAAGTGGAGCTAAACAAGGAAGACCCCACCTACACCGTGTGGTACCTGGGCAACGCCGTCACCCTGCATGCCAAGGGCGACGGTTGCACAGACGACGCCGTGGGCAAGATTTGGGCGCGCTGCGGTCCGGGCGGGGGCACCAAGATGAAGCTGACGCTGGGGCCGCACGGTATCCGCATGCAGCCGTGCGAGCGCAGCGCGGCCGGAGGCTCGGGGGCCCGCAGGCCGGCGCACGCCTACCTGCTGCCGCGCATCACCTACTGCACGGCGGACGGGCGCCATCCGCGCGTCTTCGCCTGGGTCTACCGCCACCAGGCGCGCCACAAGGCCGTGGTGCTGCGCTGCCACGCCGTGTTGCTGGCGCGGGCGCACAAGGCGCGCGCCCTGGCCCGCCTGCTCCGCCAGACCGCGCTGGCAGCCTTCAGCGACTTCAAGCGCCTACAACGCCAGAGCGACGCGCGCCACGTGCGCCAGCAGCACCTGCGCGCGGGGGGCGCCGCCGCCTCGGTGCCCCGTGCCCCTCTGCGCCGCCTGCTCAATGCCAAGTGCGCCTACCGGCCGCCGCCTACCGAGCGCGGCCGCGGGGCGCCACGCCTCAGCAGCATCCTGGAGGAGGATGAGGAAGAGGCAGAGGGGGCGGAGGGGGCAGAGAAGTGCGAGGGAGGAGCCCCCCAGAACGAGCGGGCCGAGGTGCTCAGCCTAACCCGGGAGCTGAGGACGTGCAGCCTGCGGGGTGTCCCAGCACCGCCGCCACCCGCACTGCCCCGCCGCTGGAGGGCTGGCGCCTGGGAGCGCGCGGGCCAGGCACGATGATGGCCCAAGGGGCAGGACTCGCCGCCCCACACCCGGTCCATTAGACTCACAGCCTCCAACCCCGGCCCTGCCCGCTTCGGCTCCCAACCACTGCCTGGCACTGCCTCCATGGTGGTCTTGGTTGTGGCCCTCCACCCCTTTGCCTCCTTCTGGCTCAGGGTGCGCCTGACATGCCCTTGACTGCTGGGGGTGAGGAATCACCTCTGCCCACACTCGGGCCCTCCATAGTGGAGCTGCCTCCCAAGCTTTACAGCAGGCTGCACACTGACCACCCTGCTCCCCGACCCACCACTACCACCCCAAGAGATCCTTTCAAGAGAAGAGGGACATGTTTCTAGAAATGCAGGAGGGTAGGTTTGCACTCTGGAGGGAGGCCTGGACTTGCCCTTGGTATTGTTAGCCCTACTCCCTGGGGTGAGAGTGACCCTGCAGAGATGTCTCGCAGAGGGAGAACAAGATGGCTGGGGCAGTTAAGGGCAGGACTCCAAGGGCCACCAAGTCGGCCACTATATACACAGGAAGAATTCTCAGGGCCTCTCCTGGGCCTCCCTGCCCCTTGCAGGATTCCTGGGACTTCACTACTCTGCCTCTGGTGAGGAATGGATGAATGTACCAAGTTCCAACAGCAAATTAGGCCAGGCCACAGGTCTGCAGCAGGCAGCTGCCCAAGCCTTTGCCGCCAACAGGTGCCTCACAGCCAGGACCAAGGTGGGGCTTCCAAAGGAGGTAAGGAGAACCTCTGGCAAGTGCTTGGGGACAAGATGAGGCTGATCAGGGCAGGTGGAGCCTTGAGTTTCACAGCAGCAGGGATGGGCAAGGAGGGGTGTTAGCCCAAGTGTCTGCAGAGACCACACAAGGCCCAAAGATGTGTGTGTCCCCAACTGATCATTGTGAATAAAGTGGACCTGCTTTTTCAGCCCTGTCTCCACTCTGTGTTGTGTGTGATACCAGGTTGGCTGGGGGCAAAAAGACTGTGATCAGAACCTTGCAGATCCCAGGAGGAATTCCAGCCCTTTTGAGCAGCTGGAGCCAAGTCCTAGGATTGGAGGGGGAGGAGAGCTCAGAAAACTGTTCTCTTATTGCCAGGAGAGAAGGCAGTGGCACATGCCCTGTCTGAAAACAACATGTGCCAAGTTCTGGGTGGGGTGGGGGGTTATGTCTGCACACCTGGCACTTGGGTGCAAGTGTCTGTGACATTAGGCAGGAAGGGTGGGGGCACTGGGTGGGGCATTACCCAGCATGCAGCATAGACTAGGCATGGCCTCTCCCCGACACAGTGGGTGGAACAGAGAAGAACTGGCTGCCCAGCTGCCTTCAAGGAGCTGGGGATGTCGATGCAGACCCCTGTGACAGGCAATGTGAGTCTGGAGCTGGGATGTCTTCTTTATGCCTGTGCAAGGCTGGGCATCAAGCCCAGAGTCCCAAAGTGGCCTTAGCCACTGCCAGGCATCATGGTTCCCGGAGCTGCCAGCAAAGGTACCACTGCCCCCATCACTGTGGTGAGATCCACCCGGGGCCAGGGGCCTTGGAGAGGGCATAGCCAGGGTTGGTGTCCCATCTGGCTGACAAGGACCCAGCGGGCAAGGGCTTCTTATGGTGTGGCTCCTCATGTGTAGGAGATAAGCTAGTAGGAGGATGTCAGATCCAGATGTGGCAGGTGGAGGCATGATGAACCTACGACAACCTAGGCATGGGCTGAGACGACCTTAGCCTGAAGCAAGGCCAAAAGCACACTCACCTGCTACAGATCAGGCAGCAGAGGGTGACCAAGCACCTGCTACATAGCAGGCACTGCGCTGGCCAGAGAGGCCTGGGACTCTGGGCTCTTATAGCCTCAAGGGAGGTACATAAGATTAGAGGAGCAGTTACTAAGTCATTATCTCCAGGCCTGCCCCCAGCCTGACCCCACCCCCTCAGGTTTTGGGGGAGCTTCCTGACACATAGATGCATACACACACACACACACACACACACACACACACATCCATCCACCTTGTACATTGCACACATGCACATATGCCTGCCAGTTGTTTGACTGACCACACCTGCATTTCCAATGTGTGTAGAGCAAGAAGACCCTGGACCAGCATTCCTCTCCCATTGGGTGGAAGCAGAGAGAAGCCACCGACCAGCCAGCACAGCTCCAGCTGCCACAGGGCGCAGAGTCAAGGGGTTGGAGCTGCTGTAACCACCAGCCACTTCAGCAGCATTGCCCATGGGGGCGGGGTTTGGAGAGGCCTGGGGAGCCACGCCCACCTTACCCAAGCACTAAGGGCAGTGTTCCCCCACCCACCTCAGCACATCACCCACATCAGAACTGCTCCCTAGGCAGTAGTCAGGATGTCTATGCCCCCTGGCTCTTCTGCTGGCTTCCAAGTCCCCCACCCTGGGGGAAGATGAACATGGGGTGGGCCAGTGGATTGCAAGCCACGTTCCCTGAGTCCTTGGTTTCCCAGGGGTGTCCAAGGAGCTGCTGTTACCAGCACTATGTGTGTTTTCTGTGGGGAGGTTCTGGGATTCCAATTGAGTAGTGGGAACCTCCAGGTGGCTGGCTGGAGTGTTAAGTGACTGGATGACACACTCCTTAACCCATACCTGCCTCCAGGTCTGCTAAGTGAGGTCTGCTGGGCAGACTCATCAGGAAATTGGGGTTGGAGCAGCTAAGGGAGTCTCAGAATGGCAGTGAAAACCCTGGCAAGAATGACAAGCTAGGGCTGCACTGTGGCACAGCGAGTTAAACTGCTGCCAATATCCCATGAGGGCACTGGTCTAAGTCCTGACTTCTCCGCTTTGCCCTGTCCCAGCTCCGACCATCACAGCTATTTGGGGAATGAACCAGCACATGGAATATCTACCTCTCTCCTCTATCTTTAAAATAAACCAGCATGATAGTCTGCCCAGGCCAAGGCAGAATGAGTGCTCCTGGTGCATCCTGCTACTGAGGGGTCGAGTTCTTCCTGGAACCACTGAGCTGCCTCCACCTGCCTGAACTCATGGCTGTTGGCCCATGAGCCCCAGCTCACATTGCGGCACCAATGGGCCCACCAGACAGCATCAGGTAGTCCCACCCCTGGGCCTTGGCACACACTGGTCCCACCTCCCGGACTGCCCTTCCTGCAGGCTGCGTGTTTTCAGATTCTTCCCTGTCAGCAAGGCCCAGCTGCAGCTCCACTTCCCTCTTCTCCCCGGCCTTACCCTGCTCCTGCCAAGTCTGAGGGGCTGCCACCTCTCACAGTCACAGGGGCTCGATCTGTGCTGTTCTCAGGGTCCTCAGCCTGGTCCACCTTGACATATTCGTTTCTTGCTGGCTCCATCTTCAGCTCCCCACCCCCTTCAGCACCTTGTCCGCCATAGGATAGGAAATTTTTTTTTGTTTTCTTTTTTTTTAAGATTTATTTTTATTGGAAAGGCAGATATACACAGAGGAGGAGAGACAGAGAGGGAGATCTCCCGTCCGATGGTTCACTCTCCAAGTGGCTGCAATGACCAGTGCTGCGCCGATCCAAAGCCAGGAACCAGGAACTTCTTTCCAGGTCTCCCATGCGGGTGCAGGGTCCCAATGCATTGGGCCGTCCTCGACTGCTTTCCCAGGCCACAAACAGGGAGCTGGATGGGAAGTGGAGCTGCTGGGATTAGAACTGGTGCCCATATGGGATCCTGGTGCTTTCAAGGTGAGGACTTTAGCCACTAGGCCACGGCGCCAGGCCCAGGATAGGAAGTTAATGCTCAGTAGTGGTTTGTTGAACGAATACATGAATGAACACGTCAGATGGAAATGCCATCACAGGCCCGGAAACCAAGTGGGTGGAGGAACCTTCCCTATGACAAGCTGCTGCTCTGAGATGCTGAAGGAGTCATGTCCTCAGGCACCCTGCTCCTACTGAGGCCCTTTCTAGGGGACGAGATCTATTCTTTGGGGTCTGCTCTGGCTCTACAGTTAAGGCCCCAGTGCAGAGCAGACACAGAGAACACGCAGCAGCACCTGGTCATGGCCACACTCTGGCCACATGGGCTGACCTTCACAGACCTGGGTGAGTGGCACGAGAGCCCTCCAGATAGGAGTCGTCTTCCACCCAACACTCGGGTCAGCAGACCGGGACTCGGCGTCACACGTACCTGTGCTGGCCATTTAATGGCTGGCTAGCTTCGGGCTGGCCTGGGTTTCCAGTCCGCCTCAGTAGGGACAGGAAGTAGGGTGAAGGATGTGAGATGGAGCCTGTGGAAATGTCTGGCACAGGGAAGGGTAGTCACTGCGATTTCCTGGCTATAACCACCGTCTGCCCAGGAGGTTTCCTCCTGGGACTATCCAGAAGGCAGTCAGGTGCCTGGTGTTTGAGACATTGATCACGTGGCCTGTTCATGCCCCATGGTGGTGACCTGCCCAAAGTTCCATTCATCTGTAAACCATGGTGAAGATTCAACCAAATCTTGCCTGATTAATAATCTGCTTCTAGTTGTTCAGCTAAACACATTTGATCCTACTGATGTTGGACTTGGAGCCAACACTACAATGCAGCCGGTTAAGTACCTACAGTGCAGCATCCCATGTGGGCACAAGTTCAAATCTCGGCTGCTCCAGTTCTGATGCAGCTCCAGCTCCCTGCTGATGTATCTGGGAGAACAGCAGAAGATGGCCCAAGTTCTTTGGCTCCTGCACCTGTGTGAGAGATCAGATGAAACCCTTGGCTCCTGGTTTTAGCCTGGCCTAACCCTGGCCATTGCTGCTGCCATTTGGGCAACAGCAGGTGGAAATCTCTCTGTCTCTCTCTTTCCCCCTACCACTCTTTCTTTGCCTCAAAAAGCCCTAACCAATGCCTCCTGTTCTTCTCTGAGGTTCTGATTCTAGATCTAAGCCCCATTCAACAGTTGCTAGGCCCTTCCGTGTGTATGTGTGTGTGTGTGTGTGTGCGCGTGCGTATGTGTGCATATGTGTGTGCACTTGTGGCTGGCTTACTCCCCAAATGGCTACAAAGGCCAGAGTTGAGCCAATCCAAAGCCAAGAGCCAGGAGCTTCTTCTGGGCTCCCATACGGATATAGGCTTTGGGCCATCCTCTGCTGCTTTCCCAGGCCACAAGCAGGGAGCTGGGTGTAAAGTGGTACAGCCAGGACACAAACTGGAATCCATATGGGATGCTAGGCACTTAGAGGTGGAAAATTAGCCAATTAGCTCTCATATTGGCTCCTCCCAGTGCTTTGTTTGGCTTTGTTTGACTTGCCCAGGACCTTTGGTGGAGTTCACACTCCCTTTGATGGAGCATGAGCTGTACGGGCTGATCTCAGAGTCCATGGTCTGGATTCACCCTTGACTCATTCCGGGGTGTAGGCTGCTCAAGGCTTACCCAGAGGGGCCATATAGAGAGGACAGAATATTCCAGAAGGCTTCAGAAAACATCCAGCATCACACAGCAGTCAGGGCAGGCTGATCCCACACTGGCTGTAAGACAAGGAAACTGGGAGGAGGCAACACAATTCCCCCGGGGCCTGGCGGGCTTCCCTCTGGGGGCCGGAGCTTGCTGTGAAGGCAACGCGTGCAGACTGGAGCCAGGGCAGTGACAACAGGCGTCTATGGGCATTTCCTGATGGGGAGAGTCATGTGGTCAGGAAGCATGGGGGGTTGGGGGGCTTCAATAAGCACCCCGCCCCTGTGAGGGCTTGAGCATGTGTGCATGCATCCCTCCTGGCAGTCAGGGGAACATCTGCTACTCTGAAACAGAGAGCAGGCAGAGCCACCACTTCTGAGCTGACATCATCCCTGTGACCTGGTATCCCACAGGGGTGGGACCGGGCTCAGTCAGCAGCCTTGGAAAGGGGCAGGGCTGCAGGAAGGGGAGGGGGAGGTACTGCCAGGTCACAGGGGCCACTGTTCTCGCCCCTTCCTCTCCCCCACTATCAGCCTGGAGGAGGCAGGCTATCACATCTCATCAGCTCTCCTGTAAGATTCACTTGCTGCCTGGTATACAAGCCCAGCTGGTGGGTGGGAAGCAGTGTCGTGGGGTCAAGGGTCGCTGTGGTGGGGGGCAGGGCAGGGAGTAGAGGGAATGAGTTGAGTCCTGAGGGTGAGGAGCCCACAGCACTCTGAGTCGTTCACGATGTTATATTCTTCTTTCAGGATTATAAAAGCAGCGCATTTGTATCCGAAACCAGTGAAACAGCAACTGCACAAGAAAATGAATGAGCACCCTTCCCCCTTCTGCACTCAGAAGGCGTGAACGGTGCAGCTGGGGCTTGTCCTCCCTGGCTCTCTCCACACGCGTGAACATGAACGCTAGTAAGTATGTGCACACGCACACACACACACAGAGTTGTTTGTTTTCACCAGAGGAAATCATCTTAGCACATTAGCCTGCTCCTAGGTCTCTTTCTCACTTACATCATGCACTTCCCCCGGCACATTGGATTGAAATCCAACTCAGTCTCTTTTTTTAAGGACTTATGTTTTATTTATCTAGAAGGCAGAGGGGAGAGAGAGAGAGAGAAAGAGAGAGAGAGAGAGAGAAAGTGTGTGGATTGGCTCTTTACAAATGTCTGCAATAGCCAGGGTTGGGACAGACTTAAACCAGAAGCCAGGGGCCCGGCACACTACCCTAGTGGCTAAAGCCCTTGACCTGCACCCTTACAGGAGATCCGGAGGAGGCTCCTGGCTCCTGGCTTTGGATCAGCTAAGCTCTGTCCATTGCAGTCACTTGGGGAGTGAATCACTAGACAGAAGATCTTCCTCTCTATCTCTCCTCCTCTCTGTATATCTGATTTTCCAATAAAAATAAATAAAATAATAAATCTTAAAAAAATAGAAGTTAAGAATTCCACGGGGTCTGCCTCGTGGATGCAAGGACCCAAGTGCCTTTGCAGGTGCAGTAGCAAGGTGGTTTATTGGAAGTAGAGTCGCCAGGACTCAAACCAGCACTCTGATACCGGATGTTGTCATCCTAAACAGCAGCTTAACCTGCCCTTAACTCACTCCTTTTTAACCGGTTGCATAATCCATATGACCATTGTGTGTTCCAGCAGTCTCAGTTTGTTCAAAGTGGATGACAAATGCCTGCTGCAGGGCATCGCTGCACGCAGAGCAGTACCAGCCCACAGCCTCAAGGTAACTGGGACAGGCAAGCGTTTATGTGGATGACTGCAGCCAGGGAGTCATCATGGGAAGGACCCTTACAACCTGTGGCCCCATTCCCCAGCTTGCAAATGACAAACGGGTCTTGCCCAAGTACACATCTCTCTTTAAGAAAAAAAAAAGATTGATTTATTTGAAAGGCGGAGTTTACAGGGAGAGAGGGATAAGAAAAGATCTTCCTCTCATCTGCTGATTCACTCTCCAAATGACCACAACAGCCAGAGGTGGCTCAATCTGGAGCCAAGAACTTCTTCCAGGTTTCCCATGGACACACATGGGCCCAGGCACTTAGGCTGTTTTCTGCTGCTTTGCCAGGCACCTTGGCAGGGAGCTGGGTTCAAAGTAGAGCAACTGAGACTTCTATGGATCGTCAGAACTATAGGTAACAGCTTTACCTGCTGTGCCCCATCTCCAGCCTCAAGTACACCAGCTTGATACCCAGAAAGCTGGCTCCCAGAGCAACAGCAGCTATCCCTTGTACAAAAACTATCTGGAGAGAAGAGAAAAGCACAGCTCACACAGCACTTCTCACAGACACCTGCTTAGTGTCTACCCACTCTGCCACCATGGTACTGTTCACCATCCGGCACCATCTAGCCCATCATCTCCTTGCTGCCTTCCCAGCATTCGTCATGATCTCAATCATGACTCTAGGTTTTTTTTTTTTTTAAGATTTATTATTATTATTGGAAAGCCGGATATACAGAGAGGAGGAGAGACAGAGAGGAAGATCTTCCATCCAATGTTTCACTCCCCAAGTGAGCCACAACGGGCCGGTGTGCGCCGATCCGATGCCAGGAACCTGGAACCTGTTCCGGGTCTCCCACGCGGGTGCAGGGTTCCAAAGCTTTGGGCCATCCTCAACTGCTTTCCCAGGCCACAAGTAGGGAGCTGGATGGGAAGTGGAGCTTCCGGGATTAGAACCGGCGCCCATATGGGATCCCGGGGTGTGTTCAAGGCAAGGACTTTAGCCGCTAGGCCATGCCGCCGGGCCCAAGGTTTTTTTTTTTTTTAAAGGGAAAATATATTTCTAACTTTGGAACGATTTATTTATTTATGGGAAAGGTAGAATGACAGAGAGAAAAAAACTTCCATTCACTGATTCACTCCCCACCTAGCTACAATAGCCTGGACTGGTCTAGGCTGAAGTCAGCAACTTCAGCCAGGTCTGCAGCATGGGATGCAGGGGCCCAAGCACTTGGCCGTCTCCTGCTGCTTTCCCAAGCACATTAGAGGGAGCAGGATCAGAAGTGGAGTAGCTGGGACATGAACCTTGCCTGCTTGAAAACAGTGCCTCTGGCACACAGTAGGTGTCTGACAAAGATTTGGACTGAGAGGGTCTGAGCCTCCTCCACCTGCTCCACCCCAGAGGCGTCTGGCAGAGCCCTGTGCCCCTCCCCCTCCAGGCAGGAAGCTGACTGCTGCTTCCCGCTGGGGTTGGGAGGGGTGAGGCTCCTACAAGGGTGGAAGGTGGCAGGTGTGATCCATAGGGCTAATGTCTCTCTTCATCCTCAATGCTGGGGCCACACCCTCTCAGGAGCCTCTTCCAGACACCAGCAGGCCATCATCTCTGACTGCCGCCCCCGCCCACCGCTCCCGTGTCCCCGACTGCACAGGTGTTTCCCCCTGGCGTTCCGAACAGTCTCCTCTCCCTGCTCTTCTCTTTGGGCCCCAACTGCCCCTTCTCTGCTCACAGGAAACCCTGATACCTTCCCCAAGAAGGTGGGGGGCCAGGGAGTGAGTAAAGAAGGGACCCACAGAATTTCTGCTTCTGAAGTGGGTGGGGGCACTGGCCAGGAGTTCTTGGCAACTACTTCACTGAACAACCTTGGCCAAGTCCCCCTACCTCTCTGGGCTCTGTCTCTGCATGGAAGTGAGGGACAGCAAACAACTGGAGTTGACCTGCCAAAGCTGCTACCTTGTCATCATATTCATGCCTGAAAATTGGCAAAGGAGGGCTCGGCATGGTGACCTAGGGGCTAAGGTCCTTGCCTTGAACGTGCTGGGATCCCATATGGGCGCCGGTTCTAATCCAAGCAGCCCCACTTTCCATCCAGCTCCCTGCTTGTGGCTTGGGAAAGCAGTCAAAGGACAGCCCTAAGTGGGCTGCACCCGTGTGGGAGACCTGGAAGAAGTTCCTGGTTCCTGGCTTTGGATCGGTGCAGCACTGGCCGTTGTGGTCACTTGGGGAGTGAATCTTCAGATGGAAGATTTTCCTCTGTGTTTCTCCTCTCTGTATATCTGACTTTCCAATAAAAAAGTAATTAAATCTTTTTAAAAAAGAAAATTGACAAAGGAGAACCAGACTCCCATCTGTGTTGTAGATGAAAAAGAAAATTCCAAGGACCGGTACCATGGCTCAATAGGCTAATCCTCCACCATAGGCACCAGCATCCTTTGTGGGTGCCGATTCTAGTCCCAGCTGCTCCACTTCTAATGCAACTCCCTGCCTGTCAAAAAGCAGCAGAAGGATGACCCAAGTCCTCGGGTCCCTAAACCCATGTGGAAGACCCAGAAGAAGCTACTGGCTCCTGGCTTCAGATTGGCTTAGCTGTGGTCATTGAGGCCAATGGGGAATGAATCAGTATGGAATCTCTCTCTCTCTCTCCCTTTCTAAATCTGCCTTTCAAATTAAAATATCAAGAAAAAAAGAAAAGAAAAAGAAAAATCCAGCTCTGTGTGGGGAGGAGGCAGAAATAATGAGCCGTCCTGCGCATGAGGTTGGCACGGGGCAGAAGTGATGTGGCCACCTTGGCATTTTGGTACAAGGAAAGTTTCCACACTGGAATGGGCTTGGGAACCCTGCCCAGAGGGTGGGCACCCTGGTGGAGGTGAGGGCAGTCACTGAGTAGTGGGCAGAGGCTGCAAGCAGGGTGGGCTCCCTGGGGTGGCCCTGGGAGCTGGTGCATTCTTTCTCAGCTGTGCTGGGCTGCTCACTCCCCCCGCAGCTGGAATTCTACTTCCCACCCCTTTCCCAGCAGGCAGAGGAGAGACTGGCTGTCCATCCAGGACCTGTCGTGTTCCAGAGCTTGGGCTGCAGGCCAGGGATCTGTAGTCCTCAGCCAACCAGCTTTCCTGAAAGCAATGTCTGAGGCATGCTGACTTGCTCTGGCCACTGTCCTAGGTGCTGAGGAGACCGCTGGGAGCCATAGAGAAAGAGATCCTGACCCTCCTAGCACCCACGTTCAAGTGGGGAGAGACCAACAAGAAGCAAGAGGCCGGGTCTCCACGTTAGAAGAGAGACACATCTGTCCCCCACAGTGCCTTGCTCTAAGGAGGCCGGCCACTTCCCACCCCCCCAGCCTTACCTGGCCCCCTGCTGGGAGAAAGGCCCAGCCATGGTGGGGAGTTTCGCCAAGTAGAGGCAAGGGAGGTAAGCGTGAATTGTCGCAACTGTGCCGGACCACCAGCTAAGGCACAGCAAACCACAGTCACGGGGACAAGCAGAAGCAAAGCCATCTATTTCGCATGAGGCAGAAAAAGCAAACACGGAGGACTCTAGCGCTGGGCAGTGCGCCTCGGCCGATTACACGGAGCGACAGAGCGACCGGGGATGGGGAGTGCGACTGTCTCCGACGCCACAAGAAATCCCTAACCCGGGCCCAGCACGGTGGCCTAGCGGCTAAAGTCCTTGCCTTGCACGCACTGGGATCCCATAAGTCCGCCGGTTCTAATCCCCGTGGCCCTGCTTTCCATCCAGCTCCCTGCTTGTGGCCTGGGAAAGCAATGGAGGACGGTCCAAAGCCTTGGGACCCTGCACTCGCGTGAGAGACCCTGGAAGTTCCTGGCTCCTGGCTCCTGGCTTTGGGTCGGTGCAACGTAAGCCGTTGCGGTCACTTGGGGAGTGAATCATTGGACTCTCCTCATCTCTGTATATCTAACTTTCCAATAAAAACAAATAAATCTTTTTTTAAAAAAAATAGAAAGGAACCCCTAACCCCAACAATGCAGAACCTGCGCAGGAAGCCGCCAGGGCAAGGGGCTGCCCACCTGCTGCTCTGTGAGGCTGCCCTGGTTCTGGCTTCTCTGAAGCTTCTCTGGAATAGCGAAAAGCCCTTGCTGCCTTCTTAGCTTCTAGGACGCAAGAAGCCCCTTAGACGGCGGCTAGCAGGCAGCCCCCAGGGTCTGTCTGCACGGTCGGTTCCTCGGTTGCCTAGCCTGCTCATCCACTGTACTTTCCAGTCTTTCCCCAAAATTATTTACTTAAAAGACAGAGAGGGACAGAAAATTCCCATCTGCTGGCTTACCCCTAAAATGTCCACAATAGCCATCCCTGGGTCAGGCCAGCGACAAGAGTCAGGTGTCTGACACGGATGGTCCCTGTTGCCACTGATCTGCATTAGCAGGAAGCTAGTCCAAAGCCAGAGCTGGGGTCAAATCCGAACACTCCAGTGGAGGACGTGGAGGACCCAGGCATCCTATCAGCATTTAGTCACTATTTTTATTTATTTATTAATTTATTAAGATTTATTTTATTTTTATTGGAAAGGCAGATATACACAGAGGAGGAGAGATAGAGAGGAAGATCTTCCATCCGATGATTCACTCCCCAAGTGACCACAACTGCCGGTGCTATGCCAATCCAAAGCCAAGAGCCAGGAACTTCTTCCAGGTCTTCCACATGGGTTCAGGGTCCCAAGGCTTTGGGCTGTCCTAGACTGCTTTCCCAGCCCACAAGCAGGGAGCTGGATGGGAAGTGGAACTGCAGGGATTAGAACCAGTGACCATATGGTATACCAGCATGTTCAAGGTGAGGACTTTAGCCGCTAGGCCACGCTGCCAGGCCCTTTTGTTTTGTTTTGTTTTAATTTTGATTGCAATGGTGAGGAAGTTGCAGACTGATGTGGGCCTCTAATAAGGATGGAGAAGGTGGGGATGGGGGGAGGTGGGTAAGATAAATGAGTTTTCTCTCCTGTGTTCTCAGGGTGGTAAGGAAGCTCTTAGGTACACCAGTAGGTATGTCAGCCTAGCAAGAGCATCCTCTGAGACCCCTTACCAGACCTGTCCTCATACATGCCAGCAGGTGCTGCGGCCCACCTTAGTCCCAGTTCTCACCATGGGTGCTGTGGCCTGGCCAGGCCCGGTCAAACCCCAGCCCTGGCTCCTAGGCAGGTGCTTTGGCCTGACCCAGAGAGGGCCTTCAGAGGCCCCCTTTTGGTTCATCCAGCGTCAGGTCCCTCGATTGCCTGTGGTCTGGGCAGTGGAAGCCCCACAAAATCATTTTATACATGTCAAGCAAGCACTCAGTGGCCCTAATCTGTCCCCAGTGCTCTGACCCCTAGCAATGCCCATGGTGGTATTGATGAAAATAGGCAGGCCCCAGCTGGCATGGCAGGCACTTCGCCCCTTTTTCCAAGATCCTAAATGACCATGTGCTCATCAGTTCTCTGTGCCAAATCGCTTTCTGTCTGAGAGTCACAAGGTTTCTAACTGCCAAACCCCAAGTTGCACCATGATGGATGATCTGTTTAGTGGCAGCTTCTGGCTTATTTTTCTGTTGGGAAAGTGAGCAGCTTTTCCGGAACTGATTTGCTTTTGAAGCAAAATGTGCCTGCTATGCGTCTTCTACATTTCTGCATCAGAATTACAGCATGTCCTGACCTCACGGGCACACTGTTCATCGTCAGCTCTGTGGCTGCTGCTCTGTGAGAACAAAGGTTCTCCAATACTGTCCCTTCACACAAAATGCAGGAGCCAAACAGAAACTGAAGCTCCTGTCACACGGAAACAGCCTCCAAAGCTTCCAATCCCAAATGGTAATAAAACATCCAGAAGCCTCATTGTTCTCAATGATTGACTTTAAGTACAATATCATTTTTGAGCTTCTATGTTCCCGGAGCTTAGAAAAGCATACAATAGGTACTCAATAAGTGACTGTTGATGGGGTGACTGAATGGGGGACTTGGGGTAGAACGCTGCTGTGGCTATGGGGAATCTTTAGAGATGTTCCAGAAAGTGCTTGGCTTTGCTTCTCTGCCTGAAATGGTGGCAACCACCCCAATTCCAGGTGTCTAAGCTCCCAAGGAGGCACTTGCTCTGTCAAATCTAATTAGGTGGAGGTGCGGGGCAGCCTCTCTATGCAGGCTTCAGGGACCCAGACTTCTTCCAACTGTGGTCCTGCCCTCCGGTAGGTTCTCTTTTTTTTTTTTTTTTTGAGATTGTTTTATTTTATTTTATTTTAATTACAAAGTCAGATATACTGAGAGGAGGAGAGACAGAGAGGAAGTGGAGCTGCCAGGATTAGAACCAGCAGCCATATGGGATCAAGGCGAGGACCTTAGCCACTAGGCCACGCTGCCGAGCCCGTCCGGTAGGTTCTCAACCACCACGGCACACAGCTGGCAGGTGGGAAGAGGAAGCAAGGCTTGCTGGGATTGTTTATGGGCTGCTTATCGCGGAGGCTCATATCCTGTGGGCTGGACCCGAGTCACGTGGCCACATTAGCAGTACCCATGATGGGTGTAGCAAGACAGGACACAGAGGGAGCCACCAGGGTTCCCATTTCTCCCTGGGCCCATGGCACCTATATCATGCTCTCTCTCTGCTGCCTGTCCCATCTTCCCTTGGCCTTCAGCAAGTACCTCAAGTGGTCAGAGGTGACGGCCTTGTGGGATCATCCACACTTGCCCCAGGAGGAAGCCGAACCCACAAGTGTCCTGCTCAGGTGGGGTGATGTCGTCTGTTGACACGCCCGTGGAAATAGATGTCTTCCAGGGAGCTGCACAGGGGCAGAGACACGGGGCTCGTGTGCAAGCAGTAGCAGCAACCATGATTCCCCCATGGACCTCCAGAGCCCCTTGCTGCCGCCGACCAAGATCTGACCATGCCTTGTACTATTTCGTCTCCTCCGTGCATCCAGGGTGCATGCAGATGGCCACCTACGGGGATTTGTTTCCAGTAGAGCCCGCTCTCTGCCAGGTTCTGTGATGGAACCATCTTCCTTCAGACGCCTTAGGACCACTCAACCAGCAGCAGGTGGTTGTGGGGAAAGGGAGCAGGAGTTTTATGAATTCCTTTTCCAGCCTGAGATTTCCTGATGACGGATGATAGAAAAGACAGCAGCATCAGCTCGAATTTGTCGCCACTGTGAGCATACGCCAAGTCCTTCGAGACCACACTTCAGAGTCCTACCAGGCTGTCCTCTAAGGCGACACGGACGGAGTCCCGGTCGGCCGTTCCACCGCCCCAGACGCTCCCAGTACGCTCTCGTGCTCACCTGCCGATTCTTAAATGTCTTCCACTGAAAAATGAGGCTCCTGATCAGAAGCCATGCTCTTTGGGCTGTAAAACCGGATAACAATGTGGCCGGCAAAGCACAGCAGGCAGATGATGCAAACCCATTGCTATTTATTCTAGGGAAGCCTGATCCAGCATCCTGCATATGGGGAGCAATATAGTACACTCACCCAGCCACCAGAGGGCAGGCCAAGCTTCTCCTGGCTGGGTACCTTACTGATGACCCAAAGCCACTGCTGTTTGTCCCTGGTCATTCACTCTTGGGTAGCAGGAGAAAGGAAACAGAAGCAGAGACATGTAACAGATGGTCAATATCTGTTGTTGTTTTCTTCCCTAAGAACAGAACCTTGTCTTCAGTTAGGCCCCTAGGGCTGCCAACCCAACCATCCTCACGTTTCTTTGCTACTGGGTGAGACCATGTTATCTGCAGGGGCAGGTGCACACGTCTCACTTCCCGCCCTTCTCCCTACCGCTGCTTGGAACAAGTCGGTGAAGGCTGATATTCTAGAACTCGAGATGAACTTGAAGATGGAAGCTCTGAGGTAGGAAGGCCCGAACTGAGAGCCAGGTGCCTGCAGAGTCACATCATTGGCTCTGAGTGTACACGGGCAATGAGTGTAAGCCACGGTCATCTGTCAATCCAAC
This sequence comes from Ochotona princeps, assembly GCF_030435755.1. Classification (NCBI taxonomy): domain Eukaryota; kingdom Metazoa; phylum Chordata; class Mammalia; order Lagomorpha; family Ochotonidae; genus Ochotona; species Ochotona princeps. The sequence continues at coordinate 13,338,272 of NC_080833.1, forward strand.
CTGAGTCTGATGAGCACGTTGAGTAGGCAAGTTGGGAGAAAATATCCCCAAATACAGCAATAATTATACATAAACAGACTGAAGTACCTGAAGGAAAAACAGAGACTTCCAGATGAGTTGTTGAAAGCCAGCAAAATGTCACTGATAACAGACTCACAACTAAAGGACCGAACGATCAAAAGTAAAATAAGCAGTTTTTGTCTTAGGGCCTATGGAATCCATGAACTTGGAAGGAAAAAAGTGCTTTATTTTCATTTACTGCCAACTGAAATTTACCCCCTTGTCATTTTTAAATACAGATAATAAATCATAGTACTGTGAGCAGCACCTATCATTTTGACACAATATATATTATATTTTCAGATTACTTGATTGCAATATCCCAAAGCATATTTTACTCCTGTCTGTACTTCAAAAATACAATAATTATTTGGCCTATTTTCAGTTGTTATTTAAACAGTAACTAAATTTACACATGATATCACAAATATTTTAATTATTCTATTAGAACTGGCTTAATTATTAGAACTGGCTTACTTTACAGTTCTATGCAATTAAGAGCATTATTTTGGAAAAGTTTGTAGATATTGCCAGGCTGCCAGAGGACTCTATGGCACAAAAGGTTAAGAACTCCTAAAATAAATGGATTCTCAGACTAATAATAGTAATATTAGAAAAAGGGGATATAAAGGTTAAAACAGTCATTATAACAATAAACTCTCACCTCGGGGTCACTTACAGAAAAGAGAGCTGACCAACCAGCTGGTCTGTTTACCTGCCTGCTCAATCAACCTTGCCGCCTTGCAGGGTTGTCTGGGTTGCACTTCTTAGGGAGAGGCTCTGGTTGGATGCAACACTAGGTTATAATATGGGGCAGGGAGAGAAAGGGGAGGATGAAATGGGAAACCCCTGAGCTTAAGAAACTGTATCATGAAAAATTTAAAAAAAATTAAAGATTTATTTATTTATTTATTTTTATTGGAAAGACAGATGTACAGAAAGAGAGACAGAGAGGAAGATCTTCCCTTCACTGGTTTACTCCCCAAGAGGCCACAAAGGCTGGAGCTGAGCCAATCTAAAGCCAGGAGCTAGGAGCTTCTTCCAGATCTCCCTCACGGGTGCAGGGTCCCAAGACTTTGGGCCATCCTCCATTGCTTTCCCAGGCCACAAGCAGGGAGCTGGATGGGAATCAGGACTGCTGGGATTAGAACCGGCGCCCATATGGTATCCCAGCGTGTTCAAGACGAGGACTTTAACCGCTACGCTATCACACTGGGCCAGAAAATTAAAAAAAAAAATTGTAATGAATTTAAGAGCACAGAAAGTAAGTGCTTTACTGTGGGAAGCTACACGGTTGGGTACCAGGTAAGCTGGAATGCCAACCCAGCTGTGCTTGTTCCTGTCACTGAAGGATGCCCTGTGTGGCTAGTAAGCAAAACTTCCCTGAATGCTTGGAATCTCCATTTTTGCTCCTGCTTTTCATTGTCTCTATTGTCACTTTTTTTTTAATCAAGAAACAAAATGTTTGCATTAGAAAAACTGAGAACTAGAGAGACAATGAAGGAATGAAAATTATCTATGGATAATAGATACAAACATCAAGGGATCATGATTAAATTCATGTTTTCCACCAGCCTTTTTTTTTAAAGCTTTTTGTCTTTAAATTTAATTGTGATGAGGTTGTGTGTTCCTGTATGTGTGCCTGCGTACTTGCAACCTGTTTTTAAATAACTTTGTTGGGGGCTAGAATAACTCAACTGACTTCATCCTCCACCTTGCAGGGCCAGCATTCCATGTGGACACCAGCTCATGTCCTGACTGCTCCACTTCCCATCCAGCTCTCTGCATATGGCCTGGAAAACAGCAGAACATGGCTCAAAGTCTTGGGGATCCTTACCTGCATGGGAGACCTGAAGGGAGCTCTTGGCTCCTGGCCATCAGATCAGCTCAGCTCTGGCTATCGTGGCTACTTCGGAAAGTGAACCAGCGGACAGAAGATCTTTCTGCCTCTCCTCTCTGTAAAGCTAGCCAGTCAGGCACATCATGTTAACCATGGCATGGCTCAGTTGGCGTGTATGCTGAAACAGTTGGGGAAGTGCTGTGGGCTCCGTCAACATCTGGGAAGTGGGGATGCCTTTCGCCTCAGTTAATAGTTAACAATAACGTGTCCCCCTCAATGTTTCCCAACATTGTGATTCTCACCTTGGCTACTAGTTTCTTCTCAGTCATCGATTATACCTGTGATCACACATGTCTTTGTGAACACCAAAACTCCTCCCCGTTGCTCCCCGGCGTGCTGTTTAAACTTCCGCAATAACAAGACCCTGCTTTTCATGAAACTGCAAGTTATTGATGACTGATTGTTTCTGTCACCACTGACAATAAAAATTCCCAGAAGCTGCCTCTTCTCCTGCTCCCCCCACCCCAACCCACCTGGCTTCCCAAACTGAGAACTTGAACCTGAGTCTGTGTCTTAATTTTCCACATCACTTGCTGTCCCTGCTTTGGGTTGCCCTGACCCCCTGCCATGCTGGACACAGCACAATATCCCTATAATCTTCAAAGGTAATATTGATCATTTCAGTTTTTGTCTTAAAATGCCAGAATCAGGGCCCGGCGCAATGGCGTATTGGTTAAAGTCCTGGCCTTGCACGCGCCGAGATCCCATATGAGAGCCGGTTCGTGTCACAGCTGCCCCACTTCCCATCCAGCTCCCTGTTTGTGGCCTGGGAAAGCAGCCAAGGATGGCCCAAAGTCTTGGAACTCTCCTCCGGCATGGGACACCAGGAAGAAGCTCCTGGCTCCTGGCTTTGGATCGGCTCAGTTCTGGCCATTGCAGCCACTTGGGGAGTGAATCAGCAAACAGAAGATCTTCGTCTCTGTCTCTCTTCTCTGTATATCTGATTTTCTAATAAAAATAAGTTAATCTTTTTTAAAAAAAGGTATGTGGGGAATGTGGGGAGTGCCACGTTGGGACACACCACCCTGGCCCCCAGGCAGATTACGCAAGGCAAGGGGTCTGGGGACATGTTGGAGCAGCAGAGGATGAGGGCATGTTTGACAAGGTAGGAACGACTTCTGGGGTCCTCCACAGACCAGGCCACTACTCTCTCAGGTAGACAAGGGAGGTGAGACTCAGTGGTTTAGAGGTGGGAGACCAGAGAGCAAGTCTGGGTCAAAGCGAGACACTTCTCCATGTGGGAGACCTGGGCTGGGCTACATAGCATTGCCCGCCACCTACTGATGCACGCAAAAACTGGGGCTGGGGGCATGTCTTGCTGGGCTAGGTTACAGTACCCACCTACAAATGTTGGAACAGGGGGTGGGCTACCTCAGGTTGGGTTGCAGCATCCACCAGAACAACAACAACAAAAGAACCAGATTTGGGAGCAGGTTCTGTAGGGGAATTGTAGGCTTGCCTCTGTGGGACTGTAGTACCTGCTGTCTTGCATGAGAGCTAGGGTGTGAGGCCGGCCAGGGCAGGCCAGGTTGCAGCAGTGGGCATTTGTGTGAGCCAAGTCTGGGATAGATGGGGCTGAACCAGGCTGTAGCACCCACTGACATGCATGAGAGCCAGGACAGGTGGTGGGCCACGCCTGCATGGCCTGGGCTACAAAACCCGCCGAGATTTGAGAGTAGCCAGACTGGGTCAAAGCACCTACCAGCAAGCATAGGATCTGGGACTGGGAATGGGCCTGGCAGGGGAAATTTGGGGACTCTCCTACTAGGTTGCAGCTCTCACTGGTAAGTGTGAGAGCTGGGGCTGTAGGTGGACCCAGCTGGGCGAGGCTCCAGCAAGTCACAAGAGAGCCACGTCTGGGGTAGGCTGCAGCACCCACCAGTGAAAGCTGGAATCGGTGCAGACCAGTTGGGCTAGGTTGCAGTGCCTGTCAGTGAGCTCCAGAACTGGGGACCAGCATGGACACACACACTGGTGAGGACAGCCAGCTCTTCTGGGCCAGCAGAGGACACTGAGTGCAGAACAGGTTGGACAATTCTCTTGCCCAAACTTTGCAGCAAGTGTCTGTGTCTGTGGCTGCACTAAGGTGGACTTGGTCAGCCAATAGACCTTGGAAAGATTTTTCTCAACCCTGGTGCAACCAAGCAGATGATGTCTCAGAACTATCAAAACCATTTAATTACCACCCTCAGAACACTCCTCCCCACTTCAGGGTCACTAAGACGTCATCAAATGACCATCCCCCATCACCAGGTGCCGATGTAATTTGGCAGCAAGGAGCGGTCCTCTCCCCTTCCCCCTGCCCCTTCCAGTAGACCGGGAGAATAAAAGAAAAAAGCTGAGAAAAGGAAATTCAGAAAGAAAGGAAGAAAGGAAGAAGGAGGCTAAAGTTAAGGAAGCTAAATAAAAATAGTAACAAAATAAAATGTACACAGGAAAGCCCCAGGGCTAGTGTCTAGAAATCAAAATTTATCATAATGAAAACAATGTATACGTGTGTAGGGACGAACAAATCCACCCACTGAATACAGTATATCGCTGGTGCACAGAAATTCGAGGTTTTCCCACGCTGGAACTGCGGCCCCTTGAGGAGAGCAAGCATTCCCTCCCATTCACTGCTGTAGCATACATCTACAGGAACACGTAAACTGGCCCCAGAGCAGAGTGAATTCATTCTAAATGAATCAAAGACATAACAATAAAAGCAAAATACTAAAACTCTTCAGAAGACACCTTCATGCAAGTCCTCTCGTAATATGCATGAACACCTCTCTATTCACTTACGCTGGAGCTCACTGCATGGAAACCCATCCAACTCACCAGGTCCTTCCTGGTTGCACTACACGTGGCTGTTTGAGCCTAAAATCCCAGAAGCAGAGCCTGAGGCTTCTAATGTCCTTGCATTGTTGCCAACACTTAGGATTATCTAACTTAAAAAAAAAAAAAAAAAAAACATTCTGGTGGAATTGAAGTATCACTTCATTGTCTTAACTTACAGAAACGTCCCGATTTAGTTTGTCCCATGTGAATTTCCTATGCCTACCTTTTGTCCATCTCCCTATCCAGTTTCTTGCCATACCCTCATTCATGTTTCATGAGTTTCTCATAGCCACTATTTAAGTCATTTGCAATAATTACAAAGAATATTTGGGGATGGGGCTGGCACTGAGGCGTAGCATATTAAGCTGCTTCTGGTCACCAGCATCCCAGCAGCGGGCCAATTTGTGTCCCAGGTGTTCCATTTCCAATCCAGCTCCCTGCTAACAGCCTGGGAAAGCAGCAGAGGATGACTCGGGTCCTTGGGCTCCTGCACCCACATGGGAGACCTAGATGAAGCTCCTGGGTTCAACCTGTTCTAGCTCCGGCTGTTGTAGCCATCGGGGAGTGAAGCAGCAGATGGAAGATTCTCTCTCTGTTTCGCCTTCTCCCAGCCACTCTGCCTCTCAAATAAAAAATAAACAGATCTTTTTATAATTGTTTCTGGTTTTCAACTTATTGTTAGGCTTGTCTATGAAATGCTTTTAACAAAGTTTATTTTTTCTTTTTATTTGAAAAATAAAGAAACAGCTCCCATCCAATGATTCACTGCTCAAAAATCTGCAACAAGCTACCGTTGGGCCAAGCTGATGTCAGGAGCCAGGCGCTCCATCTGGTCGACTGTGGTGGCAGCGCCCTGGCCACTCAAGCCATCCCCTGCTGCCGCCTGGAATGAAGACTCGTTTCTTCTGAGAACTGCCTTTGGCCTGCGTCGCTCACGCCCTGCTCATCTTCTTCTTGCTGATCCTGGGAATTCTTCATATTTGGTGTACCTGGTCAGAGCGTGCTGTGATCCTGTGGGTCTTAACCCCCTCCCATCCGGGCCCACGCCGTGCCTGACTGAACACGCCCCTGTGCCCAGCGAAGGCTGAGCCTGAGAGGTCCTGAGCGTGTCCTGCCACGCCTTTCCCAAGTTGGAGGTGATTTCTAGGGGTGGCTGGGAGAAGCACGGACTGTGACTGAGACACCCACTTTGTCCGGCGTGAACACCCACCCCTCCCTTCAGACTCTTCTCTGCTTCCTGTCACCGAGGCTCTTCCCAGGGCCTCTGCATTCTCCTGTTTTCCTGTTGCCAGCAAGTTCTTCTACCCAGGGGGAATGCAGCTGTCAGCAACAGTTACAGCTTCCCTTGGCAAGCACAATGGGAAAAACCGACCTTCCCATAGATTCAGCAGAAAAGTGAAGCATTGGCGTGGCTCCCGCTGGACCACCTGCCTGTCCCCTAGAAAGTCTGCCCTAAAAGAAATGAGAAACCTTCTAAGGCAGAATAAAACTCCAACCACCATGAGAGGCTCCTCCTTTGCAAGTCATAGCAGCATACCACTGCCACAAGTGGACTGGTCTGGGTACCCAGATGGGAGAGGGCCAAAAGCACAGAAGGGGAGGAGATTGCAGCTCAGGATGGCTGGAGCTCAGGCCCGACGGGGTGTGGTGGGATGGCAACCGATGGTCTGATGTTAGGGCTTGCAGCCCTTGCCAGCTCATCATGCCATCTCCCGCAACGGTCCTGGGACCAGTGAGAGCCAGGCTGCCAATGGTGAGCTGATCCCAGCTGCAGAGCCATCTCTTGTTAAATGCCCTTACTTGGTCAAACCTGGCAGTAATGACATGTATCCTTGTGATGTGGGTTACATGAAATCATTCAGAACTGCACATAGGCCAGGGCCTGGCATGAAGAAAGACCAGTGTTAATTACATGCCGGGGTCCGTGTGATGGATGTGGAAAACAGGAAGGTGTGAGGAGCATTGCTTCCATTGCGGGCAAGGCCGCGAAGGAACTCCCCGCCGAGCAGGGCTCCAGCGGGATGTTGCTTTGATCACCTGAATGCGGCCCGCTTTCCATTGCCGGACACCGGACTTCCCCAATGAGTTTTCAGTAATCTGCCTAGGCACTGTCTGCCCCTGCGGAGTTAACAGTTGATGTATGGTATCTGTGCGAGCTTGGAAGTTGATGTTACTGATATTTGCTTCTAGCATAAAGGTTTTTACCTACTGCTGCTACAGCTGCCACCATTGCTATGTTAATCAAAGGTGTTCCGTCCCCAGGTGGCAGGGACTTTTTACAGCCTTTCCTCTCCCATTGACAATATGCTAATCAAGGGTGCTAACTTCCCAGGTATAGGGGAAGCCCTTTCTATCCTTTCTTTGATCTTTGGATCTCGCCTCCTGTTTTACATTTCCTCTCTTAGTTGATTCAAGAGGTATCAGCTTGCCTTAGGTGAGACAAATGGCAGAATTATCTTTAGCAACACCCATTTAATCATGACGTAAAAAGTCTGAGCCAAAGTTTAACTGATTCTGTATAAATAAAGCAGACGGCTTTATTGCTGTGTCCACTATCTTCAAGGAATTCTGGTGGTCCATCTCTTTCTTTACGCCGACTCCACGCACACTCCGCGGGTTTCGAACCTCGGCCGGAGCTGGACTCCGGCAATTACAAGTAAATTGTTCGTTGATTGAAAAAGTGAACGAAGGGTCCCTGGACCCCTACATTGGGACTCTGAGCAGGTTCCCTCCCAGACAGAAAGCCTGGGGTACAGAGTGGGACTTTTGGTCGTTGATAATCAATATTGCTGAAATCCTCTCTCTTCTTTGAGCTGTAAAGCAGAAATAAACGCAAGCTTAGACAGTGCTGTTAATACTGTTGTAGGGTTTTTGAACCCGAATACTGCAGCAACCTCAAATTCTTGTCTCGCAGGAAAGAAGAATTTTCATGCGGACACAGTTTAGTTTTAAAGTAAGATTTATTAGAAATAGTTGAGAAAGTAGACTCCCATCCTAGTGATGGGAGGGGGCCTCGAGATCCTCTGCCATAGTGGCAGGGGGAAAGGCAAGAGAGAAAAACCCATATTAATGGTGGAGAAAGCATCTTTTAAAGGTTCCCCTCAAAGATGTTTCTCCATAAACAAAGGAAATTCCTGGTTTCCATGGTACCTGGCCTTGGGACAAAAGGCCAGCAAGGTGTCACTGGCCAACTTCCTTGGTCCCTTTCTAATGATAAAGAGGCCAGTCTGAAGCCCTCCCCCTTGGCAATGGCTGGAGACAGAATTGGGCGGAGGCTTCAGGTGAGGAATAGATATGTTAATGTCACCCTTGTCTCCTGGGGGAAACACTCCGGTGAATCCAAGACATGGTGGGGAAAATACCCCTTTATATTTGGGAAGAAAAATGACTTGGGGACCCAGAATACTGTGAGAGGAGTTAGACTGGGTGGTAGGCAGTTAGGGTTTTCTGGGTCCCCAAGTCATTTTTCTTCCCAAATATAAAGGGGTATTTTCCCCACCATGTCTTGGATTCACCAGAACACGTCTCTCCCAAGACACATACATATCTTATCAGGAGTGTTTCCCCCAGGAGACAAGGGTGACATTAACATATCTATTCCCCACCTAAAGCCTCCGCCCAATTCTGTCTCCAGCCATTGCCAAGGGGGTGGACTTCAGACTGGCCTCTTTATCATTAGAAAGGGACCAAGGAAGTTGGCCAGTGACACCTTTCTGGCCTTTTGTCCCAAGGCCAGGTACCATGGAAACCAGGAATTTCCTTTGTTTATGGAGAAACATCTTTGAGGGGAACCTTTAAAAGATGCTTTCTCCACCATTAATATGGGTTTTTCTCTCTCTTAGCTTTTCCTCCTGCCACTATGGCAGGAGGTAAGGGTTTTTCTCTCTTGCCTTTCCCCCTGCCACTATGGCAGAGGATCTCGAGGCCCCCTCCCATCACTAGGATGGGAGTCTACTTTCTCAACTATTTCTAATAAATCTTACTTTAAAACTAAACTGTGTCCGCATGAAAATTCTTCTTTCCTGCGAGACAAGAATTTGAGGTTGCTGCAGTACTCCGGGTTCAAAAACCCTACAACAGTTTTGGCGCCTTGTGACTCGGATCCTACCAGCGAAATTTCTCCAGCCAGCCTGCAAACATCCATCTCGTCGGACGGTGAGCAAAGCGGACTTTCTATCCTGTGTTTCGGAGACACTAGTTCTCCACAATTAGTAACTCTCAGAAAAACAAACACCGGGTCCCTGACGGCCAGTTAAATGCGTCTAGCGCGGCCGCCGGTCTTAAGACTCAGGGGCGAGGCTTGCTGAGTTTGGCTAAATTGATCCCCTGGAGCTGGGACACTTTTCTGATCTTTTCTCGCTGCCCGCTTCCCGTGGATCTGCGCCACAGGAAGGACAGGGAAAGCCTGGACAAGTAGGGGTCCTGGCCAGGGCACTCCCTGGTGTTCCCCGAAAGCTCATCGGCTAACCCTGGTCCCCACAAATGCCCGGTGGGCTAGGCGCTGGGAAACGGCTCCTCTCGCTTCCGTGGATCGGCGCCGCAGGGAGGGTAGGCCTGGACGACTAGGGGGTCTGGCCAGGGCACTCCCTGGCGTCCCCTGAAAGCCCGTCGGCTGACCTCAGTCCCCAAGAAGCCCAGTGGGCACGGCGCTGTGAAACGCCACCCTGGCGGATTGGCCCTTGGTGATGTGGGAGAAGGCTTGGACGAATAGGAGATCTGGCCAGGGCACTCCCTGGCGTTCCCCTAAAGTCCGTCTGCCTGACCCTAGACCTCTAGCGAGCAGAGGACCGTGAAGCGCTTCCTGATGGGAAAGGCACCTGGGCGCTCAGTCTGAGGAAGCTGGGATTCTACCTTTCTCTTCTCTCTCCTCAGCTCCAGGAATGTCGGTTTTGTCCAAACTCAGTTTCCTTTTCGCGGACTAAGCCCGTCGCGCGAGACTGGGGAGAAGTCTCAGGGTGCCTCAGAAATTCTGGTCAGGGCCACTCCCTGATGTTTTTCGAAAGGCCTCTGGACTGTACCCCGGACTCCGACAGCCCGTCAGGGTGTCGGGCTGAAATCTGCACTCTTTCCTTCCTTCCGCGGGGACACAGTTGTCAGTAAGAATGGGCGCAACCCACAGCGAGGCCACGAGCCCTGCGCTGCGTGCCTCAGTTCCCAAACTGCCCCAGGCACTGACAAGTCCGCCGCTTCCTTTTCTGTTAGGATCTCCTCAAAAGCTTTTCCTCACTAAGTCTCCTCACTTCTTATGGATTCATGCTTTGGGTTTTGCTTTACTGGTCAGTATGTGCTAAAGGTCAATTGGGCTGTGATAGGGAAAAGGAAAAGCCAGGCAGGGTTTCTTTCTAGGCCCCTCTATCAAGAAGATGAGCAGTGGAGATAGACTTGAGGGAGGAATGCGTCACACCTTTAATCCCTTCGCGAGGCAGGCAGCAGAGACAGTTCCTCCAGGATCGTTCTTAACAAGTGTAGTCGCTAATGTGAGCAGAAAGTTAGAGTCAACACATTCTTCTTTAGCCTTATTTAAGGACACAGGCTTATAGAATCAGGCCGAAGTTTGAGGTCAGGCTTGCCAACTTGAGGTTAGAACAAATTTCAAAAGGAGAGCATGTTTGTCCGGCAGAAGTCCCAGATGCAGCGTGGCGCAGGGGTTGGCACATGCTGTTTCTGACTTATATGTTCTCCAGGCCATCAGAATGCACCAGGCAGAGGCCTAGGTCTAGCATGGCGCAGGAAACAGGAGCGGATTGTTCACTCCTGGCACATGCTGTTCTAACCGAGACATCCCACAAGGCGTGGAAGGTCGAGCGACGTGAGTCAAGTGTACTGACTTCACTCCCACCTTCCTCCCTTCTTCTGTGGTCTTCAGCAGCGCACAACTGGACACCACGGGCGACGAGTATGTCTAGGTGCAACTTGTACTGGCAGGAGTCCCAGAGCTAACATGGTCACAGGAATGGAGGGCTGAACGGAGATATCCCTTGGGGTGCCTCCGCAAATACAGGGATGCCACAGCCTAGCTGCCAGCTTTGAGCTTTAGAGTAGAGTTAGTCTGGATGGACCTTTTTGCATAACTATGCTGCTGTGCTGGCTCCATCACCACGTGGAGCACACATGTGGTTTTTACCTTGGCTCCTCCCAGTTCAGTCTTAGTCAAGTCTCCTGACTACACCCTTTATTATAAGATATCTAACAGGAGGTAGAAGTTCATTTTGTCTCTCCTTGGTCACTGATATCAGAAAGGAATGGATATTTTGCTAATTAACAAAGGGCCAGACCCCAGACTCCCGCACCCCAGGAGAGAACTTAAAATTCATTAACTCATTCTAGCCTGAGATTCTTTCCCTTTGCAGTTCCCTCTGCCCTCGACTAGGAGTATTTCATTCAATGCGCCTTTTGTTTCATGATGTATCTCACTGTTAATGCTGTGTTCATGTGCTAAATCAAAGTTTTTTTCTGTGTTCTTACAACTAACTTCAGTGATGAGCTCTCAGTGTTTTACAATGTTTTTCGCTACTTTTGTTGCTTTTTCTTAAAGTTTTAACTATCTACTAGTTTATAGTGCCATCCTAGCTCTGATCAGATCTGGCCTACAATGTTTACACCTAGAGCAGTGCTTGCTAAAGTTTCAAAAGCTACTAATGCATATACTGGTGCTTATGTTTATTGGTCAATTTGTCTTTTAATTGTGAAGCTGTACCAAGCTGTGAGATTATTTGTGTTCCTGCATTGTCGATTATTCATGTTCTAACTTGCAAAACGCATCGTTTGTGAGATTTTGTCTTACAGGAAGACAGCAAGTTCTTAAAGGATGTATGGTATGATTGAACATATTGTGTACAACATATTCTAAATGTTCATCTTTGGTACAATGGAATTGAAATCTGACTCTTTGTCAAAGCTATGTTTTCTTAACTCATTTTCATCTTAATGGTGACTAAATCTGTTAGCTAACTCCAGGATAATTATGAAATATTAACAGACTGCTATTGGTACAAATGAGAAAGCATCACTAAAGTCTAATAATCTTATTACATTATTGTTCACAGTTATCCTAATGGACAAGGCCTAGAGGCCTAAACAGTACAAGTGTGTGTGTGAGTCTTACAGGTGGTTCCACAGTGTGCCGTGTAAAGTAAATAGATGTTTACATCTGTTTTTTACAATTCTAACAATGAATGCTTCATCTTCTAGTTCGAACAGATGCTATTGCATCCATTGCAGATAGTGCTAAAGCTAAACAGTAAGCTACAGGTTCCAACTAAAAGAGTCTAACTAGTGTTACTAATAAGATATAGTTCTAAATAATTGGTAACTTTAACACAAAAGATTTTTTCAAAAAGCTATTAAAAAAGCTACTTAGTCTTATAATGTATGTTATCTGGTATACATGTACATGTTTATGTGGCAAACTATGTACTCTATTTCAATTGACTTATAAAGTGTTCATAAATAAGAATTTCTAAGCTAAATCTTTTAATTTAAATAAATCTCTGAGATTAAGAGCCACAGAGATCTCCCATCTTCTTAACATGCTTGAGGAGTAACTTTCAGTATATTCCACTAGATTCTATGTAAAAAAGAGTAAGTGACAGATTCTGAACTGAAGCTCAGAAAAGAAGTTTTTCTAGGGAAAAGTCAGCCTGTAACTGCTCAGTCTGCAGCACTGACCAGGCTCCCGACCGGCATGTTTGCCATCTCCCTCTTCAGTTTTTGCTAGACTTCACCGGATAGGACACCCTCACTATTCTGAGGCAGGGTTCATGTCTTCCTCATTTACTAAATTATTGGATTTCTCTGTCCGTCTATTTAAGACTCTCGCGTTCTCCAATTGTCAACATATGGCTTGTAGCAACTATAGGACTAGTTCATTGCTTGCCTTTGCCCCCTAATGTGTGAAGTTTTGTGAATTCTTACTAGATTGCCATCAACTGCTGGGTTATTATAACTCACAACTAACTTAATCTCTTGCCATCTATGCTATGATCCAGATAAGTCTTGTAATGAAATGTTTTAAGTGTCATGTTTTATGCTCTAAGCTCAATGTCTTCTGATACTCTTAGAGTTTCCAGCAACTGGTAAAGTACAATTGTTTTTGTTTTTTTTAATCCACCACTTCTATATAAAACAACTGTAGTATTCTCAAAAGCCAAGTAAGTTTAAATCTTAATTCAGAATTGTCATTGCTAGACGAAATTATGACTCCATGGAGACTTAACGTTTACATGCCCTGCATGGGTTCATGTCCTATTGCCACATGTTAGTCTTGTCATTGTCTCTGTGTGTTCTAATGGATCTAGATAACAATTTCATATAGCTCAGTTTCATGTGTTCTATTGTGTTCATTGAGTTTGTTTCCAAACTTGAGCTTAAAAGGAATTTTTTCAAACTGAAAAAATCTAATCCATAAACTTAAGCTAAACTACTCAAGTCGAATGTTCAACACAATGTTTCTCATATCTAAGTTCTAAAATGCAAACATTCAAATTAGTGTTTCCAACTGATCCCATTACACACTAGGTTGGAAAAGATTATAATTGTCTTTGTTTTGTCATCTAGACTTCAACAAGAAGGAACACTCGGAGCCCAGACAACCCACCAGGCACCTCCGATGACTTCTGCATTCTACTGGGGACCCTTAGACCGGCCCCCAGAGGAGTACCTAACTGCTGCCCTTGAACTACGTCCTCTGTCAGCGGGAAGCAGTTAAGAACGAACGACGTCCCTGTCCCCCTTAACAGCAGTTAAGGTCACTTCTTCTGGGGGGCGGAATGTGAGAGGAGTTAGACTGGGTGGTAGGCAGTTAGGGTTTTCTGGGTCCCCAAGTCATTTTTCTTCCCAAATATAAAGGGGTATTTTCCCCACCATGTCTTGGATTCACCAGAACACGTCTCTCCCAAGACACATACATATCTTATCAGGAGTGTTTCCCCCAGGAGACAAGGGTGACATTAACATATCTATTCCCCACCTAAAGCCTCCGCCCAATTCTGTCTCCAGCCATTGCCAAGGGGGTGGACTTCAGACTGGCCTCTTTATCATTAGAAAGGGACCAAGGAAGTTGGCCAGTGACACCTTTCTGGCCTTTTGTCCCAAGGCCAGGTACCATGGAAACCAGGAATTTCCTTTGTTTATGGAGAAACATCTTTGAGGGGAACCTTTAAAAGATGCTTTCTCCACCATTAATATGGGTTTTTCTCTCTCTTAGCTTTTCCTCCTGCCACTATGGCAGGAGGTAAGGGTTTTTCTCTCTTGCCTTTCCCCCTGCCACTATGGCAGAGGATCTCGAGGCCCCCTCCCATCACTAGGATGGGAGTCTACTTTCTCAACTATTTCTAATAAATCTTACTTTAAAACTAAACTGTGTCCGCATGAAAATTCTTCTTTCCTGCGAGACAAGAATTTGAGGTTGCTGCAGTACTCGGGGTTCAAAAACCCTACAACAATACCCTAACTGCCTACCACCCAGTCTAACTCCTCTCACAATACTGTTGATCTAGCTACTGATGGTTGGTTTGTGTTAAGTTAGAAACTTTGAGCTGCTCCAGGGACCAAAGGTGCAAAATGGGAGGAAATTACAGCTGGGGGTGAACGGAACTCTGGCCCAACTGGGTGTGATCAGGATACAGGAGACTGCCGGATCCAGGGCAGGGCTACACAGGACGGGGATGCTCACCCCTCCTCCTCCACCTGTCCGCCTTCCCTTTCACAGAAGTTGTTGCTTCGCTCCTGTTTCCGGGAGACATTTGGACACTCTCAGCTGCTCTGGCAGGGCAGCCCCCTCCCCACTGCATCTTGGACCACTGCTGCTGCATGATAAGAAGCCAGTTGGTGAGGAGTGTCAGGGGTTCTCATGCTGCATCATCCCAGATCCCCCACCCAGGCTCACTGCACACCTCTGATCTCATTCGATCCTCACAGTGTCTCTGCAAGTGGACCTATTTCTCAGATGAGGAAGGTGAGTGGTATGACCCACCCAAGCTCACAGGGCTAAGAAACAAGGGAACCAGAATTCCAACCAAGCCTACTTGACACCAGATTTCTTGTTCTCCAGTGTTCTGGGGCTGTGCCCCCACCATGGACACAAGGAAAGGAGGCCACGAAGGACAAATAACTTGCCAAAAGTGTGCAAGTGGTAAGTGGTGAAGCCAAGATGCAAACTCGTTGGTCACCGCCAACCCAGCGTCCTCAGGCGAGGGAGGCACGCGTTCAGTCTCAGTGGAGATGCTGATGCCCAGGATGCCCGGTTCAGCTCCCTGACTCCAGCCTCCTGCTGGGGGTGGACAGCAGAGACCCCCAAAGTAATGGGCTTCCTCCGCCCACCTGGGAATCCTAGACTGAGTTCTGTGTCTTCTCCCAGTCACTGTGGACACCTAGGGAGTGGACGCACAGCTGGAGAGCTCTGATTCTTTCTCCTCTCTCAGCCTCCCAAAGCTTCCCTCCAGCTGCGATACTTTGGATTCTGGGTAAGAGTTGGAAGGTGAATAGATGAAAATGAAAAAGTTCCTCAGTTGTAGGACATTGTGACCCTAGAAGGTCAGGGAGCAAAGGATTATAACTGATAGGGTAACATTTGTAGAACAACTGAGTGGGTACCTTTCTTATAGTTAAACGGATATCATTTGTATGAGAACAGCTGAGTGGACAGCATGTGATTGAGAACACTTGGTGGGATATACAAGACAAAACAGTTCCAAACAAAAGTATAGAAACAGCTGATGGGCTTTGTTGATAAGCTCAATACCTCCTCCCTTACCCTGTATGACCCTGTCTGACCATCAGTCAGAGTCCACACATGTTATTATCGGCTCCATGCACCAAGTCCATTACTGCAGGACAGCGACACTCACTCAGCCGTATTGCTGTTCCTCCTAAACCCTGACTCTGGGGCTCAATGTGGCTGCTTCAGCATAGCCTTTTCAGCCTTGTCCCCTCCCTAAGGGAAGGAGAGAAAAAGTCACTCAACAGACCAGAAATAGCTGTGGATCCTGGGAGGGTGGCCCTCAGAGAACTTACATGGATTCTTTGAGGCAGGTGTGTGCACAGCTCTTGGAGAGCTGGACAGACAGCGGCCTATGAGAGTCAGAGGGACAGAGAAAATGGGACTTGCAAGACAAGTGGGAACAGCATGGGACATTTTATTTATTTTTTTAATAAAGATTTATTTATTTTTCCTCTATGTGTCAATTGATTTTTTTTTTCAAGTGCACATTTAAGGATCTTTTCCTCATGTTCGACTGAAGACAGCTTGATTATCATGTGTCCTGGTGAGGATCACTTTTGGTTAACCCTGTTGGGAGTTCTCTGCCCCTCCTGTATTCTGTTTCCCAATTCTTTCTCCAGAGAAGTTTTCTTTTATCATTTCATTGAATACATTTTTAAGGCCAGCTTCTCTTTCTGTGTCTTCTGGAACTCTTACAACTTTTATCTTTGGCCTTTTTTTTTTAATAGTGTCACTCAACTTGAATGCCTTTTTTTTAGCTTGACCCAGCTCTTCCTCCAGCTTTTTGTTTCCCCATTGTGTCAAGAAACACCTTTCAATTCTGAGATTCTTTCTTCTGCCCCATCCATTCTATTATTATTGAGTCTTTCCACTGAATTTTTAATTTGTTCCATTGTGTTCTTCATTTCCAAAAATTCTGTTTGATTTTGTTTCAGCATTGCTATTTCCTTTGTGACACATTTCTTAAACTCCTTGAACTCTTGTATGTGCTTCTCATTGTTGATGAAAAGCTTTATAACAAGTGTTTTGAATTCTGTGTCCCCCATTTTCTCGATGTCTTCCTCAGCTAACTCTGAGGTTGGCAAAGGCTTTTGCTCCTTTGCAGGGGAGTCTTCACTCATATTCATTGTGCCTTTGTGTCTTCTTTTGCTCTTGATCATTGCACTTCTGGTTAGCAGAGTCTTCTCCTCCTTGGGGTAGGTTCCTAAGCTCTGTCACCCACAGGTCTACAGTTCGATTTTACTTATTGCAGTTGGTACACAACTCTTTGCTTGCAGCCACTTGTGCCACAACCTCCAGCGAATTCCAGGTTTGGATTCTTATGTTAAACTTCCACCATGGTCTCCGTATGCCCAGTTCCTGGCTCACCAATCTCTACCTCCTGTGTTATTGCGCTGAGGTTGCACCATTGTCTATACAACCTTTCTCCATTTCTGGTTCAAGCATTAGGGAGACACCAGGTGTCCTAAATAACTAGGTTGTTGGTGGTGCTGATCTTCCCATAACCTGCCAGCTGTTAGCTCTAAAGGCCATCTAGACCTATTTTGACCCATAGGATGCCAAAGTCAGTATTATTTTCCCTGTGGGACCAGGGTAATGCACTGAGCTAGAAGTGAGTTCACTCCCAGCTTAACATATGTAAAACTCACTGTTGTCCCTCTAGTCTCACAGCCTTTGTTACGCTATACAAGGAATGGCAATCAGACTCACAGCTGACCCCTCACAGGAAACTCTACAGTCCAGAAGAGAATGGAATTACATATTCCAGATTCTAAAAGGAAAAAATCGTCGGCCTAGGAGAACATATCCAGCAAAGCTTTCTTTTGTCTTTGAAAATGAAATAAAATTCTCCCACAATAAAGAAAAGCTCAAAGATTACACCTTTTCCAGACCTGCCCTACAAATGATACTTCAAGATGTTCTCTTGACAAGAGAAGAGCAATAGTACTCACCAAAACCAAAAGCAAACGTGAAGAACATCCCAGTGAAATAACAACAGAAGACTAAATCAATGAACAACCCATTGCTGAGATAACAGGACAAAATTACCACCTATTCATATTAACTGTGAATGCAAATGGATTAAACCATCAGTCAAACATCAAATTAGTAGACTGGATTAAAAAACAAAACCCATGTATCGGTTGCCTACAGGAGACACATCTCCCGAACAAAGCTCAGTGGAAACTATATTTCATGGATTTTGATATCTTTGTTTTTAATTGTCATTTTCTCATATTAAATTCCTTACTGGAGAATCAAGATGGCGGAATAGGGTAAGGGCACGTTTAAATGGACGGAGAAACATTTAATCAGAATGAAGCAGAGAGGACACATTCCAGGAAATAGGAAAGGACACAACAACAGCAGAGGGGTACCTGGAGACTGACAGACACGGAAAAGCAGAGGACACTATGGTGTGGTGTTGTGGTGACTGATACTCCAGCACGGCATTCAGCTAACAGTGATCTGAACTCCACCAGCAGCTGGAACTCCACCAGCAACCAGGTGGGAAGGGACTTTCATTGGGAGCTTGGGAGGTAAACCCAGACAAAGAACTGTCTGTTCTGCTGGTCCGTTTGATTTGACCAGCAGCAGAGATAGAGCAGCAGATCCCAGACAGGCAGTGCGAGAACAGCGAGGATTTCACAGCCCAGTCAGCCCCCTAGAGCTGAACTGGGCGCCATTTTGCGTAAGGAGGCAAAGGCAAGGGAAAGGACTGAGCATGCACTGAGCTGGGAGTGAACTCATTTCTGCCTCAGTGAACTGCAGCAATGTGGCATTCCACAGGTTCCACCCAAGACAGTTCTGGGTAGCCCTCAAATCTGATGGCCAGCAGATCAAGAACTCTATTAGTGGCACGTCAGGTGCATTTTGTACACTGTGGCAAACGCTTTAGCACTACAGGGGACAACACTTAACTGTACATGTGCTGAGCTCACGAGAACTCACTTAGTTCAGTGGATTGCTGGTCCCACAGGAAAATAATACCAACTGTGGAATCGTACAGGTCAAAATAGGTCCGTGTGGCACTCAGACCTAACGTCAACAGGTTCCGGCAAGATCAGCGCCACCACAACTTAGCTATATAGGACACCAGGTGTCTCCCTAATCCTGGGACCTGCTGCAACCGAAAGTGGGAGAAAGGTTGCAGAGACAATGGTGCAACCTCAGCGCAATAACACAGGAGGTAGAGATTGGTGAGCCAGGAACTGGGCATACGGAGACCATGGTGGAAGTTTAACATAAGAATCCAAACCTGGAATTCGCTGGAGGTTGTGGCACAAGTGGCTGCAAGCAAAGAGTTGTGTACCAACTGCAATAAGTAAAATCGAACTGTAGACCTGTGGGTGACAGAGCTTAGGAACCTACCCCAAGGAGGAGAAGACTCTGCTAACCAGAAGTGCAATGATCAAGAGCAAAAGAAGACACAAAGGCACAATGAATATGAGTGAAGACTCCCCTGCAAAGGAGCAAAAGCCTTTGCCAACCTCAGAGTTAGCTGAGGAAGACATCGAGAAAATGGGGAACACAGAATTCAGAAAATTCATTTTAAAGCTTTTCATCAACAATGAGAAGCACATACAAGAGTTCAAAGAATTTAAGGAAGCAATAAAGCAAATCAAGGCTGGTATATCAGAAATTAAGAACACAGTAGAGCAAATTAAAAGTACAGTGGAGAGTCTCCAAAGTAAAATGAAGCAAGCAGAAGAAAGAATCTCAGAATTGGCAGATATTTCCTGTCATCAGGGGGAAGCAAACAAAAAGCTGGAAGCAGAGCTGGGTCAAGCCAAAAAAAGTATTAAAGAATTGAAAGACACTATAAAGAGGCCAAATATAAGAGTTATAGGAGTCCCAGAAGGTGCAGAAAGAGAAACTGGTTTTACAAATATATTTAATGAAATAATAAAGGAAAATTTCCCTAATCTGGAGAAAGAATTGGGAAACAACATCCAGGAGGGGCACAGAACTCCCAACAGGGTTAACCAAAAGAGATCTTCACCAAGACACATGATCATTAAGCTCTCGTCAATCGAACATAAGGAAAAGATCCTTAAATATGCATGTGAAAAAAATCAATTGACATATAAAGGAATGCCAATTAAACTCACAGGAGGGCTTGGCAGCGTGGCCTAGTGGCTAAGGTCCTCGCCTTGATCCCATATGGCCGCTGGTTCTAATCCCAGCAGCTCCACTTCCTCTCTATCTCTCCTCCTCTCAGTACATCTGACTTTGTAATAAAAAAAAAAATAAAATAAATCTTAAAAAAAAAAAAAAAAAAAAAAAACCCTCACAGGAGACCTCCCATAGGAAACTCTACAGGCAAGAAGAGAATGGAGTGGCATATTCCAGATTCTAAAAGAAAAAAATTGTCGGCCTAGGATAACATATACAGCAAAGCTTTCTTTTGTCTTTGAAAATGAAATAAAATTCTTCCACAGTCAAGAAATGTTAAAAGAATTTGCCTCGGGCCCGGCAGCATGGCCTAGCGGCTAAAGTCCTCGCCTTGAACGCCCCGGGATCCCATATGGGCGCCGGTTCTAGTCCTGGCAGCTCCACTTCCCATCCAGCTCCCTGCTTGTGGCCTGGGAAAGCAGTCGAGGACGGCCCAAAGCTTTGGGACCCTGCACCTGCGTGGGGGACCTGGAGGAAGTTCCTGGTTCCCGGCATTGGATTGGCAGGCACCGGCCGTTGCGGTCACTTGGGGAGTGAAACATCGGACGGAAGATCTTCCTCTCTGTCTCTCCTCCTCTCTCTGTATATCTGACTTTGTAATAAAAATAAATCTTTTAAAAAAAAAAAAAGAATTTGCCTCTTCCAAACCTGCCCTACAAATGATACTTCATACTTCAAGATGTTCTCTTGACAGAGAAGAGGAATAGCACCTACCAAAACTAAAGGCAAATGTGAAGAACACCCCAGTAAAATGACAACAGAAGACTAAACCAATGAACAACCCATTCCTAAAATGACAGGACCAAAGTATCACCCATATATATTAACTCTGAATGTACATGGCTTAAGCTCAATCAAGTGTCATTGACTAGTAGACTGGATTAAAAAACAAAACTCGGGCCCGGCGGCATGGCCTAGCAGCTAGGGTCCTCGCCTTGAAAGCCCCGGGATCCCATATGGGCGCTGGTTCTAATCCCGACAGCTCCACTTCCCATCCAGTTCCCTGTTTGTGGCCTGGGAAAGCAGTCGAGGACGGCCCAATGCATTGGGACCCTGCACCCGTGTGGGAGACCCAGAAGAGGTTCCTGGTTCCCGGCTTCAGATTGGCGCGTACCGGCCCGTTGCGGCTCACTTAGGGAGTGAAACATCGGATAGAAGATCTTCCTCTCTGTCTCTCCTCCTCTCTGTATATCCAGCTTTCCAATAATAATAAAATCTTTAAAAAAAAAAACTCATCTATTTGTTGTCTAGAAGAGACACACTTCACCAACAAAAATCAGCGGAAACTATATTGCATGGATTTTGTTGTTTTCTGTTAGTTTCATCTCTTCGAAACACTTTCTTCTGATTAAATCATTCAATGACTCATAGATCATTCAGTAGCATCATTTTCTTCAAGATGGTTCTTGATTTTCATTTCTTCAGCAACACGTTAGTCATTCAGTAGCATGTTATTTAACTTCTTAGTGTTGTTAATTTCTTTTTTCCTCCTGTTGTTGATTTTGTATTGTGGCTTTTCACTTAAGAGGACGTATAGTAACTGTGTAATGGAGACAATCATATCTACATGTAAGGACACAATGGCGTACGCATCTCTACTACCTGACCAAAGATAGAGTCCCCCTGAAACTGTTAACTATATCTTGACAATAGGATGCTGGACTCTGCCATTGTCCATGCCTGCAATGATTGACTTATGATTGTTTATGAAGAACTATACTATTGCAATAATATAACAGAAATCAGCTGAGAGCAGGGGTTTGGTGGAGGGTATAAGGGAAATCCCAGAACCTATGGAACTGTATCATAAAATAATACCAAAATGGAAAAAAAATATTATTTTTTATTGGAAAGGTAGGTTTACAGATACAGAAAGCTCTTCCACCCTTGGGTTCACTCCCCAAATGGCCACAACAGCCAAAGCTGAGCCAATCCGAAGCCAGGAGCCTCTTCTGGGTCTCACACGTGGGTGCAGGATTCCAAGGCTTTGGCCCATCCTTTACTGTTTTCCCAGGCCGCAAGCAGGGAGCTAGATGGGAAGTGGAGCATCTGGGATAGGAATCAGCAGTGATATGGGATCCCTTTGCTTGCAAGGGAAGGATTAACCAATTGTGTCCTCCTCAGAATGGGAAATTTTCAACAAAGCACATTTTTTTGTACAATGGAAGGCAGAAACAAGGCCTGGGAGCAGGCCAGCAGGGACACCTGCACTGGTCCCATGTCCCTGTCACATGAGTTTTAGCCTTCTTCCTGAGTTTCA
This sequence comes from Ochotona princeps, assembly GCF_030435755.1. Lineage (NCBI taxonomy): Eukaryota > Metazoa > Chordata > Mammalia > Lagomorpha > Ochotonidae > Ochotona > Ochotona princeps. The sequence goes on from NC_080833.1 coordinate 13,360,208, forward strand.
GCCTTTTTCCTGAGGGCAGCTTAGAGAAACCCTGCCTGCACCTGTGTGCAACACCGTCCCAGGAGAACTCCCACATCCAGAAAGCCCCTCCCTCAATGCTCCCAGAACATGGAGGAAGAGAAGAGATACGGGCACTCATTATGTCCACAAAACTTCCCGACATCCCGCCTGGCCTGAGAGGCGCATTTTCCAAGCTGGCTTTCCACTCCCTCTGCGCCCCGGCACCGCACCGGCGCCGCAAGCATGGCATCCACCCCTCGAACCTCCTCCCGCTTAACCCTCCTGCCCGCTCAACCATACCCGGACCTCGCCCTCTCACCCTCCACGCCGAGCTCCATCAACCTGAGAGCCAGAGAGAAGGTGGTCCCCCAGCAGACGTCGGAGGTGGCCTAAAAGCACGCGCGGGCGCGGTCATTGCCTCCATGAGAGACGCACGCTGCCCGGCCTCCCAGCCACGCCCTCGGCCCTATCAAGTGGGCGGCTCCTCTCCCTGACCAGCGCTGGCCCTCATCCCTCCAGCCCAGGGACACACCCCGAGGGAGGAGCCGCCCGCCCAGTCTGCTGGTATATCCCCGACCGGCCCCGCCCTCTGCTCTCTGCGCCTGCACCTGCCGACCCAAGGACAGACATGGCCCGGGAGCCTCGGTCCGGCGCGCTGGAGCCGGAGTACCTGCAGCGGCTGCTGCTCTGCTCCCTGGAGGCCAAGAAGTCGGCCTACTGCCCCTACAGTCGCTTCCCCGTGGGCGCCGCCCTGCTCACCCGCGACGGGAGGATCTTCTCGGGTAAGGGCGGGAGCCTGGGGGGTCCCTTCTCTCTGGCAGCCTGCGTGAGGGAGGGGGACAGGCGGCGGCGCAAAGAAGGGCTCAACGGGTACCCCTTCGCTGACGCTGGGAAACTCGGCCCAGGCACGAGTGATTCTGAGAAGACTGGGACGGCCGGGAAGTTTGCAGGGAAGCAGAAAGGGTCATGTCTGGTGTGCTGGGAGAGGGGATTAATAGCTTGGTAGCCTGCTCTGTGAAAGGCTCCTGGTTAAGGCTCCCACACAGCACATCCTAACCTCCAACCCCTGACCTAGGTGTTAGACCCATTTTTAGATGAACAAACTGAGACCCATAACTCCTTTACTGTGTTTGGCTGGTTTGGAAGAACACCAAAAGTCAAACTTGTTTGGCTAAGCTTGGGACAGTATCATTCAGGCTATCCAGGACATGCCCTGGTGGGGAAGGGGAGAGGGCGCACCTGCAAGGGTTCCCGTGGTGAGCATGGCTGTCACGTCTAGTGTGTTGATATTTTGCTTGGTGGCCTGGGTCCCCAGCACCTTCAAGCAGGAAAAGTAACTTTGCCTGAGAGCTCCCCGGGGAGAGGAAGGGAATTGATCTGAGAGTTAACCCTTACAGACTCTCCCCGCAGGGCATCTGCCCAGCTGGGAACCTGCCTCCCAAGGAGCCTTGTCCCAGGCAGGGGCTGTGGCTGGAGTCTTGAGCTTTTGAGCTCTTAGTGCTGCAAAGCACCTCCCTGGCCCCAACAGGTGCCTCAGGACTTGCTGAGGGGCGCTGAGTGTAGTGGGGAGGCAGTGGGGCCCAGTGGTAGCAGTTGCAACAGTTGTGCTGTGCTGTTTCTTGGGGAGGTGGGCGGGAGGGCCACGTAGTGTGACTCTTCTTGACTGCTTTTCCAGCATCAAGATGAGTGTCCTGTGGGGACAGAGAGCTGGTCAGACAGCCCCAGAAAAAGGAGTCCGACGTTCCAAGAAGCTCTGGTCTTTTCTTTCTTGAAAAGCTGATTTAAAATAAGGCTAAGCCTTATACCTGTTAACCCTGGGGATCCCTGCAAGAGATATCTAGGGGGACAGGCTTTGTGGCATCACTGGGAAAGCTGTAGGGGTGCCTGACCCAGCCTTGGTTGCTGGTCGAGGAAGTGAGCCAGCAGATGGAGGGGACCCCCACATATTCCCATTCCTCTCTTCCATAACTCTGGTTTTCCAATAAATAAATAAAAAGGCAGCCCAGCCCAGGTGCTGGGTATTCTCCTGTTGCTCCTCCAGCAGCCAGGATACTGTGTGCCAGGAGCCAGGGCTATCAGTGTGGCATAGGGCAGGGACCCCTTGCCTTGCCCAGGCCATGTGGCTCCAGGTTAAGAAGAGAGATGAGCAGGAACATGGCCTACGCCGATGACAGGGAAGGGCCTGGCATTGTCCATCCAGGATTGTGCCATGAGGGCTTAGGGAGGCTCAGGATTGGAGGCTCCTGGGTTTGAATCCTGGCACTGCTGTTCTGTTCCCTTCCCCCTTCTGGACCTCACCTACCTCCTGTCAGGGTTGCTGTGAGTGGGGTTGCCTGCACTGGCAACCCTGGACTGGTGTGTCATCATCACATGGCTGGATGCGAGATTTGGAATTAATCCGCTTTTTGTCATTGTAAGAAAGTAATAAGGGAGGAGTTTCTTGGGAAAGAGGAGGTTTCTTCTGACAGAGCATCCGTCAGGTAGAGACAGGCAGTGACGGTGAAGGTGCCAAGGAGGTGTGCCAGGAGGCAGGAAGGGAAGCCAGACCAAGCTTATCTCAGAGGCCACACCCTAGGGACCTAGGGTCCGCCCCCAGGACCTTCCTCCAACCCCACCAGGGTTAGGTCAATCTCCACTTAACCCGCAAGCCATTGGCATTCATCATCAGCCAACTCAGTGAGGCTGGGGGTTCAAACGTCTGTGTGAGTTTGGGGAGCCAGGTCTGGCTCAGTCTGCACAGGCTTCAAGTGGGTGAGTGTCACAAGGTGTTTTATCCGTGTTGGCTGCGCCCCTCATTGCTGCACTGATGGAGACTGCCTGGAGACTTTCGGAGGCCCAGCATCAGATTGGATGACGTGGGAAGCAGGGAGTCAGGGCATGGTGCTAAGAGTGATGTGAGGATGGCACGTGAGGACCATTAAGAAATCAAGGAGGACTGTGGCTGGCAGAACAGCGTCAAGGGTCACCACCTGCCCGTGATATCGGCACATTCCTGGCCCATTACCACTGCTTGGTTAAGGCCCATTGAATGCATGGATGGATGCAAGTGGGACAAAGAGAAAGGAGATATGGTTCCTGGGAGCAAGGGACAAGGCTTGGGATGGGAGGCATGAAGGGGGCGGGCTCCAGGGTCTGCAGCCACGTGTCCCAGGGCATGACGGCGCCTGGTTGGGGGCAAGAGACTGTGTGGTGGGGAGCTCAACGTACCACATGAATCCCTAAAACGGGTCGAACACTCAGGGAGCCCCATGTGTGGAGAACAGCTCCTAATCCTGCAGCCCCCCGGGGTGAGGGAGATGAGGCTTGTCCCACACACGCTAGCCAGAAATGACAGGAGCCCACCAAAGCAGGAACGGGCCGGGGAGGATCCTGGCTCGGGGCAGCTGGATGCGGAGCCTTCCATTACCTATGGGTTCTGCTGCCTTCTTCCTCTTACCCTGCAGGCCGGCTCCATCTGGGTGTCAGGGAGCATGACTGCACAGCCCCTGAGAAAATTATTCCCCACCAAACCCACATAGAAAAATTGCAGGGAAGAGCTCTGATTAGTCCATCTCCCGTTACAGGCATGTTGCCAGGCCAGTTGTGGTTATCCTGATGGGAAACTGTGATTGGGTCAGCTGGCCAGCACATCCGTCCACAGCAGACTCCTGTAGGCAGGGCTCGTGCAACTCCTGAGCAGGCTAGAAGAAGCCCAGCCTGCTCTGCCCTTGGCTGCAGGTGTGCTTAGAGGGAGTGGAGACAAACAGAAGAGTTGAGCTTCCCCTAGACAGAAGGCGAGGGCAGCTGCAAAACAGGACGATCTGTGACAGTAAGATGGGGTGGCACTTAGAGGCAGCTGACATGGCAGAAAAGATACAGCCGGATCTCTGAGCTGAGTTCAAAGGTGCTGGTGGCACAGGTGTGCCCAGACTTTCGCAGCCTGATAGCTACCCTCATTTTCCCTCTGTTCCTGCCCAGCGTGGCCAGGTCCTGGTGCCACTCACAGATGGGCCGCCCAGGAGGATAATTAAAACCTATGACAGATTGCCAGCTTGTGGGGAGAGGCAGGGGGCAGTGCAGAGGGAAGGAACAAAACAGTAAGGGCTCCTGGGGCAATTAGGACACCTGGATGGGGCGAGAAGGACGGGAAAGCAGCAAGAGTGTGCCGGGGAAGGAGTGCCAGGCCAGAGGCTGTTTGTAGACAGTCCCTTGGCACATGGGTGCAGTGGAGGGTCCTGTGTAGAAGCATCCCGAGCCTGGGACATGCTGCCGAAAGGGCCCAGAAAGAGTCGAGGGCAGTGAAGGTGGCTGCTCCAAACTGGACAGGCACCTCCCCGAGGGGTGGGCAGTCCCTGCGGCAGCCCCTGGCCTTGGGGCAGTGGTTTTGCTCCCTTCCCTCACGCTCTGCACCTGCCGTTAGGGGCAGGGGGAGAGGGGAGAAGGTCGCAGTACTGGACCAGCTCAGGTCACATGAAAGAGACACTGCAGGTTGGCCCACTTCTTGGCTGACTTCCTGTTGGAAGGATTACAACCTTCAACAGATTCTGTGTACACCTCCACCCCTACCACCTTGCTCCCAGACTCCCCATTCCTGGCCTCCTTTCTCTGACTGGAAGCACCTCCCCGCAGGAGGAGACCCCTCGTCCTCCCCTGTCCCCACTCCCGTGTTGCCCCTCAAAGCTGGCTCCTTGTAAAGCTGAGCCCTGCTGAGAGCTCTGACTGCCCAAGTGAGTGAAGCCCTCGTGGTCCCCAGGGGTGTCTGGCAGAGGCATGGGGCTGAAGGCCGTGCAGGGGCTGCAGTTGCTGCGGGGGAACACGTGGGGCCTCCCCTAGTCTGGGGACTTGCCAACGTGACCCCAGATCCCAGGCCTCAGCCATTACACGTCAGGACATGGATTCCTGGACTCCCATCCCGAACCGCTGCATCGAGTTGGGGGCTGCAGGGGTGGGGCTCCCCTCTGTCTCAAAGTGTGGGAATCACTCGCCACGCGGAGAATTTTCCTTGCCCATACTGATGCCATCCCACCCTGGCTCTGTCTGAGTCACCAAACCCCTCAAAACACAGCCTTCTGGAAACACCTCAGAGCACAAGAGCAGGATGTGGGGCCCGGCTCATTGCCACCGGCCTCCATTTTTCCAATCTGTAAAATGGGCCTAGGATAGTGTGTGGATTGAGTCTCAGAATGCAGGCATGGAGCTCCCCAGGGCTGCCTGCAGGACAGAAACCTGGTTCAAGGTCACGATTCCTGCTGCGAGTGTCCTCATCCTGGGAAGGGTAGTCCAGGCTTGTGCTTGTGGATCCTACTCAGCCTGGCGCCGGTCCAGCATCCCGCATGCATTTCAGAGTCAGTGTAGGCAGCCCCGGGAGCGAGCAGGGCTCCTCCACGGGGCTTGTGACCCAGGGAGGCAGAGCCCAACGCTCTGGTCGTCCATGATTACAGCACACGGCCACACACTTCTTTTTCTCCTTGAGCAAGGCTGAAACATTGCACTTGCACTTTCTAGCCACCCTAATTGTCACCTCAGGCTGGAACGCTGAAGCGGAATGCCCCTTGTCTAGTCTGAAGGCAGCACCTCGATTTCCTCAGGCCATTCTTCTCAAAGAGTGCTGTTTTAGACAGAGTAATCAGGGAGGGCCTCTCTGAGGAGGTGACATTTGCGCTCAGGCCTAAGTGAGCAGTGTGCAGACAGGGTGTCAAGGGATGAGGCTGCTTGGACATCGTAATTGGTTTTACCATCGGTTGTGGACTCCAATGACAGGTCACTCCATAAATAGCATCAGTTTCCCCATGAGCAGAGCCGAGAAGATTGGTTTTCTAGACAAAGAAAGGATAGAGAAGCAGCCACAAAGAACACATATTGGCAGTTGAAGGTCACTCTCCTTGTAAGGTGGGGGCAGGGAGGCAGGCGCCAGAGAAGTAACTGCTCAGTGCTGGTGACTGGGCAAACCCCCGCACGGGCCAGCTGAGCACAGGCCCCGCAAGGCTGCTGTCTCAGGGGAACTCGGTTGTTTCCTTCCCTTTTAGCTTGGAAGTTCAGATAACAACTTGGCTTTGATTTCAACGGAGCTTTAGCTTGAGTCGGCTGGGGGTCCAGCGCCAAGCCCAAAACAACAGCTTGTTACAAAGGAGAGAGTTCTGAGCAGTGCAGAGGCCCTGAGGCAGGAGTGGGCTCCACGTCCTTGGAGAGTGGCTGGCAGGACGGTGGGCCTGGAGAACTGAAGAAAGTGATGGTCGGAAGTAGGCAGGTTGGCGCCAGATCGTGGAGGGCCCTGGTGACTGAAAAAGATTTCAAAGTCTCAGAAAAGAGGCAGGACCGGGCACACAGGCCTTCCAGCACAAAGGCCTCAGCTTGCTCATAGTCTGTGAGGATGCACTGTGGGGGAAGAGAGGCTGGTGTCGTGGTGCAGGAATGGGCTACCACCTGACATACTAGCATTTGAGTTCCCGGTCCTGGCTGCTCCACTTCCCATGGGAGACCAGGGCAGAGCTCCTGTCCTGATTTCTGGAAGCTTTCTCCCTCTCACTCTTTGCCTCTCTTCTGACCTGTCACTCTGCCATTCACAACCACAAATAAATCTTTGAAGAAAGCAGTGACGGCAACAGGGAGCTGCCGAGCTGCCATACCGGATGTCTTGCCCAAGTACATGCAGTTTATTCTCACGGGTGGGCGGGTGACCCACAAGGAAATGCCCAACACCAGCTAGGCTGGCCCCTTTATTCAGACAGCAGGCTTGTGTGGGCAGCCCACACCTCAGCCAGGGCATGTTCTTGGTGCCCATCTGGGAGCGGCCTGCTTGCTAGCAGAGTCCAGGGGCAGCTCGGAGCATCTTGCGGCAGGAGGCAGGGTCTGCATGTCTTTGTAACCTCCCCGCTAATGGGTCCCCAGGACTGGTGAGGACCTCCCCTGATAACCTTCCCATCCAAAGCCCCACCTCTGAACTCCATGCGGCTGGATTAGGTGCCCACCCTCTTTGTGCCTCACAATGGGATTTAGTTTCTCTATTCCTTTTTTTTTTAAAAAGATTTATTTTATTTTTATTACAAAGTCAGATATACTGAGAGGAGAGACAGAGAGGAAGTGGAGCTGCCGGGACCAGAACCAGCGGCCATATGGGATCAAGGCGAGGACCTTAGCCACTAGGCCACGCCGCCGAGCCCTCTCTATTCCTTTTAAAAATTTATTCATCTGAGGGCCCAGCGCGATAGTGCAGTGGTTAAAGTCCTCACCTTGCCTGCACCAGGATCCTATGTGGTCGCAGGTTCTAATCCCCGCAGCCCGCTTCCCATCCAGCTCCCTGCTTGTGGCCTGGGAAAGCAGTCGAGGACGGCCCAAAGCTTTGGGAGACCCGGAGGAGTTCCTGGTGTTGTAGGGTTTTTGACCCCAAGTATGGCAGCAACCTCATTTCTTGTCTCGCAGGAAAGAAGAATTTTCGTGCGGACACAGTTTAGTTTTGTTTTTCTTTTATTACAAAGTCAGATATACAGAGAGGAGGAGAGACAGAGAGGAAGATCTTCCGTCCGATGATTCACTCCCCAGGTGAGCCACAACGGCCAGTGCTGTGCCCATCCGAAGCCGGGAACCTGGAACTTCTTCCGGGTCTCCCATATGGGTGCAGGGTCCCAAAGCCCTGGGCCATCCTCGACTGCTTTCCCAGGCCACAAGCAGGGAGGTGGATGGGAAGTGGAGCTGCTGGGATTAGAACCGGCGCCCATATGGGATCCCGGGGCGTGCAAGGAGAGGACTTTAGCCGCTAGGCCATGCCGCCGGGCCCAAGAAAGCATCTTTTAAAGGTTCCCCTCAAAGATGTTTCTCCATATACAAAGAAAATTCCTGGTTTCCATGGTACCTGGCCTTGGGACAAAAGGCCAGAAAGGTGTCACTGGCCAACTTCCTTGGTCCCTTTCTAATGATAAAGAAGCCAGTCTAGCTAGGACAGAGAAGGCAGTGTGCAGACAGAAACTTAAAGTTTTCCCTTCCACTGTGAGAACCACCCGGCGCTCTTGGGTGCTGTTCCGAGGTATCACTGAAGTCCGTGGATGGCCTTGAGCCTGTGCAGGTTCCAGGGCTGCTTCCTGTCCCATGTGGGAGATCCCATGGGAAATGACTGACCTGAAGTACTTGGCCTTTGAGGACAGGCAGATTTCCATTGACCTCCTTGGTAGTTGGGATATGGCCCTGGGTGTCCTTTCTGATGATCCTTGGCAAAGTGTCCGTCACTTCTGCAATGCAGAGCACTTAGGAGGCCTCCGGGGGTCTCACTGGAACCAGGAGCACACACCTCTCTCATCCTGCTCTGCCATGGGATCCCCTCCTGGTCTCCGAGATAAAAGACCATGGTGACCCCTTTAAGAGGACATCAGGGTACTTTCAGGTCCCATTTGTAAGTTTCTAAAGTTCTTTCCTAATGTCCAGAGCAGTTAAGAGTCTGTCATATATCACCTACTCTTCTCTACATAGAATCTAATGAAATATACTCAAAGTCATTCCTCAAGCATTTTAACAAACTGGGGGATTTCTCTGTGGCCCTAATCTCAGAGATTTGTTCAAAGCAAAATAAGATTCAGCTTAGAAATTCTTATTTATGAACACTTCCATCTGTAAGTCAATTGGAATAGACTACATAGCTTGCCACATGAACATGTACACGTATACCAGATAACATACATTATAAAACAAGGGCCCGGCAGCGTGGCCTAGCGGCTAAAGTCCTCGCCTTGAACGCCCCAGGATCCCCTATGAGCACCGGTTATAGTCCCGGCAGCTCCACTTTCTATCCAGCTCCCTGCTTGTGGCCTGGAAAAGCAGTCGAGGATGGCCCAAAGATTTGGGACCCTGCACCCATGTGGGAGACCCGGAAGAAGTTCCAGGTTCCCGGCTTCAGATTGGCACAGCACCGGCCGTTGTGGCTCACTTGGGGAGTGAATCATCGGACGGAAGATCTTCCTCTCTGTCTCTCCTCCTCTCTATATCTGACTTTGTAATAAAATAAATAAATCTTAAAAAAAAACATACATTACAAAACAAAATAGCTTTTGTAACAGCTTTTTGAAAAAAATCTCTTGTGTGTTAAAGTTACCAGTTATTTAGAATTACATCTTGCTCTTAGTAACAGTAGTTAAAGATGCTTTTAGTTGGAACCTGTACCTTACTGTTTAACTTTAGTTCTATCCGCAGTGGATGCAATAGTATCTGTTGGAACTAAAAGAAGAAGCATTCATTGTTAGAATTATAATAACAAATATAAACATTTATTTACACGGCACACTGTGGAACCACCTTTAGGACTTATACACACTTATACTGTTTAGGCCTCTAGGTTTTGATCATTAGGATAACAGCTGTAAACAATAATGCAATAAGATTATTAGACTTTAGTGATGTTTTCACATTTGTACCAATAGCAGTCTGTTATGTTAATATTTCATTATTGTACTGGAGCTAGCTAGCAGATTGAGTCGCCATTAAGAAACTAACATAGAGAAGTTAAAAAAAAAAAACGTTGCTTTGACAAAGAATCAGATTTCAATTCCATTGTCCAAGATGAACATTTAGAAAATGTACACAATATGTTCAGTCATACCGTACATCCTTTAAGAACTTGCTGTCTTCCTGTAAGACAAAATCTCACAAACGATGCGTTTTGCAAGTTAGAACATAAATAATCGACAATGCAAGACCACAAATAATCTCACAACTTGGTACAGCTTCACAATTAAAAGACAACTTGACCAATAAACATAACCACCAGTATATGCATTAGCAGCTTTTGAAACTTTAGCAGGCACCGCTCTAGGTGTAAACATTGTAGGCCAGATCTGATCAGAGCTAGGATGGCCAAATAGCAACAAAAACAACAAAAAACATTGCAAGACACTGAGGGCTCATCTGTAAAGCCAGTTGCAATAACACAGAAAAACCTTGATTTGGCACATGAACTCAGCATTAACAGTGAGATACACCATGAAACAAGAGGCACATAGAATGAAATACTGCTAGTCTGGGGCAGAGGGAACTGCAAAGGGAAAGAATCTCTCAGGCTACAAAGAGTTAATGAATTCTAAGTTCTCCCCAGGGGGTGCGGGAGTCTGGCCCAAGTTAACTAGCAATCTTCCCATTTGTTTCTGAGATCAGTGACCAAGGAGAGACAAAATGAACTTCTACCTCCTGTTAGATATCTTACAGTTAAGGGTGCGGTCAGGAGACTTGACTAAAAGACAGAACTGGGAGGAGCCAAGGTAAAAGTCAGTTGTGGGGCCCGGCGGCATGGCCTAGCGGCTAAAGTCCTCGCCTTGAACCCGCCCCGGGATCCCATATGGGTGCCGGTTCTAATCCTGGCAGCTCCACTTCCCATCCAGCTCCCTGCTTGTGGCCTGGGAAAGCAGTTGAGGACGGCCCAATGCATTGGGACACTGTACCCGTGTGGGAGACCCGGAAGAGGTTCCTGGTTCCTGGCTTCGGATCGGCGCGCACTGGCCATTGCGGCTCACTTGGGGAGTGAATCATCAGACGGAGGATGTTTCTCTCCGTCTCTCCTGCTCTGTGTATATCTGGCTGTAATAAAATGAATAAATCTTTAAAAAAAAAAAAAAGACAGTTGTGTGCTCCACATGGTTGCGGAGCCAGCACAGCACAGCAGCATAGTGATGCAAAAAGGCCCATCCAGACTAACTCTCTCCACTCTAAAGCTCAAAGCTGGCAGCCAGGCTGTAGCATCCCTGTATTTGTGGAGGCACCCCAAGGGGTACTCCGTTCAGGCCCCCATTCCTGTGACATGCTATCCTGGTTTTGCACCTGGCCATACTCGTCAGAATAGCATGTGCTGGGAGTACTGAAATGAGGATAAAAACCAGAAACGTCCCTCAGTTTCTATCTCTCCCGAGCCTAAGACTTCTCTCAGGACTCCTATAGCTTGCCCATGGTGTGCAGGTGTGCGCTGCTGAAGACCACAGAAGAAGGGAGGAAGGTGGGAGTGAAGTCAGCACACTTGACTCATGTGGCTCGACCTTCCACACCTCGTGGGACGTCTCGATTAGAACAGCATGTGCCAGGAGTGAACAATCCGCTCCTGTTTCCTGCGCCATGCTAGACCTAGACCTCTGCCTGGTCCAATATATTCTAGTGTCCCAGGGAACATACAAGTCAGAAACAGCATGTTCCAAAAATATCCCCTGCACCATGCTGCATCTGGGACTTCTGCCGGACAAATATGCTCTCCTTTGAAATTTGTTCTAACCTCAAGTTGACAAGCCTGACCTCAAACTTCAGCCTGATTCTATAAGCCTGTGTAACAGTGTCCTTAACTAGAGCTGGAGAAGTACGTGTGTTGACTCTGGCTTTTCGCTCACATTAGCGACTGCACTTGTTAAGAACTATCCTGGAAGAACTGTCTCTGCTGCCTGCTTGTGAAGGAATTAGATCACTTTCCTCATTAAGTTTATCTTAGATCTCATCTATAGAGGGGCCTAGAGAAACTCGGCCTGCCTTTTCCCTTATTCCCCATCACAGACCAATTGACATTTAGCACATACTGACCAGTAAAACAAAACCTGAAAACTGAATCCATACAGAATGAGGAGACTTAGAGAGAGTTTTTGAGAAGATCCTAACAGAAAAGGTAGTGGAAGACTTATCAGTGCCTGGGGCAGTTTGGGAATTGAGGCACGCAGTGCAGGGCTCCTGGCCTCACCATGAGTTGCGCCCATTCTTACTGACAACTGAATCCCGGCTGAAGGAAGGAGTACAGATTTCAGCCCGATACCCTGTTGGGCTGTTGGACTCCGGGGTACAGTCCAGAGATCTTTTGAAAAACATCAGGGAGTGGCCCTGACCAGAATTTCTGAGGCACTCTAAGACTTCTCCCAGCCTCGTGCGATGGGCTTAGTCTGCGAAAGGAAACTGAGTTCAGACAAAAACTGACATTCCTGGAGTTGAGGAGCCTCGCTCCAGGGCATCAATTTAGCCAAACTCAGCAAGCCTCGCCACTGAGTCTTGAGACTGGCAGCAGCCCTAGACAAATTTAACTAGCTGACAGGGACCCAGTGTTTCTTTTTGCAAGAGTTACTAATTGTGGAGAGCTAGTGTCTCCAAAAGACAGGACAGAAAGTAGTTTGTTTTGCTCACCGTCCGACGAGATGGATGTCTGGAGGCTGGCTGGAGATGAACTCAAATCTCGCTGGTAGGATCCGAGTCACGGCACCAGAACTGTTGTAGGGTTTTTTGACCCCGAATACGGCAACAACCTCAATTCTTGTCTCACAGGAAAGAATTTTCATGCAGACACAGTTTAGTTTTAAAGCAAGATTTATTAGAGAAAGTTGAGAAAGGAGACTCCCATCCTAGTGATGGGAGGGGGCTTTGAGATTCTCTGCCATTGTGGCAAGAGGAAAAGTGGAAAAAAGAGACCCATATTAATGGTGGGGAAAGTATCTTTTAAAGTTTCCTCTCAAAGATGTTTCTCCATAAACAAAGGAAATTCCTGGTTTCCATGGTACCTGGCCTTGGGACAAAAGGCCAGAAAGGTGTCACTGACCAACTTCCTTGGTCCCTTTCTAATGATAAAGAGGCCAGTCTGAAGCCCTCCCCCTTGGCAATGGCCAGAGACAGATTCAGGCTGAGGCTTCAGGTGGGGAATTGATATGTTAATGTCGCCCTTGTCTCTTGGGGAAATATGTTCCTGATAAGTTAAGATATGCACTTGTCTTGGGTGAATCCAAGACATGGTGGGGAAAATACCCCTTTATATTTGAGGGAAAAAATGACTTGGAGACCCAGAATAGCCTAACTGCCTACTACCCAGTCTAACTCCTCTGACACTGGCTCCTGGCTTCGGATCGGCGCAGCACCGGCCATTGTGGCCGCTTGGGGCGTGAACCATCGGACAGAGGATCTTCCTCTCTGTCTCTCCTCCTTTCTGTATATCTGCTTTTCCAATAAAAATTGAAAAAAATAAATCTTTTTTTTAAAAGATTTATTCATTTGAAAAAGTGACAGAGAGAGGGACAGATCTTCCATCTGCTGATTCATTCCCCCCATATAGAGACAACGGTTTGGGGTGGGCCAGGCAGGAGCCCAGAACTTCTTTTGGGTCTCCCTCATGTGTGTGGGAGCCCGAGTACTTTGGGCTGTCCTCCACTGCTTTCCCAGGAGCATTTGCAGGGAGCTCAGAAGTGGAGAAGCCTGAACTTGGAGCTTGAACGAACCACTCGCAGAGAATGCCAGCAGTGATTGAACCCACTATACCACAACACTGGCAATGGAGTTGAATTTCAATGCGTGCAGCCATGAGGAAAGAAATCTCTCCCTGTCATCATTTTACAAATGAGGGTGCTGCGCCTCCCTCTCCCTGGTTGTCAGAGGACGGCATTAAGGACGCCATGGCCAGGACCAGCCCAGGGCTTGGTCTCTGCAAAGCAGTGTGGGTAGTGGGGCATGCATGTGCACTCCCCACGATGACTCTCCTTAACTGGTGGAAGAAAGGTTCCCCACTCTGCAGCTTTTCTGAGTTACTAGCATGCAGACACGTGCGCAGTGGTCCTTGGAGAATGGGCCTCTTGCAGCAACCATAGGCAAGGCACACAGCTGTGTGAATCATGTCTGTTAGGACATTGGTCAGGCCTGAGGTAGGGCCAGGGTGGGTCTGCTGGGAGGAGAGGCAGAAATCAGGGGCAGGAGATCAGCATGGTTGGGAACAAGCCAGAGTAGAGGCGGGGGGGGGGGTCACCTGGGGCCAGGATCAAGAGTCTGGCAGGGCAGCAAGAGAGCTCATTCATTTATTCACTCAACTATGGTTGCCCTAGCAACGAGGCGGAACAGGGAGGGGCCGGTTCCAGCCACAAGATGAGTCACTATTCACGTGCACTAAAGCATGTCCAGGGCTGCAACACCATGGTGGCCCTCTGTCCCCTGTCTCAACTGACTTCTGGGTGGTTGACGTGCCAGCGACCATGGACAGGGGAGTCGGTATCAACGCAGGAACCAAACTGGTGGGCATTGGAGGGTAGTTAGGCTGGAAGGACCGAGAGTCAACTCCCGCCTCTGCTTCCCATTTACCTTCCTTAAAATGTACACCGTGGAGATTAGCAGGTGACGGTTCAAGTTCATGGGTCCCTCCACCCATATGGAAGACCCAGATGGAGTTCCTGCCTCTTGGCTTTGGTATGACCCAGCCATGGCTGTTGCAGGCTTTTGGGAAGTGAATAAGTAATAGATTGTGTGTGTGTGTGTGTGTGTGTGTGTGTGTGTGACTCTGCCATTCAAATATATGAAAATAAATTTGAACAACAAAATTTAAGAATGTAATCTGTAGATCTTCCATGTGATCACCCACCTTGGAATAGAAATTCCCTCTGGAAGAACTAGGAAGTGAATACCAGGAAACCATTAGTAGCCTTGCCCTGAACAAAGACAGGCAACAACATGTGACAAGTGTCGTTTGCCACATCCTGGTGGCCGAGGGACAGCTCAGATCTCTTGTGGAGCACTTCTTAGCCAGTCTGGTCAGGTCTGGGAGCAGCCGTCGCTCATGGTCATTCCAGAAATGACGCTGAAGCAGCAGACCCAAGCGGGGGGAGGGAGTTCTTTCTTACCAAAGGCTGTGCCCCCTTGGGAAGCCACAGGATTGCCCCCCACGTTTGCAAGGTCACGAGCACCTCCCACAGAGCTTGGGAGTCTCTTGTTGGCTGTGGACAGTTTGCTTTACAATGCAACTCCCAGAGAGCATTGGCTGAGCCCCGACACACTACAGGTCTACAGGTGGCATTGAGATCTCTCCCAGTCCAGGGGTTGCCACAGCAACATACCTAGGTAGGTTCTATAGAAGAGAAGTTTATTTCCTACCCATCTGGAGGCTGGAGAGCCCACGATTAAGGCAACAACACATTCAGTCTCTGGAGAGGACCCCAGTTTCTCACAATTGGCACCTTTTACCGCAAGGCAGCTCTCTGGGACCTCCCAGGTCAGGGAGGTGATCCTACTCAGGTGATCAAGCCCTTTGTTGGAGTGTTCAGGCCACTCAGCCTCTACCTCCTCACACCATCACTTTGGAAGTTAAAACTTCAACATATGAATGGGGTGGGGAACGGGACATCCAGACATAACTCCCAACACTTAGCCTCTGGCCTCAGCCCTTCCTTGGCCTTGCTGCAGGGGTGGTAGGGTTGCTTAATCGTCCCTGTTACACTGCTGCTGTTCCCAAAACCATCCCCTTCCCCTGACCGTGTGAGGTTGACCATTTCCTCCCTATCCTGGAATGAGTGGTTCTGCTGGATATACCCCCGAGCTTCCCTTCTCTTTTTAGGGTGCAACGTAGAAAATGCCTGTTACACCCTGGGCAACTGTGCTGAAAGGACCGCCATCCATAAGGCCATCTCCGAAGGGTGCCAAGATTTCAGGGCCATCGCCATTGCCAGGTGAGTGGGATAGCTGTGTTGCAACAGTATGGACTAACCTCTCCAGTCCTGATGCTCCGTGCACCTGCTGTCCATCCACTCACTCATCTGCCACACCTCTCTCAGTGCCAGGCACTGGGCAGGCCCCTGGGCTGAAGGCAGGGGACAAAGAGATAAGTAAAACATGGACTCTGCCCTCAGGGAGCCCTCAGAGCCGGCAAACACCTCCGGACGCTCCTGCTTGTCCAGGGTTTGTTTCCGAGTACTCGGATGGAGCCTGCAGTGTACGAGAAGGGCCCAGCTGCCCAGAGCCATGGCAATGACCAGGGTCTGTCCTGGCTTCTCTCTGGCTGTTTCAGGAATGTTTCGTGAAGCCGGGCAGGGCTCAGTGTGCAGATTGCCCTGTAGGAAATTAAAAGGGGTGGGGTGAGGGAGAATCACTCATTTTCAAAGCTGATACAAGAAAATGGTGCTATTCTGGGGACATAGAGGCCAAAGTCGATGACGGGGGTGGGGGGGGGAGGAATGGCACAAAGGCCTTGCCTGGCAAGAATCTCCAAGTCAAGGCTTTTTCCCCTTTTGGCCAGCACCTGCTGGGAAACATCCTTGGGTATTGCTAGCAGTCATTAGCAACTGTCTTTATTTACATAAACCTGCCTTTCTGTGCACCCAACTGCTCTCCTCTGCTATCCCCCCCTGCACTGGCGTGCTGAGCCAGGATCGCCGTGATCATTGCACTAATGATGGGGAGAGTGAATCCAGAGGATAAATGGGAACTGCCAGGAGTCTTGTTAACTTTGCACGGGACTAAGTAGTCTTGAGAGTCCCTCTGAAATGACTCAGATGGGAGGCTGTCCCCTAGGCAGGTGCATGTGCCTGCAGAGTCCAGGGTGGGGCTTGGCAGGCAGAGGAAATGTTTGTGCCTCCTGGGGGCCCCTCTGCAATCATCAAAGCTGATAAGAGTGACCTCAGTGTGTGACCAAGGTCACACCAGAGAATCCCATGAATACCCAGCAGGAGGCAGGATAAGGGAGGAAGGTGGGGAGGGAGAAAGGAATGTCGGGGAAATTTCCTGATGCAGCCTGAGCATTCTGGCTTTCAGTGTTTACTCTGGTTTGGGAAGCTTCTTCTTCTTCTTTTTTTTTTTTTTTTTTTTAGGTCAATATATATTTGAAAGGCAGAGTTACAGAGAGGGAGAGACAGCTCTGCCATCCACTGGTTCACTTCCCTAACAGCTGCAAAGGCATACTGCTGGCTGCTCCCCTTCCCATCCAGCTCCTTGCTAAGGCACCAGGGGAAAGGAGCAGTGCTTGGACCCCAGAACACATGTGCAGACCCAAATGGATTCTCAGGCTTCTGGCTTCCACCAGGCAGCTGACAGGCAGCAGTGTCATTACCTGCCCCTTCTAAAGCTCACTCTGGGCAGAGTGCTGAGCGCAGGCGAAAAACTGCCCCCGGGGTTGGCGGGCCTGGCTTCAGCTCCTGCTCTGTGGTGGGCTGCAGCCTTGCTGCGGGGCTTCTCGGGCCTGGCTCTTTTTTGTATTTGCCTGGGCTGCTGTGAGGAACGCCAAGATGGCGTCTGGGAAGCTCCTAGTACCCAACAAAACAGGGATCAAAGCCACTGTCCCAAGGCTACAGCAGCTACTGGTCTACGCTGTGTAGGCCAAGCATGCAGGCTCCTAATGCCATTCCTGGCCCTACTCTCCTGTGGCCCTGGGCCAGCTGCTTCCCTTCGTGGCCCCCTGCACATCTCCACCCATCCAGGGCTATTGAGGATGAGCTAACACCCCTAGAGAAAGATCTTCTGTCTGCTGATTCACTCCCCAAGTAGCTGCCATAGTCGGAGCTGAGTCAATCCGAAGCCGGGAGCCCAGAGCCTCTTCCGGGTCTCCCATGTGGGTGCAGGCTCCCAAGGCTTTGGGTCGTCCTTGACTGCTTTCCCAGGCCACAGGCAGGGAGCTGGAAGGGAAATGGAGCAGCCGGGGCATGAACCAGCACTTATATGGGATCCTGGGTGTGCTAGGCGAAGACCTTAACCACTTTTATTATTTATTATTTATTTGTTTGTTTATGATTTTTACAAAAGTTATTAGGGTGCAAAGTATTAAGAGCTACAGAAAGGTGGGTGAGACCATTATTTCCACAATCTCTTTTTTTCCTTCCCATATCTGGGGAAAGGGGGGAGATAAGGAGAGAAGCCACACCCAGCCTCCCAACCACCTCAACATCCTGGCAGAATCAGTTTTTGATGGGACCCTTCACACACACGCGTGTGCTTGTGCGCACACACACACACACACACACACACACAGAGGAAAAAGGCTGTTTATAAGGTTAGCAGCCTGTCCCCCTCTCCCCACGCTGCCTCCCCCTGCTGTCTTCCCCCCATCCCGTCTCTCTGTGCTTGAGCCACATTTGCTGGGTCCCGGCTCTTCTCACCAGTTTATAAGTGCCCAAGCACGATGAATGTCCCTGCACACTGCACGTCCAATGCCAGTCACAGTGCCTGGCGTATAGTACACACTCAATAAATACATGTTCACCAAAACGAGACAGTGCTTTGCAGGAAGCCTGGCACCTTCTAGGCACACGGTAGACAAGGTAAGCCTTATTGTTAATGCATAACACGGTCCCTTAGAGAGCAGTGCGCAAAATGCACAGTTGATAATAAAATAATCGAGGACAAAGTACTGGAAAGATAATAAAGCCTGTCTGTGTAAGCAAATGAGTGCCGGTAAATGGCGCCAGCAGCCACCACCTGTACACAACATTCTAGACTGTTCATCAGCAGTGCCAGAGCCTCACGTGTGTCTGCACTCATGTGCCCTTGCTGCATGCCTGTGGAACACATCATGTGATTCATTCACATTCCAGGAAAAAAATGAACCCCGAGGGGCTGCCACGCCCCAAGGCCCACGTAATAACTTACGGAGAAGCCAGCAGAGAACCAACGTCTGCATAGTGGGTTTTTTCAGAGAGAGCACAAAGCCACAGGTCAGAAGGGCAAAGCCAATAGTGACCACTGGTTTACCCTTCGGGCCCCCAGTGGGTGTGGAGGTTCCCATGGTTACACTGACACTCTCAGAGTCAGCCCCTGGCTGTCAGCTGCTCGCATGGCTCTGGGAGTCACATACACCTAATTGCTTCATGCCCCAGGGCCTTTGCACATGCTATTTATGTATGTGTCTACAACACAGATAAACCTGGGGCTGCAGGATGCCATCTGTTCCTGTGTCACTGAGGCGTCAAATGGTCATTCTGACACAGCCAGGTCATCCTGCATGTGTCAAGTGCCTCCTGCTATAGAACTCGACATCTATGTAGGACACCCTCACACATGGTGTTGTAGGAATCTACTCCTTCTCCAAGGACTGCACCCAATGCCACTTCCTCCAGGAAGTACTCTCTCTGTAAACAGAGCCCACATCCCTCTCCGGGATCTTTACTGCACTGGTTGCAACTGAGAACTCTGTGACCCACTGGGGTAAGCCACAGGCTCGCCCACATCCTGGGACTGTGGTCCCAAGGGAGTGCCTGCTCCTCAGACCTGCCTTCCGGCAGAGGCCTTGCCTCAGGGCTGTGGGGCAGACTAGGCGGGCACCATCTACCTGGCCACAGCCACTGAGTGTCTGGGAGCTCGGGGCGGGGTGGGGCGGTGCGGGGGTCTGACAGTGGGCTGGTCTCATAAACCTGACCTGAATCTGCTGTGCTCCTGCAGTGACCAGCAGGACGACTTCATCTCACCATGCGGGGCCTGCAGGCAGGTCATGAGAGAGGTAAGCAGCTCCTGCCCCTTTCCTGGAATGCCAGGCTGTGGGGGCCGCTGGGAGCCTGCAGGCACCGTGCCAGTCCTCGCGTGCAACCCTGCATTCCTCCAGCCTGTGCTGAGCCTGCGTGGACGTTGCCCCAGGCCCTGAGCGGTGGTGCTGCTACAGGGCTCACCCTGCAGGGCAGCACAAGCTGAGGATCCCACCTGGAACACTCCAGGTCAGGGGGAGCCTGCAGGCCAAACCCATGTTTGTGTAAATAAAGTTTTATTGGAACACTGACTCCCATTCAGTGGCTGCCTGGGTCTTGCGGCAGTGGAGTGGAGCCCGTGGCACAAAGGTGGCATGCTGGCAGCTCCTGGACTTCCACTGCCAGGCCCCTGGTGGGAGGATGAAATTTTCCAGTCTTCTCCTTTTCCTCCTACTTCTTCATTAATTGGGCCTGTCATGATGGCTCAGTGGCTAAATTCTCTCCTCGCACGTGCTGGGATCCTATATCAGGGTCCTAGTTCCTGTCCCGGCTGCTCCACTTCCCTTCCAGCTCCCTGATTGTGTCCTGAGAAAGCAGTTGAGGATGGCCCAAAGCCTTGGGACCCCCCCAACCATGTGGGAGACCTGGAAGAGGCTCCTGGCCTCAGATCAGCTCAGCTCCAGCCATTGTGGCCACCTGAGGAGTGAACCAGTGGATGGAAGATCTTTCTCTAAGACATTCTTTCTATGAATGTCTTTCCAATATAATAGATAAATCTTTAAACAAGAAAACATTTATTTATTTATTTGAAAGAGCTACAGAGAGGAGAGAGAGAGACAGAGAAAAACATCTTTCATTCACTGGCTTACTCTACAAATAATTGCAGTGACTGGCCCTGGGCCAGCGAAACCAGGAGCCTAAAACTCATTCAGGTTTCCCATGCAAATGGCAGGGTCTCAGGTGCTCGGGCCATTCTCCACTGCTCTCCTGGTTCATCAGCAGGGAGCTGGATCGAAAGTGCAGCAGCCAGGCCTTGAGCCTGCACTTCACTATGGGATGCCAGCATCACAGGAGGTGCTTAACGCACTGTGCCACAATGCTTGTCCCAATCCCTGCTTCTGATGGCCAGGAGGGGGAAGCCTTTGAAGATGACATGTGAGTAGGAATGTGGACAAGAGGTGTGGAAAGGGGGATTTTCTGAGGAAGCAGCAGGCTTCCCGTGCAGACAGTGAGTATGGGAAGCAGTATGGAGGCCCAAGGGGCTGGGGTGTGGTGGGGGAGCCTCAGCATGTGGGCCAGAGAGGTTTTATCCCACCAATAAGGGGACTGAGCAATACTCTTAAAAATAGTTACAGCACCATATTCATTTGACCCCATCCCAAATAACTGGGAGTGGCTGGCGCAGCGGCATGTACACTAATCCTCCACCGTTGTGCCAGCATCCCTTATGGGCTCTGATCTGTGTCCCAGCTGCTCCATTTCTGATCCAGCTCCCTGCTTACGGCCTATGAAAGCAGCGGAGGATGGCTCAAGTCCCTGGGCTCCTGCGCTGACATGGGAGAGCCCAAGGAGGTTCCTGGCTCCTGGCTTCAGAGCGGCTCAGCTCCAGCCACTGGGGCCACTGGTAGACAGAAGGTCTCTCTCTGTGTCTCTCCTTCTCTCTGTAAATCTTCCTTCCCAATAAAAATAAATAACTCTTAATGATAATTTAAAAAAAGGAAAGGAAAAAGAAATAATTGAAAAAAATTACAAGGAAGCAAGCGAGAGGGTGATCTGAGGCCCATGGAAGATTCTGGAGTTCCTGTGCACATTTGGGGATGGAAGGTAACTTACAGGTGTGCCCCAAGAGATCAGCATCTTGCTCTGAATGTCTCCACCATGTGGATTCTGAGAGGCACTGGGCTTTAGAAAAGTCAGTGATTCCCCCCAGCCCCAGCCCAGGCCAGCTCCGGCCTCCTCCATTCTGTTACTCCTGTCGTCGGTTTGGGCCTATGATGTCTAGAAACGGCTGACTCCCCAGGGCTTGTGCTACCTACCGGAAGCAGAGAGGCTGAGGCTTCCGGGCAGGGCATGGTGCTGGGAAGCAAACAGAGGCTGCCAGCACCTGCAGCCGGCTTGACCTCTTGCCAGGACTGCAGACCAGGCCCGGCTTGCAGAGCTCTGTCCAACAGGGTAGCCATGGCTAAGGTCAACTTAAGGAAGCCGGGAACATAGTGCCAAGTCCTCAGTTGTGATTCAATTGCTCATCACTCTCTTCCCCAAGCACACTAGAAATTGGCAAATGAGAGTGGGTGGACGCGTGAAAAAAATGCTGCAGGAATGGCAGGCAAAACTGCAATCAGAATGTAAATGGTGGGAACGGAGGCTTGGGGGCTGGGGACCTGGCTCAGCATCCAGCCACCCCTCCAGGCAGAGCCTGCCAAGCCGAAAGAGCCGGAAGATTGATTGTGTCTGCTAAGAACCCGGTGACTCAGACAGAAGCATGGAGGAGCAGCAGGCTGCACGCCCGAGCGGTCCCTGGCAGCAGTGTCACCTGTCAGAATGATGGATTGAGTGCCCGCTGGCTGCCAGGCACCCGCTGCAGGCTGATGCCCTTCATGCTTCGCCTCAGAGGTGCAGCATACCTGGCCAGGTGGAACTCCCCTCCTACCAACCCTCCCACCCAGACAGGTGCCTGCCTCTAAGACCCCTTCCCTGAAGAGCTGCCATTCTGCTGGGGTCACACAGCAAGCAAGCAGCAGCGCTTATGGTGTAGGAGACAGACTGGCAGACACGACTGTCTCTGCTGACTGCTTTGCAAGGCCTCCGTTTGCTCATCGGGCCTAATAGTAACAGCTAAATCAGAGGGTGGAGAATGAAATACCGTGTGTGCAGTAACCAGTGTGAAACAAAACAGGCATATGACTTTTCCCATGAAGTCTGGCTCCAGGGGTTAGATACTGCGCTTGTGGCCTGGGTGGATTCCCAGTGGGCTGGAACAACAGACAAAGAAGGGAAACAGCCAGACTGTAACCCAGGGCTGCTCCGATTTCCCAGCCACACCACCTCCTTCACACCGACTTTGCCTCTTTTCCAGTTTGGCACCGACTGGGACGTGTACATGACGAAGCCAGATGGCACATATGTGGTCAGGACAGTCCAGGAGCTGCTGCCTGCTTCCTTCGGGCCTGAGGATCTGCAGAAGTTCCAGGGAAGGCCAGAGAATTGCTAGCACCTGGGAGAGCCTGGGGTCCCGAGGGCTCCAGGGGACAGCACCACTAGAGCTTCTGAAAGACATCCTCTCTGGCCTGGAGACACCTGCCAGTTGAGTTCAGTGATACAGGGCTGGACAAGGATAACTTCTTCAAGCTACACTCAAACATGCTGGTCATTGACTGGAGTGACCCCGGGCCTCACTCTGGGCTGGGCAAGATCTTCCCCTGCACCCACCAGGGACTCAGGGTGCTTCACCCCACTCCACTCCTGCTGTCCTTTCTGCAGGTACTCTAAAACCCCATACTGTGTGTACAGTAATGCTTGGGAATGCCTACTCCCATATCAGAGAACTGGTCAAGTCCTAACTGCTCCACTTCGCATCCAGCTCCCTGCTAATGCACCTGGAAGAGCAGCAGACCACGGCCCTGGCGCTCCAGGCCCTCACCCCACACGGAGACCCTGACGGAGGTTCCGGACCCTGGCTTCTGTCCAGAGCTGCAGCCATTTGGGGAATGAAGCAGTGGACAGATACTGTCTCTCTCCCTTTCTCTCACTCTCTTTTAAAGAAATAAAGTAAATCTTCAAAAAAAAAAAAAAACTAATTGTCCAGCAGCATTGTGCAATGGACAGCTCCCGCATTCAGAGAACACCAGGCTTCAGGGAGGTTGGGGGACTCGCTCTAAGACCCCTGCAAAGCCCAGAAAGGAAATAGGATCCCTTCCCTCCCCACTTTCATCTCCAACATCACCTACTGTTTGCCAGGCACTGTGCCAAGGGGGTTAACACAGTCCTCAGAGGTTACCACTGTTGCCCTCAAAGCCCAGAGAGGTTAAGTTACTCAGATCCTAGGTGGCAGGATTTGAAAGAGGTCTGATTCCCAGTGATTTTTCCCATTCTCCCCCAGCCGAGTCTTTATTTACTGAGCACCTTTTGTGGGTGAAACCTGTACCTACTGCAAAGGGGAAGGGTTCAGGCGCAGGTGCTGCCCCCGAAGAGCTGAGCCTCCAACAGGGACCTGAGCTGCACGGGAATTTGCTCACCGCTCCTGGGAGTGCCAAGGGCAGAGCGGGGCAACAAGGCCTGTGCCTCCCTCTTCCTGGGACAGGCAGGGACCTAGGGCCGCAAGCAGCAGGCAGATAGGTCACCCCCTCTGCCTCATGTGGGTGCTAATGAGACTGGCTTCTGCTGGACACACCTAGACCGGCCTGCCGTCATCTTGGCACACCGAAAAGTCCTCCCCACATTGCAGCATGGTGAAAACACTTTGCCTCCTTTTCAGGCTGGCTTTGGGTCTTCAGCATGCTCTTTGGGAGATTGACAAGAAAAAGGGAACTGGAAGACAATCTGCCAAGATGCTAATATCGGGCAAAAATCTGCATAGGAATGATTGTTTTTCTTCTTTCTACATATCTGTATTTTTTAAGTTTCAAAAACATGTTTAAAACTCAACATCCACAAAAATATATTAAAAAGAAAAAGTACTGTGTAATGATGAAGGGTTTGCACTTGGGGGCCAACACTGTGGCATTGTGGTTAAAGTCACTGCCTGCAGTGCCAGCATCTCATATGGTCATGGGTTCAAGTCCTAGCTGCTCCACTTCTGATCCAGCTTCCTGCTGATGCTCTTGGGAAAGCAGTGGGAGAGAGCCGAGTTGATTCGGCCCGTGCTCCCATGTGGGAGACCCAGAATGAGTTCCTGGCTCCTGGCTCCTGGCTTTGACTTGGTCTAGCCCTAGCTGTTACAGTCATTTGGGAGTGAAGCAGCAGATGGAAGGCCTGCCTCTCTTTCAATAAATAAATAAAATAAAACTTAAAACAAAAAAACTTTTCTTTCAAATAAAGAAAACATTTTTTTTTTTTTAAAAAAGAGTTTGCTCTTAGCAATTGACCTGTTTGCAAACTGTGACTTTGCCTCTTGAGACTCAGTTTCCTCATCATCTGCGAGATGGGTGAGGGTACCCTCTCCTTGGGATTATCGGGACGATGGGTTGCCATCCAATACTGATACCCTGTGTTCAATGCTCCTCCTCAGGGAGCTCTCTAAAAATGTGGGCCTCTGACCTTCATTAAGGATGACAAATGGTGGCCTTTTAAGGAAAAATTTGATTTCAGTCAATTTAACTCATTCCTTGAATAATTACCTGTGTGCTAGATCTTTCTATGTCCTCAGGAGGCTGGGTCATCTGCAGGACAATGAGACCCACCCGCAGTTCCGGACAGAGCCACCGAGGGAGCCAGGGCCATGGGCCCAGAGAAGCAGGAGTGGGAGTGGGAGCAGCCTCAGGACTGTCTCCCGGAAGCCCCAGGACTAGGAGTTGGAAGCAAGAGCTGTGGGGAAGAAAGCCCAGGGCTCCTGCCCTTCTGGACCAGGAAGGTTCTTGGCCAAGGACCTCAGGAAAGTTTGTTGTCCGTGCCAGACATTGGCCAGAGATGTTGTAAGCAGCCATACTGCCTGGCTGGGCCTGTGTGTGTGTTTAGGAACCTGCTGCCGAGGGCTGCGGGAGAGGACGTCTAGCTCGGATCCCGAACCCAGTCCGCCATGTGCCCATGGCTCATGGCGGGCTGGGCCCGGACATGCCTGGGTGCGGGGCCTGCTTCCTTCCGGGGTGAGTACGCCGAGGGGGGAGGCCTCCGTGACTGGGCATGTCCGGGGCCCACCCGCCACCCTCATTGGGTGGTGAACGGGATTGGGGAGGGGCGCAACCTCGGGCCTGCAGGATTACACCTCCGGCTGCCAGAGGCGAGCCGAGGGCTGCGGGAGAGGACGTCTAGCTCGGATCCCGAACCCAGTCCGCCATGTGCCCATGGCTCATGGCGGGCTGGGCCCGGACATGCCTGGGTGCGGGGCCTGCTTCCTTCCGGGGTGAGTACGCCGAGGGGGGAGGCCTCCGTGACTGGGCATGTCCGGGGCCCACCCGCCACCCTCATTGGGTGGTGAACGGGATTGGGGAGGGGCGCAACCTCGGGCCTGCAGGATTACACCTCCGGCTGCCAGAGGCGAGCCGAGGGCTGCGGGAGAGGACGTCTAGCTCGGATCCCGAACCCAGTCCGCCATGTGCCCATGGCTCATGGCGGGCTGGGCCCGGACATGCCTGGGTGCGGGGCCTGCTTCCTTCCGGGGTGAGTACGCCGAGGGGGGAGGCCTCCGTGACTGGGCATGTCCGGGGCCCACCCGCCACCCTCATTGGGTGGTGAACGGGATTGGGGAGGGGCGCAACCTCGGGCCTGCAGGATTACACCTCCGGCTGCCAGAGGCGAGCCGAGGGCTGCGGGAGAGGACGTCTAGCTCGGATCCCGAACCCAGTCCGCCATGTGCCCATGGCTCATGGCGGGCTGGGCCCGGACATGCCTGGGTGCGGGGCCTGCTTCCTTCCGGGGTGAGTACGCCGAGGGGGGAGGCCTCCGTGACTGGGCATGTCCGGGGCCCACCCGCCACCCTCATTGGGTGGTGAACGGGATTGGGGAGGGGCGCAACCTCGGGCCTGCAGGATTACACCTCCGGCTGCCAGAGGCGAGCCGAGGGCTGCGGGAGAGGACGTCTAGCTCGGATCCCGAACCCAGTCCGCCATGTGCCCATGGCTCATGGCGGGCTGGGCCCGGACATGCCTGGGTGCGGGGCCTGCTTCCTTCCAGGGTGAGTACGCCGAGGGGGGAGGCCTCCGTGACTGGGCATGTCCGGGGCCCACCCGCCACCCTCATTGGGTGGTGAACGGGATTGGGGAGGGGCGCAACCTCGGGCCTGCAGGATTACACCTCCGGCTGCCAGAGGCGAGCCGAGGGCTGCGGGAGAGGACGTCTAGCTCGGATCCCGAACCCAGTCCGCCATGTGCCCATGGCTCATGGCGGGCTGGGCCCGGACATGCCTGGGTGCGGGGCCTGCTTCCTTCCGGGGTGAGTACGCCGAGGGGGGAGGCCTCCGTGACTGGGCATGTCCGGGGCCCACCCGCCACCCTCATTGGGTGGTGAACGGGATTGGGGAGGGGCGCAACCTCGGGCCTGCAGGATTACACCTCCGGCTGCCAGAGGCGAGCCGAGGGCTGCGGGAGAGGACGTCTAGCTCGGATCCCGAACCCAGTCCGCCATGTGCCCATGGCTCATGGCGGGCTGGGCCCGGACATGCCTGGGTGCGGGGCCTGCTTCCTTCCGGGGTGAGTACGCCGAGGGGGGAGGCCTCCGTGACTGGGCATGTCCGGGGCCCACCCGCCACCCTCATTGGGTGGTGAACGGGATTGGGGAGGGGCGCAACCTCGGGCCTGCAGGATTACACCTCCGGCTGCCAGAGGCGAGCCGAGGGCTGCGGGAGAGGACGTCTAGCTCGGATCCCGAACCCAGTCCGCCATGTGCCCATGGCTCATGGCGGGCTGGGCCCGGACATGCCTGGGTGCGGGGCCTGCTTCCTTCCGGGGTGAGTACGCCGAGGGGGGAGGCCTCCGTGACTGGGCATGTCCGGGGCCCACCCGCCACCCTCATTGGGTGGTGAACGGGATTGGGGAGGGGCGCAACCTCGGGCCTGCAGGATTACACCTCCGGCTGCCAGAGGCGAGCCGAGGGCTGCGGGAGAGGACGTCTAGCTCGGATCCCGAACCCAGTCCGCCATGTGCCCATGGCTCATGGCGGGCTGGGCCCGGACATGCCTGGGTGCGGGGCCTGCTTCCTTCCGGGGTGAGTACGCCGAGGGGGGAGGCCTCCGTGACTGGGCATGTCCGGGGCCCACCCGCCACCCTCATTGGGTGGTGAACGGGATTGGGGAGGGGCGCAACCTCGGGCCTGCAGGATTACACCTCCGGCTGCCAGAGGTGAGCCGAGGGCTGCGGGAGAGGACGTCTAGCTCGGATCCCGAACCCAGTCCGCCATGTGCCCATGGCTCATGGCGGGCTGGGCCCGGACATGCCTGGGTGCGGGGCCTGCTTCCTTCCGGGGTGAGTACGCCGAGGGGGGAGGCCTCCGTGACTGGGCATGTCCGGGGCCCACCCGCCACCCTCATTGGGTGGTGAACGGGATTGGGGAGGGGCGCAACCTCGGGCCTGCAGGATTACACCTCCGGCTGCCAGAGGCGAGCCGAGGGCTGCGGGAGAGGACGTCTAGCTCGGATCCCGAACCCAGTCCGCCATGTGCCCATGGCTCATGGCGGGCTGGGCCCGGACATGCCTGGGTGCGGGGCCTGCTTCCTTCCGGGGTGAGTACGCCGAGGGGGGAGGCCTCCGTGACTGGGCATGTCCGGGGCCCACCCGCCACCCTCATTGGGTGGTGAACGGGATTGGGGAGGGGCGCAACCTCGGGCCTGCAGGATTACACCTCCGGCTGCCAGAGGCGAGCCGAGGGCTGCGGGAGAGGACGTCTAGCTCGGATCCCGAACCCAGTCCGCCATGTGCCCATGGCTCATGGCGGGCTGGGCCCGGACATGCCTGGGTGCGGGGCCTGCTTCCTTCCGGGGTGAGTACGCCGAGGGGGGAGGCCTCCGTGACTGGGCATGTCCGGGGCCCACCCGCCACCCTCATTGGGTGGTGAACGGGATTGGGGAGGGGCGCAACCTCGGGCCTGCAGGATTACACCTCCGGCTGCCAGAGGCGAGCCGAGGGCTGCGGGAGAGGACGTCTAGCTCGGATCCCGAACCCAGTCCGCCATGTGCCCATGGCTCATGGCGGGCTGGGCCCGGGCGGCCAGTGCGCCATTTGGCGCCAGGCTGAGCCTGATGGCCGCCCGGCCGGGGAGCTCTGGGGTATTGGACGTCTGAATCGCTGCTGAGATAGCTCTAGAGTGACCCCACTGTTTCTGGGATCTGAGTCAATCCTAAAGATTCCCAATACCAGCAACTCTTCCTTTGAAGAACTTCCAATCCCTTAATAAGGCTGAGCTTTGAACACCTATCAAGTAAAAGATAAGCTCCGGCTTGTCTAGCCGGCTGGCACCTAATTGTCCTTGGAGCAACCACGTGCAGGTGCGTGATTTACGGCTAGGATCGGTCCCAATCTGGGATGCCACAGCTGGGATGAGGTTCCCACCAAGGGGTGTATGTGCTGGAATGGGGGCTGCGTTCTATCTAGAAAACAGTTGCAGTCACCCGAGGCACTAGTGTGGGCTGGGATTGGATGCACCAGGCCGGTTCAGATCCTAGCACCATCTGGTGTTATGGAGAAACAGGGTAGATGTGGGACTGACTAGGCTGGGTCTCAATCCCCTTCTGAGCCATGTGTGAGCTGTATGTGGGTATGGACGAGCCATGGCTGGGCTGAAACATCCAACAAGAGTCAGAATGGGGTGAAAGCCAGCCAGGAAAAGCCACTGTTCCTGCTAGGACAGGACGTGAACTGAGTAGTGTTGGCTCAAGAACCCCCTGGCAAGCGCAAAATCTGGCATTGGGAGGGGTTCTGATGGAGGAGCCTGGGCAACTCCTCTGGCAGGACACAGTCCCTGCAGGTAAGCACAAGAAGCATGATTGGAAACAGCCCAGAATAGGCCATGGAAAGTTTCCCACTGGCATGTATTCGGCATGGGTCAGGAGCAGACCAGGCTGAATCAGTTCATGTCATCCTCTGGCAAATCCGATCACCAGAACAGAGTGTGGAATGGGCCGGGTTCGGTTGCGACAAAACCAGTACACATTATGGAACGCCAGGGCGTGGTTGCCTGTACTGGATATGAATGCAGCACCCATCCAGCACACGTGAGATCCAGGAAGGGAGGGGCAAAGCTGGCGGGGGGGTTAAGGGGCTGGCCCCCTCGCTGGACAGCCACTCCCACTGGAGAGCGTGGGCTGGGATAGAGACAGACACGACTAAGCAAGGCTACAACACCTGTGCGCTGCATGTGGACTAGATCAGGGCCACAGCTTCAGCTGGCAGAAGCTGGCACTGGGGACTAATTCTGTCGAGTCAAATCACAGGACCACCTAAAGAGTGCATAAACCGGGACAGAGAGACCTGGGAGGGAAAAAGTGGGTTCCCCCTTCTTGGGTCACTATTCCCGTGGGAGGGCATGAAAACTAGGACGGGGGCTGGGATGGCTAGATAGAGAGGTACTCAACAATATCTGTGAGGGCTGGATGGTTGAGTTGGTTAGATAAAACTAAGCTTTAATACCCATTGACAAGTACCAGAGCCAAATGGGATGGGGGACAGATTGGTCTTCTGCTACACATACTGGCAAACCAGGGTAGGGGGCGGTCTGGTGGGGGTTATTGTGGGTCGCCCCAACTAGGCTGCAGCTCCCACTGGTTGATGTAAGGGCTGAACCAGACTGGACTGCAACACCCATTGGTTCCAGTGCAACTCGGGACTGAAAACAGAACCAACCCAGCAATTGCAACCACCAGCTGATCAGGGTGATGGACTGTGCCGGGCCCTGTGCTTGCTAGAACACACAAGAAACTAATCTGGGAATACCTCAAAGTATCATTGGAGATCTCCCCACTTGAACTGCTGGACTCAGAATTCTAACCAAGAAAAGACAGAAGACAGAATAGGACAATCATTCATCTCAGCTACATGTTGGCAGCGAAATATGGGACAAATGGAGACTTCATGATGGACCATATCAATCAGTGGACCACCTCATCGAGCGAAACTGGCAGTGACTCATAACTGGAGAACTATTAACTCCACTTGAGCACATATCTCAGAGCATGCCCCACATCCGGGACTTGGGGTGGGTGGGAAACCAGGTGGGGCTTCTCCCTCAATATCCCCCTTTACCTCAGATACATGATGGAAACAATATGGACATAATAGCATTGCCCACCTCCCTATCCCCCTGAACCTTTTTTTTTCTTTTTCTTGTTTTTCCTTCAACTATAGTTAACTATGTAAAGATTGTCAACAACAATACAATAAAATGGATTAAAAAAAAAAAAAAAAAGAACCTGCTGCCCAGCTGGGAGCAGCCCCTCCCCTTCCCGCACTCCCACCCCCACCAGATACAGGGGAGATTGGAAGCCTTTGTCCCACCCACCGGACCCCATACCTCAACTCTCCCCACCCTATTTGGTGGTTCCCATAGGCCTCAATTCTTGTCAACTATGTAAACATTAAAAATAAAATAAAATTTAAAATAACAAAGGAACAGGCAGTCCAGCTCCACCTTTCCAAGGTGCTAAGCAGAGCCATGGCTGCAGCTGACTGACTGTGAGGTGGGCACAGTTAAACCAACAGACACTGGCAGTACTTGGAGGAGTGCCGGAAAAGACTGCTCACTGATAAATAATGGGGCAGGCCTGGTACTTAAGACCCTACTTGGGGCACAGGTGTTGTGGTATAGTGCAGAAAGCTGCTGCCTGCGTCGCCGGCATCTCATGGTTGCCAGCTCATGTCCCAGCTTCTCCATTTCGGATCCAGCTCTGCTAACACACCTGGGAAAAGCAGTAGAGGATGCCCCAAGGGTCGGAGCCCCTGAACCCACATGTGAAAGCCAGGTGAAGCTCCTGGCTCCTAGTTTTGATCTGGCCCAGCCCTTAATGCTTTGGCCACTTGGGGAGTGAACCAGCCACAGAGAAGCTCTCTATCTCTTTATTTCTGTAAATCACCTTCAAATAAATATTCTTTAAAAAAAAATTCTGAGAGGGGCCCAGCGGCGTGGCCTAGCGGCTAAAGTCCTCTCCTTGAACGCCCCGGGATCCCATATGGGCGCTGGTTCTAATCCCGGCAGCTCCACTTCCCATCCAGCTCCCTGCTTGTGGCCTGGGGAAGCAGTGGAGGAAGGCCCAATGCATTGGGACCCTGCACCCGCGTGGGAGACCCGGAAGAGGTTCCAGGTTCCTGGCTTTGGATCGGTGCGCACTAGCCGTTGTGCTCACTTGGGGAGTGAATCATCGGATGGAAGATCTTCCTCTCTGTCTCTCCTCCTCTCTGTATGTCTGACTTTGTAATAAAATAAATAAATCTTAAAAAAAAAAAAAAAGTGCTCTCTGGCCCGGCAGCGTGGCCTAGCGGCTAAAGTCCTTGCTTTGAAAGCGCCAGGATCCCATATGGGCGCCGGTTCTAATCCCAGAAGCTCCACTTCCCATCCAGCTCCCTGCTTGTGGCCTGGGAAAGCAGTTGAGGACGGCCCAATGCATTGGGACCCTGCACCCGCGTGGGAGACCCAGAAGAGGTTCCAGGTTCCCGGCTTTGGATCGGCGCGCATCGGCCCGTTGCGGCTCACTTGGAGAGTGAATCATCGGACAGAAGACCTTCCTCTCTGTCTCTCCTCCTCTCTGTATATCTGGCTGTAATAAAATGAATAAATCTTCTAAAAAAAAAGTGCTCTCACACTAAAAAAAAAATCTGAGAGAATTAAGATGGCAGAATAGGGTAAGGACACATTTAAACAAACGAAGAAATATTAGTCAGCGTGAAACAGAGAGGGAGAGGACAGAACCACAGCAGAGGGGTACCTGGAGACTGACAGACACAGGAAAGCAGTGGAAACAACGGCGTGGTGTTGCAGTGACAGATAACCCAGTGGCATTCAGCGAATGGTGATCTGAACTCCACCAGCAGCCAAAACTCCACCAGCAACCAGGTGGGAAGGGACTTTCACTGGGAGCTCAGGAGGTGAACCAGGACAAGAACTGCTTGTCCTGCTGGTCTGTTTAATTTGGTCAGGAGCAGACAGAGCGGCAGGTCCCAGCTCCCTGCTTATGTGTTCCCTGGCAAGCAGCAGGTGATGGTTCAAGTGTTTGGGTCCCTTCCACCCACCTGGGGGACCTGCGTGGAGTTTCTAGTTCCTGACTTCCCCCAGGCCAGCAGATATCTGCGAAGTGTAGGGTCCCAAGGCTTTGGGCCGTCCTCCACTGCTTTCCCAGGCCACAAGCAGGGAGCTAGATGGGAAGCAGAGCAGCCGGGATTAGAACCAGTGCCCATATGGGACCCTGGCGCGTGCAAGGCGAAGACTTTAGCCACTACACTATCGCACCAGGCCCAGCATCTGGGAAGTGTATCTAGGAGCTTTCCCTGGGTCCCTCTACCTGTTTTTCAAATAAATTTGATTAGATTTGGGGGAAAAAAAAAGAATGTGCAATGTGATTGCCTATGGAGTCCCACAACCCCTGTATCTGATTATGCAAGCACAGAAACAGGGGTACAAGGAGCATGTGGTATGTTAACCCAGTTTGTGAAGGGCATAGCAAAGAGGAAAAATGAAAACCCGATGACTGAACAGAAAAAAAAAAGGAAAAATGTTCACACCAATTATTTATTGCTGGGTAGCAAATTGCTGGGGTCCATGCAGTGGATGTGGGGGGCAGGAAGGTGTGAAGAGTATTGTTTCATTGCAGGCAGGGCCGCAAGGAATTTCCCGCTGCATGGCAGGGCCCAGGGGACTTCTCTACAACCACCTGAATGCAGCTCCATCTCCGTTTGCATGGACACCGGACCACCCTGTGGAAGAATTCTAATCCATTCAGGCATTGGCGTTTTATTATCAATGTGAGCTTGGAAGTTAATGTCAATAATAACATCTTGCAAAAGGACCTTTTATTATTCAGGCTGTCCCCATCAACCTTATGCTAATCAAATGATCTGTGTTTAGGGTTTCATTCTTTCCTTGATCTTTAGGTTCTCCTTTTCTTTGTGATACTTTTTCCCTTAACTGATTCAACATTGAGTTATAGAATAAGAATTGTAGTAGGAACTTCTATTGAATTTTTAGGTGAAACAAATAGCAGAATTATTCTTAGATACACCCACTTGACCATGACGTCAAAAGTCTGTGCCAGAGCTCGTGAGGGTTTCTGTATAAGTAAAGGGGACAGCTTTCTTGCATTTGTCCATTATGATCCTGAAATCCTAGTGGTCCATTTCTTTCCTCTTTACACCTAATCTATGCACCCTTCTCGAGTTCTGAACTCAGCTGGAGCTGGACTCCAGCAGCAAATGACATGAGCACTTGGCAGCTTAGCCAGGCAAATGCTGACCTCACAAATCCTGAAGGTCGCAGGGTTCTGGCCTGCTGGGTTGTCAGGGTCAGGGTTTCCATGGGGTTGCAAGGAAGGTGTCCACAGGAGCTGCTGTGTCATCTGAACACTCTACCGGCAGGGGCCAGCTCCTTCCAAGCTCACCCCCAGGGTTGCTGGCAGCGTCCCAGTCATCAGGGTGTACCTCAGGTTGGGAGGGAGGTCCCACCAGGGGACAGCGGGCAGTGTGGCAGCTGGCTTCACGTGGGACAAGCCAGCAGAGCACAAGGCAATGAGTAAGGCAGAAATCAGCATCTTTTTGTCAACTAACCACGACCAGGACTTTCCATTGCTGATGCCAAGGTCTGTCACTAAGAATAAAGCCACTTAAGTCTGGTTTCCATAGCCAGAAAGGGGCCTCCACAAGGGCACCAATACCAGGAGGCGGGCATCAAGGACAATACGATTTTTAAAAAGTAAAACTTGAAAATGCTTGTGGCTGAGGACAAGAACAGAAGACAACAGTGAAAATAAGGGAGGCTGGAGGGTGAGAAGTGGCAAGTACACTCGGTCCTGTTTGACCTTATTCCAAAGGGCACCATTAGCTTCAGGTGTGGTGGGCACTGCACCTTCAATAGCTCAGCCTGCTGGAAAAGAATAAGTATGAAGAAACTTCTTAGAAAAGGCAAAATCAGCTGAAAACAGGCAAAACTTGTGTTCTTGTCCTGGGCTGGTGAGAATTCCAAGAGAAATGCCTGCTTTTTATTATGAATTTGTCTGCTACATATAGTGTCCGTGTTTAATTTTTAAATTTATTATTTTAAACAAATTTATTTTACTTTTGGTGTTGTTTACATAGTTTAGAGGAATGCATACCCATATGGACCACTGATTAGAGTGAGGAGGGCTGAGGCATGGGGGGGAAGTGGGTAAGACAATTACTTTCAAAAATTTTTTTTTCTTCCTGTATCTCGGGGTAGGGGGTAGAGGAGAGAGGACCACTCCCAGCAGCTAACCAATCAATACCTGGGGATGGAGGACGGCCTCTTAATGTCAACCTAGGGTCCTTGATGCCAAGCATGTTCCGAGGAACCTGCTTAAGTGGTTTCAATAGTTCTGAGATGCTGTTGATGCCACTGCTTCAAGGTTGAAGAAATCTTCCTAAGGTCCGTTAACTGACATAGTCCACCCTAGAGTTTCCACTCACCCAGATACTTCCTGTAGAAGCTTGGCTGGGAGAGCTGTCCAATTTATTCTGTCATCCAAGGTACTCAAGGAATTGTCATGTCCCCCATGTGCATCTGAATGTGCCATCCACTGCACTGGCTTCAGCAACTGACGAGGCCCAGTTCATGTCAGTGTCTTTTTTTTTTTTTTTTTTTTTTTTTGTGGCTACAGGTTTATTTAACACAAAATAATCTCCTCCAACTTTACTGAGGTGGCTGCCCACGTCCACGACCAAATCCACCTCTAAACTGGAATTCAGTTGCTGACCCAGCTCCAGCCTCGGCTTTCTTGTCAGCACCAGGGGGCACAGCACTCCACCTGTAAGTGTCTCTGTCGGCTTCTCCTCGCGTGAGCCTTGCAAGTCGCTCCCCCTCCAGGCCTTTGGGTCGAGGCCTGCCGGTCTTGGGGCGGCTGTGGCGCAGGGTGGCGGGCACGATCTCGGGGGGGCAGGTGCAGGTAGTCGCGGAGGTACTGGATGCCCTCGTTGGTGAGGTACCAGTAGAAGTGTCTCCAGGCGAACTGCTCCTTCACGTAGCCTCGGGACTTGAGGGACTGCATGGCCTTCATGACGTGCAGGTTGGGCACGTTCTTGTCCGCCAGCTCTGGGTGCTTGGGCATGTGGACGTCCTTCTTGGCCACCATCACTCCCTCCTTGAAGAGGAGTTCGTAGATGGCAATCCGGTTCTTCTTGGGCATCAGCATCGCGGCAGCTGCTAGGCTCGAGGCCGACGCTGGAAAGCATGTCAGTGTCTTTTAAACCAGATCCTCATACTACTTTCAATTAAAAGAACTGTTAATTTTTAAAATGGGGGAGAGGGGCACACATTTGCAACAACGGTTAAGACACCCAGGTTCCAATCCCAGCTTTGCCCCAGATTTCCACTAAGGCTAACACATACCTTGGAAGGCAGCAGGTGCTGGTTCAAGTACTTAAGTGTCTGCCACCCACTTGGAAGACTTGGAGTAAGTTCCCAGATCCTGGTTTCGGACTGGCTCAACCCTGGCTATTATAGGCATTTGTGGAGTGAACTGACAGATGGGAGATCTATCTTCCTCCTGTGCAATTAACTAAATAGTTCTTTTTAAATAAAAGATGCCATAGGCTGTGCCATAGCAGCCACTGGCACACTCAAGACCTAGGGCCTGCTAGGGGAACCGGGGGAACTCCCGTGTTCGGCTATAGCTCCTGCTGGTGAGTGTGAGAGCTTAAGCAGGCCAGGCCAGGTAGGGCTGCAGCACCCGTCAGCATATGTGTAAGCCGGATCCGGGGCAGGCAAGGCTGGACTGGTCCACTTCGAATGCTGAGTGAGAGCCAGCATGGGGTGCAGGCCAGGTCAAGTCTGGTTACAACATCCAATAGTTCACATGACAGCCAGGGCTCGGGGTGGGTCAGGCTGGGGCAAGCTGCCAGTAAATGCCAAGACAGGGGACAAGCCATGTCAAACTGGACCACAGCACCCATTGACATATGCAAGACCTGTGGCTGGGAGCAGGCCTGGTAGGGAAACTTCAAGGATCCTCCTGCTAGGCTGCTGCTTCTACTCGTATGAGAGTTGGACCCAAGGGAGGGCCAAGCTGGGCTAGGCTGCCGTACCTGCTGGCATTTGTAAGAACCAAATCAAGTGCAGGCCCAATTGGGTGTACACCCCCTCAACTATGTAAGCAATATTAAAAATAAAAATAAAAGGGCTCAGCACAATGTCTCAATGGCTAAATCCTTACCTTGCAAGCCCCAGGATCCCATATGGGCTCTGGTTCACGTCCTCGCTGCTCTACTCATCCAGTTCCCTGCTCATGGACTGATAAAAACAGCAGAGGAATAGCTCCAGGTCTTTGGCACCATGGATCCTGGTTTTGGATTGGCTCAGCTCCAGCCATTGTGAACATTTGGGGAGTAAACCAGCAGATGAAAGATCATTCTGGCTCTTCTTCTCTCCATAGATCTGCCTTTCCAATCAAAATAAATATATCTTTACAAATAAAATTAGAAATTTTAAAATGAAAAAATATTTTTAAAAAAGGGGCCATAGAACAGAAATCTATTTAGCAATGATGCAGTAAATGGGGATAGGGGAGCAAATTCTCACCCTGTTGCTTTAGGGCCTCACTTTGTCTCCTGGGGCAAGAAACGACTCAGGATGCTGGAGTATGAAAGTATGGCCCAGCACCTTTCCCTGAGCCTCCCCCAACCCCAGCTGAGGGCTTGCAGTGCCAGAACATTCTTAAACAAGGGCTGGAGACCCAGTAGTCTCCATGGTTTTAATATCACAATCCCGGTTCTTAGGGATCTCAAATTTTACAGGGGAGACAGAGTAGGTCCAACAATGATCCTGGAGAGGTGCCTTGGGCATCAATGGGGACAGAGGTGAATCACCCCCAGAGGGTCAATAGGATGGCTGGGACAACCATAGGTGACTCAGTAGTGCTGAGCCACAAACGGCAATGTAGACCAAATACTGGAGAGCCTTCTACATCAGGCTAAAGAAACCTGGGCTTTATCCCATGGGAAGAGAGCCAGGGAAGACTTCTGTGTAGCAGGCAACATGGCCATATTTATTCTTTGGGTTGCGAGAATATATTGGGTTGCAAGAGCCACAGATTACCTGCGTTTCTGACCCACACAACACCCACCTGTTGCAGTGCCACCGTGATTGGGCGCGTCTTGCCCTAGGCAAAGCAGAGACATTCTCAAACTCTCCTTGTCTACCCTTCCAGGCCAATTCTAACCTCCAAAACTACAACCCTAGGGCAGGTGCTTAGCCCGCGTTGCACATCAGAGCTAACCCTGGGTTCAAGTCCCAGCCCTGGATCCTGATTCCCATTTCCTGCTAACAGATCCTGGCAGCCTGGAGACTGGGTTCCCGGATGTGGCAGATGGAGGAGACCTGGGGCTGAATTCCCAGCCCCTGGCTACAGTCCTCTGGCCATCATGGGCATGTGAGGACTTGGGGACTGAATCAGTAGTCCGATTAAAAAAATCTTTGAAAAACAAATAATTGCAGTTTGGGGGGCTCACATAGCAGGGTTTTAGTCTGGCAACAGCTTTGCTCAGTCGACAGTTTCAGCAAAAGCGCCTTCCACCTTTGCCAGCAATGTGGAGGCAGCATTTTTGAGACGGCTGTGGACAAAAGATGCTGCTGCCCTGGGGCAGACGGCTGACACAGTGCCAGAGGACATGGTGCAGAGCCAGCAACCCTCGCTTGGTTCACCTCTCTCCCTTTTCACATCAGCATCAGCTGATCCCCGCCCTTGTCTGTTAGGGGAAGGTTAAATCGAACCCCCCCGGGGGACGCCATGCATGTCACTGAGACTCTAAAGCCCTTGTCCACTCAGAGGACAGGCCCTGAGGAAGACCCGGGGACGTAGACGGAGACAACCCTACACCTCTCTAAGACTCCCAGCCCATGCCCCTGATCAAAGCCTGCCCAGGAATGATGTTTCAGAACTCCTATACAGAACTGAAACCTGCAATATAAACAGACAGCAGAAAACCATATACAACATCCTCAATTTCACCTTCTTGGGATTCCCACTAAGATGACAGGAGGGGGTAGACATTCAACTGAGCAGTAAAAGAGCCTGCATCCCATAGTGCCAGGGTTCCATGCCAGCCTCCAGCTGCAGACTCCACTTTCCTGGTGGTGTACACCCTGGGAGGTAGCAGGTGATGACCATACAGGGTGAATGAGCACTGAGCTCCTGGCTGCCAGCTTCCACCAAGGCCCAACCCTGGCCAGCGCAGGCACTCCCGGTCAAACAAGTAAATACGTGCCCAGAGATCCCCTGGCTTGTCCGCACAGACATATACTAAGGAATACAGCTCTAGGCTGGGCTGGGCTCAGACCTGTCACTGCAACCTGGGCTTTTTCACAACTGCAAAAGCCCAGGAGGCCAGCCTGCAGTGAATGCTAATTAACGCAGGTCAGAGAGTCCTTTCCTAGCAGGTGAATTTCCCATCACAGGTGAAGTGGGTTTCTTTGTAGTTCAGGAGAACAAATCTGAAGGCTTGGTCCTGGAGCGGCTAAAGTCCTCGCCTTGCATCCACCAGGATCCCATATGGGCACTGGTTCATGTCCTGGCTGCTTTACTTCCCACCCAGCTCTCTGTTTGTAGCCTGGGAAAGCAGTCGAGGACGGCCCAATGCCTTAGGACCCTACACCCGTGTGGGAGACCCGGAAGAAGCTCCTGACTTCTTACTTCGGATCTGCTCAGCTCTGGCCGTTGCATTCACTTGGGGAGTGAATCAGTAGATGGAAGCCGTTCCTCTCTGTCTCTTCTCCTCTTTATATATCTGACTTTCCAATAAAAATTTAAAAAAAAATCGAAGAAAAAAAGATTTGTTTGTCAGCCCACCTTAACTGCTGGTTCAGTGACAGGCCAGTGAAAGCCAACCAAGCCGCTGACACTCTGTAAGCTGCGGCCTTTCTGTGGGATTTCCCTAGGGTCCTCGGAAAGGCAGCGACTGTGGTGGGAGCCCAGGGCCTTGCAGAGGACAGAGTCAGGGCCACCGAACCTGAGCCTCAGCTATGGTACTTAGCCACCTGTGACCTTGAATGCTGCCTTGTTTCCTTATCCACACAAGAGATCCTAAAGGTAGAAAGGGTCTGGCACAGCGCCTGATAATAAATATTCTCTTTTCAATTCCTAGATTTTACCAAGATGCAATCTCTCCCGCTGCGTCCACAGTGCAAAATGTCAACACGCAGCACGAGGCGCAGGTGCGCGCACCGCGTTCTCGCGCGCGCGCACGGCCGTTCGAGGCCACGGGCGCCGCCCCACCTCCCGGCGCCCGAGCCCGCGCCTGCGTAGAGGCGCCGCCCGAAGTTTGCGGTTTGTTTGTGGGGTGACCCCGTGTCCCGGGCGCTGGTGGCGGTGGCGGCGGCGGGACGGGGCCGGGGTGCCGCCATGGCGGTGCGACAGGCGCTGGGCCGGGGCCTGCAGCTGGGCCGCGCGCTGCTCCTACGCTTCGCGGCCAAGCCTGGCCCGGCCTATAGCTGGGGGCGGCCTGGCCCGGTGGCCGCCTGGGGCCGCCTGGAGCGCCCGGGCCGGGCCGCGGCACCCGGCCTGCAGCCGCGCAGGGTCGGGTGGAGGCTTCCCGACCGCTACCGCTTCTTCCGCCAGTCGGTAGCGGGACTGGCGGCGCGGCTGCAGAGGCAGTTCATGATGCGAGCCCGGGGCGGCGCGGGTCCTGGCGGCCGGGCCGTCTTTCTGGCCTTCGGGCTGGGCCTGGGCCTCATTGAGGAGAAGCAGGCGGAGAGCCGGCGAGCGGCCACGGCCTGTCAGGAGATCCAGGTGAGCGGAGCTGCGGGCCCCGTGGACCTCGGGTGGGCCTGGGCGGGACGAGGAGCCGGGACAGGTAGGAGTGGCACTAGAAATGGGGGCGGTCCCGGGGACAGACCCCTGAGCCGGGGATGAGGGCGTGGCGGTGAGTGAGATGCCGGGTGGATGGGGCCACAGCTGGCGCAGGGACGAGGCGTCCGGGTCAGTCACGCCGCTACCAACCGCCTGAGACAGAACTGGCACCCTCCACTCACTTACTCACACTGCGAGTTTTGGAAGATTGGCGCTTCCCAGTTATTGGTTCCAGTTGTGTGCGTTTTCTAAAATCCGAAGACAAGTACATCATTGCATTCTCATCCCTGGAGGTAGATTCCATCTCCAAGCCGTGGCAAATACTCAGGCCAAGTGACTTGCGCAAAGTGACACAGCTGACGAAGTGTCCCACTCCTCCAAGGTCCCGCTCCAAAGTCTGTTCCTTTCACCAAGGACCCAGGCCTTCTTGGGACTGGCCACTTAGTGGCTGAGAATGGTGAGGATGAGCACCAGAAGTGCATGTCAGTTAGCCTGGCCGCTGAAGCCCACCAGAGAACCCCCGGGACTTGCAGATGGTGAAGAAAAGACCCGTTCCGGCTCAGCCGGAGTCTGCGCTGGTCAGGGCTCCCTGGCACGCACAGCTAACGGGCTGCGTGCATCCAGAGAGGAGCCGATCTTACAGCTTCTGCTCCCTGGAGGTGGCAGGTGTCCATCTGCCAAGGAGGCAGGCCTGGGCTGGAAGGAGCTGATGCTGCAGTCCACTCTGGGCTGGCCGAATCCCTCTTTCTTGTGGGGTTTGGAACCAAGCACTGCCTTAGTGTTGGGACAGCCCAGTTCCTGTCCCTCAGCCCCACAGCTTCTCATCTTTGAGTCCTCAGCAGTTTGGGGTGACAGGTGACATCCTGTCCCCAGCTCCTGTCTTTGCCTTCTGCCACAACTCAGCTGGCAGAAGCCACTGGTGAGAAATCTTGCTTGAAC
The DNA here is from genome assembly GCF_030435755.1 of Ochotona princeps. Taxonomy (NCBI): domain Eukaryota; kingdom Metazoa; phylum Chordata; class Mammalia; order Lagomorpha; family Ochotonidae; genus Ochotona; species Ochotona princeps. The sequence goes on from NC_080833.1 coordinate 13,400,894, forward strand.
GGAAAGAGGCTTTGTGTTCCGAGGCAATGGCCCTGCTAGGCTGACATTCACACACATCACTCTGCTGGAATTTCCAGGGCTTAACTAGGTGCCAGTTAATTCATATTACAAAACACAGGTGTTTGATTTCTTCTGAACAGGAGCCTCAGATAGGGTGGGCATCATTTGCGATGCCCACATCCAGTTTGGAGTGTCGGTTTGAGTTCCAGCTACGACACTTTGGATCCAGCTTGCTATTCAGGCCTGCTGGGAGGTAGCATATGATGGCTCAGGTTACAGGGCCCCTGTCCTGGGTGGAATTTCAGTGTCTTGGCTTCTGCTGAGCCGAGCTCCAGCTGGGTATGGGCATTCACGGAGCAGCCAGTGGATGGAGGAAGAGAGTTCTCTGTCATTCTGCCCATCAGGTGGGAAAAATGCATTTTAGAATTTTTGAAGAGATTGAGTTACCTGGGATGTGAACTTGGCACAGCAGTGAAGGTGGTACTTGGCATGCCCCCATCCTGGAGGTTGAGCCCTGGCTGCGCCGTTTGTGATTCAGCTCCCAGCACCCTATGAAGGTGCCATGTAGCATGCTTATGTCTTGATTACCAACTGGAGTCACCCAGCTCATGGGTGGTGGAGCCATTATCTGCACCCTGCCTCAGGGGGGTGAGTCCACTTTTTAACCATCTCCTGTCCAGTATGGAGGCCTGTAGATCACACTTTCCTTGCCCAGGTCTTCCCAGTTAGAAAGACCACGAGAGTGGAGGAGACACAACAGCCAAGGGCGGCCCAGGAGCAGCAGGAGCTGCAGCACACAGCCCCGCTCTGCGAGCAGGGCCGCAGAGGAGCCTGGGAGGAACATCTCACCTGCACAAGGCTGATGGAGATTAAGAATGGCACCTTCTAATGCGCTGGGGAAAGCAGCAGAGGACGGCCCATGCACTTGGGCTGTGCACCCAAGAGAGACCTAGAAGGAGCTCCTGGCTCCTGGCTTTGGCCCCACTCAGTTCTGGCTGTTGCAGCTGTTTGGGGAGTGAACCAGCAGGTGAAAGATCTCTCCCTGTGTGTCTCCTCTCTATAAATTCAACTTTCAGATTAAAGTAAATACATCTTTAAAATAAAAAAAATATATATTTGTTTACAAATTGCCACTATAGTACTGCGATTCCATGTGGTGTCCGACTGGTGTAGAATAGCGGCTGCTGCCTTTAGGTGGCAATGAGTGACTAAGAAACAACCCAGATGCCCCGGAGGCAGAGGACCCAAGTGCAGATTCTGTTGGGGAGAGAGTTGAAGGCGAGTCAGCGTGTGCAGGGGTGCAGGGGTCGCACGTGAAGGCAGTGTGCATCACACTGCTCACACGGCCAGAACTACCGATGTCACATGGCGGCATCCCAGCTGCTGCGGAGAGCACGTGATGGCGGCCAGGCCAGCAGTTTATCTTCCAGGCAGCACGGATTGACTGTGCAAGCCAGCAGCCGCAGTCTGGGAGGTTCACCTGGAAGAGGTTCCTACTGAGACACACACACAGTCAGCTGCTGTGGAAAGCTGGTGGCTCCTCAAAAAAATCCCAAATGGAGTTACCAGGGAATCCCACACTGCACTGATATCATTTTTATTGGAAAGGCAGATTTACAGAGAGATAAAGATCTTCCATTTGCTGGTTCACTCCTCCCAAATGCCTGCCACAGCCAGAGCTGAGCTGATCTGAAGCCAGGAGCTTCCTCTGGGTCTCCAATATGGGTGCAGGGTCCCAAGGCTTTGAGCTGTCCTCTACTGTGTTCCCAGGCCACAAGCAGGGAGCTGGATGGGAAGCAGAGCAGCTGGAACAGGAACTGGCACCCATAACCCATATGGGATGCCGGTTCTTACAGACAGAGGATTAGCCAGTTGAGCCATTGCGCCAGCCTCCTACAACTGCACTTCTGAGGGTGTAGCAGAAAGTTGGAACCTGAACCAGGAACACATGCTCGGACACTCTTGTTCATAGCAGCATTATTGATACAACCAAAAGGCAGAGGCAGTCCAAGTGTCCATCAGATAAATGGACAAATAGAGTGTGGGTCATGCCTACAGTGGGGTGTGATTCAAGGCAGAGTCTCAGGCTGGTGTTGAGGCACAGTGAGTTAAGTCGCCACTTGTAATGTTGAAATGCCATGTGGGTACTGAGTAGGTCCTGGCTGCTCCGCTACTGATGCAGCTCTTTGCTGATGGCAGGGGGAATGTGGTGGAGACTGGCCCCAGTGCCTAGACCCCTCCACTCACATTGGAGACCCGGAAGAAGCTCCTAGCTTCCTTCTAGCTCAGCCCTGGTCGTTGCAGCCATTTGGGAAGTGAACCAGCAGATGGAAGACCTTTCTCTGTCTCTTTCTCTCTTTGTAACTACCTTTCAAATAAATAAATCTTTTTAAAAAATCTTTTTAAAAAAAAGATTTATTTGGGGCTTGGCAGCGTGGCCTAGTGGCTAAGGTCCTCGCCTTGATCCCATATGGCTGCTGGTTCTAATCCCGGCAGCTCCACTTCCTCTCTGTCTCTCCTCCTCTCATTATATCTGACTTTGTAATAAAAATAAAATAAATCTTAAAAAAAAAAGATTTATTTATTTTTTATTGGAAAGGCAGATATACAGAGAGGAGAGACAGAGAGGAAGATCTTCCATCCGATGACTCACTCCCCAAGTGACCACAATGACCAGTGCTGTGTCAATCCGAAGCCAGGAGCCAGGAGCCAGGAGCTCTTCCGGGTCTCCCATGCGGGTGCAGGGTCTCATGGCTTTGGGCCGTCCTCGACTGCTTTCCCAGGCCACAGGCAGGGAACTGGATGGGAAGTGGGGCCACTGGGTTTAAAACCGGCACCTATATGGGATCCTGGCGCGTTCAAGGCGAGGACTTTAACCACTACGCTATTGCGCCAGGCCCCAAATAAAATAAATCTTTTAAAAGCAAAGGAAAAGTTAGAGCCTGGGTGAACAGAGAAATGGCAGCGCTGCTGGGAGAGCCAGCAGGTGGGCCGTCCCTCCCAGCGCTGCACTGTGCAGCAGCCACCTCACGCCTGTCCCTGTCGGTGCCCTGTCCTGTCTCCCTTCTGAACACAGTGGCCCATGAGACGCCCAAGAAGCAGGGGCAGGCAGGCAGGATGGAGTGACTCCATGCTGGGGGTCACCTGATCTTACTCCCTTGCCTGCCAAGCTCCCCGTGGCCTCTACTGAGCCCATGTTCCTGGCAGCCTGGACCACGGGAGGCGGAGGGCAGCAGAGGACTGTGTGCCCCGAGGGACTCACTAGTCCTGACCTTGCCCTTGATCCACAGCTTGCTATTATGGGCTGTGTCTGACACTAGTCCCCCTGCTTCTTCCCTTCACTGGGGCCTCCCTGGCTCCTGGCGCATGGTGCACTCTTTCTTTGCAGGCCATTTTCACCCAGAAAAGCAAGCTGGGAGCTGACCCCCTGGATGGCAGGCGCTGGCAGGGCTTCCGGCTGGAGGAGTACCTGATCGGGCAGTCCATTGGCAAGGGCTGCAGCGCCGCTGTGTACGAAGCCACCGTGGCTGCGTTGCATGTGAACCTGGAGGTGGCAGAAGGCACCAGGCTTCCCGGGAGAGGCACGGACCTCACTACAGCAGGAACGACCAAGGTGCCCGGCCCTGGGGCCCCCCACTTTCCCTTGGCCATCAAGATGATGTGGAACATCTCGGTAAGGACCATTGCCCCAAGTTCTGAGTGGAGAGGGCCCCCGGGAGGGCCTCCAGGAGGTTGTTAGCAAATGACACGGACCCCATGGGACCAGTGCCTGTGGAGCACGCCTTCATTGCCTGCTGGCTGTCACACGGCCATGATCACCCGGGGATCGGCAGCTCAGCATTGGAACTGCTCCTAGAGATGCCAGCGCGGGGGTCTGGGGCCACCCTGAGCAGCGAGCATGAGTTCCTTGCAGCCCAGCACTCCTGCCAGCCCCTCCCTCCTGTGCCCATCCTGCTAGAGAGGAGGTAGGCTCCTCCCCTTTTCCTCCCCTCACACCCCCACCTCTCGCTGGAGGGCAGCTCTCAGGAGGACCAATGCTTTGGGAAGTGGCAGAGTACTCCGCCCCCCTCCACCCCCCCGCAACCAGGATTGGCTAATTGAGGTCTGTGCCCTGCACTGGTTGGGTGGGATTGAGAGCACCCCGACCTGCCGTGCTGCTGCTTGGAGCCTGCTCCCACAGCGGATGGGGCGGGGGAGGGAGGGAGGGCAGCCCCTTCGTGCTGCATGGTGGAGGGAGCAGATTCTGTCTGATTTCCAGCCTTAAGGCCACAGACCGTTGCACACCTAGCCGGGTTAATAGCTGAGAACTTGGCCAACCCTTTTACCTGTGGCAGAGCCACCAGGCGGGGACATCGCCCTGGTTGGGGTAGGGCTTCAGTCCTGGCAGCTGGCCGACTGGTGGTCCCCATGGGCCTCCTTGGTCCTGAGAGCTGTTGATAAAGAAATGAAGGAGACCACCTGCTTCTGCTCCCTTTGGGCTTTGTTGCTTTGGGGAACCAACAAAGGCTGTTCTGTGGCTCAACACCCTCAGCTAGGGGGGAGCTGGGGGAGCCTACCAAAGGGGTCCCAGTTCCCGTTCTGGCAGTGACCGCAGGCATCCAACAGGAGGAGTATCCCTTGCCCGACCCATCTGCTACAAAAGGTTTCGAGTTGGGACACAGGGTTGTGGCACAGTGGTTTAGCTGCTGCCTGCAACACTAGCATTCCATCCGAGTGCCAGTTCCAGTCCCGGCTGCTTCACTTCGGATCAGCTCCCCACTAATGTGCCTAGGAAAGTAGCAGCACATGGAGACCTGGGTGGGGTTCCATGTCCTTGGTTTTGGTCTGGTCCAGCCTGGCCATCATGGGGAATGAACCAGCAGGTGTAGCTCTTCTTTCTTTCTCCCCCTCTCTATAACTCTCTGCGTCTCAATCTTTTAAAAGAGTTTTAAAAACTAGTGGTGGTTGTGCGTCTTTGCAGGCCACAGTGTGGTGTTTCAGAGGGCGTGTTGAGATCAGCCCATCAGCATGTACTGACGGGCCCAGGCAGGGAGCATGGCCCCTTCTCTGACACGTCTTCCCACTGGCAGGCTGGGAGCAGCTTCCTGGCACTTGCTCATGGACAGATACAGGTTACTACACTCCACTAGGTGGTGCGGTGCTAGGAACTTAGTCCTGCAGCTTCACATCCCGCCCTCTCCTGTTCGGGCATCTAAGGGCCTGAAGTGTGGGCAGCGTCCTTGGGGCTTCCAGCAGTGGCCAGGCTGGCCTTCCCACCTCCTACAGGTCACCTGAGCTTGAAAGTGTCCCTTCTGTGACACCCTGGTCCTCTCTGCTTGTGTTGTAGGCGGGCTCTTCCAGCGAGGCCATCTTCAGGACTATGAGCCAGGAGCTCGTTCCAGCCAGCCGTGTGGCCCTGGCCGGGGAGTACGGAGCCGTTGTTCATAGGTAAGTGTCCCGGCCCACCAGGCTGACTGTTGTTGGAGAGCAAAATCGTCACCTGTGTCCCCAGCACACCCGGCACCATGCCTGGTGGGACACGCAGCACATGGATGTTGACTGAATAATGTGGATCTTCAGGAGGGGGAGAGTTGAGCTTGGGACCAGTCACAGGTCTTCTGGCCCCAGCTGGTGAAGCAAATGGCAAACTCACATCAGAGAAAAGAGGCCACCCAAAAACGCCGGTTCCAAGAACAGGGGAAATTGTCGAGTTCCAGGAGTCTTCCTTAGTGGTGTGCAGGTGCGGCGCCATCTAGTGGCTACAGCCGTGCCATCTCCCGGGGCTGCTGCCTTCCCTGGTGGCGCTGGGGGTGGTGTCTGCTGTGTTCAAGAGTCCTCAGTGTGGGCAGTGCCCAGCAAGCACAGAACAGAGCACGGTGTGGGCAGTGCTGGGATGTGTCTGCTCAGATGCCCTGGGCAGCCCGGGAGAGGCCTGTGTGCCCACTGCAGGGGCCCGGGCCACTCAGAGGCGCTGCCCAGTTGCCTTTGGAGGACGAGCAGCATTTCCAGAGGTCTAGACAGAGCCGTTCTCAGTGGAGGAGGGAGGAAGCGGATGGTGGCCCAAGGATGGTGGCCTGTGGAACGGGCCAACACGGCTCTGTGCCTCCAGCTGGTGCCGGGAGGCCTGCTCTCACTCAGTGCCTTGCTGGGCACTGGCGGACGGACTGCCTCAGCATCCTGTCAGATGCAGGAAGTCAGGAACTGAAGGGAATAAGCACGGAAAGCCCCACCATGGCGTGGAAGGTTCCAGGCACTGGGTCCCAGCTGATACACCCCTCCCCAGCCCCCTTCGTGCAGAGTAGTGGATGGTGGAAAGTCAGCTGCTCCCAGGCTGAAACAGGCTTCGTGAGCTGTTGGGCCCCCCAGCCCTACCCCCTAGGCTGCCTTTGCATTTTCTTTTAAAGATTATTTAACTGAAGATTTATTTATTTTTATTGGAAAGACAGATTTCCAGAGAGAAAGATCTTCCATCTGCTGGTTCACTCCCCAGATGGTCGCAACAGCCAGAGCTGAGCTGACAGCCAGGAGTTGTCTCTGGGTCACCCACATGGGTGCAGGGTCCCAAAAACTTGGGCTGTTTTTCCCAGTCCATAAACAGGGAGCCAGATCAGAAGTAGAATAGACTAGAACCAGTGCCCTGTGGGATGCCAGCATTGGCGGGTAGAGGATGAGCCTGTTGAGCCACCGCACCAGCACCTAGTTTACTTATTTTTGAAAATCAGAATTACAGAGAGAAAGGGAGCCGGGAGAGAGAGAGAGAGAGAGAGAGAGAGAGAGATCTTCCATTCACTGATTCACTCCCCAAGTGGCCACAGCAGCCTGTGTCAGGCCAAGCCATGGCCAGGAGCATCATCAGGTCCCCCACTTGGGTGGAAGTGGCCCACGCACTCAGGCCATCCTCTGCTTTCCTGAGCCATTGGCAGGGAGCTGAATCAGATCTGGAGCAACCAGGACAGGAACTGGTGTCCATACGGTTTGCCAGTGCCACAGGTGGCAGCCTTAGCCACTGTAACACCAGCCTCTCAGCGTCTGGTCTAACATGTGGACTCTGTTGATTGGCGGCTGTGCTGCCATGCCGAGGGGCTCTGCTTGGCTTACAAACCCCCGATCACTTGTTCATGTCTGCGGAGTGCGGGACAGCTGTGCGGGTAGCACTGGCTAACTGCTGGTGCCACCTTCACTTCTCCTTTCCTGCTGCACCCTGCTGCGCTGCCTCCACACTGCGCTGCCCAGCTCCTGACCCTGCAGCTCTTGGCCACCAGCCCCAGGGCCACACACCCCAGGCAGGGCAGGTGTCCAGCTGGTCTCGGCTCTGCTCCATTCTCCCCTTTGTACCGTCAGCATCCTTGTTTCTTTCCCGGTGGCTCTTCTGTCTGCCGACCTTGGCTTACTCCCCTCTGCCTTCCCGTGCCAGGTGAAGGCCGTAGTTTCCTTTCCACTTGGCTCTGTCGCGGCCTGGCCAGTCTCTTGGTTCACACACCCTTCCCTCTTCCATGAGCCACTAGGTCTCTGCTGTTATTGTAGGCTCATTGCCCTTGGGGCTGGCAGCCGGCAGGCAGGGCCACACTAGCCAGCATGTGGGGAGGGCTTCATGGAGCAGGTGTGGCAGGACGGGCAGGTGATGTCCCTGCTCCTGCTCTGTCCCCACCATTCTTCACAAAAAGGCAATGCTGGAACCTGAGCTGCCCTTGACCATCGCACAGCCCTGTCCCGCACAGCCACGGCCCTGCGCTGGGAGATCCCTGTGAATAGGCTGTGACTCCACAGCCAGCCTCTTGTCTGTACCTCATGGGGAAACAGTGAATATTGATGGAGTGAATAACAGTGACAGCATTTGCTGACACACCTAGGCCCAGCGTGACTCACCACTTTGCGGCTGACCCTGAGCCCTGAGAAGACAAGGCACTTGGCCCAAGACTGCCTCGGGGTGAGCCTGGGGGCCACTGCCAGGCCGACACACTCTCACTCTGTGCCCCCCTGTTCCCTGTGTTCTGACCAGGGGATAGAGAGACAGGTGGGACAGGGCTGTGGGCTGGTCAAGGGCAGTTACCACCTGTGCTCCCACCATCATGGTACACAAGAAATCTACCGAAATATTGGATCAGCAGACAGCTGATGGCCAGTACGCATTGTGACTTAGCCCCGTACATTTGTTCCATTTGACTGACAGAAAGACCAAGGGGAGCCCCAAGCAGCTGGCCCCTCACCCCAACATCATCCGCGTTTTCCGCGCCTTCACCTCGTCTGTGCCGCTGCTGCCAGGGGCCCTGGTGGACTACCCTGATATGCTGCCCCCTCGCCTCCACCCTCAGGGCCTGGGCCATGGCCGCACGCTGTTCCTCGTGATGAAAAAGTGAGTGGTGGGCACAGCAGGCCCCGGGCTTGCTCGGCCTCCCCGCACTCGGGAGTACCCTGAACCCAGGCCTCCCCAGGACCTGACCGGCTGTGCTAAGGGACTGTGCTGCCCCGAGGGTGGGTTCCCTTCAGGATGATGGTTGTGAAAGAAACCCCATCTTCTTCCGGAACCTTGTTCTCACCCAGCATCCCGCCCAGTGATGACCGTCTCTGATCCGGGGCTGGCCTCTGCTTTTACCTAAAGGCAACTGCCCTGCCTCACCTCCATCTGCCCTGCGTGGCTGTGGTGTGTGTTAGCATGTCACGTGGGGTGAGGGACAGAAAGGATTGCATGGGAAATGAGATCAGAAAGCTCGTGGTGGGGAGAGGAAGGCGTGGTCCAACAGTTGCAGTGTGGGAACCAGAGGTTCTGTGCCCTCCCCCCAGCTACCCCTGCACCCTGCATCAGTACCTGCGCGAGAATACCCCCAGCCCCCGCCTGGCCATGCTGATGACCCTGCAGTTGCTGGAGGGCGTGGCTCACCTGGTGCAGCAGGGCATCGCGCACAGAGACCTGAAGTCGGACAACGTTCTCGTGGAGCTGGACGCAGGTGGGTGCCAGCTGTGTCCTCAGGGTTCCCTGGCTACGCTGGAAGCCACGGCATTCCCCCATCCTGTCGCTGGGCCTCGTGAGCCCCTCTTACTCATGTCTTGCTGGTGGCTTTGTAGGGCCCTAGGAGGGCTTCTCGGGGGGCCGTAAGGCAAGACATTGAGCCACTGGCCTCAGCCTGCTTCTCCACAGATGGCTGTCCCTGGCTGGTGATCACCGATTTTGGCTGCTGCCTGGCTGATGAACGCGTTGGCCTGCGACTGCCTTTCCCCAGCTGGTACGTGGATCGGGGCGGCAACGGCTGTCTGATGGCCCCGGAGGTGAGTCCTGCTGTCGCTCTGTGCTGCGTTTACCACGTGGCAGGGCAAGACATGGTCCCTCGCTGTGTTTTCCACACTTCGTGTCTTCTGACCTATGATGTATGATGTGGCACAAGTGCCTTCCCTTTGCTGTAATATGAGCCCCATAACTCTCTCAGGAGACACGAGCTTGGTCCTCGAGCCAGTGCTCCCCAAGTCTGGGCTCCTCGGAGCAGAGGTCAGATCAGCCTGCGGGCTGAGGGACACCCAGGAGCAGAGCAGGTAGGCCTGCCCGCAGCCTGACGTCTCCACGTCTGCTTTCTGACCAGGTGTCCACGGCCCATCCGGGCCCCAGGACAGTGATTGACTACAGCAAGGCCGACGCCTGGGCCGTGGGAGCCATTGCCTATGAGATCTTCGGGCTTGCCAATCCCTTTTACGGCCAGGGCAGGGCCCGCCTTGAGAGCCGCAGTTACCTGGAGACCCAGCTGCCTGCCCTCCCTCGGTCGGTGCCTCCGGATGCCAGACAGCTCTTGAGGTCCCTGCTCCAGCGAGAGCCCTGCAAGGTGAGGGGGCCCAGGCTGGGTGGAAGCCTCGGTGTATTCCCAAGGGAAGGACAGGTTGGGGCGAGCACCGTGGGGATGCTCAGAGGCTCCGTAGGCCACAGGCAAAGGCCAGCTGCACAGAACACGAAGTAGATTTTGGCATAAGTAGTAGTAGGGGAGCAAGTCGCCAAACATCAGAATTCTAGAATTCTAACAGTCCAACCTTTCTTGGCTTTTTAGTTGCTGAAAAGCTGCTCAGAGCGGGGTGGAGGCAGGTTGAGCCACCACCTGGAGCATCCACATCGCATATCACAGAGCTTGGCTTCGGCCCAGGATCCTCCACATTTGTGGAGTCTTTTTTAAAAAAATATTTATTTTTATTGGAAAGGCAGATACACAGAGGAGAGAATCCGATGATTCACTACCCAAGTGACCACAACGGCTGGGGCTTCTTCCTGATCTTCCGCAGGGGTGCAGGATCCCAAGGCTTTGGGCCGTCCCCAACTGCTTTCCCAGGCCACAAGCAGGGAGCTGGATGGGAAGTGGAGCAGCCAGGACATGAACTGGTGCCCATATGGGATCCCGGCGCTTACAAGGAGAAGATTTAGCTGCTGAGCCATTACACCAGGCTCCCTTCTGTGTTACTTTTAAAAAGATTTGGAGGGCCTGGCATGGTAGCCTAGTGGCTGGAGTCCTCACCTTGCATGCACCAGGATTCCCATATGGGCTCCGGCTTGTGTCTCGGCAGCCCCACTTCCTATCCAGCTTCCTGCTTGTGGCCTGGGAAAGTGGTTGAGGGTAGCCTGGAACCTTGGGACCCTGCACCCACGTGGAAGTTTGGAGGAGGCTGCTGACTCCTAGCTCCTGGCTTCAGATTGGCTTGGCTCTGGCCATTGTGGCCACTTGGTAAGTGAATCATTGGACAAAGATCTTTTCTCTTTGTCTCTTCACCTCTCTGTGTCTGACTTTCCAATAAAAATAAATCTTAAAAAAAAAATCAGGGGACCAGCAAAGTGATGCAGCAGGTTAAGCCTTTGCCCATGACACTAGCGTCCTCTAGGAGTGCTGGCTAGAGTCCCAGCTGCTCCCCCTCTAACCCAGATCACTGCCACGTGCCTGGGAAAGCAGGAGAAGGTGGCCCGACTACTTGCTACCCACATGGGAGGCCTGAATCAAGTGCCGGGCTCCTGGCTGGCCTAGACGTTCGGACCCTCAGCTTCCCTTCTCCCCCTTCTCCTTGTAGAGGCCATCTGCCCGAGTCGCTGCAAACGTGCTGCATTTAAGCCTCTGGGGGGAGCATCTTCTAGCCCTGAAGAACCTGGAGCTGGACAAGATGGTGGGCTGGCTTCTCCAGCAGTCAGCTGTTGCCCTGCTGACCAACAGGCTTGCAGAGAGGAGCTGCGTGGAGACAAAGATGAAGATGCTGTTTCTGGCCAACCTGGAGTGTGACGCGCTGTGCCAGGCAGCCCTGCTGCTGCGTGCATGGCGGGCGGCCCCGGGGCAGCTCTGCACATAGCTGGGAACGACTAAAGCAGCGGGCAGCACCTGTGTGTGATGGTCTGTGCATGCTGAGGGTGGGTTGTGTGAGCAGGCAGGAGTCGAGACAGGATGGCTGGGGGCTGGGCAGCCGAAGGGGAGGCCCAGGGCAGGGGGCAGGGCAGGGCAGGGGTCAAGTTCATGTGATTGGAAAGGGCCCCTGTAAGCCATGCAGGCCTCAGTTCTGGTACCATGACGACACTGCTCTCCATCAGTTGTGCCTTCCCAGGGACGGAAAGCAAGTTCACCGTGACGTCACAGCTACTGCATCCTTGTAGCATTGAAGCAGCCAGAACAGGAGATGAACAGCAGGCCTGTGTTCTGACAAAGCTTTGTGGGCAGAGATCTGGCTTTATGTGTCACTGTTCATCTTTTTAAGCGTCTGAAAAAGTAAATCATCTTGAGCTTGCGGGTCATATGCAGTCAGCCCAAAGGCCAAAGTAAAGCACACGGCCTGAATGCTGGCTCGGCACCGGGTCCCTTTCAGTGGTAATGATGCTAAACTGAGTACCCCCAGACTAAACCTAAAGGGACGTACTGCACCAGGCAGCGACCTGGGTGAGGCCACTAACCCAAGCCCTGCCTGAAGTGCGCTGTTGCTAGGCCTGCAAACGCTGACGGCTGAGCTGCTGGGTGTGGCAGGGCTGAGGGCTTAACCTGCCTGCCCTGCCAGGAGGGATCCTGGCTGTGACACTGGTCCAGGGGAGCAGGCACTGGGCCGTGGCCCCATCGTCACAGGCCACCTGGGCAGAGGTGAGCACTTGCACAAGTCTCTGTTCAGCTGTCAGCTGGAGGAGAGCCACAGGAGGCCTGCAGGGTCTGCAGGGTGGGGAACGGCGCGCAGTCATGCATCTGAACAGCCGGGGAGTGTTCAGGAGCACCTCGCCACAGAACTAATCCAGCCAGCGAGTGGGCACGTGAAAGCTACTGCTGTGGTATTATCAACATGCTGACTGCCCTTTTGATTAACATTTCCTGCAGGAATTGTGAAAAATTAAATGCAAATTACAAGTGCAGAATGTGAATGTGCCTGGAACTGAATACTGGCTTTCATCCTTAGACCCAAAATACGAGGTTTTTGGGGTAAGATTTCAGTTTATGTGCTTTTCAGGACCCAGCTAACGCCTGAGCCAGGTGGACATGAAGGTCAAGCTCAACCATGCCAGCAGCCGTCATCCGGCCTGTGCCTGGCATCTCCTGAGCGGTGAGGGCAGTCCCTCTGGGTT